>NC_140987.1:343073642-343673642 GCF_052327205.1 Somniosus microcephalus
TGTGGGAGGAGGGGGGGAAGGGGGGGTGTGGGAGGAGGGGGGAAGGGGGGGTGTGGGAGGAGGGGGGGAAGGGGGGTGTGGGAGGAGGGGGGAAGGGGGGTGTGGGAGGAGGGGGTGGGAGGAGGAGGGGAAGGGGGGGTGAGAGGAGGGGGGAAGGGGGGGTGTGGGAGGAGGGGGGGAAGGGGGGGGTGTGGGAGGAGGTGGGAAGGGGGGGTGTGGGAGGAGGGGGGAAGGGTGGGTGTGGGAGGAGGGGGGAAGGGGGTGTGTGGGAGGAGGGGGGAAGGGGGGTGGGAGGAGGAGGGGAAGGGGGGGTGGGAGGAGGGGGGGAAGGGGTGGTGTGGGAGGAGGGGGAAAGGGGGGTGTGGGAGGAGGGGGGAAGTGGGGCTGTGGGAGGAGGGGGAAGGGGGGTGTGGGAGGAGGGGGATGTGGGAGGAGGGGGGGAAGGGGGGATGTGGGAGGAGGGGGGAAGGGGGGGATGTGGGAGGAGGGGGGGAAGGGGGGATGTGGGGGGAATGTGGGAGGAGGGGGGGAAGGGGGGATGTGGGGGGAATGTGGGAGGTGGGGGGGAAGGGGGGTGTGGGAGGAGGGGGGTGAAGGGGGGGTGTGGGAGGAGAGGGGGAAGGGGGGGTGTGGGGAGAAGGGGGGTGTGGGGGAAGGGGGGGGTGTGGGAGGAGGGGGGGAGGGGGGTAGACCCTCTGCCAGTGTGGAGAGATGCGCTGCCGGCGGTTGGAGAAGGCTAGGCCCCGGGGCCTCGTGCACCCGCACTGACATGGCCCAGCTGAGCCCAGCGCCCCGGGCAGCCTGAGCTCCGCAGCCGCCGTTCAGCCACAGGCCACAAAGCACCCGAGCCCAGCGCCAGCGATGGCTCCGCGGAACTCCGTACCGCCCCGCCAGCCTTTACAAAGATGGCGGTGGTGGCTGCGTTCGGCTCAGTCCCACCCCGCCAGCCTTTACAAAGATGGCAACGATCGCGGGCCGCTTTTTGAGCGGGACGGGAGGTGCCTAGCTTGGGCATGGCTAGGGAGGAGTGGCCGAGGCTTCGAGGCCTGCAAGTGGGGTAACCCTGGAAGGTTGCGGCGCCCGGCGGAGGTAGCGAGTCAGGAGGAAAAAAAAAAAGGTGAAATGTAGGAAAATTAATGAGGTTAGAGAAAATATTGATGAATTAATTAACTGTTTTTTAAAAACAATTTAATTGTGTTTTAAAAGCAACTTTTTTTTTGCTGGAAATCTATATTTGAAAATAAACACGCAGAAAGTGGGAAAAATAAATGAATAGTTAGGAATCAAGATGGTGGCCACTCACGAACGATCAATAACATGTCATTCTATAGTGGACACTAGGCGGAGCCGTAGAGCTGTATATCGCTGTATGTATAAGACTACACTACCCAGCTGTATATATATTAAGACTACATTACCCATGAGGCACTAGGCTACCCACAAGGCAACAGTCAAGATGGAAGCCTCTACAGATACTGTACCAGTCCACATGTGCTCAATAAAGTAACTAGCAAAAGCTAGCTGTGTTCATAATAAGAATGTCTATTTATTAATGAACATAAGATGGTACCAGGGTGGTGAAGATCTGCTGAAAATTATGAAAAGCGACATGGAGAATTTGAAGCCACTAGAGTGTTTGAAACTCACAGGAAACATCGACTACAACTGGCAGACTTTTAAACAACAATTCGAACTCTACATTGCAGCCATCGGATTCGGTACGAAGCCAGACGCAAGGAAGATAGCGTTGCTGCTTACGGTTGCAGGCCCACAGGCGATAGAGGTATTTAATACATTTGTATTTAATCCAGTGGAGAACAGAGAAAAATTAGAAGATGTGCTAAAAATTTTTGATGCACATTGCTCTCCCAAAAAGAATGAGACTTATGAAAGATACATCTTCTGTTCTCGGACACAGCAACAAAATGAGACTTTTGATAGCTTTATAACTGATCTGAAACTGAAAGCACAGACATGTAATTTCTCTGAGCTCAAAGCATCCATGATTCGTGACCAGATTGTGTTTGGTATTCATGATAAAAAAGTCAGGGAACGTCTGTTGAGAGAAACCGAACTAAATTTGAAAAATGCGGTGAAAATATGCCAAGCCAGCGAGCTAGCTCGAAAGCACGCGAAGACTTTCAGTGAAATCAATAATGATGTGATTGTAACGAGTGATAATGCTGCTGTCGGTGCTGTGTCCTATAAGGGGAAGAAACATGGGCAGAACAGAAATGAAAAGCAATCGGAGGATGAAATTTTTAATTGTAAACGCTGTGGTTACAAACACCAGTTAAGACAATGCCCAGCGTTTGGAAAAATGTGCACAAAGTGTAATGGAAAGAATCACTTTGCCAAACAATGCTTTTCAAAAGTACAAACTAAGAAAGGGCAACGAGTTAATGTAATTGAGGACACTGATTTAAGTGAGACATTTTTTGTAGGCATGGTGTCATGTGACAATATCAAAAAGGATACAGAAAATGTGCAGCCCTCAGAAATGGACAATGCTGAACATAAAGTTAATGCAGTAAAAGAGGACAAATGGATGATCCCACTGCAGGTAAATGGAGCATTAGTTACCTTGAAACTAGACACTGGGGCAAAAGCAAACTTAATCAGTATGAGGGACATTAACAATATGAAAGAAAAGCCCAAAATACAGAAAAAGTCAGTACTACTGAAGGACTATAATGGACAGAAAATAGATAGCTTAGGTGTATGCAGACTTAAAGTGACAGTCAAAGACAAAGTGCATCATCTCATGTTTTCTGTTGTGGCTGAAAGGCTTGATTCACTACTAGGTGACAAAGCTTGTGAAGACTTAGAACTGGCCAAGAGAGTCTACCATATAAACTGTGCCATAAGCAGACTAGATGACTCAGGTGATGAAGCAGAGAGCCCATCAAGGATGAAAAGGCCAAAGGGTATCCATGTCTTCAAAAAGCCTAGTTTCTCCAAGAAGAAAGAAAAAGACTTTAAGGTCAAAGAGAAGCCAAAGGAAGAAAAGCACAAAGAGGAAAAATACAAGGAGAAAAAGTCCAAAGATATAACCGCAGCAGATGTTGTTAAGCAGTGGAAAGAGAAAAAGAAAAAGAAGAAGCCTGCACCAGAGCAGAAAGCAGTTCCGGTGGATACTCCTTCTTCCCTCAGGCCAATCTTTGGTGTTCCATTAGCCGAGGCTATGCTGTATGATGGGATCCAGCTGCCAGCAGTTTTTCGAGAGTGCATTGACTACATTGAGAGTTATGGCATGAAGAGTGAAGGAAACACTGAAACCCTCTCCAAGCAAAGATCGCAAGGAGACCTCGATCTATACAAGAGCAGATTGATGACAATGCCGCAACTGCATCTTGTCATTCACCACCAGAACAATCTCATGAAGACACATCAGACTTACCCGTGTTGAGAAGATCCACATGTGAAGTAAAAGAGCCTGATAGACTTAATCTTTGAGTACAATGTAAAGCTTTGAAAACGTGTTGACTGTTTTGAAAATGTTTATGTTTATAGAGCACTAACAAAAGTGTTACTGATATTATCTTTATTGTTTTCTTGAAAGTTGATTGATATAGATTTTGTTAAACCTCAAAGAAAGGGGGATGTAACGATCAATAACATGTCATTCTATAGTGGACACTAGGTGGAGCCGTAGAGCTGTATATAGCTGTATGTATAAGACTACTCTACCCAGCTGTATATATATTAAGACTACATTACCCATGAGGCACTAGGCTACCCACAAGGCAACAGTCAAGATGAAAGCCTCTACAGATACTGTACCAGTCCACATGTGCTCAATAAAGTAACTAGCAAAAGCTAGCTGTGTTCATAATAAGAATGTCTATTTATTAATGAACATAAGACTCACCTCAGCTCAGAAGGATTAGGCCCGCCCACACACGCAATGAAACGCCCCCCGTGATGCACCGATTGGACAACCATCAGGTTAATCCCCTGTACGATTGGTCAACCATCACGTCACTCAACGCTAATGAGTGGAATGTTGCCATTTTTTGAACCTTTTTTGTATACTGTCGGAACAATTTTTGTCTGACCAAAAAGTAAATACGCCTATTAGACTCCCCTAATGATAAGCTTTCTTTTGATATAACGTGTGTAGGTACGCTCTATAACTTTTGATTGTATAGCCGGACAAACAGACAGACAGACAGACAGACAGACAGACCAACTGGTTTATATATATAGATATAGAAGATAGATGTTAGAAGTCCAATTAGTTTAGCTTATTTCTAATAGTCTCGCAGCTTTAGATCGTCCTGAGTTGGCGAGAGGGGAGCTGGTTACCTCGATTTCATCTGGGATGATGGTATCAGAGGCTGTCAGAATGAACCTCCATCCAGAAATGTGATACCCGTTCCCTCCTGGATTCTCTGTTCCTTGGGTAGATCATGTCGCCAGCTATATTTGGACGAAAGTTGGCTCAAATCTCGCCGCCCTTACTCCCAGACAAACTTCTGTTACATTCAAATGACACACTCAATGTTTGCCTGTATCTGGCCTTTCTAGCCTTCGTTTCTAAACTTCTGTCACCTTTCTCACCCTTTTTTTGAGGGAAACCTATGATGGTCACAGATATGGTCAAGAGGTATATAAGCTAAGACACGTAAGGTGTCAGACTTGGCTCAGACTCAGAAGTTGACTGAGGAGCATAGGATGGATGGACACATGGTGAGGTCACACCAGCAGACAGCGGTGTTGCCACACTGGACCTCCCGCAGTAAACCCGTCAGAGGACAACCTATCCCGATGTTGCAGTTTGTGACTGTTTTTGCACATCACAGAAAATATAATATTCAGAGAAAACTAGCGATGTCAGCCTGATGATGGCAAATCCAGGTTTAAAAATAAACAGTTTTGCCTTGGAATGTTGAGTAGCCCTGCTTCCGTTGTATTTAGAGTACCTGCTTTTGCTTGTTGGATTGATGTGTTGAATAAGGCCACAGAA
Organism: Somniosus microcephalus; assembly: GCF_052327205.1. NCBI lineage: Eukaryota > Metazoa > Chordata > Chondrichthyes > Squaliformes > Somniosidae > Somniosus > Somniosus microcephalus. The sequence continues at coordinate 343,078,612 of NC_140987.1, forward strand.
ATATTAATTTTTTTTATTGCCCATCCCTAATTGCCCTCGAGAAGGTGGTGGTGAGCCTGCCTTTTTGAATACTGAGTGACTTGCTCAGCCATTTCAAAGGGCAGTTAAAAGTCAACCACATTCCACAGGGTCTGGACTCACATACAGGCACAGACCAGGTAAGGATGGCAGATTTCCTTCCCTAAAGGACATTAGTGAACCAGATGGGTTTTTTACAACAATCTGACAGTTTCATGGTCACCATTACCGATACTAGCTTTTATTCCAGATTTATTTAATTGAATTGAATTTCCCTAGCTGCCATGGTGGGATTTGAACTCATGTCCTATGAATCATTAGTCCAGGCATCTGGTTTACTAGTCCAGTAACATAACCACAATGCTGCCATTCCCGTATTAATAGTGCTGCATCATTTTTTTCAGAGCAGGTAGGGGGAGGAATTCATGTTCCTGAAGTAAGGTATCAACAAGTGGTGGGAGGGAAGTACATGATAGACTAATCAAACATGGGCTTGGATGCAACGGGCTTGTTGGGCCAAATGACCTTTTGTTGCTTTCATCGGAGCACAGGAACAGGAGAAGCCCATTCAGCCCTTTGAGCCTGTTTTGCCATTCTGTTAGATGATGGCTGACTTGTGTCTCAACTCTATTTACCTGCCTTTGCTCAGTATCCCTTGATACCCTTACCTAACATAAATCTATCGATCTCAGTCTTGAAAATTTCAATTGACCCAACATCCACAGCCTTTTGGGGAAGAGAGTTCCAGATATCCACTACACTTTGTGTGAAAAAGCACTTCCAGATTTTACTCCTAAATCTTATGATAGGAACATTCAAGTATCAATTCTGTCAACTTCAATTCCACCCTTTTGGATTGCTTAAAGTATGTGTTTCATAAAAAAGTGTTCAACATTAAAAGGCCATTTGGCCCATCAAGTCCACCTCTTCCAACAGACCATGGCAAGCACTCTCATGGGCTGTATGCAACCTTGTGACATCTCTTGAAGTGAAAAACTTTCAAGAAGTCTCAGCTTTGTCTCCATCACCCTTAGACGAACAGTCATTGCAATCATTATCCAACCTTGACCTCTCAAGGTAATTGAGTAAAAACACTTGGCAATCAATTTTACATTATGATCATTTTTCAGCCTAGAGTTAGTGGCCTAGAAATTTGATGATGCTGCACCCGTTTTACAGGCATAAAATGGGCACAAAAGCATTCAATATGGTGTGTGGCGTGCACATTTTGGCCTGGAAGTGCGCCACCCATCCTATTGGTATAGAAAGATCCATCCAGGGTTCGCGAAAACCAAGTTTACATGTAGCCTAACCAGCCCCCTTAAAGGGACCACTGCAGGCCGCCGCCAAACAGGTAAGTCCTGTGAAAAATATTTACCTGAATGTGGAGCCAGGAGATTAATGTGCAGGCCAACGCAAGCCAATTCCTATGCTAGTGTGTTCTAGAAATGATGACCCTGAGGCAGAACCACTGAATGACTCTGGCTAACTGTATATAATTCTCTTCAACGATGTTCTAACACCAGCCTAAACCTGTACCATTGTGTTAGGCATTACTGTGTTCTGTATATAGAGTTTGCATGTACAGGGCGTGGCCCCTTTAAGAGCGCGGGCAAATGCGATGACGTCATGTCGCAAACCACGGGACTGCCCAGGGAGTCCTCGTGGCATCTCCGTTGAGTAAAGACCTGTTTGATTGTTCTCTTGTGTCGATCTCCGTTATTCGTTAATTCCTACATTGGTGACCCCATTTTTGTGAATGTTTTCACAAAAGAAGAGCACAGCATGGAAGCAAACGCTGTTTCACTGAAGCCACCGCAGTTCTGGGAGCAGCGAGCGCCCTCGTGGCTTATTCAGGTCGAGGCCCAGTTCGCCCTGAGGAACATCGATGCGGATCAGACCAAGTATCTTTATGTGGTCTCCACACTCGACAGCTCTACCGCCTCTCGGATCGTCAACCTCCTCGAAAACCCCCCAACGGAGCGCAAGTATGAAACCCTCAAAGCACGGTTACTGCAGGTTTTCGGGCTCACGAAATCGGAGCGCGCCCGTCGATTACTCGCTATGCCCGGACTCGGGGACTCCAAGCCTTCAGAGTTGATGAGCCAAATGCTCACACTGCTGGGCTCAGAACGGGAATGTTTCCTATTCCACGAGATTTTACTCAGCCAACTGCCTGAACAGGTACAAGCTGCCCTGGCCAGATCTGAAGTTGAAGACTGCGCAACACTTGCTGCGGAGGCTGACAAAATTTTCGCTGCAACTCGGCAGTACTACGCCGTCACGAGGCACCCATCCCCCGCAGACGCTGCCCAGCTCGTCAGCCTGCTGGACTGTGTTTCTACCACGCGCAATTCGGTGCGAAGGTGAAGGGTTGCCGCCCTCCCTGCAGTTTTCCCCCCAAAAAACAACAACTGACACTGCGACCACCGAGGAACGGGTCTAGCGGGCACCCCGCGGCCGCGATGGCGATCGGCAACGCGGGAAAATTGCTGTTCATCACCGATACTCTCTCCGGTCGTCATTTTCTGTGCGACACTGGAGCGCAGTGCAGCATTTTACCCGCGTCCGCCCTCGATGTGCAGATGGGGAATCACGACCCCACCCTTGAAGCGGCCAATGGCGGAGCAATTCGGACCTTCGGCAGACGGCAAGTGGAGGTGTGCCTCGGGGGGCAATGTTTTCACTAGGATTTTGTTACGGCCAAAGTTTCCCAGCCCCTCCTTGGCGCAGATTTCCTGTGCGCCAACAGCCTCCTGGTCGTTGTCAGGAACCGGCGGCTGATCAACGCAGCAACTTTTAATTCTCTTTCGTGTTACCGCAGTAACACTACATCACGCACCGTCTCCTGTGCATTCCTGACTCCTGATGAGTTCACTCGCCTGCTCGGCGAATTCCCCGACATGACAAGACCCACGTTCTCCTCCACAGCCATGAAACATGGTGTGGCACACCGCATCACCACCAACGGCCCCCTGGTCTACGTGCGGGCCTGGCGCATGGAACCTGGCAAGCTGGCGGCCGCAAAGACGGAGTTCACAACCATGGAACGGTTAGGGATTATTCGCCGGTCGAATAGTCCCTGGCCTTCACCCATCCATATCGTCCCGAAGCCTGGCAGCGGATGGCGGACCTGCGGCGACTATCGACGCCTAAACGACGCCACCACTCCTGATCGGTACCTGATCCCCCATATCCAGGATTTCTCTGCCCATTTGACAGGGAACACCGTGTTCTCTAAAGTTGACCTCGTCCGGGGCTACCACCAGGTCCCAGTTCATCCACAAGACGTCCAGAAGACCGCAGTCATCACCCCATTCGGCCTCTTCGAGTTTTTACGAATGCCGTTTGGGTTAAAGTACGCTGCCCAGGCTTTCCAACGCCTGATGGACTCCGTGCTGCGGGACCTCAAGTTCCTCTTCGTCTACCTGGATGACATTCTAATTGCCAGTCCTACTAAGGAAGCACATACCTGTCACCTACGCACCCTTTTTCGACGCCTCAGCCAACACGGCCTGATTATCAACCCGGCCAAGTGTCAGTTTGGCTTGCACCAAATTGACTTCCTGGGGCATCGCATCAACTCAGAGGGAACGGTTCCTTTACCTTTGAAGGTAGAGGCGGTGACATCCTTTTCCACGCCCGCAGAACGTAAAGGCCCTGCAGGAATTCCTAGGCATGGTAAACTTTTACCACCGTTTCGTGCCTAAGGCGGCACTACTCATGCAGCCCCTGTATGAGGCCCTCAAGGGCAAGACTGGCAAGAACCCGGTAGACTGGACGGATGACATGGCCCGAGCGTTTGCCAACGCGACTATGCTGGCGCACCCACTGCCTGGAGCCACCATTGCCCTCACCACCGATGCGTTGGACTACGCAGTCGGTGCCGTGCAACAGTAGTGGGTGAACGGGACGTGGCAGCCGTTGGCATTCTTCAGCTGTCAACTACGGCAGAATGAGAGAGCATACAGCACGTTCGACTGGGAGTTGCTCGCCCTTTTTCTGGCCATCCGCCATTTTTGGTTCCTCCTGGAAGGACGTCCCTTCACCGCCTTTGTGGACCATAAGCCGTTGACCTTTGCAATGTCCAAGACCGCCGAACTGTGGTCAGCCCGACAGCAGTGTCAACTGACCTACATATCCGAATTCACCATGGACCGTGGCTGGTAAGGACAACCTGGTGGCAGACTGCCTCTCCCGCGCGTTCGTCAATACGGTTCATTTGGGCATCGACTACGCCCTCATGGCAGCGGACTAAGCCTCAGACCCAGAAGTCCAAGCTTGCAGAACGGCCGTCACTGGCCTCCAGTTGGCCGATGTCAAGTTCCATTCGGAAGGCATCACGCTGTTGTGTGACATCTCCGTACAGGTTCCTTGCCCTGTCGTGCCGGTCGTCTGGCGCCGCAAAGTGTTCGACGCCATACATGGGTTGTCACACCCTGGAATGAAGACCTCTCAGAAACTGATGTCAGTGAAATTTGTATGGCATGCATAAAGATGCCCGCGACTCGGCCAACACCTGCGTGGGCTGCCAAAAGGCCAAGGTACAGCGCCACATCAAAGCTCCGTTGGCCACCTTCACACTTCCGGAGCGACGTTTTGACCATGTCAATGTGGACCTGGTAGGACCACTCCCACCGTCCCATGGTTTTTCACACATCCTGACAATGGTTGACCGCACCACCAGATGGCCAGAGGCGGTCCCCCTGTCATCCACTACTTCGGCGGATGTGGCCAGGGCATTCATTTCCTCCTGGATCGCCCGTTTCAGAGTGCCCGCAGATATTTCGTCAGACAGGGGACCGCAGTTTTCCTCCGAACTCTGGAATGCAGTGGCCCAAGGACTCGGTGTCAAATTACACCACACCACAGCCTACCACCCACAGGTGAATGGCCTCTGCGAGCGCTTCCACTGCTCAATGAAAGCCGCCCTGAGGGCCAGCCTCCAGGACGCTGGATGGGCAGACAAGCTACCGTGGGTCCTGTTGGGCCTTCGCACGGCCCCTAAAGAAGACCTTCACTCTTCATCAGCGGAACTCGTGTATGGTCAGCTGCTGTGAGTCCCAGGGGACTTCCTACCAACATCGACGGAGCCCTGGTCCGCATCTGCCCAGCTTGCTAGTCACCAAGAGGCGGCCAGATGTTTCGCACCGGTGCCCACTTCGCACCACAGGCTGCAGAGGTCACACGTTCCCACGGAGCTTCACAAGGCTGAATACGTTTTTATTCGCCATGACGCACATAGGGATCCACTCAAGGCCCCTTCCGCGTGTTGGAAGCAGGGGACAAAACCTTCAAGGTAGATGTCGGTGGTAAATTGGACCACATTTCGGTCGACCGCTTAAAGCCAGCACATTTGGACCTCGACCGCCCCGTCGAGACAGCACAACCACCGAGAAGGGGTCGGCCACCCATCGTCGTTACGGCAGACCAAGTGTGACCGCCCGCCAGCCGCCCTGCAGCCTCCGCCTCGAGAGTACAGGAGTCGTTCTGACAGGCTCGTCAGACCCCCTCACTGTTTGACTTTGTCCGTTAAAGCGAATTCTGGGGGGGGCGCATGTGGCAGAACCACTGTGACTCTGGCTAACTGTATATAATTCTCTTTAATGATGTTCTAACACCAGCCTAAACCTGTACCATTGTGTTAGGCATTACTGTGTTTTGTATATAGAGTTTGCATGTATGGGGCGTGGCCCCTTTAAGAGCGCGGGAAAACACGGGCAAACGCAATGACGTCACGTCGCAAACCATGGGACTGCCCAGGGAGTCCTCGTGGCATCTCCGTTGAGTAAAGACCTGTTTGATTGTTCTCTTGTGTCGATCTCCGTTATTCGTAGGAATTCGTTAATTCCTACAACCCTATATTTCCAATAGGGCAGGAACCATAGTGATTCACAGACTATTTAGTTACCTAGGTATATCCTTAACCTTCTGTCCCAATTTTTAGCTAAATCCTTACCCAGCGCTTTTAACATATGTCACCAGACCAGCCGTGCTTGCAAGTGCAGACCTGAAATAGTGGGTTTCTATGTGAGGGAAATAAATAACTAAAACAAAGCTATTTCCTACTAGGCAGAAGGTACATTGCTCATTTTTTTCATGAGAGGTGGACTCACTGGGTCTGAAAGTTGTCCCTCAAGACTTTCCTGATTCTTATTATCCCACTGGAATTATTTGTGGCTTCAGCCCACCTGATGGACTGCTCCTGTCCTGCTCACTTTAACTCCGAGGGGTTTTAACACACCTACAATTGTCGCACTTCAGCTTTGTGCAGCCTCACTTTCTTGCCTGCAATATTCGGCACCTACTTGAGCTGGCTGTTGAGAGCAGTGGTCCTTGTGATTGTGGCTCCTTGTGCGTTCCAGGGAAGAGATATTTTTTTCCTGTTTTTCTTGCAAGAATTTCAAGGAGACCACAGGGAACATGTTACTTAGAAAGGAAACACTGAACTGGCCCTTCTTGAAGAGGCTGTCTCACTTCATTTCTCCTAGGTTCCACACATTGGGGTTTAACTTAGTCCTGGGTCATAGCGCAAAATGGGCAGTAGAGAATTGACAGCCTGTTTTGCACTCGGTATGGTTTTCTTTTCCATTGACTTCAATCGGGTGGAGTATAAAGCGGGCTGTCGACTCGCTATTGCCCGTTTTGCACTGCAGTCCAAAGAAGAATTTATACCCCAATTATGTTATCAGCTAAGAGGTATTTCATTGTGGACCTCATTCAACACAGCCACAATCTGAATATGGAAAATGACAGCAACATAGAATAGCGAAAGTAGCATTTTACAGCAGACTCATTCAAAGCTGCCTTTGAAATTAAGCTTTAAAGGCAGCAAATTACAACTGTGTAATTTTTGTTATTCTTCTGTAAAAGTTCTCAAAGTGCACGTGGCTTAGTGCAACAATAAAGCCCTATGGTGCTCTGATTTCATATTGAAATCTTTAACAATGCAAACCCGAGTATATAATTAATAAATTAGAACACTTTCACTTAAGCTAGTTATGTCGATGGCACTGGAATACTTTCAGTGAAACATTTTAAAGGAAGGGAAGGAAGGCTTTGTGGGGAGGGAGGGGGTAGATTGTAATGTTTTGTGGACTTGCCCCATCAGAGTTGAGATGAAACATTCTATTTTCAGAACTCTCAGCTCGATTGTGGTCAATTTTACAACCAATTGAACAGCTTTAGACATGGTAAGGAATTGCTGTACATGAGAATGAACGTAGTCAGTGAGCTGTCACCAAGGAGTACCTACCTGACAGTACATTGGCATTCCAGGAGGATTGGCACCTGTGGAAATGGGTACATCGATAGCCATCACCATTAGCAACTTGTACATTACATAATTCACCAATTTATTTTTAGCCTCTCCTTGCGTCTGTTTTTGATTATATGTATGTTGTGCCCACACTGGATTAATGTAATTTGCGTAATCAACATATAATCTCGCCATTAATTAGTCGCAAAGGCCTATTATTATCACGTTTAATGGAAATAATAGATTTACAAAAAGAATAGTAATCCCAGCCCAGTCTCAGCACAACAGGAGACATGACAACGCTGAGCTTTACTCTTGCAAATATTTTGAAATTTAGACCCCAGTGTATGGAAGGAGATTTAACTGCACAAAACTGACACTGTCGTCTTGTCTACACAGACGATATCCCTTCTGAATTTTAAGGAGTGGAAGTAGACTGAGGCAACGTTTTTAGATTTTAATGAGGTAACTGTAATTAGTACAGGGGTAATCTCAAAGGAATACCAGGGAATGTAGCCACATAAATTCAAAATGATTAAACTGCTGAACCACATACACATCGCAATTATGTTGTTGAGAAAAGTTTAGTAGCAAAACAGATTAGGCAAAAATAAATGTTAGCAAAAAACATTCTTCTCGATGTTCTGAACATTGCTTTGAAAGTGAATGACCCTGATATTAACTCGGAGTTGTGAAGAGGCGGGAGGATTTCCGAATGGTGAACCTGGGAGTGCGGGTGTCCCGGACGTCTTGCAGGGGTTAACTGTAGTGTATGTAACCGTTCCACCTTTAAGAGAACTATTTCAAGGGTTGCACTATTTTATCTTGGCTGCGGTATACTGTAATACCGGTGGTGACCACACCGGTATATAAGTGCTGTGTAATGATTTATTGGGCAGTTCCGCCCTGACCTTCGACTAGTAAAGACCTGTTAAATTTACTCTTGTGGTCTGTGTAGTAATTCTCAATATAACACACAGACTTAACAGTGGCGACGAGTACGATCTTACCCTGCGGCAGAGATACATCCAAGGCAGTTTAACGGGCGTCGAGAAGAGGCATCCGCCCTCATCATTCTGCTGAGAGAAGACTCGAGTCTGCAGAGCAAAGGAAGAATTCTGACACGAAGCCTTCCATCAGCAACAGGCAGTGATCATCCCTTATATCATGGTGGTGGGTAAGCCGATCAGCGACGAGCAGCAAGTCGGCCACGTTGGCTGTGAAATAGGGGAGGGAAGAACGGAGGAGATAAGGGCGGAGAACTCGACCACGGCCGGGGGGGAAAAGAGCCGGACAGAAGTCGGGGCCAGAGGCGCTGAGACTGGGGCAGCGTAAGGCACGGAAGCCGCGGTGAATACAAACGCAGCCGGTTTGAGAGACCGGGCTGCAAGCGGGCTGGGAGACGCAACAGTGTCGAGAGAGAGCTCGACCACGACCGGTGAAAAAGGCCGGGCAGCTACCGAGGCCGCGAGGCGCAGCGACCGGGTCAGCATAAGGCGCGGGAGAAAATTTTAAAAAACCGCGGAGAACTCAGCCGCAGCTGGGGGAAAGGACCGGACTGCAAGCTCGACCGCGACCGGTGAAAAAGCCGCGAGGCAGCGACCGGGTCAGCGTAAGGTGCGGGAGAAAATAAAAAAACCGCGGAGAACTCAGCCGCAGCCGGGGGAAAGGACCGGACTGCAAGAGGGGCTGGGAGGCACGATTTGAAAACCGCTGGGGAGGGCGAACGCAGCAATACGGCAATCGCCATTACAGCCAGCGGGGGAGAAAGACAAGCGCGGGAGCAAACGCGGGAAGCCGCCATTTTAGTAGGCGGGGAAGAAGACAAGTGCGGGAAACCGCACATTTTGAAAAAAAAAAGTTAAAGAAAAATTTCTTTTTGCTTCTCAAGAAGATTGCGAGGATGCCCAAGCGTGGTAACATCAACGATTTCGATCCCGATGTTGAAGATTGGGCCACGTATGTAGAACGCATAGAGATATATTGTAAGGCAAATAAAATATCAAATGAAGATAAAGCACTAACCTTACTAAACTCAATGGGTGCGAAGACATACGGGCTATTGAAGCATCTTCTATCACCAGCTAAACCGGCGGATCAGACTTTCGCTAATATTGTTGCTGTCCTGAAGGATCATTTGAACCCCACACCGCTGATGTTAGCGGAACGATTTAAATTTTATGCGAGAACGCAACTGAAAGAGGAAAGCAACGCAGAGTACTTAATTGAACTGTGTAAGCTAGCGAAATACTGTCAGTTTGGGGAAGGACTGACAGAGGCACTGAGAGACAAATTCATGTGCGGATTGTCGAAAGAAGGAACACAAAAGCGGCTACTTGAAGAGAATGATCTTACACTTGATAAGGCTGTCTCTATTGCAGCATCGCACGAAGCCGCAGCGAGAGGCACTGTGGAAATGCAGCTGAAGGCAGCGGTACTCAGCGTAGATCAAATGGCTTTGGGTACAACGAAATGTTATCGTTGTGGGAAGACAACACACGATCAGAACCAATGCTGGTTTAAAAACCAGGAATGTAGAAAATGTGGCAAGCTTGGTCACATAGCTAAAGTATGCCGGTCAGGAAAGAAGACCAGCAACAAAAAGTCACCGCAGGAAAAGTGCAGCAAGGTACACAAGGTGGCTGAGAAGAGTTCGGATGAACAGAATTCGGATTCAGACTCCAACAGCAAGGAACTGGGTAGTCTGAGAATTCACAATGTGAGTAAGGAAGCTGACCGACAAACTATCTGGGTCACCCTGCAGATAGCAGGAGTCCAAGTGAAGATGGAATTGGACACCGGATCGGCGTTGACGGTCATGAATAAGCAAGATTACAAAAGGTTATTCACACATATTCCCCTACGGGATACGGAGATAGTATTAAAGACATACACGGGGCAAAGAGTATACCCCATCGGAAGGATAAAAGTCAAGGTGGTACACAAGGGCAAAGAACACCAAGGGATGGACATATATGTACTACCTGAGGGAGGTCCACCACTTCTGGGACGGGAGTGGATCAGGAAAATAAATATGGACTGGCACTCCCTAAAAGCAATAACGGGAGATTCCGGAAAAAGAAAAGATGTCAAACCTGCACGATTGTCCAGAATATTGGATGAGGGCATATGCAGCAGTGACAGTGACAAAGCAGAGAGTGAGAACTCGGTGAAGACAATCAGCTCAGACCCTGGAACTGATGATGGTAAGACCAGCCCATGTGCAAAAGACAAGTCTAAAATGGACTTGCAGACTAATGATGGAAAAACGAAGGAGTGTATAAATGCTTCAGGAGAGAACAAAGTATCAGAACAGAATTCCACTGAACAACAACAACATAGTTTGACAGAGAATTCTGAGTCTGTCCAGTCTACAGACATGCACATTTCTGAGGAACACCGGGCTCGAACTCAACTCAATCTCAAACGACAACAGCAATTAGAACAAATGATTCGCCGTTTTGAGCAAGAGATGAATGCAAAGAAAAAGTTCTTTGACACAGAGTTGGAGAATCTGGGAAGACAGCAGAAGCAGCTGATTGAGAAAATGGAGCAGGAACACACAAACCGTCTGCGCGAGGAGGCCAAACGAATCAAAGCTGATTCAGTTTCTGAAGGTGCGTGCTCTAATCTGGTGGAGCGGGATGTTCAGCAACTGAAGGCGCTTGTTAGCAGTTTGCAGGCAGGAAAGGCTGATTTGGTTGCCATGAATTCCGAGCTCCTACTGAAGTTGGGTGCAGCATCACCGGACGATTCATTTGTTGAAATTCGAACGGTGGAGGCTGCGGATGATGGCGAATTAAAAGCAACAAAGGACCCCCAGTGCAAGGTTACAAACAGCCCTGCAGCCTATACGTCAAAAACACATGACGACGATACTGGGAAACGTCTGATGTCAGAAGAGTTAACGGTCAGCCAACTCCTTCATATGCTGAGGGACAAGACTCTGAAATTGGAAAAACTTGAACACGAGCTTCAATCTTCAAAGGAAAGGGTTTCAGAGCTCTCAAAAGTTATTGAAACAGCTGAGGTTGCAACACAGACTGAGAAGATTGCAGCAGAGCAGCCCTTGGATGCCAAGAGTACGCTGACTCACGTCAATGTAGAACAACAGAACGCTGAAACAGCTGCTCCAGTAGAGGGATTGAATAGTCCGAACAATCAATCTCCGAATGAAGTTGAAGTATTGAAATCACAAGTGATGTCATTAGTAAAAGACTTGCAGGAAGCCCAGAAAAAGCTGGATGAAGCTGAACACATGAAGAAGTCTCTTCAGGAGAGATGTCCGGATTTGGAACAAAAGCTGGCTAATGTCCAGCTAGGCATGGAGGAGATGAGGCAACTTAAGTTTTCCAATGAAAAGCTGAAGCTGCAAGTGGAAAGCTTACAGTCAGAACAAAAAATTGAGCAGATGAAATTAGCAGATGAAAAATTGAAATTGGCAGAGGCAAAAGCTGAAGTGATGGAGGAAATAGAAGACAATAGAAAAGAAGCAGAAGATGATGACTCATCTGAACCATTATCACCCCTACCAAGTCACGCACGTGGTCCCTCCGAACTGAGCCAAATCAGTCTGGAAGTAGAAAAACTTCCCAAGGTACTCGAGCCTTTAGAAGTCAGCAATGCTGGTTCTGAAGTTACGAAAGTTCAAGCTGTTAAGTCCAGTGAAGGACTATTAGATGAGTCACCCCAGCAACGAGAACCTACTACACCACCAAAAACTACTACACCACCGAGGCGTTATCCGGACCGAGTCAGGAAGCGCAGGAGACGCCTCCGCAGAGACTGAATCTGTGAATTGTTTTTACATGAAGTTGTGTATATATGTTATGATGTTATGTTTAATGGGGAATATATATACTGTTAAGCTAAAAAGGGAGGATTGTAGTGTATGTAACCGTTCCACCTTTAAGAGATCTATTTTAAGGGTTGCACTATTTTATCTTGGCTGCGGTATACTGTAATACCGGTGGTGACCACACCGGTATATAAGTGCTGTGTAATGATTTATTGGGCAGTTCCGCCCTGACCTTCGACTAGTAAAGACCTGTTAAATTTACTCTTGTGGTCTGTGTAGTAATTCTCAATATAACACACAGACTTAACATTAACTATTGGACGATTGTACGGCCGCGATTTTGCCGGCGCTCAGAGGGCGGGTTTGGAGGCGGGTCAGGTGGTAAAATCACAAATATTGATGGTGGGTTCTGATCCCGCCTCCGTGCAACTTTCCCAAAGGCGGCCTCCCAGACTCCCGATCGGTCCCGCCACCAAGCGACGGGATAGGCCCTTAAGGCAGTTAACTGCTTGTTAACTGCCTGGATAATGCTATTTTGACAGCGGTTTTAGAATTTACCATTTTTTCTGCGTGTTCCACACTGTTCCCAAAACATGCCAGCTGATTGTGGCGGGTTCACAAGTGGCTGCCTTCTTCACAGCTGCAGCTCCAGCATAAAAATGGAGCTCTCAGCAAGGTTCAGTTACAGGTGGCAGAACTTTGTTTTTTCAGGTCTTGGAAAACTTTTTGCAGGTCTACTGATCTTGGAAATGGTGAAGCTGAGATCCATCTCCACTGTGACCTCCTGGGGAAACCCTCTCCTCACATTGACTGAGCGCTTCCTCAACTGAGATATCTACCAGCAGCATGGGAACCATTTATTTCCTTTCATCCTGGTCCTCAGATTCGGAGGAAGAGCAGCCGCGGTAGCAGCAGAACCAGGCACAACAGCAGCACCAACAGCAGGAGCGCCAACCTCCTCCTCACCCACCTGATGTTGCACAGGGCAGAGAGCGTCAGCGCAGGGCTGCACGTTGCCGCAGGAGATACCCCCAACACAGGGTTTACAGGCCGAGGATGACCTTCCTCAACATGACTGAGGAGCAGTGCCAAAGGAGGCTGAGACTTTTGCGAGAGGTAGTCGCTGACATCTGCGCAATGCTGCACCAAGACCTGGAACCCAGAGGAGTGGGTGGGCACCCTTTACCAGTGTCTGTCAAAGTCACCACCACCCTCAGTTTTTTTGCTTAAGGGTCCTTCCAGGGCTCATCAGCGGCATCTCCTAGTTGGCTGCATACACTTGCATCACGCAGGTAACCGATCCCTCTTTGCAAAGGCGCACAATTAAATCCACTTCTCGACGGATGAAGCAAGTGTAACCATGCATGCAGTTGGCTTTGCAAATATGGCAGGCTTGCCAAGGGTGCAGGGCGTAATAGACTGCACACATGTGGCCCTTAGGGCACCCCATCACAACCCAGCTATTTTTGTCAACCGCAAGGGCTTCCACTCCCTTAATGTGCAGCTGGTGTGTAACCACAGGAAGGTCATTTTGCATGTTTGCGTGAAGTACCCTGGTAGTTGTCATGACTCGTTCATCCTGTGACAGTCTAGTGTGCCTCCGCTCTTTAGTCTGCCAGGCCAACTTTCCAGATGGCTACTTGGAGACGAGGGCTATTCCCTGAAGATGTGGCTGATGACGCCGTTGAGGAGCCCATCGAACGAAACTGAGGAGCGCTACAATGCCAGCCACATTTCGACCAGAGCCATCATCGAGCAAACCATTGGCTTGCTGAAGATGCGATTCAGATGCCTTGACAGATCAGGTGGAGCTCTACAGTACTCAGCAGCCAGGGTCCCCAGAATCATTGTGGTCTGCTGTGCACTGCACAACATCGTACAGCATCATGGCTGTCAGCTGCCTGAGGAATAAGTGGCTCAGCGCATAACCTCCTCAGATGAGGAGAAGGAGGAGGAGGAGGAGGAGGAAGAAGGAAGAAGATGACCTTGCGGAGGCAAATGAGCCAGCTGCAGCAGCAGTGCATTGCTGCCCGGGATGCAAGGGATGCACCAATCTTTGCCAGATTCGCTTAGGTAGATGAATCAAACACATGTGGCTGGCACCTTCTTATCACACCATAGACAATGGACAAGAACCTGTAGGTTCCTAAAACACTGACCACCATCATTACAAATGCAAGTCGCCCTGATCCCTCAATGTGCAACTTCCATTTCCCAGATCACATAGGCCAGAACTTCAACTGTTTGCCATCACTTCTGTTTAATCAATGTACAAAAGGATGACAATGGCAAAAATTAAAGACACCAGAGCAGAACACCCAAGTGACTACCCTTGTGACTAATTGTGCTTTATCTTCCTCTTACACATGCTTCTACGTGGTACTTCCCCTGTGGCTTCAGCAGATGTGGAGGCACCTTGCACACTTTCATGCTGCTCCTGCTTTGACACCTTTGGCGGGCACCCTCTGGGGTTGCGAGCCTGTGAGGGCTTGGCAACAGTCTGCACCTTCTGCGTTTGTGCAGGGGCTGAGACACCCATCTCAGTTGGGTGAGGACTCTGGTGGGGCTCTGATCGAGGGCTACTCAGTGGCATGGGAGTGTGAGCGCTTGGAGAGGAGCTCCCACTTCCTTGTTGCCTGCCATCACCCTCCCTCTCATGGGTCAGCCCCATTTCAGTGCTAGCAAGTGGCTTGACAGCACCTTGCTGCACATCAGGGGGGCCATGAGGACCCGTATCTGCACTGGCAGTCCTACTCCAGAGGACTTCCATGAAGTTCTGGTTTCTCTGGTCAATAGCTGCCCATTGCTCCTCCAGAGATGTCAGTCCATTCTGAATATTCACCATGTTTTCCAGACTCTGGCAACTTCTTTCCTCCATGGCCGTAGCCATCCTCTCCTCTACCATAGCCAACCTTTCCAGAGAGGTAGCCATCCTTTCCGTGGTGGGGCGTTCATGCGCCATTGCCTCCACAAAAGCACTGCTCATGTTCGTGATGGACTCCTCCATTCTCTCCACACTCGCAGTAACCCTGGAGATAAAACCTGCCAGAGACTCCTGCATTGTTCCTGGAGTTCCAGCACCGCTCTCTTTCTGGATGGACCCGGAGGCACAGGGTCCACATGCAGCTGAGCCGAGTTGGCAGAGTTCTGTGGCCTCCGATGAGGACTCTCCACTGCTATCCCTGTCTCCACCATCTGCTGATGCTCACTTGTGAGCTGTGATACACCAGGTGACAACACTATTCTATGGCCTGAAGGTCCCACCGAGGTGCTCGTCTCTGCGCTGGTGCTGGGTGCGCTTAATTGTGCTGACGCTGCGCCCTCAGAGGTTGCAGGTTCCTCTGAGGAGTCTTCCAGCTCAGGCTCTTCCTCCTAGACAGTGGGGAGGGGGTGCTGTCGATGGTTCTGTGGGGGAGTAAAGGCATGAGTTAGACATGTGTTATTAATGTAGCATGCACATGGAATTGTGCAGATGATAATGTCAATCTGTTTGAGCGTCAGATGCCATATTAGTCACTCATGCAATGTAAATGAGAGAGATGCAAAATTATTCTGTCACCAGCTTGCTCTGCTGCACCCATCTGACCGTCCCCTACTTCCAGATCCTCATTGCCTCCAATGATCTCCAGAGCCGCCTCCTCAGCGTTGGTGAGATGGGCTATGGAAGGTGACCCTCCTCCTGTTCTTGCCCTCTCCCTCTTATTGTGTGCTCTCTTTTCCTGCAATGAGGGACACAAGTGGAGTTTGAGTGAGAATGATGGAGTGAGTGTAGAGAATCCATAGCATAGATGCTTAGAAGGAGACAAAGATTGGGTGAGGTGCCAATAACAAGGGCCCTCCCGGTGTATTGTTAGTTGTTGTCATAGCATCACAGGGGCAGCATAGTCGAATAGTGAAGTGATTGTGTACATAGAGAGGGATGGTTAAGGGTGGAAGGGATTGTGAGGGTACAGTGGGATGTGCAGGATTAGGTTGACAATGTAGAGTGCTGGTAATGAGAGGAGATGGGGAGCAGATTGAGGCCAAGTGTGATGTTATACTCACTTTTCCTAAGCGGACCAGATTATTGAGCCTTTTTCTGCACTGCACCCAGGTTCGAGTGCACATTGATCTGGAGCTGACCTCCTCAGCAATTTGCAGCCAGACTGCTTTTGTTTGCTGTGGTGGCTTCTTCCGGCCAAAGGATGGGAAGAGTACCTCTCTGTGCCCTCTGACTCCCTCCACAAGAGCATGGAGGGAGTCATCATCAAATCTGGGAGAGCCCTTGGCCCTTGAGGTAGTCATGGCAGCAGTTGTAACAGGCAAATCGAGCAGCAGCAGCAGTTGTAACAGGCAAATCCATCAGTAAATAATGAAAAAATGAACCAAGGCTGCATGGGTCCCTTAAATGCAGCTGGCTCACAGACGTCAGCAGAGGTGAGTTCCAGACCCAAAACACTAATTGGCCAGGGGAGCGCACACACACGGACTCAGTTGCCCAATTAGGGCAAAATCGTAAATTTTTACCGGCAGAAAGCGACGGCGGGACTGGAACCCGCCGACCACCTGACCCGCACCCAACCCACCACCAATGCGAAAATCGCAGCCTACATGTTTCAGCAGGTTTCCCGCCTGAGAGCTGGTGATTGACAGGCTGGGGCCTGCCAGACGGGCGGGAGAGCAGCTGAGCGGATGCCGGAAAAATGGTGGGGTCAGAGATTAGGGTGGGTGGGATCAGATATGGGGGGGGGTGGGGTCAGAGCTCTCTGGTAAGGGGTGGGGTTGGGGGTCAGAGATCACCGGGGTGGGTGGTTTGGGGGTCAGAGATCACCGGGAGGGGGTGGTTTGGGGGTGAGAGATCACTGGGAGGGTGTGGGTGTGGAGGGGGGATGGGTGGGGTCAGAGATCGGGGGGGGGATCAGAGATCTCTGGTAAGGGGTGGGGTTGGGGGTCAGATCACCGGGAGGGTGTGGGTGTGGAGGGGGGATGGGTGGGGGTCAGAGATCACTGGGGGGCAGTGAGGGTCAGAGATTGCTAGGGTGTTGGGGGTGGCGGTGTCAGAGATCGTGGGGTGTGTAAAGAGGTTAGCTTGTTGGGCCTGGGGGAGACACACCTGCTCCTCCTGGCCTATAAGCAGTGCTGTAAATGCATTTACCTTATGGATCCGGCCTTCTCACCTCCATTTACCTTAGTTTTAAAAAATAATTAAAATTGAGGAGCGCAGCCTCCTTAAGATTTCAGTGACCGACCCGCCTCCTGAGAGCGGATTTGTTGCCCGCCCCCCAAACGTCTTCTGTTAAAACTTGAAGTAGGCGGGTTGGGGTCTGGTTTGAAATTTAAACATTTTTACTTCCTACCCGACCCAAACCCACCCATTCTTGGGGGTAACATTCCCCTCAATGTGTTTCCATGCTAGCTTAGGTAGTTTGTGTTTCAGCACATAAAGAAAAACACACTTAGAAGTAACCACTTGCTTTTATTTTAAAAAATCTGTGTTGGCCATGGCTCGGTTGATCGCACAGTCGCCTCTGAGTCATACGAACAATGGCGGACAGGTAAAGACCATCTGGTCCATTGAGTCTGTCCCACACAATTACGATACCTTGTGTATCCCAATATATACACTCCACCCCACCTGAAACCATGCGATCTCCTGGGAGAGGCAAAAAAACTCAGGCCAATTTGGGGGAAAAAATCTAGGAAATTCCTCTGCGACCCAGCTAGGCGATCGAAACTAGTTCAGGAGATCACTCTGTCCCTGAATTCCCTGCAGTACCTACCTTCTGTAAGAGATGATCTCCACCCCAGCCAGAAACCAGTTCATCTCTAGCTTGAAGGAATTCAGCGAATCAGCATCTACCACATGAGTCGGCAGCCTGTTCCAGAGGTCCGCTATTCTCTGGGAAAAGAACCACCTCCTGACATCCAACCTAGATCTAGCTTTATACAACTTAAATTTGTGACCCTTGGTCCTCCCTAACCTATTTAATTGGAACAAACTGTCAACTGGAACACAATCTATTCCCTTCATTATCTTATAAACCTCAGTCAGATCCCCCCTAAGTCTATGCTTCTCTAAGGTATCGAGTCCCAACTCTTTCAGCCTATCTTGATGTTTTAGACTGGGAATTAGTCTAGTGGTCCTCCTCTACACCCTTTCCAAGCCTCAATATCACCCACCATGTGAGGAGACTAAAACTAGACACAATATTCCAAGCGCAGCCTGACAAAGGTCTTGTACAAGGACAAAACAGTATTGTCTTGTCTTTTATTCATAGAAACAGAGAAGTTAGGAGCAGGAGTAGGCCATTCGGCCCCTCGAGCCTGCTCCGCCATTCAATGAGATCATGGCTGATCATTCAAATTCAGTACCCTGTCCCTGCCTTCTCCCCATATCCCTTGATCCCTTTAGCCTTAAGAAATATATCCAACTCCTTCTTGAATATATTTAATGAACTGGCCTCCACCGCCCTCTGTGGTAGAGAATTCCACAGGCTCACCACACTCTGGGTGAAGAAATTCCTCCTCATCTCAGTCCTAAATGGCTTACCCCTTATCCTTAGACTATGACCCCTGGTTCTGGACTCCCCGGCCATCAGGAACATCCTTCCTGCATCTAGTCTGTCCAGGCCTGACAGAATTTTATAGGTTTTGTGAGATCCCCTCTCAATCTTCTAAACTCCAGTGAGTATAAGCCCAATCGACACAATCTCTCCTCATACGTCATTCCTGCCATCCCAGGTATCAGCCTGGTGAATCTTCGCTGCACTCCTTCCATGGCAAGAATATCCTTCCTCAGATAAGGCGACCAAAACTGCACACAATACACGAGGTGCGGTCTCACCAAGGCCCTGTACAACTGCAGCAAGCCATCTTTGTTCCTGCACTCGAACCCTCTTGCTACAAAGGCCAACATACCATTTGCCTTCTTAATGGCCTGCTACACCTGCATGCTTACCTTCAGCAACTGGTGCACAAGAACACCCAGGTTTCTTTGCACTTCCCCTTCTCCCAATCTATTGCCATTCAAATAATAATCTGCCTTCCTGTTTTTGCCACCAAAGTGGATAACCTCACATTTATCCACATTATAGTGCATTTGCCATGTTTCTGCCCAATCACCCAACCTGTCCAAATCATACTGGAGTTTCACGACATCCTCCTCACAGCATACCCTCCCACCCAGCTTTGTGTCGTCTGCAAATTTGGAGATATTACATCCAGTTCCCTCGTCCAGATCATTAATATATATTGTGAACAGCTGGGGACCTAGGACCGATCCTTGCGGTACCCCACTAGTCACTGCCTACCACTCGGAAAACGGCCCGTTTATTCCAACTCTTTGCTTTCTATCTGTCAACCAGTTCTCTATCCAAGTCAATACCTTACCCCCAATCCCATGTGCCTTAATTTTGCACGCTAATCTCTTATGTGGGACCTTATCGAAAGCCTTCTGAAAGTCCAAATACACCACATCCACATTATCTATTTTACCAGTTACATCCTCAAAAAATTCCAGTAGATTAGTCAAGCACGATTTACCTTTTGTAAATACATGTTGACTTTGTCCGATCCTGTCACTGCTTTCCAAGTGCTCTGCTATTACATCTTTTATAATGGACTCTAGCATTTTCCCCACTACTGATGTCAGGCTTACCGGTCTATAATTCCCCGCTTTTT
Source organism: Somniosus microcephalus (assembly GCF_052327205.1). Classification (NCBI taxonomy): domain Eukaryota; kingdom Metazoa; phylum Chordata; class Chondrichthyes; order Squaliformes; family Somniosidae; genus Somniosus; species Somniosus microcephalus. The sequence continues at coordinate 343,098,345 of NC_140987.1, forward strand.
CTCTACCACCATTTTTGAATAGTGGGGTAACATTAGCTACCCTCCAATCCATGGGTACTGTTCCAGAGTCTATTGAGTTCTGGAAGATGACCAGCAATGCATCTACTATCTCCAAGGCCACTTCCTTAAGTACCCTAAGATGTAGATTATCAGGCCCTGGGGATTTATCGGCCTTCAATCCCATCAACTTCCCCAACACCATTTCCCTACAAATATTGATTTCTTTCAGTTCCTCCCTCTCATTAGTCCCTATGTTCCCCGACATCTCTGGGAGGTTATTTGTGTCCTCCTTTGTGAAGATAGAATCAAAATATGTATTTAATTGGTCTGCCATTTCTTTGTTCCCCATTATAAATTCCCCTGATTCTGACTGTAAGGGACCTATGCTTGACTTCACCAATCTTTTTCTCTTCACGTATCTATAAAAGCTTTTACAGTCAGTTTTTATGTTCCCTGCAAGCTTACTTTCATAATCTATTTTCCCCCTCTTAATTAATCCCTTTGTCCTCCTTTGTTGAATCCTAAACTGTTCCCAATCCTCAGGTTTGCTGCTTTCAATTGTCCTATGGATACACCCCAACACCCTATTTGCTCTAGCTATCGCTACACGGCCTTGCTCATGTACCTTTAAGGATGTATGCACTAGAATGCCCAAATTTCTTTCTATCTTTAACGTCTTTCCCTGAAGGGTGTATGAATGTTGAGCATTTGCCCTGCCCACATGCATAACACTGCACTTACCTAAGTTATACATCATTTTCCAGTCTTGAGCCCAATCTCGCAATCTGAAGCAGATGAGCATCATCTACAGTTCTAACACTCGCACAGATCTTGGTGGTATTTGCAATTTTGTAGATTGTGTCCCCAACACCTACATCCAGATCATTAATAAAAATAGTAAAGAGCAACGGTCTTAACACTGATCCCTGAGGGACACCACTGTCCAAACAGATCCAAATCCACCTATAATTACTTTTTGCCTACATCCTGCCAGCCAGTTCTGAATCCAGCTCAATATATTACCACTAATACCAAAGGCTTTGATCTTATAGAGGTGTCTCTTGTGCGGTACCTTATCAAAAACCTTTTGGAAATCGAAGTAGACAATGTCTACTGGACTTCCCTCATCCACCAACTTTGTAACTTCTTCAAAAATACAATTAGATTTGTAAGACATGACCTTTTTATGAAGCCATGTTGGGTGTCCCTAATATGTCCCTCTCTATCCAAGCATTCATATATTGCATCCCGAATGATTCCTTTAAGCATCTTACCTATTACTGATAAACTAATGGGCCTATAGCTACCCGGGTCTGTCTTGTCACCTCTTTTAAAGATAGGGACTACATTAGCCTCCTTCCAGGCCATAGGAACCATTCCAGAGTGCAGTGAGCTATTAAAAATACAGACTAGGGGCTTGCACAGCACATGTCCCATCTCCCTGAGGACCCTCGGGTGGATATTGTTGAGTCTGTGCTTTCAAATGTAGTTATGCTGAATAACTGGACACAGACTACAGAAATACTTAAACAGGTCTTTAGTAACTGAGGGTCAGGGCTGAACTGGAATACACTTTGCTCCACAGGGTTTATATACCGGTGTGGTCACCACCGGTACTACAATGTACAGGAGCCATCAAAAAGTAGTCCATCACCTTAAGGTATCCTCTTAAGGTGGTACAGGTTACATACACTACATATATCATCTGGCCCGGCCGCTCTGTCTATTTTGTAGTTCTTAATTCTTTATAAAACAACATGTTCATCTACGTTAATACTAGTTTTGTTAGAAACATTCTTAAATTTTGATATGTGAGCATCATCTTCAAGGGTGAAGACCGATTCATTTAATATTTCCGCCATACCCAGTGAGTCCTTTGTAACCTGTCCTTGAACACCATTCAATGGCCCAATACAGTCTTTGATATCTCTCTGACTCTTCACATAACTGAAAAAGCTTTTCCCATTACTTCTACAGATGTCTACGATCCTTTGTTCCATTAGCCTTTTTGCTGATCTAATAGCAGCCTTCGTTTTCTTCAGTTTCCTTGTACTCAAGTCTGTTTAGTTGAGTATTAAATATCTTTAATTTATAGAAACATTTCTGTTTGCATCTTATTTGTCTTTGTACATAACCAGTCAGCCACCTTGGCTTTTTCTTACCACATTTCCATCTTTTGACTTTGGGTACTTATTTGTTTTCCACATTTTTTATCTTGTTCTTAATAACTTTCCATTTATATTCTACATCGGTCACATCACCACCCAGTAGGGTTAGCCAATTTACCCATTCCAAATCATCTGCCATTTTGGTGAAGTTTGCTCTTCTGAAATCTGGAATGAGTTACAGGTTCTCAGTGCCTTTAGTTCTATTAGCCAATTGGAACCATATAATGCTGTGGTCATTGTTGGCCAGATGTTTCCCCACATGGAGGCCCGATATGAGGCCAGGCTCACGACTAAACACTAGGGGCTAGATTTTCAGTTGCTTGCGCCAGCAGTTAGCGCCTTAAGAGAAGTGATTTCCGGGCGCTATGCGTGTAGCGCCCGGGCGCAGCGCAGTTTGCGCCCCGCCCCAAATTAAGTTGCCCGTTAGCGCCGGCGCAAAGTTTAGCGCCCGCCCGGATGCGCGCGCAGAAAATGACGTCACATCCTCGTGCAACGCCCTTTGGCCGCCCCGATTGCAAACTTCAGTCGGACCGCCCCATTGTGCGGCGGGCGGCCGGAGCGTTTGGAAAAAGGAACGCAACACAACCAGCGCGGGCCCCGGGGGGCGCTAATTAAAGGGAACGTCCTCTCCAGTATAAAGGCCATCCATTATTTCAGAAAACAGTCTTGTGCAACGCATTTCTGGAGACACAACAAGGAGGATAGCTAACTGGTTTCAAGCAGCAAGAGCCAGGTATTTTTGGACTCAGGCAACAGCGCTGCAAGTGGCCATTTGGAAATTAGAGTGTTTGCCAGGATTTGATGGGGGTTGCATGGGGTGCCAACGCGGAGCTGCAGCTCCATGTCCGTAGGGCTCGCAGACGTATTGTGAGAGGGGCAGCCCTGGCTAGAGGCAGAGGGGGCTACAGGCGTCGGCCACGTAGGCCTTACCCAGTCAGGCTATACCGCCAGCAGCGCTCCTACCTAAACATGAGTGCCGCGCGATGTGTTAAAAGGCTCCGATTCCGGAAGGGGGTGATTGCAGAGATCTGCCACCTGCTTCGCCGAGATCTGCGGCCAAAGCTCAGGTGCAGGACGTCTCTGTCGGTGGAAGTGAAGGTGACAGTGGCATTGAACTTCTATGCCACCGGCTCCTTCCAAGACGCTGCTGGGGACATAGCAAACATCTCCCAGTACGGCGCGCATCGCTGCATCCGCCAGGTGACCGAAGCACTGTTCAGAAGGAGAAGCCAATTCATCTCCTTCCCCATGGCCCTGGAGAGCCAGCATCAGCGCGCATTGGGATTTTCCAGACTCGGGGAATTCCCCTTGGTGCAGGGCGCCATTGACTGTACGCATGTGGCTTTGCGGGCCCCTCTGGAGCATGGCGAGCAGTATCGCAACAGGAAGGGCTACCATTCTCTGAATGTGCAGCTGGTCTGTGACCACAAGCAGCGCATCATGGCAGTCAATGCCAGCTTCCCAGGCAGCAGCCACGATGCCTTTATCCTGCGGCAGAGTACTGTGCATGACATGTTCCAGGCACAGCCTCCCCCAAGAGGATGGCTACTCGGGGACAAAGGCTATCCTTTGTGCACCTGGCTCATGACCCCGCTCCGCGCGCCCAGGACCGCTGCTGAAGAGGCCTACAACGAGAGCCATCAAACCACCCGCAACATCATCGAGCTAACTATTGGGGTCCTCAAGCAGCGGTTCCGCTGCCTTGATCGCTCCGGAGGAGCTCTCCAGTATTCGCCGGACCGGGTCTCCCAATTTGTGGTGGTTTGCTGCATGCTACACAACCTGGCTATCCGCAGGACTCAGGCACTGCCACCTGACGTTGGACCAGCACCTCAGGAGGAGGAGCAGGAGGAGCATGAGGAGGAGGAGGAGGAGGAGGAGGAGGAGCAGGAGTACGTTCCCAGGAGGGAGCGACCAGGGCCAAGGGCCGCACGACGCCACCTTATTACACGGTACTTCTAAGCCCCCTGTCAGGGAATGGCCAGGGGCCATGAGGGAAGATGAATGCAGCCGCTCCGCAAGCCCTCAGCCGGCGAAGCCAACAAACACTAAGAAGAACAACCATGGAGACTGCATGAATAAAGATAATTTTTTATTAAACAAAAATGAAAAGCCCTTCCCACATGAATCCCCAAAAACAATAAACGGGCCCCACAAAAAGCCCAACAAACGACTCACTCCCACAAACTGGGGAGGAGCCACTCCACCTTTATTGAAACCGGGCCTCAACGTCGGCCTAACGCAAAAAAAAAGCCCTCCAAAAGCACAACCATGGGCAAAATAAAGATGGCCACCGCCATATTAAAGGAAAGCTGGCCACACCCTCTACTGAGTGGCCCGCGAGGGCGAGACCTTGGCCAGCATTTTGCCTCCCCTGCCCTGCCTGCTGCTCCTTCGCAAGCTCTGCCCAGTGGCTGCTGCGAGGCTGGGGGAAGGCGCCTGAGGCTCAGATGCCCTTCCGCCAGATGCCGCTGGGGGGCGGCCTACACGGCGTTTGGGCCTCGAGGGGCCGTCTCCTGAGTGGCGCGCCTGAGCCTGGCCACCATCAGCTGCAGCCGCTTGCCCTTGACGCCCCAGAGGGGGAATGGCGGCGACGGATGGTGCAATGTGGGCCAGCTGGCGTCTGGGATGCGCTGGCTGGTGCTGTGGCGCGGTGGCACTCGGCCGGGCCCGCACTGCAGGATCCGCAGCAATCAGCCGACGGCCGGCTTGCTGGGATGGTCCAGCGCGGCGCCTGCCCTGGCGATGCCTGCCTGAGACAGCGCGTGTGGCAGCAGTGAGTGGCCCTGTGGTCCTGGTGTGCGCGTGCATCACATCCGCCAGGGTCTTGACGGCATCAGTTAGCATGCGGCCAGTCGCGGCAGTTGCTGCCCCGAACTCGCGCACACTGGTCGCCAGCGACTCGATGGCCTCAGGCATGCGCCCCACCACGCTCATGAGCTCCGTGTGGCGCCGGTCCGAGTCGTCGGCCATCTGATCGAGCTTCCGCACCTCCTCCGAAGTGAAGGTGTCCGGACTGGAGTCGCGACTCTCCCGCTGGGGAGGAGGGGGCCGAACTAGGGGACCCTTGCCGCGTTGGTGACGGCGAGTGTGCCGAGCAGCAGCACTCCCCTCTGATCCTTCCCCCCTTTGGGGGGAAGGCCGCGGGCCACGCGCACGGCTGCTGGGTGGCTGGACGCCACTGGTCCCAGAAGCTGCATTGCCCTGCGACAGTTCCTCCAGGCACTCGTCCAGTGAGGAGGTGTCGAGCATTTCCTCCTCTCCTGCGGGACGTGACTGTTCCCCCGAAGGTCCGGCTTGCTCCTCCTCCTCCTCCTGGTTGGAGGTGCTGTCACTGGCAGCCTCAGGGTCCTGGTCGTCACCAGCTGAAAGCAGGAATGCACAAGAGTAGCTTCAGAGTGAGGAGACGGCGTCAGCGAGGGAGTTAGGACTGGTGGGATTCAGCGCATTGGTGGGACAGTGGCAAAGGAGGTAGCTCGGATGGGCCAGTGCGACGCGAGAGGGCCAAAAGGCGAGGTCCTTACCATTGCCGGGCAGTGGAGGGTCGGATACACCGCACGCTGTGGGGACAATCACACGTGCTCCCATGAGCACACACACGCGCTCCTCCAGCCGAGTGAGCTTCTGCAGCTTGGCGCGGCCACCCCTGGCACGGGCCTGGCGATTAAACGCTACTTTAGCCTGCAAGAGAAAGGACGGGCTGTAAGTGCGCAGTGAAGCCCTGATGTAGTGTGCACTGCCTCCCATGGTGGAATAGCTTGGACAGAGTGAAGCCCTGATGTAGTGAGCACTGCCTCCCATGGTGGAATAGCTTGGACAGAGTGAAGCCCTGATGTAGTGTGCACTGCCTCCCATGGTGGAATAGCTTGGACAGAGTGAAGCCCTGATGTAGTGAGCACTGCCTCCCATGGTGGAATAGCTTGGACAGAGTGAAGCCCTGATGTAGTGTGCACTGCCTCCCATGGTGGAATAGCTTGGACAGAGTGAAGCCCTGATGTAGTGTGCACTGCCTCCCATGGTGGAATAGCTTGGACAGAGTGAAGCCCTGATGTAGTGTGCACTGCCTCCCATGGTGGAATAGCTTGGCCAAAGTGTAGAGTGCCGAATGGCCATTTGATGCTCATGACTGTCCCAATGCTGCTGGCTGAGGGCTGGCCAAAAGGACTTTCAGGTCCCTTTGCCCATCATGTCAGGTGTACATGCAAGAATGAGGAGGAGACTGGAAAGGCTACTCACCCTCACAATCCTGGTCAGATCGTTGTACTTCTTACGGCATTGTGTGTGGGTCCTGGGGGCCTCGCCGGTGAACGTCACCCTCTGGGCGATCTGCTTCCAGGCTTTGGTGTAGTCGTGGTGGGTTGGATTCCTCCCACTGTCTGGAAACAAGATCTTGCGCCTCACCTCCAGAGCTGTGAGCATGATGTCCAGATCACCCTCTGAGAAGCGCAGGGCACGCTGACGGGCCTTCTCTGGCGTTGCCATGACTCCCTGGGGCTGAGCAGTAGTGTTGAGGCCTCTTTGCAAGGCTGCAGTGTGCAGGGCGTGGCAGCAGACCAATTCGTCCCTTCCCCCTTTAAGAGCTGGTCGGCACCACGGGGTCTGCTGTCAGTGCAAAAATGACCGCACCCGTGCTGCGCCCCGCCTGGGCGCTATCCCTCTGGACCGCCGGCTTAGCGCCTAAAGAGAGTAGTGGAACGCCTCTTTTAGCGCTCCACCAACCTCTTAGGGCGAAGCCACTGAATTCCCGGCAACGGGGCGCTACTTTGGGGCGGGCGCTAACTTCGGGCGGGCGCTAAGGTTAGCGCCCCAAAACTGCCTATACTGAAAATCTAGCCCTAGAGCTCATTACTAAACACGAGTCACAAGGTTGTGGGTTCAAGTCCCACTCCAGAGACTTGAGCACAAAATCCTGGCTGACACTGCAGTGCAGTACTGAGGGAGTGCTGCACTGTCAAAGATGCCATCTTTTGGATGAGATGTTAAACTGAGAGTCTGCCCTCTCAGATGAATGTAAAAGATCCCATGGCAATATTTCGAAGAAGAGCAGGGAAGTTCTCCCTGGTGTCCTTCTGGCCAATATTTATCCCTCAACCAACAACTAAAAACAGATTATCTCGTCATTATCACATTGCTGTTTGTGGGACCGTGCTGTTTGCAAGTTGGCTGCCATGATTTCTACATTATAATGGTGATTACACTTCAAAAGTATTTCATTGGCTGTAAAGCGCTTTGGGACGTCCTGAGGTTGTGAAAGGCGCTATATAAATGTAAGTTTTTTTAATTAAAATGACTGTGCGGCTATTCAAAACTTGGACAATATTGCCTATAGATTCAGCAATTGACAATACAATTGAACATGGGCTGGAGAATGTACTCGGCTTGTATTTTTGCTGGTTAAAAGCAGAGATAAATTTGGAGGCTTGGTTCCTAACTACCATGCTCCCCGCACTGGAAGTGCAGGGTAGAAATCGCTAGCGCACAGCCGTGATGTTCCTGTCCACTGGTGGAACATTATAGGCTATGAGCCTGCACAATGCGCCACCGGAAGCATGGAGTCGACCCTTGCATCGTTATTGAACTGTGTACAGGCAGGGGCGGTGTTGGGGGACCCGAGCCAGTCTAAAGCCCCAATGAGGGTTGCCAACTCTGCTTGGGTGTATTCCTGAAGGTTTCATCGCATGAACCCCCCGCCTCCAACCATCCGGCCCCACAGTGTCACCATTGGTCCATCCTCCAGGCACACTGCCTTCCCACCGCCAATTGGAAAGGGAACAGACTCTTTCTAATCCCAATTGGATTAGCCTTGCCTTTCAGTGAAACAGCCTTTCTTTCCCCATCTTCAATATTTCTATAACTAATAAATGAAAATATTCAAAGAAAATACCATGTTTTTTTAATGCCCCTATGATTTTTCTCCGGGGTTGCTCGCAGCATGTCCTGGAGATTAATCTTCAATTCCTGGAGACTCCAGGGCAATCCTGAAGGGTTGGTAACCCTAGTTCCGAGCCAGTCAGGCATCCTGTAGCAGAGGATTTGCAGCTCTCCTCTAGCGAGTCATCACCAAGGAGACATGCAGCGCTCTGGAGCAGGTTCCAACCTCATCACCTGCCTTCGCGCCCACCCACCCCGCTCATCCCCGCCCACCCAGCGCCCACCCTGCTCACCCACCCCGCTCACCCCTGCCCAGCCAGCATCCACCCCACTCACCCCCGCTCACCCGCATCCACCCCGCTCACCCCCGCTCACCCGCAATCACCCCGCTCACCCCCAACCACCCAGCACGCAACCCCGCTCACTCACCAGCGTTCACCCCCGCTCATCCCGCATCGACCCCGCTCACCCCCAACCACCCAGCACGCACCCCCGCTCACCCCCGCTCACCCAACTGATCCTGCTCACCATGCCCACCCAGCACCCACCCCGCTCACCCGCACCGACCCCGCTCACCCCAGCACCCAGCCCACCAACCCCACTCACCCACGCCAACCCCACTCACCCGCAACCACCCCGCTCACCCCCGCCCACCCCGCTAACCCACACCAAACCCGTTCAGTCCCACTCACCCTGCCCACCCAGTGCTCACCCCCGCCCACCCAGCACCCACCCAGCGCTCACCCCGCCCACCCAGCACCCACCCTGCTCACCCCAGCTCACCTGCACCGACCCCGTTCACCCGCACCCACCTCGCTCACACCCGCTCACCCCCACCCACCCAGCACCCACCTTGCTCACCCGCACCCACCTCGCTCACACCCGCTCACCCGCACCCACCTCGCTCTCACCCGCATCGACCCGTTCAGCCCCGCTCACCCCGCTCACCCCTGCTCAACTGCACTCACCCGCATCTACTCCGCTCACCCGCGCCTACCCCGCTCACCCGCACCCACCCCACTCGCCCCCGTTCACCCGCACCCACCCTGCTCACCCGCACCCACCTCGCTCACACCTGCTCACCCGCATTGACCCGTTCACCCCGCTCACCCGCATCGACCCGTTCACCCCCGCTCACCCCCGCTCAACCGCACCCACCCCGCTCACCCGCGCCCACCTCGCTCACCCCCGCTCACTCGCATCAACCCGTTCACCCCCGCTCACCCCTGCTCAACCGCACCCACCCCACTCACCCCCGCTCACCTGCATCTACCCCGTTCACCCGCGCCCACCCCACTCACCCCCATTCACCCGCACCCACCCCGCTCACCCCCGCTCAACCGCACCCACCCCACTCACCCCCGCTCACCCACATCTACCCCGCTCTCCCGCGCCCACCCCACTCACCCCCGTTCACCCGCATCGACCCGTTCACCCCCGCTCACCCGCGCCCACCTCGCTCACTCCCGCTCACCCGCGCTCACCCCACTCGCCCCTGCCCACCCAGCACCCACCCCGTCCACCCCGCTCACCTGCACCCACCCCGCTCACCCGCACCCACCCCGCTCACACCCGTTCACCCGCACCCACCCTGCTCACCCGCACCCACCTTGCTCACCACCGCTCACCCGCATCGACCCGTTCACCCCAGCTCACACTGCTCACCCCCGCTCAACCCCGCTCACCCCCGCTCACCCGCACCCACCCCGCTCACCCGCGCCCACCCCACTCACCCCCGTTCACCCGCATCGACCCGTTCACCCCCGCTCACCCCCGCCCACCTCGCTCACCCGCGCTCACCCCGCTCACCCCTGCCCACCCAGCACCCACCCCGTCCACCCCGCTCACCCCCATTCACCCACACCCACCCTGCTCACCTGCACCCACCTCGCTCACACCCGCTCACCCCCACCCACCCAGCACCCACCCCGCTCACCCGCACCCACCCCGCTCACACCCGCTCACCTGCACCCACCCTGCTCACCCGCACCCACCTCGCTCACCCCCGCTCACCTGCATCGACCCGTTCACCCCAGCTTACACTGCTCACCCCCGCTCAACCGCGCTCAACCACACTCACCCCTGCTCACCCGCATCTCCCGCGCTCACCCGCACCCACCCCACTCACCCCCGCTCACCCCCGCTCACCCAACTGATCCTGCTCACCATGCCCACCCAGCACCCACCCCGCTCACCCGCACTGACCCCGCTCACCCCAGCACCCAGCCCACCAACCCCACTCACCCACGCCAACCCCACTCACCCGCAACCACCCCGCTCACCCCCGCCCACCCCGCTAACCCACACCAAACCCGTTCAGTCCCACTCACCCTGCCCACCCAGTGCTCACCCCCGCCCACCCAGCACCCACCCAGCGCTCACCCCGCCCACCCAGCACCCACCCTGCTCACCCCAGCTCACCTGCACCGACCCCGTTCACCCGCACCCACCTCGCTCACACCCGCTCACCCCCACCCACCCAGCACCCACCTTGCTCACCCGCACCCACCTCGCTCACACCCGCTCACCCGCACCCACCTCGCTCTCACCCGCATCGACCCGTTCAGCCCCGCTCACCCCGCTCACCCCTGCTCAACTGCACTCACCCGCATCTACTCCGCTCACCCGCGCCTACCCCGCTCACCCGCACCCACCCCACTCGCCCCCGTTCACCCGCACCCACCCTGCTCACCCGCACCCACCTCGCTCACACCTGCTCACCCGCATTGACCCGTTCACCCCGCTCACCCGCATCGACCCGTTCACTCCCGCTCACCCCCGCTCAACCGCACCCACCCCGCTCACCCGCGCCCACCTCGCTCACCCCCGCTCACTCGCATCAACCCGTTCACCCCCGCTCACCCCTGCTCAACCGCACCCACCCCACTCACCCCCGCTCACCTGCATCTACCCCGTTCACCCGCGCCCACCCCACTCACCCCCATTCACCCGCACCCACCCCGCTCACCCCCGCTCAACCGCACCCACCCCACTCACCCCCGCTCACCCACATCTACCCCGCTCTCCCGCGCCCACCCCACTCACCCCCGTTCACCCGCATCGACCCGTTCACCCCCGCTCACCCGCGCCCACCTCGCTCACTCCCGCTCACCCGCGCTCACCCCACTCGCCCCTGCCCACCCAGCACCCACCCCGTCCACCCCGCTCACCCGCACCCACCCCGCTCACCCGCACCCACCCCGCTCACACCCGTTCACCCGCACCCACCCTGCTCACCCGCACCCACCTTGCTCACCACCGCTCACCCGCATCGACCCGTTCACCCCAGCTCACACTGCTCACCCCCGCTCAACCCCGCTCACCCCCGCTCACCCGCACCCACCCCGCTCACCCGCGCCCACCCCACTCACCCCCGTTCACCCGCATCGACCCGTTCACCCCCGCTCACCCGCGCCCACCTCGCTCACCCGCGCTCACCCCGCTCACCCCTGCCCACCCAGCACCCACCCCGTCCACCCCGCTCACCCCCATTCACCCACACCCACCCTGCTCACCTGCACCCACCTCGCTCACACCCGCTCACCCCCACCCACCCAGCACCCACCCCGCTCACCCGCACCCACCCCGCTCACACCCGCTCACCTGCACCCACCCTGCTCACCCGCACCCACCTCGCTCACCCCCGCTCACCTGCATCGACCCGTTCACCCCAGCTTACACTGCTCACCCCCGCTCAACCGCGCTCAACCACACTCACCCCTGCTCACCCGCATCTCCCGCGCTCACCCGCACCCACCCCACTCACCCCCGTTCACCCGCACCCACCCTGCTCACCCGCACCCACCTCGCTCACACCCGCTCACCCGCATCGACCCGTTCACCCCCGCTCAACCGCAATCACCCCGCTCACCCCCGCACCCACCTCGCTCACCCCCGCTCACCTGCACCCACTTCGCTCACCCGCGCTCACCCCCGCTCACCCGCGCCCACCTCACTCACCCGCGCCCACCTCACTCACCCCCGCTCACCCGCGCCCACCTCGCTCACCCCGCTCACCCCTGCCCACCCAGCACCCACCCCGCTCACCCCGTTCACCCGCACCCACCCTGCTCACCCGCACCCACCTCGCTCACCCCCACCCACCCAGCACCCACCCCGCTCACCCGCATCCACCCTGCTCACCCGCACCCACCTCGCTCACACCTGCTCACCCGCATCGACCCGTTCACCCCCGCTCACCCCCGCTCAACCGCACCCACCCCGCTCACCCGCGCCCACCTCGCTCACCCCCGCTCACTCGCATCGACCCGTTCACCCCCGCTCACCCCTGCTCAACCGCACCCACCCCACTCACCCCCGCTCACCTGCATCTACCCCGTTCACCCGCGCCCACCCCACTCACCCCCATTCACCCGCACCCACCCCGCTCACCCCCGCTCAACCGCACCCACCCCACTCACCCCCGCTCACCCACATCTACCCCGCTCACCCGCGCCCACCCCACTCACCCCCGTTCACCCGCATCGACCCGTTCACCCCCGCTCACCCGCGCCCACCTCGCTCACTCCCGCTCACCCACGCTCACCCCACTCACCCCTGCCCACCCAGCACCCACCCCGTCCACCCCGCTCACCCGCACCCACCCTGCTCACCCGCACCCACCTCGCTCACACCCGCTCACCGCCACCCACCCAGCACCCACCCCGCTCACCCGCACTCACACCCGCTCACCCGCACCCACTCTGCTCACCCGCACCCACCTCGCACACCCCCGCTCACCCGCATCGACCCGTTCACCCCAGCTCACCCCCGCTTAACCCCCCTCACCCCCGCTCACCCGCATCTACCGCGCTCACCCGCGCCCACCCCACTCACCCCCGTTCACCCGCATCGACCCGTTCACCCCGGCTCACCCGCGCCCATCTCGCTCACCCGCGCTCACCCCGCTCACCCCTGCCCACCCAGCACCCACCCCGTCCACCCCGCTCACCCCCATTCACCCGCACCCACCTTGCTCACCCGCACCCACCTCGCTCACACCCGCTCACCCCCACCCACCCAGCACCCACCCCGCTCACCCGCACCCACCCCGCTCACACCCGCTCACCCGCACCCACCTCGCTCACCCCCGCTCACCCGCATCGACCCGTTCACCCCAGCTCACACTGCTCACCCCCGCTCAACCCCGCTCACCCCCGCTCACCCGCATCTACCGCGCTCACCCGCACCCACCCCGCTCACCCGCGCCCACCCCACTCACCCGCGCCCACCCCACTCACCCCCGTTCACCCGCATCGACCCATTCACCCCCGCTCACCTGCGCCCACCTCGCTCACCCGCGCTCACCCCTGCCCACCCAGCACCCACCCCGTCCACCCCGCTCACCCCCATTCACCCGCACCCACCCTGCTCACCCGCACCCACCTCGCTCACACCCGCTCACCCCCACCCACCCAGCACCCACCCCACTCACCCGCACCCACCCCGCTCACACCCGCTCACCCGCACCCACCCTGCTCACCCGCACCCACCTCGCTCACCCCCGCTCACCCGCATCGACCCGTTCACCCCAGCTCACACTGCTCACCCCCGCTCAACCGCGCTCAACCACACTCACCCCTGCTCAACCGCAACCACCCTGCTCACCCCCGCACCCACCTCGCTCACCCCCGCTCACCTGCACCCACTTCGCTTACCCGCGCTCACCCCCGCTCACCCGCGCCCACCTCGCTCACCCCGCTCACCCCTGCCCACCCAGCACCCACCCCGCTCACCCCGTTCACCCGCACCCACCCTGCTCACCTGCACCCACCTCGCTCACCCCCACCCACCCAGCACCCACCCCGCTCACCCGCATCCACCCTGCTCACCCGTACCCACCTCGCTCACCCCCGCTCACCCGCATTGACCCGCTCAACCGCACTCACCCCCGCTCACCCGCACCCACCTCGCTCACCCTCGCTCACCCCCGCCCACCCAGCACTCACCCCACTCACCCTCACCCACCCAGCATCCACCCCGCCCACCCAGCACTCACCCCTGCCCACCCAGCACCCACCCCGCTCACCCCCACCCACCCCGCTCACCCCTGCCCACCCAGCACCCACCCCGCTCACCCCCACCCACCCTACTCACCCCGCCCACCCAGCACCCACCCCCGCCCACCCAGTACCCATCCCGCCCACCCAGCGCCCACCCCGCCCACCCAGCACTCACCCCACTCACCCCCGCCCACCCAGCGCTTACCCCCACACACCCAGCGCCCACCCCGTTCACCCGCATCCACCACACCCACCCCGCTCACCCCCGCCCACCCGCTCACCCGCACCGACCCCACCCAGCCCGCTCACTCGCGCTCACCCCACACTCACCCGCACCCACCTCGCACTCACCCTGCACTCACCCCACTCCCACTCCGTACCCACCCAGCACCCACTCCGTACCCACCCCGCACCCACCCATAGCCACCCTACAGTCACGGCTAAGGTGGGAGAAGGAGGAGACCAACTTCAGTTCTTGCCAACTGACAGTAAAAATATAGGAGCCCCCAAACAGAGTCTTTGCATAGCTCCCCGCAAGACAAGCACCACTCCTGCATGCAGGGTTTGAGATTGAAGTAAGTGCGAGCACAGGCAACAACTTAATGTCGCTGACAGTTGAACTGAACACCAGGGCTCTGAAATTACACGGTGCGTATTACCGGTTAATGCCTTCATCTGCAGTGTCTCTAATTGCCCTTTTAGAAGCGTCAGCTCATTTAAAATAAACTGCGTGACGTCTCTGCTAAAGTAGAGGAGAGAGGAATTTCAGATCAAAATGTTGTGTGTTCAGTCGCTAGTTTCCTATGGAGCAATTTCAGTGCCCAGTTATTCTGTGTCATTTCAATCAAACTGGCGTGATTTGTGAATTATAGCGAAAAAAATAGAGACAGATGCAGAGTGGTGGGCTGTCGGGGGAAATCAACGGATGAGCCGCCTGTGTTTAGCAATGCTCTGAGCATTCTTACCCTTCAAAAACAGGACTTCAAAACACTAGAGAAAACTTGGAGAGAAGTCTTAATTTGTGTATTATGGTCTAATTAAAGGCAGTTAAGGAAGAACTTGTGCAAAATTCTACAGCTGTGAAGGCACACAAAGAAGTGACTGTTTATTTAATTCGAGGAATAGTAACTCCCGGACTTAGTGAGCAGGGTGAAGGTGATGACTTGTGAACAGTCAATACTACAGGAGCTTTCTAACTGAGAGCGTAGGTGTGGGCATGTCGTAGAGGACAGTGAGGTCCCGGAGAACACAGGGTATCAGAGGATCTGGTACTAGTCAGCTAACAAGTCTACCACGATAGATTCAGCTCCCTGGCCATCAGGGAGGAGCAATATCTAACGAGGCTTAGACTCACTGGGGAGCCTCTGACAGAAGGGCACCACCTGACCCATACAGATTTGTCAAGGACAGTCAATGTTCACACTGCACTGACAATTGAAACAAAGGTCACCGCTGCTTTAAACTTTTATGCTGCACTGATCTTCCGGGCAGGCATAAAGAATATCTGATCAGTCGGCCACTGTGCTTTGTGCCACTTCATTATGAAGCTCTATTACCACCGTGCACCTCACAATATATATCTGATCAGGAAGCAACAGAAACAGCTGCAAAGGGTAGCAACACTTTCTTCCAAATTGTTGGCGAGTTTTATTGACTGTGCACATGTAGCCATTCGTGTGCCCTACGCCAACCCCAAGGTGCACATACCTAAACAGGAAGGACTACATTCCTTGCCCTGTATTGTTTCATTGCACAAAAGACTCGGCAGAGCTGTTTCCGTGTTCCTGGGCTTGTTGTGTGCGCTGAAATAATTGCATAAGGGGAATGGGGAGCTAACCTTTTTCTGGATTCAGTGAGGTCAACTCATTTAAATAATTATCTCTGCACAGCTTCCACAACTGCAGGGAGCATTAATGGCTGCAAGCAGGCAGGGAATGGGGAGAGCAGCTCACCTCAAATCCTGCTGTTCTTTTTCTGTCTGCTGCAATAGTGGAATCTTGCCAAGGGTCAGGGGGCAGAACTGCCCCTTTCAACAGGAAGAGCTTGAATGTCCCTTGGCAGAGGTGAGATGGAGGATGGGAGCCATATCTGGGGCAGAGGGGGCATTGTTCACATCAGGCTGACAGAATTAATGCTGTTTCCATCATGGGGAAAATGAGGAAGAAATTCTCTGGCATGATGAAGAGTGCCAAGGTGCGATTGTCTACAGGTTGAAAACTTAAATTAAGCCTATGCTCCTACTATGCTTGCCACAAGCCCTGCGCACCCAATATAGTGCAGCATCAGCAATGGAGCTGGAAGGTACTGGCATAACTGTAAGGGGTTTTCGATCGCAGAGGTTTCTCTCTCTAGAGGCCTCTCTCTCTTGCACAGTAAAAACCTTGAGTGGTTCGACCCACTCGCCCCTTAGGTTCTATACACTGGATTTTGAGGCAGGAACTACAATGTAGAGAATACTCAATAGATCAGATTTAATGAAAACGAAATGAAATTTTATTGCATAAAGGAACAAATTGAATGTAAGCCAATAAGGTACATGGGAGGGAAAAACAAATCATAATACAGTACTAACCAATATATATACAGGCATGGTATACTTTACAAAAGTCATCTCGAAATGGGGAAACACACGGAACATCGAGGGACAACAACTCATAATTAATTATACCCAAAATGCCCACCCCCTAAGCCTAGCTAGATCAGATTATGAGGGGCCAGAAACATGCTCACCAATCCAATGAGAAAGTATAAGATTTTGAAAGGTCTGCATTTTGATCCCCTCAGGCGTCCTGTCTCCACGTGGTGAACGCTGTGGGCTGTGACACTCTCTCTTCTTCCTCGAGGTGAAGGTCATGGACAGGCTGGATGCTGGCAGGCCTGGACGTCGGCGTGGACGGAGACCACCTATTTGACCATGGTTAGATTAGTTTCTTCACAGAGCCCAGCTGGTTTACCATTTTCAGCTAGGTTTCTTGTGGAGGGCTACTGTCCTTTGTCTCGTCAACGGCCCGGGGTTTGTCGATGATCTCCCGGTGGTTACCCCGGGGCGGGACGCAGACTCAAATCACCTTCTTGGCTGGTCTCCGGATCGACGGCTCTCGACTAAGCAAGCTAGCTCGAAAAAAAAGCTCCCGATGGCTACCCCGGGACTCCAGTTATACTTCTCAAAGAAGCCCTTATCTCCCGCCAAATCAAGGTTAGTCTTTGTTTAACTTTTGGCGGGCTTGTAGTACAGCGGGGTAGTCTTTGTTTTTAAAGTATCTTTGGATGGCCGGTAACGGCCATCTCTGGTCTGGAACGACCCTGTATTGTCTTTAATGTCCTTCTGATGTCTTAAACGGTGCTTAATGTTCCCCCATGAATATGAAACTGTTTCCCTTTGTCTGGGTAAACATTTTGATGGCCTTTATCTACAGGCCGATCTGATCGGATCTGCATCCAATCTATATGTATGGGGCTCTGTCTGGTTTCGTTTTCCCTGAAACTGCCTTCCAGAACCTACTGTGGGCTGAATCCACAAAAGCTGTCTGGGGACTGCAGGAACCATTTTAAAGTGTCCCAAAAGCTGGTGTCGGGGTCTGGCGGTCATTTTGTGTGACCCTTTTTCTGGGCTTCTTTTAAAACAGCGTTTAAAAGTTAAGGCCTTTTCTGCCAATAGACCCTTATAGGACAATGTTTAATTTTGCAAATTCTACAGTCCCCCCTGATGATACTATAACTTGCTTGAAGTATCATAATTCTGGGTGAGCAAAATTTTCTGACTCTCCATAATCAAAACCATCCCCTGTATTTACCTATCTATGACCCCACGACACATGCACTTCCCATTTCAGAGAAAACCCACAGTGTACATTAAGCATCTATAGATGGCAATACATTGGAATTAAAATCTGATGCACACATTTCCAGGCGTGGAGGGGGGCCTAATACCCCTACACCACCTGGTTCATACATATTATTTTTATTAACAACAACATAATAAACTTCAATAAAAATAATAAAGAATGAAAATACACACAAAAATCACGCATGAATACTATCAAAAATAGAGGAGGGATGGAAACTTTAACTCTATACATAGCAGCAAAAATCTAAACGGCTCTTTCTTCGTCTACCCGCACATAATGCTCCCTCCATTCTCCCCTGTCCTCATACTTCTGTAAACGTTTGTCCTTTTTACAGTGTACAAAGAGTAAATAAATCACAATGAAAATCTGACATACAACAAGGATGTGGGAGGCTATCCTAATCCAAGAATGGACTTCTATATTAGTGAACAGGTCCCACCACTGTGGGGTCACTATATCTAATATGTCTGCCCCTATTTCTAATGTCTTCTGCTCCAGCATGTAAAAATGTTTCTGTGAAACGGCAACGGCTTTTAGTATCTTGGTGAGGTGTTCAGGGAGAGGGGGAATGACGTAGCCAAAATGTGCAATGAATCATTGCAGATCGGTGACATTTTCCTTGACAGTGAGGTGAACAGTGGAAGGTTCAGGAATAGGGACAATTCACTCTTGGGCCACTTGAACTTCTGCCTTGGGCTTGAAGCAGAAACTGCTGTCACTCACCGGACACCAGCCGTGCTGTCCATGTTGGTAGTGGGGCGCTGCAGTGGTGACACAGTATGTCCCACCTCCTATATATGCCACCTGCGGGGGCACATGGCCTTGTGCCATTGCCTCCATGGTGCAATTTATAGGCTTCGCGCCAGCAGTTCTGAACCCGCACTGTGGTTTCGAATAGGCATTCAAGTGCTGGGGACACAGGATGATGTGTGCTCCCCGGCCCCGGCTCCGGCACCCCGAGAGGTCGGTACCCGTCATTGCATGCTCCCATCGAATGATGTAAGGTGGGACCGCTGTGTAGCGAATGTGTGTACCCCCTTGAATGACTCCAATGTTTTCCACCCTGTATACCAGGGCGGGTCTAGCTGTCTTTCCCATAACTGGCATTCTTACCACTATACCCATAATGGTGTGATTAGACCTCCCACAGTCCACTGGGACTGGGTAGGCCTCTGAAGCTAGTCTGAGCTGGCATGGACTTAATGCATTCTCAAAAGGGTGGAGGGCTGCGAGGTGCTTATTGCTGATCCAGGAGGGGACCAAACCTTGTTTTAAATCCTCCAGATTACTGCGGCCCTCGCCCAGTAACCACGCCCTGTACAGCATGCATGCTTCGTTCTGCACAGCCTGATCTGACGCATTCCGATCCTCTCTGATGAGAGCATTTACCATTTTAGCGTGTTTCTCCAGCTCAGCTATAATTTCTTTTAAGTGTAGTGTCATGGCCTGGTCCTCATTTAACTCAGAACCCACTACCTTATTCTTATCTGTCAGTATCTTTCTTAACCGCCCTTTTAAATCATTGATCTGGGTCTGCAGCTCCACGTCATCCAGAATGTTGATGATGGAAGTCCCTGTGTTGAAGGCTGTAAAAATATCATTGACTGTACCCCTTCTTTGTCTCCCTACCCTGTCCAGGACCTCATGTGGTGTGGTGTATAATCTGGCTCTGTCGACATCGGCAAAGTCGAACTCATAAAATTGTCTGAACATGTTTGTTAACAGGACCTGGTACAATTGCTCCTTTTCCTTGGGGCACCACTCTGGCAATCGCACCTCGGTGAGGTTTAAAATCACCGAGGCCCCCGCGTAGTGCACCCCTTGGTACAGCACCTGACCTGTGGGCACTAATACCAATCCGTTCCCGGGTCTCTTGGTAGTGGTGGGGCACCCTTCCTTGCGGGCTTTGGCTACCGGAATCGTGGGCAGGGGCTTGCGGGGGCGGGTGATCAGCTCAGTGGCATTCACCGGAATCTGAGAGTATGGGACTCCGCACGCCCGTGTGCTGACGTCCCACCTCATCCCTTTCCCAGCATCCTGCCACTGTCTTTGGAAAAAGATGGAGACGCCTGTGGGGCAGACGCATTCTGAACCCCACATACAGATGTAAATTCCCTCATCTGGTTCCCACCATTTGTCCCAACAGACACTCAATCCCCCCTGAGTCCCCGTGATAGTCCAATGGGTATTGTTACCCAGT
Organism: Somniosus microcephalus; assembly: GCF_052327205.1. Taxonomy (NCBI): domain Eukaryota; kingdom Metazoa; phylum Chordata; class Chondrichthyes; order Squaliformes; family Somniosidae; genus Somniosus; species Somniosus microcephalus. The sequence goes on from NC_140987.1 coordinate 343,118,434, forward strand.
CGCTCCCACTCGACCGTGGAGTTCTTCATGGTCTTGCTCAGCTTCCTGAGCCACCACCATCTGTCCAAAGGAACATGTCCATTACACACCAAGCAAATCTTCCTTCTGACGGTGACGCTGACTCTGGGCGCGATGATCCTCACCCTGGGACACATTAGAGAAGTCTCTCTGTATGCAAATCTGGACTGGCTGGAGTATTCCGTAGAGTTCGACCCCAGCCATCCTGGCCACCTCCCTTCGTGGAAGTAGGTGGCTGTTTCTTCAACGTCCCGTTTGCCTGTCCCATCGGTCGCGATGGGGGCTGTGTCCCCGGAACATTCATATACCATGGAGTCCTTGGTGTAGCCCCGATAGGCCAAGCTACACCCGATCACCGCGAACACGATGAGAATCCCTTCCATGGTGCCTTTGGTTCCTGCAACAGATTAAACGATACAGCCAGGCTCCCGAGAGATTCTGGCCTAGGTGAAGGCATGATCGGATCTTTCGACCTCGATCCAAAACAAACACACATGCTGGGCAGATTCTAAAACTGCTCCTTATAACACCCATCACCTTAAACTTTACACACCTTATATTTAACCAACCTTAAACTTAACGAAACTTATGTACAGCGCCGCCCGTCCCCGGGCGGCCTACCTAATCCCTGTTCGGGCTGCAGCTCCCCGCTCCCTGTGGCGGGGCCGCACTGACCTGTGGCTTGAGTCCCCTGCAGCCTTTTGCTGCCAATTGGGGACTGCGTCTTTCTAGGGATTTCCCAAATCGGTGTCTGCTGAAGTAGGGGGAATTGGGCCAGGGCTTTACTGGCTGAGGCGTTCGAGACGACCTGCGAGGGGGTGCCTTGGGCGATGTAATGTGTATACCTTTAAGGGGGGGAACTATGTTTTACAGCTCATGTATACTGCAGTACCGGCAGTGACCACACCTGTATATAGCACTGAGTAGTAATCTGTACAGATCAGTTGCAGTTTGAGCCACGTTGAGTAAACACCTGTTGTACCGTTCTCTGTAGTCTGTGTCTCATTAGACACGGATGTAACATTGGCGACGAGGCAGGTTCGAACCTACCTTCAACTCTGCATCACCTCCCGGGGATTCATTCCTGGAAATCAGTGGATTGGAGGACAAGGCCAGAGACTAGGGCGTCGACCACGGGCAACCGCTCAGTCATCCAGCAGAGACTCGAGAATTGCGGGGGAGGCTGTCGAGAGCCAGGCTTGGCTTTCTAGTCGAGGTGGTCCAGCGAAACGGGCTGGCAACAGGTAGTGCGCAGACCCTTCCCAAACAGCGGCAGGCTAGAGCCCGACCGAGCGGCACAGCAAAGGGCCGAGCAACGTCGACGGGGGAGAGAGAGAGAGAGAGCAGAGCGCACAGGGCACAGCCGGTGTTCAGGGGCCGAGCAGCGTCGGAGAGAGGGAGAGAGAGACGTGCAGGAGAAGCGCGCGAAACATACAGGGCACTGCCATTGCCACGAGAACCGCCGGGAGCGGCGTCAACAGCAGCGGGGGAGGAAGGAAAGTGCGGGAGACGCCATTTTAAGCCATTGGGAGATGCCATTTTAAACCACACCCAAAATGCCGAAGAGTGGCAGTATCACCGCATTTGACAATGAAGTCGAAGATCGGACTACATATGTCGAATGAATAGAGGTGTACTGCAAGACAAATGGGGTGTCAGATGACAAGAAAGCGTCGGTATTGTTAAATTTAATGGGTGCAAAGACGTATGGTTTATTATGAAATCTAGTAACCCCAATGAAGCCAATGGAAAAGAGTTTTGAAGACATAGTAACGATACTAAAGGAACATTTAAACCCCACACCGCTGCTGATAGCAGAAAGATTCAAGTTTCACAAACGGAACCAGCATAAGGATGAAAGCGATGCTGATTATTTAACAGAACTGCGCAAACTATCGAAACACTGCCAGTTTGGAGCGGGACTGGCAGCTGCCTTAAGGGACAAGTTTGTGTGTGGGCTTCAAAGTGAAGGAACCCAGAAACGGCTTTTATCTGCAAAGGACCTTACGCTGGAAAACGCTTTCAGCATTGCGGTATCATATGAAGCAGCAGCACGGGGCACTGCAGAGATACAACAGAGACCACAAGAATATGGCACAAACGAAATGTCATATGGAACAGAGACGTGCTATCGCTGCGGCAGAACAACACACGACCAGAATGATTGCTGGTTCAAAGACAAAGTGTGCAGACAGTGTGGAAAAGTAGAACACATAGCACGAGTCTGCAGGTCGGGAAAGAAAACCAGCAATAAGAAACCTACCAAAGGAAAGTATAAGAAGGTACATAAGATGACGGAGAATAGTTCAGATGAACAAAAGAGTGATAACGACTCCGAAAGCAGGGAACTGAGTTGTCTGAAACTACATAATGTGATCACAACGGAGGATCACCGAACCATTTGGGTCACTCTCAAGTTAGCAGGAGTCCAGGTAATGATGGAATTGGACACAGGATCAGCCCTAACAGTCATAAACCGATGGGACTATGAGCGGCTATTCTCACACATACCCTTGAGAGACACAAAAATTATTTTGAAGACGTACACGGGGCAAAAAAGTCTACCCCAAAGGAAAAATAAGGGTGACTGTTATATATAACGGTAAGGAACCACCAAAACTAGACCTGTATGTATTGCAAGATGGAGGGCCACCATTACTGGGACGTGAATGGATCCAGAAAATACAACTGGATTGGCATTCCATACAGGCACTGACTGTGGCTGACAAAAAGGATGACGACGTCACACCTGGGCGACTGTCAAAGATCCTAACTGATGCAAAAGAAGTGTTCCAGCAAGGACTCGGAACACTAAAAGGCATGACAGCGACGATTAAAACTGAAGAAAACGCAAGCCCAAAATTTTTTAAGGCCAGACCTGTACCTTATGCGATCCGCCCAGCCGTCGAAGCAGAGCTGGAGAGTCTGGAACGTTCAGGTGTACTGTCCAAGGTAGACTGGAGCGAGTGGGCTACACCCATCGTCCCTGTGATGAAAAAGTCGTTGAGCAGCACGCCTGGGGAACCAAGGAAGGTTCGCATCTGTGGGGACTTTAAGGTAACAGTGAACCCGGTTCTTCACACCGTACAATATCTACTTCCGCGGATTGAAGATATTTTCGCCTCGCTGTCTGGAGGGAAACGCTTCATTAAGATTGATCTGGTCCAGGCGTATCTGCAAATGGAGGTAGAAGAAGCATCAAAAAAATACCTCACAATCAACACCCATAAAGGTCTCTACCAATACAATTGGCTGGTATTCGGGGTAGCATCAGCTCCGGCTATTTGGCAGAGGGCAATGGAACAAGTCCTGCATGGGATCCCAGGGACCCAGTGTTATTTGGATGACATCCTGGTCACGGGCGAAAATGACAATGATCACCTTGCCAACCTGGAGCAGGTGCTCACTAGATTGCAGGAATATGGGCTCCGAGCTAACCGCCCCAAATGCGAGTTGTTTAGAAAACAGATCTCGTATTGTGGCCACGTTATCGATAAAGAGGGGTTACATAAGTCCCCAGAGAAGATTGAGACAGTAGTCAAGGCTCCAGCACCGGAAAATGTGTCACAACTGAGGTCGTTCCTCGGGCTGGTAAACTACTACCATAAGTTCTTGCCAAATTTGTCTACAATACTACACCCACTGAACACCCTACTGCAAACTGGGGTGCCATGGAAGTGGAGTGACAAATGTAGACGAGCTTTCCAGAAGAGCAAAACACTAATCACATCGAAAGAGGTATTGGCCCATTACAACCCAGCAGTACCAATTCGGTTGGCATGTGATGCGTCACCCTACGGCATTGGAGCGGTGCTGTCGCACAAATTCTCAGACGGCTCAGAGAGGCCAATAGCCTTCGTGTCACGATCACTAACCTCAGCTGAGCGTAACTACGCCCAGATTGACAGGGAGGCCTCTAGCCATGATGTTCTTTAACCGAAGGTTAAGATCTCGCCTGGATTTGCTCAGACCAAACATACGAAGAGATGTTGAGAGTAAGCAATTCCAGCACATCCATGAGAAGCCAACAAGGAGCTTCAATGTAGGGCAACCAGTCTTGGCCCGCGACTACCGAACAGAAAAATGGCAGCCAGGAACGATATGCACACGGCGGGGGCCACTAATGTACACAGTGGACGTTGGGGAGAGCATCGTGAGACGCCATGCTGACCAAATTCTAGAGTCACAGGAACTAGTCAACCCCATGCCTCGCCCATACGTACCTGGTGATGAACCCGACGTACAGGTCGCATCTACCCCAGAAACAGTAGCATCGGAAGCTGATGAACCAACCGACGACAGGGGGCCAGAATCGCCTCCGCACCAAGAGTAAGACACTCGGGAAAGGTGCTATCCAGAAAGGATCAGGAAGCCTCCCCAAAGACTGAATATATAAATAGACTTTTTTCAGCTAATGTTGCACGTTAAAAGTGTTAATTGTAATTAGTTTGATATTTAATTGTTAAATGAGTGTTATGGTACTGTTAATCTAAAAGGGGAGGAATTGTAATGTATATACCTTTAAGGGGGGAACTATCTTTTACAGCTCATGTATACTGCAGTACCAGCAGTGACCACACCTGTATATAACACTGAGTAGTAATCTGTACAGATCAGTTGCAGTTTGAGCCACGTTGAGTAAACACCTGTTGTACCGTTCTCCGCAGTCTGTGTCTCATTATACACGGACGTAACAGGCGAGGCTCCCTTAGCGAGTGGACCTGTGGTTGGGACTTTAGCCCTCACAGCCCGTGGCTCCACCATGGCTGCCGGCTTCGGCTCCCTTCCCTCAGGCTCCGCCCCTTTGGGATTTGGGTCTGTGGCGGACGACTCCTCCCTACCTGTCCCTACAGGTGGAGAATCTCCGCCCCCAAGTTCTACCTCCCCTAAGCTTGAGTCGGGACCTCCGTCCTCCGACTCCACCTCCTCCGGAATCGTGTCAAGGGCGGGGTCCAGCTGTTCGGGCTCTTCCCCGTCCGAGTCCCAGGTCAATGGGGAAACCTCCCAGGTGGGCGGGATAGCTTCTCCCCTCAAGCAGGCTGCGGTTCCAGCCTGTGTGGTCTGTGACTCTTTGCACGCCTCAGGCTGAGGATTTTTACCCTCAGACCTGGCTTCGGTTGTTGGCTCTTTTGCACCCGGCTTAAATAGCTTGCACTGATTGATGTGAAACCATTTAGTGCGCCGGGACAACTTCACTGCGTAAACCATGGGGCTGGCTTTGTCTACAATACTGTAGGGCGCTATTTCCAGTGGTTCTAAACTCCCCACTCGGGCATAGTTTCTCACCATGACCTAATCTCCTACTTCCCACTCCTGTGTCTTACGGGGCTCGAGCAGCAGCCGGTTGCCCTGATGCTGCTTTCCCATGTTCCCAGCTGCTTGCCCATAAACCTGTTTCAGGCGCTCAAAAAGGGTCTGGGCAAACTTGTCCCAATTTACCTCTCGGAGCTGACCTTCAGTGAGCACCGGGCTAGTACATGGGTGGGGGTCCGCATGACTCTCCCAGTCATTAATTCGTGTGGGGAGTACCCCGTACTTTTAGACTGGCTAGCCCGGATCCCCATGAGGAGTAGAGGCAGGACCTCCGCCCATTTCTGGGGCGAGTCCATCGTCTCTTTCCTCAGTTTTTCTTTGAGGGTGCGGTTCATGCGCTCCACAATCCCGGATGACTGAGGATTGTGGGCCACGTGCCACTTCCCCTCGATGCCTAAGAGCACGAGGGTGTTCTGCATCACTTGGCCAGTGAAATGACTCCCTTGGTCAGACTCCACAAATCGTGGTAGTCCCCACCGCGAGAACACTTCCCGGACCAAGATCCTGGCAGTGCTAAGTGCCATGGCTGTTTTGCAAGGGAAGTCTTCTACCCATTTGGTGAACACATCCACCAGGACAAGGCAATACTTATAGCCTCCCTGGGCGGTGGGCAGGGGCCCGATGTAGTCGACCTGTATCGACTGCCATGGTCCCTCTACTCTCCTGATGTGTCCCATGGGCACCTTCCTTTTCTGGGGGTCTGGGTTGTTTGCAGCGCGCACAAGACAATTAGCACAGAACTCGCGGACATCGTCCCGAAGTCCCGGCCACCATCCCGCCTGTTCTACCCGTTGCCAGGTGACCTCAGGCCCGGGGTGTCCCACTCCTGGACCCTCATGGGCCAGTTGAAGGAATTCCCTCCGGTGCTGCTGCAGCACAACCCACTGTTCCTCTCGGAACAGCATGCCTTCCTTGATGGAAAGGGCTGCTGTATCGTACGGACCTTCTACTTCCTTGCCCTCAGTGATGGCATTGAGGACTGTTTTTAGGGCGGGATCTAGGGTTTGGACGGTCTTGAGGTCTGGGGGCAGTGTCACCCCTGTGGTCCCCTGATTCCTATCCCTGCCTCGGATTACTGCCACGGGTTTGGACCCATAGGGATCCCAGAAAATGCCGGCGCGGGCACCTTCCCTGGCTAGCGTATCCGCTTGCTGGTTACCCTGGTTGCGGGGTTCCGTGGGGGAATGAGCCTTCACCTTGTGGATAAAGACTTCCCCTTCCTCCCCCACTGCGGCCAGGATCTTTTCTAGTAGGGGCTTCACGGTCAAGGGTCACCCGTCCGCAGAGGTATATCCGTGGTGAGACCAGATGGCCAGGTATTCCGTACACGAGTTGCATGTGAACATGCTGTCTGAGCAAATCGTGTATGGGGTGAGGAAGATTTCGGGGTGTGTAACGACGTACACTACTGTGGACAGTTCAGCCTGCTGGGCGCTCATGGTGCTGGGGAGCTTAATCGCCAGGGCAATGTCTGCCGCGGGGTCATAAACTCCACACCCTGTGAGTTGATCTCCAGCAGATACCGTGCTGGAACCGTCTACGTAGATCTCGCGGCCCGTAAACCTACGTTCACTTCCCATACCCCTTCTACAGAACACCGATGGGCTGTTCCGGGATATACCATGTTGGCCGCGAGCTTGGGCTCGCAGAGACCCTTCACTTTCAGATCCATCTGAGAAAGGAGGAGGGTCCAGCGCGCAATGCGGGCACTGCTTACTGTCCCATCCTTAATCCTTCCATCCAGAAGCATCCGGGTGGGTGTGTGATGGGTGAGGAGAGTGATGGGAGAGGTGCCTGTGAAGATCAAAGACCTTTTCACAGCCCAATGCGTGGCCAAAAGATGCCGCTCGCAATTGGAAAAACTCCTTTCCACATCTGTGAGTACGCTGGAGGAGTAAACCACCGGCCTTAGCTTGCCGTGTCGCTCTTGAAGCAGTACAGCGCTCAAGCTATCCCCGCTAGCCGCTACCTCCAGGAAGAACTCCTCCCCCCCATCTATGGCCCCCAGAGCTGGCGCGGTCTGCAAGTCCCCCTTGAGTTTTTCAAATGCTGCCTGGCAACCCTCATCCCAGGACCACTCCACTCCTTTGTGTAGGAGTCGGAGCAGCGGGGCTGCTGTGGCTGCATAGTCCTCAATGAAGTCTCTGCAGTACCCGATCAATCCCAGAAAGGACCTCACACCCGTTACGGTGGTGGGGATCGGTAGATCTTGCACCGATTCCCATCTAGCCTTGTCTATGGTTCTCTCTCCAGTGTGGATGGTCAGACCCAGGAATTTTACTTCCTGCTGACCGATCCGTGCCTTCTTTGGGTTCACCTTGAAACCCTTTCTGTCTAACCGCTCCAATAGCTCGGCCAATAGTGGACCGTGCTCCTCTCTGGAATCTGTGAACAGGAGCAGGTCGTCCACATACTGCACTAGCTGATTGGGCTGGCTGAACTCTTTTAAGCTTCCTGCAATACATTGATGGAAAATGCTGGGGCTGTTATGGAAACCCTGTGGCAAGCAGTTCCAGGTGTACTGTTGCCCTTTAAAAGTAAAGGCAAACTTGTACTGATCCACCCTTCTTAAAGGGATGGACCAAAACCCATTGGAAATATCCAGCACCGTGAACGTGGTCGCGGATGCTGGAATACTTCCTATCAGGTCGGCAACTGCTGCTACCGTCGGCGCGCAGGCTGGGATGTTACTATTGCGGACTCTGTAGTCCACCGTGGCTCTCCATGAATTGTCCGGCTTCTTCACCGGCCACAAAGGAGAGTTCACATGGGTGGCTATCGGCCTCAACACGCCCTGCTGCACCAGTGAAGACATTGCTGTCTCCATGTCAGGCTCCGCTTCCCTGGGGAAATTGTACTGTTTTTGGGGTCGGGCCATGGGGTCCCCGTCTACTCTGACCTCAAACCCGGTGACCCTCCCGCAATCGTGTTTGTGAGTGGCAAACGTAGTCAGGTGGTCTGACACAAATGCCTGCAGATCCTGTGGGACACTTGCTACCATGAGCTCGAGGTCGTAGCCCTCTTTTAGCTTCACGGTGCATAGGGTCCCTTTCCCTTCCTTTTCTGGGATGATGACTACCTCGCCTCTCATACCCGTGCTCGCTCCCCCAGAGACAGTGATTTCTAAGATCCACGAGAATCCCGTGTTCCACTAAGAAATCGGACCCAAGAATCCCTTTTCCACCCTCCACCTCCCACTTCATCAGTATACACTTCCACGTGGTGCGGAGTGGTCCTAAATGAATGGAGAGAGGGATGGAGAATGCGCCAGCCTGTTCTTTACCTGTGAAGCCCGATAGAATATATGGAACCCCGGTGGACAGAGGTGAGGTGGTAGGGTTAGCTGTGTGGATCACGGTGCACGATGCCCCCGTATCCAACAGATAGGTTCCCCTTTCCTGCTCTACTTCCATCTCCACGAGGGGTCGCCTCCATAAATCATATCGCAGCAGACATAGGTAAACGGGCTGCGCGGGCTCCAGTCATTTGGGTGAAACGATCGGGTTTGTGAGAACGACAGGACCGGTGGTGGCTGCTACCCTCCCCTGCGAGATCATAAGAGACCGCATTGTCTCTAAAATTGACTCTATTGCAGCGGGATCCATAGCTGCACCGGTTCCCTTTTCTGGGGCGGCGGTCTGGGCTTGGGCTGCGGGAGATCTTCCCTTATTATCCTTCCACGGATTTTTACAGTCCCTGCGCCAATGTCCATCCTTCCCACACCCGTAGCAATTGAGCTTGGCTTGGGGAGGGCGATTCCCCTCCTGATGCCACTCCTTTTTACTTGGGGCTGCGGGTTTTGCCTCAAGCACTTTTCCCTTAGAGAGAGGTACCTCCTGACTCCTGCAATTCTTGTATGCAATGGTGAGCTGTTGGAGCACTGTCTCCTCTGTGGTACCGGGACCTTGGGGGTCAAACCAAGATTTGGCTTGGGCCTGTATCTATGGTGAGCTGTTGGCAACCAGGCAGCGGAGCCAATGAACCAGCTGGACATTGTTCATTGCGGCCCATTTCAGCATGCTCGGACAGCTGCGTTGATACACTGGCCACAGCCTTTCTGCGAAAACCCGTGGGGGTTCTCCAGTTAGCTGCACAGTCCCTTCCACACGGAAGAACGGATTGCCGTCGTCAACTCCCATAACCTCCAGGACCTCGTCCCTGAGTTCCACATACCCTTTCCGTCCCCTCTTACTCCCGTCTGAGAGGCACTGAAGGATTGTGCTATCCAGGGAGAACAGTAACATCTTCGCCTGTTCAAGATCATCACAATCATTGACGGCGGCTGTCTCCTCTATCTCCCTGAAATGGACTGAGGGATCTCCCTTCTCGGTGAGTTTTGGGAGGTGGCTCACCATCGCTCTGAGTTGTTGGGCACCATGGGGCAGCTTGACCTGGTTCAGGTGGGGTCCGTCCGCGCCATTTGCGTCAGTGGGACCGTACCTCTGGTGCCGAGTAGGACACATTGGTTCCGGCTTTGCTTCCAGGAGTTGTTCCTCCTCCGGTTCTACTTCGGCTTCCTCCCCTTCTACCACCCCCCCTTCGGGCCAAACCTCATTATAGCTCAGCGGTGCTGAGGGTTCAGTGGCTCGTGCCACAACTACTTCGCGTGGTATCGGTATTTTGGATTCCTTCAGGAAGTCTATTTGACACGCTTTTGGGATTACGAGGCATACCATGCCTTTTGCCTTTGCCAGGGCTGTTCTTAGGTCTTCTAACGCCTTCTGGCAGGGGCCGTGGTCTGCGCTCTCAAACCCGTTCTCAATGGCCAGCTTGTAAGCTGCCTTGACCTCTACTACTCTCTCCTCCTGCGCTCTTAGCTGTTGTGCGAGGTGGGCGCTTTTCTCCCGTACCCTCGCTTCATGCAACTTTGCCTCAGTAACCTGACATTCCAGGTACTCTATTTTAGCCTGATGTTGGCTGGCTGCAGTTTGGCATTCCTGATTCAGCGCGTGAAGCGCTCCGATAAGTTTTTCCCCACCCATGGCCTTTTCCTCTATCTCTGAAGCCTGGGTTTTGATCTTGGCTGCCTGCGCTGCAACGACCTTGTCCAAAATCTGGACTCGTCTTTTGTAGCACATCAGCCACACTGCCTTCTCGATTGACTTCTTATGTTCTTTGCTCTCTGTCCACCTGATGGCTGCGTCTACCGGACGCCCATCCAGTAAGAGATCGGAAATCCACTGCTGAGTGAGATTTACCTTGCCAAAAACATAATCCGCTATCCTCTCATCCATAACATTTCGTCCATTTAAACCTGGGTCTAATACATTGCAATCCTGCTGCCAGTGTCCTGCCGCGGTCGCCATTTTCTGTAAGGGGTTTTCGATCGCAGAGGTTTCTCTCTCTAGAGGCCTCTCTCCCTTGCACAGTAAAAGCCTTGAGTGGTTCGACCCACTCGCCCCTTAGGTTCTATACACTGGACTTTGAGGCAGGAACTACAATGTAGAGAATAATCTATAGATCAGGTTAAATGAAAACGAAATGAAATTTTATTGCATTAAGGAACAAATTGAATGTAAGCCAATAAGGTACATGGGAGGGAAAAACAAATCATAATACAGTACTAACCAATATATATACAGGCATGTTATGCTTTACAAAAGTCATCTCGAAATGGGGAAACACATGGAACATCGAGGGACAACAACTCATAATTAATTATACCCAAAATGCCCACCCCCTAAGCCTAGCTAGATCAGATTATGAGGGGCCAGAAACATGCTCACCAATCCAATGAGAAAGTATAAGATTTTGAAAGGTCTGCATTTTGATCCTCTCAGGTGTCCTGTCTCCACGTGGTCAACGTTGCGGGCTGCGACACTCTCTCTTCTTCCTCGAGGTGAAGGTCACGGACAGGCTGGATGCTGGCAGGCCTGGACATCAGCGTGGATGGAGACCACCTATTTGACCATGGTTAGATAGGTTTCTTCACAGAGCCCAGCTGGTTTACCATTTTCAGATAGGTTTCTTGTGGAGGGCTACTGTCCTTTGTCTCGCCAACGGCCCGGGGTTTGTTGATGATATCCCGATGGTTACCCCGGGGCAGGACGCAGACTCGAATCACCTTGGCTGGTCTCTGGATCGACTTTCCTCCACGACTCTCGAAAAAGCAAGCTAGCTCGAAGAAAAAAGCTCCCGATGGCTACCCCGGGACTCCAGTTATAATTCTCAAAGAAGCCCTTATCTCCCACCAAATCAAGGTTAGTCTTTGTTTAACTTTTGGCGGGCTTGTAGCACAGCGGGGTAGTCTTTGTTTTTAAAGTATCTTCGGATGGCCGGTAACTGCCATCTCTGGTCTGGAACAACCCTGTATTGTCTTTAATGTCCTTCTGATGTCTTAAACAGTGTTTGATGTTCCCCCTATGAATATGAAGCTGTTTCCCTTTGTCTGGGTAAACATTTTGATGGCCTTTATCTACAGGCCGATCTGATCGGATCTGCATCCAATCTATATGTATGGGGCTCTGTCTGGTTTCGTTTTCCCTGAAACTGCCTTCCAGAACCTACTGTGGGCTGAATCCACAAAAGCTGTCTGGGGACTGCAGGAACCATTTTAAAGTGTCCCAAAAGCTGGTGTCGGGGTCTGGCGGCCATTTTGTGTGTCCCTTTTTCTGGGCTTCTTTTAAAACAGTCTTTAAAAGTTAAGGCCTTTTCTGCCAATAGACCCTTATAGGACAATGTTTAATTTTGCGAATTCTACATAACCCTTCACTTCTTTCATGCCTGTAATGCTTTCGCTAAAACTTTGTGGCTTGCATAAAGAAAGGCATCTAATGTCACACTTAAGTGCTGCCTGATTTGTCACCAAGCTAACATGCCATGTGACAGTCCTTGCATGCTGTGGAAACATTCATTTGACAAGGTGGAATATAGATTGGGCACTCTGTGCCACTTTCAGGTTGATGTCCCCTCTGCCAAACCCAGGTATCGCCCTCAGAAGACTGAAGAAGGGGCAGGTGGTGGCAGGAGCAGCCGGCCCAGTACATGACCCATCACAAAGAGGTATAGTTGTGGTCAGAAGTCCCCATTGAAGAGTTGCAGGCCGACACCACACTTACTCTTCCCACTGATGTAGCATTTAGAAGGAGCCCAAGGTTAGATAGGAGACTCTATACACCACGTATTCCCACCCCGTGCAAGCACTGAGGAGGAAAAGGTAAAACCATATACATCAAATAGTGCAGGGACACATTTACAGATTTTAACTTTAAGTCCTGTCAATCAGTTATGGATGCTCCCTTTGATTCCTCCTATTCCTTTGCCAAGTCTGCAGGCTGACCCTCCTGGTCCGCATACTGTAGGATTTCCCCTCTCTGGCTAGTAAAATTACACAGGGTGCAGTAGACTTTGATAATACTGAACACTAGGGATTGTGTTAGGACCATCACAACCTGCACAATTGCACTGGGGCCACGAGCAGATCCACGTAGGTGTGCTTGGGTCTGTAGACTTGGGTCCTGGGCCAAGGCCTGAAGTGCAAGTGGACTTGCCTTTATTTCCCCCTGCCTGAACTCCTCGCCTTCCTCCAAGTCTATGGCTGCCATCGGAAGGCTCAGTTGGATGCCCAATGCTTAGCACTGTGGTTACTGCTGCGGAAGCTGTTTGAATTCAAGACCTCCAAACAAATTGGAGAATGCAATGACCAGCTGTCATCTCTACCGCAGAGGTGCAAGACTCTCCGCGTGCCCACCGACTGAAGCCTGCAGGAAGAAACAAAGGTAAGTACACTTTTTCTAACAATTTGCACTTACCTCAGATACTCACCTCTCCACACTTGCACTCATCACTCACCTCCACAGCACACTTTTGCACCCCTCCGACCCCCGCAGACCCACTACTCGCCTCGGTGACCCTGGCGGGTTTCGGAGCCTTCAGGAAGCCTGCAAAATGGTGATAATCCTATTTTCTGCTTGTTAACTACCTTTTAACAGGCAGTTAAGTGGCTGTAATCCCTTCCCGCCTCCAGGAGACGGGACCCGGCGCGGGACGGCTACCCGCCTCCTGGCAAGATGGCATGGAGGCGGGTTATGGGTGGGTTGGGCACCCGCCCCCAAAATCTGCCATTTCCCGCCTCCAAACCTGCCTCCCCAGGGCTGGCAAGATCGCTCCCATAGTGTCTGTCTTCACGGAAGAAGACGCAAAAGACTTCCCGGAAATAGTGGAGAACTAAGGCTCCAGCGAGAATAAGGAACTGAAAGAAATTAGTACTTATAAAAAAAATAGTACTGGAGAAATTAACGTGACTGAAAGCCAATAAATCCCCGTGACCTGATGGCCTACATCCTAGGGTTTTGAAAGAGGTGGCTATAGAGATAGTGGATGCATTGGTTGTCATTTTTGTCAAAATTCCATAGATTCTAGAATGGTTCCCATGGATTGGAAGGTGGCAAATGTAACCCCACTATTTAAGAAAGGAGGGAGAGAAAAAATGGAACTACAGACCAGTTAGCCTGACATCAGTAGTAGGGAAAATGCTAGAATCTATTATTAAGGACGTGGTAACAGGGCACTTAGAAAATAATAATAGGATTGGGCAGAGTCAACACGGATTTATGAAAGGGAAATCGTGTTTGACAAATCTATTGGAGTTTTTTGAGGGTGTAACTAGCAGAATAGATAAAGGGGAAATCAGTGGATGTGGTGTATTTGGATTTTCAGAAGGCATTCGATAAGGTGCCACACAAGAGGGTTGGGGGTAATATGCTAGCATGGATTGAGGATTGGTTAACGGACAGAAAACAGAGAGTAGGAATAAACGCGTCATTTTCGGGTTGGCAGTCTGTAACTAGTGGGGTACCACAAGGATCAGTGCTTGGGCCTCAGCTATTCACAATCTATATCAATGATTTGGATGAGGGGACCAAATGTAATATTTCCAAGTTTGCTGATACAAAGCTGGGTGTGAATGTAAGTTGTGAGGAGGATGCAAGGAGGCTTCAAGGGGATATAGACAGGCTAAGTGAGTGGGCAAGAACATGGCAAATGGAATATAATGTGGAGAAATGTGAAGTTATCCACTTTGGTAGGAAAAATAGAAAAGCAGAGTATTTTTTAAATAGTGAGATTGGGAAATGTTGGTATTCAGAGGGACCCGGGTGTCCTTGTACACAAATCACTGAAAGTTAACATGCAGGTACAGCAAGCAATTAGGAAAGCAAATGGTATGTTGGCTTTTATTACAAGAGGATTTGAGTATAAGAGTAAAGATGTCTTACTGCAATTATATAGGGCCCTGGTGAGACCACACCTAAAGTATTGTGTACAGTTTTGGTCTCCTTACCTAAGGAAGGATATACTTGCCATAGAGGGAGTGCAACGAAGGTTCACCAGACTGATTCCTGGGATGGGGGGATTGTCCTATGAGGAGAGATTGAGTAGACTAGGCCTATATTCTCTAGAGTTTAGAAGAATGAGAGATGATCTCATTGAAACATACAAAATTCTTACAGGGCTTGACAGCGTAGATGGAGGGAGGATGTTTCTCCCGGCTGGGGAGTCTAGAACCAGGGGTCACAGTCTCAGAATAAGGGGTCGGCCATTTAGGACTGAGGTGAGGAGAAATTCTTCACTCAGAGGGTGGTGAATCTTTGGAATTCTCTACCCCAGAGGGCTGTGGAGGCTCAGTCGTTGAGTATCAGAGATCGATAGATTTTTGGATATTAAGGGAATCAAGGGATATGGGAATAGTGCAGGAAAGTGGAGATGAGGTAGATCAGCCATGATCTTATTGAATGGTGGAGCAGGCTCGAAGGGCCAAATGGCCTACTCCTGCTCCTATTTCCTTATGTTCTTATGTAGATAATGGAGAACCCGCTGTATTAAAAAGTCTCAAAAATAAAACAAATCACAACTTGAAAACCAACATTAATTTAAAAGTTCAAGTTCTGCAGGCCAGAGCTGGGAAGCCTGGTTTTTAACAGGCAAGCTGTGTAAAGGGAATGAGAAGGGTGAAAGAAATACTGTAGAATTCATCGTGGGACCAATTTATATGGAATTTGCTGCAATTAGGAGTTTTTATGAGGCCCACACATGCTCCCAAATCTGTTGGGGGGTGGGGTGGTGCGGGGAAGGAATATTGGACAGTCTAATTTGGCATCTAGAAAATGCGTTGCTCGTGCCTGTTTACTGGATTCAGTGAGGCACGCTAACAGAATGCGTGAATGCATTCGAGTGCACTATCGTGCAACGGACTCTTCTGTTTTCACGCTGATGGCTGTGGTCACTTTCATTTGCTCGCTGCTCTGAGCACAGGCTGGCCGGTTGGAATGCAACTTCTGTGACTCATAGCTATGTAAACAGGGTGCCTTTGAGTTCCTTTTCATCTCTGGTGTCGTCAATTACTTACAAGGAAATATGCAGACAGGGGCCAGGCAGGTGGAATGGAAGTTTTATTGCCCTATTGTTCAGCAAGTGAGAAAAGACTCACCGTTCATCTGGTGTCAAAAATAGTCAATATTGATCACTAGACCATTAAATGGATTTTCTCCATCCCTGACCTTTGAAATCAGCCCAGCAAGGAGCAAAAGGAGGGGACAGGGGGAGGGGAGAGGACTTTCATCCTTTGCATCAGAGATGCTTTGTTTCACAAGTGGAAATATGCTTTCAAGAAAATCAGCAAGGCTGTGCTCTGAACCCTACCCGTGACTGACAGTTGTATTTAGTTGTGAAATATACTATTTTGATCATTTTTTTCTTTACGTTTGGATTTCGCAGTGTTTTTGGTCCAAAGCCACTCCATATCTAGTTCTTCAGTGGATTTCTACTTTCTCGAGCTGGAACTGGCGGGAACATTCCATGAATGTCCAATTTCACGGAGAAACTCTACAATATGGAAACAGCTTCGAGTTAATTGTTAGTAAGGACAACCTTAAGGGCTTCAGACACCTTCATTGTTTTGGAACAGGACTGAGTTTTAAGTAAAATTTTGTACTCTAGTGAAACCTGCTGTGTTTGCTCTTGCTTCAGCTAGCTTTACTTTATATTGAACTTAAGTTGTAATTTATTGCCCAAGAGGTATGGCCTGTCAGAATGTTATTTGGCCATCTGTTGATGAGGCTAGGAGAGTATGAGGTGTCTTGCACTATTTATAGTGAGCTGATCAGCAACACAGTAGATGTATTGTTCGCCCTGGCCACGCTACCTCCCAGATTAGTTCACGCACAATCAAGTTTCCGTTCATAGGAAGTGCCCGCTTGCTTGTGGAAGCAATCTGTGCACTGGGCATGAGAAAGAGTACATGGAAAGTACCCAAATCTCAGCATGCAAGTATCATGCAACCGCCTGAAGAAAGTAATGGACCTCAATGTACAATCCCGCGGGCGGGGGGAGGTGGAGGGAGTTGCATAATGTCTTTATTCTGAGTGAATAAGATGAGAGATAGCCTCCTGAAAGAGATGGACAGTTGTGTTTACCAACACTTGTGGAACCTTGGCACTAGCATTGGTTTAAGTGCTGCCACCATTTGCGCCATTGTCAACCATGGAAAACCATCTGGATTCTCGGACTTTCAAAACCGTTAGGAGTAAACTAGGTCATATGCTGCTTCGAATGCATGAAAGGATGCTTATTGCAGTGCATCGGTATGATGCACACTCTCACAATCAATGTGCAAGACTTTTATCCAATGACAACTCTAGTGAATAGCAATTTTCCAGGGCTAAACAAGGAAGTATGAAGAATGATAGATATTGTAAATGAAGAAATGATGGACAGGCTACATGGGCTGAAAGGGGAGACAGCATCTGACCTAGACTGACAGCACACTAGGATATTTAAGGAGGGGACTAATGCAAACTGCTGACTATCTCCAGGGAATGGATGACTGTAAAGAGTATGTTGCCTGAGGATTTGGAGGAGGTCTAAAATAATGGCCTGATTGCTGCCACATTTTGTCACGGACAAAACTATTTTCTCAGTCATGCTCAACCGCAGATTTTGCAAGTGAAACATGAAAGTGTTTGGAAAATACATCACACTTTTTCTGAACAGAGAGAAATATCAGCCCCAATACATATCATAATTGTAGTAAAATTATGTCCTTTATTTTAGATTGTATAGCTTTATTCCTTCTTTGATGCATGCCCATTTTATTGCAGACTTCTGCCGCTTTTGAAAGGGAGGACTATTGTTTTCACGTTTCATGGACACTTTAATTATGTGCTCAGAGATTATTTAACTTGTTAATAGGTGTGGTTATTGTACAAGCCAAACTTGTGAGCATGGTGAACTCTCATCAAAAATGTATGTGTTGTAATAGAACAATGTTTTCAAAAAAATGTGTTGTTTAGAATTACATGTGTTTGATCCACCTTATCTTATGCTGACTCCTCACTGAGCACTTCAGTTTATTACTGTCAGGTTGTCAACTAGTTTTACTGAAAGAGCTGTATCTATCTATCTATATCTATATATATAAATTGGTACATCTGTCTGCCTGTCTGTCTGTCTGTCATTGCGTGTGCGTCTGTCGGGTATGCGCTCGAAAGTTACAGGGCGTACCTACACGCGCGTTACCTCCAAAGAAAGCTTACGCTTCCAAGACGGTTTTAAGCGTATTTACGTTTCGGCTGGTCTAAAATCGCGCCCGCGGTATCCCAAAAACCTTCAACGTTCCGCTCATTAGCATCTCATTATCCGCTCATTAGCGACAGAGTGACCTCGAGCTCGACCAATCGTACGCCGGGTTGCTGGCGTGTGCCGGGCCAATCGGTGCGTGTGTGGCCGGGCCTTATCGTTCTGAACCGAGGTGAGTCGCCGCCATCTTGATTCCAAACTTTCCCTTTCTTTTCCCGCTTTCTGCGTCTTAAAAAAAAACGTTGCTTTTAAAACACATATTGTTTAAAAAAAAAATGATTTAGAAAGTAATTAACTTATCTAATCTCATTAATTTTCCTACCTTTCCCCGTTTTTCCAGGTAGGCCTCGAAGCCTCGGCTTCTCCTTCGCACCCACGCCCGAGCTAGGCACCTCCCGGCCCCACTCGAAGGCTGGAGGGCCGAGCCTCAGCCCAGTGCTGCTAGGGTGCGCGCGCAGCAGGAGCTGAGACGCGGCGAATCTCTGGCTCGGCTGGGGGGCGGGGCTTGCTGAGCGTCACGCGTCAACCTGGCAACCGGCCCCCTGGCCGTCTCGCACAGCCGCAATCGGTGGTCTTCACCTCGGGGGGGGGCGCGACCCTCGGGGGGGGCCGCGACACTCGGGGGGGGGCGCGACCCTCGGGGGGGGCCGCGACCCTCGGGGGGGGCAGCGAACCTCGGGGGGGGCCGCGACCCTCGGGGGGGCCGCGACCCTCGGGGGGGCCCCCGCCCTCCCTCCCCCCCCGCACCCCCCCTCCTCCCCTTTGTCCTCCCCTTCCCCCCCCTCCCCCCCTTCCCTTCCCCCCCCTCTCCCCCCCCTTCCCTTCCCCCTCCCCCCTCCCTCCCTCCCTCCCCCCCTCCCTCCCTCCCCCCCCAGTCGCTCTCTCTCTCTCTCTTCCAACAACAACATGCCCTCGAAAAAGCCTCGGCACCGCCGGGCACTTCAGCTAGTCTATATATATAAATCGGTACTTCTGTCTGTCTGTCTGTCTGTCTGTCATTATGTCATTCTGTCATTCTGTCTGTCATTCTGTCTGCCATCGCCTGTGCATCTGTCGGGCTATGCGCTCGAAAGTTACAGGGCGTACCTACGCGCGCGTTACCTCCAAAGAAAGCTTACGCTTCCGAGACGGTTTTAAGCATATTTACGTTTCGGTCGGGCTAAAATCGCGCCCGCGGTATCCCAAAAACCTTCAACGTTCCGCTCATTAGCATCTCATTATCCGCTCATTAGCGACAGAGTGACCTCGAGCTCGACCAATCGTACGCCGGGTTGCTGGCGTGTGCCGCCGGGCCAATCGGTGCGTGTGTGGCCGGCTTTATCGTTCTGAACCGAGGTGAGTCGCCGCCATCTTGATTCCAAACTTTTCCTTTCCTTTTCCCGCTTTCTGCGTCTTAAAAAAAAGTTGCTTTTAAAACACATATTGTTTTAAAAAAAAATGATTTAGAAACGAATTAACTTATCTAATCTCAATAATATTCCTACCTTTCCCCGTTTTTCCAGGTAGGCCTAGAAGCCTCGGCGTCTCCTCCGCACCCACGCCCGAGCTAGGCACCTCCCGGCCCCACTCGAAGGCTGGAGGGCCGAGCCTCAGCTGAGCGCCGCTAGGGTGCGCGCGCAGCAGGAGCTGAGACGCGGCGTCTCTCTCTGGCTCGGCCGGGGGCGGGGCTTGTTGAGCGTCAAGCGTCACCCTGGCAACCGGCCCCCCGGCCGCCTCGCACAGCCGCAATCGGCGGTCTTCACCTCGGGGGGGGCCGCGACCCTCGGGGGGGGGCCGCGACCCTCGGGGGGGGCCGTGACCCTCGGGGGGGGGCGTGACACTCGGGGGGGGGTGGCGCGACACTCGGGGGGGCGCGACCCTCGGGGAGGGCCGCAACTCTCGGGGGGGGCGCGACCCTCGGAGGGGCCACGACCCTCAGGGGGGGCCACGACCCTCGGGGGGGCCCCCGCCCTCCCTCCCCTCCCTCCCCCCGCCGCCTTTTCCCCCCCCCGCCCTCCCCCCTCCCTTCCCCCCTCCCTTCCCCCCCGCCCTCCCTTCCCCCTGCCCTCCCTTCCCCCCTCCCCCTCCCCCTCCCCCCTCCCCCCTCCCCCTCCCCTCCCCCCTCCCTTCCCCCCTCCCTTCCCCCCCGCCCCCCCCTCCCCCCCGCCCTCCCTTCCCCCCCCGCCCTCCCTTCCCCCCTCCCTTCCCCCCCGGCCCCTCCCTCCCCCCCGCCCTCCCCCTCCTCCCGCCCTCCCTTCCCCTCCCCCCTCCCCCCCTTCCCCTCCCCCCTCCCCCTCCCCTCCCCCTCCCCCCTCCCCCTCCCTCCCCTCCCCCCCTCCCCTCCCCCCTCCCCTCCCCTCCCCTCCCCCCCTCCCCTCCCCCCCTCCCCCCTCCCCTCCCCTCCCTCTCTTCCCCCCAGTCGCTCTCTCTCTTCCCCCCAGTCGCTCTCTCTCTTCCCCCCAGTCGCTCTCTCTCTCTCTTCCAACAACAACATGCCCTTGAAAAAGCCTCGGCACCGCCGGGCACTTCAGCTAGTATATATATATAATAAATAAACGAGTTGGTTTGTCTGCCTGTCTGTTTGTCTGTCTGTCGGTCCGCTATACACTCAAAAGTTATACAGCGTACCTACACGCATGTTATATCAAAAGAAAGCTTATCATTAGGGGAGTCTAATAGGCGTATTTACTTTTTGGTCAGACAAAAATTGTTCGGACACTATACAAAAAATCCTCAAAAATCCGCTCATTAGCGGTTGACCAATCCTACCGCTCATTCGCGTTGAGTGACATGATGGTTGACCAATCCTACAGTTCAGTGACCTGATGGTTGACCAATCCACTGTCTGTGGGCGGGCCTAATCCTGCAGCCTCCCGAAACTTCGCCGCCATTTTTTTCATCCCCACAGCTACAGCACCAGCCAAACAAACCCCCACATTGCGGCTCCGGGAGCGGGAGGTGAGTTGGAGTTACTCGGGCCGGGCCTCACAACCGCTTGGCCCGAGGCACAGAGCGGGCGGGGGAGCGTCAGCGGCCGGCCATTAACCGCACTACCCGCAGCGCGGCGCCCTGCCACACCAGCAGCTCAGCTGGCGTCCGTCTTGGCCCCAGAGCCCGGCCGGGCCTCAACCGCTAGGCCCCGCACGTCCACCGAGGCCGGGCTCAGTTTTCAAAGCCCTTACCCTGGTCCCAAATTATCACAATGGCACCGGGCCTGAGGCGCTAGGGAGGGAGAGGGGAGGGAGGGACAGAGAGCAAAGTGGGGAGAGACAGGGGGAGGGAGAGAGAGAGGGGGAGGGAGGGGAGAGGAGAGTGAGAGAGAGGGAGGGAGAGAGAGAGGGGACAGACAGGGGCAGGGACAGAGATGGGGGAAGAGACAGAGGGGACACACAGAGGGGCAGGGACAGAGAGGGGCACGGAGACAGAGGGGGAGGGAGAGAGAGAGGGTCACGGAGGGAAAGAGTGACACAGAGCGGGGGAGCGGCAGCGCCCGGCCGTAAACCGCACGGCCCAAAATTGCCCTGGCCCCCCCAGCTAGTTATATCATAAAAGTGTATTTTTGGGGACAAACTAAACTCAGAGAATAAGTTGAATTGTACTTATTTGAATCCAAAGTTGAGCCTTTGTTAAGATTAGAAAAAAGACACATGGCTCCGAGTGGGTAGGAAGTGTCATTCTCATGACTCTATGGGACAGGATAGATGGACCAGTTGTTTTTTTCCTGTCTGACATTTTTGTATATTTGTATAACAGTCTGAATTTGCTGATCTCCGCTCAAGGCACTGAAGTTAATAGTTACATCCCTGCTCTCTGGCACAACTAGGAAGTAGAAAAATTGGCCAGGGTTTCTGAGATTGTTCACTATTGTGCGACGTCTGCATATGTGAAATCGGGATCAGCTGTGATGCCTTACATAGTGCAATATCCTGTCTAGGCTGACACATCAACAATGGCCTCTCTGGTGACATATGAGAGGATGGCACTAT
Source organism: Somniosus microcephalus (assembly GCF_052327205.1). Lineage (NCBI taxonomy): Eukaryota > Metazoa > Chordata > Chondrichthyes > Squaliformes > Somniosidae > Somniosus > Somniosus microcephalus. Next base: position 343,140,303 of record NC_140987.1, read on the forward strand.
CATCTCTGTCAGGAGGTTGTGGGTTCAAGTCCCACTCTTGAGACTGGAGCACATAATCCATCCAGTGCAATACTGAGGGAGTGCTGCACTGTCGGAGGTGCCGTCTTTCGGATGAGATATTGAACCGAGGCCTCATCTATGTTCATCCTCTCGTATGTTTATTTTGCCAATTATTGAATGGAGATGATGAAGTCCATCCAATATATTTATCAATGAATATGCTCATTTCAGCTAACTGAACCTAGGATAATCCCAATATAAACAACCACTTTAACTTGCAACTTTGCCAATGTGTCTAGGGTTGAGCTGCTGTGTGCTCCCTGTGATAAACCTTGGGTGACATAGATTTAACCCCTTCTATGCTGATCCTAACAATACAGAAATATTATAAATTCAAATAAAAAATCAACTCAGGTAAAATCCAATTCGCCTCCTAGCTCACACCATTCAACATTTTCCACACCTGATCTTTGTAAGGAAATCTTGAGCATGATTGGTCATTTAGGTGACAGTTTGTCATGTTATTGGTAATATGCTGTGGACCCCGGGAACTTCATAACTGACAAACCTATGAAGACAAAAGAATGGGGAGGACTAGAAGAGACTATACTGGTTGATCTGGCCAAGGTTAGAACTTAATGCTTACTTCACTATCTCTCTGACCCCTCAATCTCCTTCTGTGTCAAATAATCTATCCAGCTCTCTCTTGAATTTCCTGACACTAAACTTCTCCATTACTGCTTCAGCCAGTCTGTTCCATAGATTCACCATTCTTTGTAAGTCTAGGCTGCCTGTTCTCTTCCCTGACTGAGCTTGAGCCTGCTTCTCCTTGCTGCAATTTCATATTATTGTCAAACATATTAATGAGGTTTAATTTATTTGTCCACCTTGAAGTCTTGAATACTGAGCTGACCATTTATCCTATGTAAACATTCTCAGTTCCCATTGCTTTTCCTCACAGTTGTTTGATCCAAGATGTCAGTTTAGTCTTTGGTTCACCCACTCCAACATCAGGTTGTTTCCCAATGTGGTACAGTGACTAGAATTGTACACAGCAAAGGTGCACCCACATATAGAGTTGGGAGGGAATTCTAGGATTTGCAAAGGGACATAACATGCAAAGAAAACAATTGGGAAGGGGAGACACACCACTCATTCTCCTCAATGGGTTCACCTATGGTAGATAGCACTCCAGGTGAGACAGGACCTGTGCTTTGTACAATTATCACTTACTGGGACTCATCCACTATCTCTCTGGCTACATACCCTAAAATAACAACAACTTGCATTTATATATCGCCTTTAACATAGTAAAACATCCCATGGTGCTTCACAAGAGCGTTATCAAACAAAATTTGACACCGAGCCACGAGATATTAGGGCAGATGACCAACAGCTTGGTCAAAGAGGTAGGTTATAAGGACATCTTAAAGGAGGAGAGAGAGGCAGAGAGGTTTAGGGAGGGGTTTCCAGAGCACAGGGCCTAGGCATGTGAAGGCACGTTGTTTGCTTTCTTTACTGCTTCTGCACACTATGCTGTTGGTTTCAGCAAGCTATCCAGGAGTACCATTGTATCTTCCTGTTGTGCTTTGCCTTCTAGACTAATACTATTTAGGTTATATTCCGATTTCTTGGTCCCTTTCCCCAGACTCATAGGTTTGTATTTATTCACACTAAACAAGATCTGCCACCTCTCAGCCCAACTCCCTAATCTGTCCAAATCAGCCCAATGTGCCTGTGCCGGCTCTTTGAAAGAGTTATCCAATTAGTCCCATTCCCTTTCTCTTTCCTCATTGCTCTGCAAATTTCTCCTTTTCAATTATATATCAAATTCCCTTTTGAAAGTTATTATGAAATATGCTTCCACCATCTTTTCAGACAGTGCATTCCAGATCATAACAACAAGCTACATAAAAAAAATCTCCTTATCTCCCTCTCTGTGTCCTTTGGTTACCGGCCCTCCTGCCACTGGGAATGATTTCTCCTCATCTGCTCTATCAAAATGATCTGGTTGACATTTATGTAGATATCACTGCAATAATAATGGGAAACAGGGAAATGGTGGAGACTTTGAACAAATATTTTGTATCAGTCTTCACGGTAGAAGACACTAAACGCATCCCAATAATGGATAATCAAGGGGCTATTGGGGTGGGGGGAGGGGAACCTAAAACAATCACTATCACTAGAGAGAAAGTACTAGGCAAACTAATGGGACTAAAGGTGGACAAGTCCCCTGGACCTGATGGCCTGCATCCTAGAGTCTTAAAAGAGGTGGCTACAGAGATAGTGGATGCATTGGTTGTAATCTACCAAAATTCCCTAGATTCGGCAGAGGTCCCAGTGGACTGGAAGACCGCAAATGTAACGCCCCTATTTAAGAAAGGAGGGAGACAGAAAGCAGGCAACTATCGACCATTTAGCCTAACATCTGTCATTGGGAAAATGCTGGAGTCAATCATTAAGGAAGTGCTAGCAGGACATTTAGAAAATCATAATATAGTCAAGCAGAATCAGCATGGTTTTATGAAAGGCAAATCATGTTTGACAAATTTGCTGGAGTTCTTTGAGGATGTAATGAGCAAGGTGGATAAAGGGGAATGAGTAGATGTCATGTATTTGGATTTCCAGAAGGCATTCGATAAGGTGCCATATAAAAGGTTACTACACAAGATAAGAGCTCATGGGGTTGGGGGTAATATATTAGCATGGATAGAAGATTGGCTAACTAACAGCAAACAGAGAGTTGGGATAAATGGTTCATTCTCGGGTTGGCAATCAGTAACTAGTGGTGTTCCGCAGGGGTCAGTGCTGGGTCCCCAACTCTTTACAATCTATATTAACAATTTGGAGGAGGGGACCAAGTGCAACATATCCAAGTTTGCCGACGATACAAAGATGGGAGGGAAAGCAGTGAGTGAGGAGGACATAAAAAACCTGCAAAAGGACATAGGCAGGCTAAGTGAGTGGGCAGAAATTTGGCAGATGGAATATAATGTTGGAAAGTGTGAGGTTATGCACTTTGGTAGAAAAAAATCAAAGAGCAAGTTATTATCTAAATGGAGAGAAACTGCAAAGTGCTACAGTACAAAGGGATCTGGGGGTCCTGGTGCATGAAACACAGAAGGTTAGTATGCAGGTACAGCAGGTGATCAGGAAAGCCAGTGGAATCTTGGCTTTTATTGCAAGGGGGATGGAGTATAGAAGCAGGGAAGTCTTGCTTCAGTTATACAGGGTACTGGTGAGGCCACACCTGGAATATTGCATACAGTTTTGGTTTCCATATTTAAGAAAATATATACTTGCTCTCAAGGCAGTCAGAGAAGGTTCACTCGGTTGATTCTGGAGATGAGGGGGTTGACTTATGAGGAAAGGTTGAGTAGGGTGGGCCTCTACTCATTGGAGTTCAGAAGAATGAGAGGCGATCTTATCGAAACATATAAGATTGTGAGGGGGCTTGATCGGGTGGATGCGGGGAGGATGTTTCCACTGATGGGTGAGACTAGAACTAGGGGGCATAATCTTAGAATAAGGGGCTGCCGTTTCAAAACTGAGACGAGGAGAAACTTCTTCACTCTGAGGTATCAAATTCCATAGATTTACTACCCTCTGAGAGCTGTGGAAGCTGCGACATTAAATAAATTTAAAACGGAGATAGACAGTTTCCTAGCTGATAAGGGAATTAGGGGTTACGGGGAGCGGGCAGGGAAGTGGACGTGAGTCTAGGTTCGGATCAGCCATGATCCTATTGAATGGCAGAGCAGGCCTGAGGGGCTGTATGGCCTACTCCTGCTCCTACTTCTTATGTTCTTATAGGTGGGAAAGCAAATTGTGTGGAGGATGCAATGAATCTCCAAAGGGATATAGATAGGCTAAGTGAGTGGGCAAAGATCTGGCAGATGGAGTTTAATGTGGGTAAATGTGAGGTTATCCACTTTGGTAGGAAAAATAAAAAAGCAAATTATTATTTAAATGGGGAGAGATTACATGAATCACAAAAAGTTAGCATGCAGGTACAGCAAGTAATTAGGAAGGCAAATGGAGTGTTGGCCTTTATTGCAAAGGGAATGGAGTATAAAAGTAGGGAAGTCCTGTTACAACTGTACAGGTCATTGGTGAGACCACACCCGAAGTACTGCGTACAGTTTTGGTCTCCTTATTTAAGGAAGGATATACTTGAATTGGAGGCAGTTCAGAGAAGGTTCATAAGGTTGTTTCCGGAGATGAAGGGGTTGTCTTATGAAGAAAGGTTGAGCAGGTTGGACCTATACTCATTGGAGTTTAGAAGAATGAGAGGGGATCTTATTGAAATACAAAAGATTCTGAAGGGGCTTGACAGGGTAGATGCAGAGAGGATGTTTCCCCTCGTGGGGGAATCTAGAACTAGGGGGCATAATTTCAGAATAAGGGGACACCCTTTTATATCGGTAATGAGGAATTTCTTCTCTTAGAGGGTCGTGAATCTTTGGAATTCTCTACCCCAGAGAGCTGTGGAGGCTGGGTCATTGAATATATTTAAGGTGGAGATAGACAGATTTTTGTAAGGTAAGGGAGTCAAGGGTTATGGGGGGTGGGCAGGGAAGTGGAGTTGAGGCCAAGATCAGGTCAACCATGATCTTATTGAATGGCGGAGCAGGCTCGAGGGGCCGAATGACCTACCCCTGCTCCTACGTCTTATGTTCTTATGTATGTTCTTATGTTTCTGTTCCATACATTTTAAAATTTGAAATGATTTGAATCACTTTTGTCGTCAGTGTAACTCAGTATCCCAGGTAACCGTTATTGTTTCAAAAAACCTTGCTACCTACAACGATTTGTGCATACCAAAACCCGGGGGGGGGGGGAATTCGGTTGGTTAGCGCCTCCCTTTAGCGCCTCCAGGCTCTGCTTGAGCACAGATTGCTGGCCTGCTAGGGCACTGTGTGATCCCTGGTGGACTGTGGGCGACCGAGCGAGGATGGCAGCAGTCAGCGCATGTGTGACCTCAATCTGAGACTGCATCACAGCAGTCTGAGATTGGATGGCAGCAACCAATGACTCGATTCCAACACTAAGCTGTTGCGTTGCCTCGGCCTGTGCTACAATAGGTGCTGCCACCTCACCCATTACATATGGCATGGTGTCTGAGTCCCCACGGTCTCTCTGCAAGTCAACCATCCTCTGCAACGAGGCAAGGATGGGTTCGAGGGTTTGCGCACAGATGACAGCTGTGCTGGCGGCGGACTCCTCCACACTCCTAGCCAGTGCAACCATGCTCTCCGGCACCCTTGCCATTGCACCCATGAGCTCAGTATGCATGCTCATAGCCTGAGTATTCATCGCCGCGATACCTTGGTCCTCATCCGAGTCCTGTGCAGCAGAACTCACCCTCCGGGGAGATGACTCCCGAGCTTCCCTTCCCCCATGGCGTTGTTGCAGCAGGCTGGGTCCCAGAGCTTCACCCACATCAGAGCCATTTCCTCTGCTCCCCTCCAGAGAACACGTGGCCCCAGTATCGGATGTCTCACCCTCGGGATACGCAGGCTGTGAGGATCTGGCTTGGTGTTCCTCGTCCTGTCCCACGTCGCTGCCACTGGGAGGCTGAGGGATGGGCTGGTCAGATGGTGGCTCACTACCTGAAAGCAGGAAGGTACAAGAGTGGCTTTAACGTGAGGGCAGGGGCACAGGAAGGGAGCAAGGAATAGAGACAGTATAGTCAGATGGAAAGTGGGAAAGGCTGGTGTTGTGAGGGGGAAGTGGTATGAGAGAGGAGAGAGAGATAATGAACATACCGTTGCTGTCACCAAGGGGGTCAACCTCTCCAAATGCCACAGCACCCATGACATGGCACGCGATTAGTCTGTGAGCTCGCTCCTCCAGCTGTGTGAGGGGGTGCAGCTCCGCCTGACCACCTCCCGTGCGTTGTTGCTCCCTCCTATTATGAGAAAGTTTGGCCTGCAAGAAAAAGGACAGTGTGTGAGTGAGTGTGCATCCATGTGTTTGGCAGATGTGCCTACCATAGTTGAATAGCCCTTAATGTCTGCAAGGTGTAAAATGTGGATGTGACTTTTAGTAAATGGGCATAGTTGTTGGGTGAGTGTTGAGGATTTGGCACTTTACACTGTCTATGCACAGAGTGAGGTTGAGATGGTGGGATGTAGATGCATTTCAAGCATCTACTCACCCTGACCACCCGATTAAGGTAATTGAACTTCTTGCGGCACTGTGTGTGAGTCCTTTGGACCAGGCTCCTGGATGAAAAGTACTGGGCAATCTCCCTCCACACCCTTGTGAACTCCCGGGGCAATAGCCTGCTGCCAGTGTCTGGAAACAGTACTGCCCATCGGCGATCCACAGCCACAACCAGAGCCTCCAATGCCTGGTCGCTAAACCGGCGAGCACTCTCCCTGGGCCTCTGAGCAGCGATGATAATCGTTGTTGAAGATTTGAACCTCCTTGCAGGCCCAGGTCAAAAGCAGCAATGATAAGGGTGAGGCTGTGCAGCATGATGGACCCTCCCTTTCAATAACTGGAAGGTGCCAGTCTGTCTGAGTACTCGGTAATTGACATCGCCTGAGCTTGAGTAGCGCTCTGAGGGAGCGCCCCGTTCCCCGACGTTAGCGCCCTAAGACAAATGTGTAGCATTTGATTTAGCACTCCAATCACCTCCAGGGGCGCTGGAGACGAATTTCCCGGTCACCGGTGATTATAAGAACATAAGAACATAAGAAATAGGAGCAGGAGTAGGCCAATCGGCCCCTCGAGCCTGCTCCGCCATTCAATAAGATCATGGCTGATCTGATCCTAACCACCAATCCACTATCACAGAACCATCTCCTGAATCTAACAGAATTAGACACACGAAATAGGAGCAGGATCAGGCTACACGGCCCATGGGCCCGCTCCACTACCCACAGGGCCATGACCGATCCGAACCTAGACTCATGTCCAAATTCCTGCCCGCTCCCCGTAACCCTTAATTCCCTTTACTTCTAGGAAACTGTCTATTTCTGTTTTAAATTTATGTAATGATGTAGCTTCTACAGCTTTTTGGGGCAGCATATTCCATGGACCTACCACCCTCTGAGTGAAGTAGTTCCTCCTCATCTCAGTTTTGAAAGAGCAGCCCCTTATTCTAAGACTATGCCCCCTAGATCTAGTTTCACCCATCATCGGGAACATCTTCCCTGCATCCACCCGATCCAACCCCTTCACAATCTTGTATGTTTCAATAAGATCGCCTCTCATTCTTCTGAACTCCAATGAGTAGAGTCCCAGTCTACTCAACCTCTCCTCATATGTCCATCCCCTCAGCCCCGGGAATAACCGAGTGAACCTTCTTTGTACTGACTCGAGAGCAAGTATGTCCTTTCTTAAGTATGGACACCAAAACTGTACGCAGTATTCCAGGTGCAGTCTCACCAATACCTTGTACAACTGAAGCAATACCTCCCTATTTTTACATTCTATCCCCCTAGCAATGAAAGCCAACATTCCATTGGCCTTCTTAATCACTTGCTGCACCTGCATACTAACCTTTTGAGTTTCGTGCACCAGGACCCCCAGATCCCTTTGTACTTCAGTACTTTCCAGTTTCTTGCCATTAAGATAATAACTTGCTCCACGATTTTTCCTGCCAAAGTGCATAACCTCACATTTTCCAGTATTGTATTCCATCTGCCAAATCTCTGCCCACTTACTTAGCCTGTCTATGTCCCCTTGAAGGTTTTTTATGTCCTCCTCACTCATTACTTTCCCCCCCATCTTAGTATCATCTGCAAACTTTGATATGTTACACTCGGTCCCCTCCTCCAAATCGTTAATATAGATTGTAAAGAGTTGGGGACCCAGCACCGACCCCTGCGGAACACCACTAGTTACTGATTGCCAGTCTGAGAATGAACCATTTATCCCAACTCTCTGCCTTCTGTTAGATAGCCAATCCTCTATCCATGCCAGAATATTACCCCCAATCCCGTGATTTTTTATCTTAAGCAATAATCTTTTGTGTGGCACCTTGTCAAATGCCTTTTGGAAGTCTAAATACACTACGTCCACTGGTTCCCCTTTATCCACCCTATACGTTACTTCCTCAAAGAACTCCAGCAAATTTGTCAAACATGACTTCCCCTTCATAAAACCATGCTGACTTTGTCTTATTAAATTATGATTATCCAAATGTCCTGTTACTGTCTCCTTAATAATGGACTCCAAAATTTTACCTACCACAGATGTTAGGCTAACCGGTCTATAGTTTCCAGCCTTCTGTCTACTGCCCTTTTTAAATAAGGGTGCTACATTAGCAGTTTTCCAGTCTGCCGGGACCATTGCCGAGTCCAGGGAGTTTTGGAAAATTATTACCAATGCATCCACAATCCCTACCGCCACTTCCCTCAAGACCCTAGGATGTAAGCCATCAGGTCCAGGTGATTTATCCGCCTTGAGTCCCATTATTTTACCGAGTACCACTTCCTTAGTGATTTTGATCGTGTTTAGCTCCTCCCCCCCTTTAGCCCCCTCTTTGTCCAGTGTTGGGATATTCTTAGTGTCTTCTACTGTAAAGACTGATGTAAAATATTCATTCAGTGTTTTTGCCATCTCCATATTTCCCACCATTAATTTCCTGGTCTCATCCTCTAAGGGACCAACATTTACTTTAGCCACCCTTTTTCTTTTTATATAACTATAAAAACTCTTACTATCTGTTTTTATATTTTTTGCTAATTTACTTTCATAATCTATCTTCCCTTTCTTAATCAATCTTTTTGTTATTTTTTGCTGTCTTTTAAAGTTTTCCCAATCCTCTATCCTCCCACTAGATTTGGCTACCTTATATGCCCTTGTTTTTAGTCGAATACTATCCTTAATTTCTTTACTTAGCCACGGATGGCTGTCTTTTCTTTTACACCCCTTTCTTCTCAGTGGAATATATATTTTTTGGAAGTTGTAAAATAACTCCTTAAATGTACACCACTGATCATGTATCGTCTTACCCTTTAATATATTTTCCCAATCCACTCTACTCAATTCCGCTCTCATACCTTCATAGTCTCCTTTATTCAAGCTTAGCACGCTTGTTTGTGATCCAACCTTCTCACCCTCTAATTGAATATGGAATTCAACCATGTTATGGTCACTCCTTCCAAGGGGATCCTTTACTAGGACATTTTTAATTAATCCTGTCTCGTTACACAGGACCAGATCTAAGGTTGCCTGCCCCCTGGTCGGTTCAGTTACATACTGCTCAAGAAACCCATCCCTAATACACTCAATGAACTTATTTGGGCCAGGCACTAAATTTTGTGCCCGGCCGATATTAGCACCCCAAAATGGGCGATACTGAATTTTTCCCCCCCCCCAAGGTCTTTTTGTTCCTGCATCCCCTTTAAACTGTTTTCTGGGGGAAATCAAGAACGAGGGGACTTAATCTTAAAATTAGAGCTAGGCCATTTAGGAGGGAAATGAGGAAGCACTTGTTCATACATAGGGTAGTAGAAATCTGGAATTTTCAATTGGAGCTTTAGAGACTGAGATTGATAGGTGTTTGTTAGGTAAGTGCATCAGCAGATATGGAGCAAAGATAGGAAAAGATCAGGCATGATCTAACTGGATAGCAGAGTAGACTTGAAGGGCTGAATGGCCTACTCCTGTTCCTATGTTGAGCATTCAGTACTGGATGAGCAGAAATTTCCTCCAACTAAACATTGGGAAAACCAAAGCCATTGGGCTATGGAGGCAGAATTGGAGGCATGTGGGGGGTTAAAATCCCGAAATCGGGGGGCACGAACCCATCCCACCCCCAACCCGCCTCCATGCCAGTTTCAAAGGAGGCAGGTAGCTGCCCCGCACTGGGACCCGCCTCCCCGAGGTGGCAAGGGGATCAGTGCCAATTAACTGCCTGTTAACAGGTAGTTAACAGGCAGTTTTTAGCCTAATCCCTATTTTTAATGTTGAAGTGTGGGATTCCCGACAGCTCCAAACTATGCCAAGTTAGAGGAGGTGGACCGTCGAGATGAAGGGCTTGGAGGGTTCGAGATGTCCGGTGTTCAGGTGAGTGATGGGTGCATGAGTGCAAAGATAAGTTTGTTTGGTGTGTGTAAAGTGTTTAAAGAAGTTTTACATACCTTTACTTACCTTCCTTCCTTCAGGTCTCAGGAGTCCCTCATCTCACCGGCACAGAAAGCAGAATGGCTGCGAGCTGTCAAAAGTTGCAGCATTCAGCTTTCTGTTCCGGGGAGATCTCTAAATCATCCTGAGAGGAAGGAATTAACTTAGAATACAGATTGTCAGTGTTTGACAGCTTCAAACAGCTGTGAAACGCTGATATTTCATCTGTCAAAAGGTCTTGACAGATGAAATATCAATCTGTGACATCAGCTGTTGCCGGGTGGTCCTTAATTGGCCTGCTGAGCCCGCTGGGCAGGCTCAACAAGGTCAATCAAGTCAAAATCGCGTGGGTTGGCTAGAACTCGATGGAGGCGGGACTACAACCCCGAAAGTTGTAGTCCCGCCTCCTACCCGACTCCTCAATGAAAATCCAGCCCATTGTCTTTGGTCCCCACCACAAACTCCGTTCCCTAGCCACCGACTCCTTCCTGCTCCCTAGCGACTGTCTGAGGCTGAACCAGATTGTTCACAACCTTGGTGTCATATTTGACTCCGAGATGAGCTTCCGACCACATATCCACCCCATCACTAAGACCAACTACTTCCACCTCTGGAACATCGCCCGACTCCACCCCTGCCTCAGCTCATCTGCTGCTGAAACCCTCATCCATGCCTTTGTTACCAATAGACTTGATTAATCCAACGCACTCCTGGTCAGCCTCCCATGTTGTAGCCTCTGTAAACTTGAGGTCGTCCAGAATGCTGCCCGTGTCCTAACTCACACCGGGTCCCGTTCACCCATCACCCCTGTGCTCGCTGACCTACATTGGCTCCCGGTTAAGCAACGCCTCGATTTAAAAATTCTCATCCTTGTTTTCAAATCCCTCCATGGCTTCGCCCCTCCCTATCTCTGTAATCTCCTTCAGCCCCACAACCCTCCGAGGTATCTGTGTTTCTCTAATTCTGCCCTTTTGAGCATCCCCGATTTTAATCGCTCAACCATTGGTGGCCGTGTCTTCAGTTGCCAAGGCCCTAAGCGCTGGAATTCCTTCCCTAAACCTCTCCGCCTCATTTTCCTCCTTTAAGAAGCTCCTTCAAACCTACCTCTTCTCTGCCCCAATACCTTCTTACGTGGCTCGGTGTCAAATTTTATTTTATAACGCTCCTGTGAAGCGCCTTGGGACGTTTTACTATGTTAAAGACGCTATATAAATACCAGTTGTTGTTGTTATTGTTGTTTGTTGAGCAAAAGCGAAGCACATTTGATTACGTTAGCAGTCTCTAAAACTGGCCTTTAATACAGAGACAGAATATTTAAATCTAAATATGATGGAAGAGTAGGGGCCAGCGTCATCTGACAGTCTTTCAACTTTGTGACTTTCAGGACCAGTCCTCTTTGTAACAGCTTTCACTGCACCGCCCAGCCCAGTTCATTAGTGTAAGGTTTGCCGCCTGTTTCTAAACAATTATACTCCCACAGCAACAATCAATGCTAAAAAAGAAAGAGTTTAAATAAAACGTAAAAGAATTGTTAATAATACATTTTTATTGGCATGATGGTTTATGAACCTGTCTTTCAACAAGTCCCAATCAGCAAACACTTTAGCACATCATTTAAAAGCAATCAGAGAATGAGTTTAAAGTCAATATATCATGTTGCTGCTAGGCCCCAGAGCCATTGGTTTTCAGCCTGAAAACTGCCTTAAATGCAGGAAAATCGTGATGACCATTGCTTTCAACGGTGGGGTTGGAGCTATGATAATTACCACCTAACTGTCCTTGGTGAGGGTATCGGCGTAGTTAATGGTGGAAGTCACTCGCTCCATAATCTCCGGTTTCCTTTGTGCCATTCAAGGGTCCCTACTTCGGAGATGCGCCAATTACCCAGGAAAATCTGGGGCCGAGATAGCTACAAACTGCATTGTATTTCTGGGATGTCACCTGGACAGCTACCAGTTGAAATTACCAATTCATTAAACCCAGTACCTGTCAGATCAGGCTCGAGTTGAGTCCCTTGAGGATGAAAATACAGCCCACTCCTGAATGCGTCCATCAGTAAAAGTCAGTGTATGGAAGGTTGTTAATGGGAGCTTGCAGCTGGGTAAAGCCTATGGAGGGACCACAAGCAATATTCCTTCCTCTCCCCTCCACATGTGTGCTCACTGGCGGGGTTTAAACTTAGCTTTACCTTATGAAGACTCCTTCTATGGTGGTGACCTGGATCTCTGTTTAAAGATACACGGCAGGTTTAGAGGAAGATAACAAGATTATAAATTCCAATTTTTTTTTGTTATTTTATTACTGAGCTCAAATATTTGATGTACGTTTCATCAGAATTGGTCAAATATTTGTCTGATATCCTACAAAATACTTCAGATACCCTCATAGAACGGGGCCGATTTTAATCGGCAGATTTTGAGCGGCCTCAAAATGGGGTCGATAGAGTTACTGGCCCGTTATCGCTGATGTCTGGCCACCGCCATTTTGACAGGGGCCTACTGCTGGGCGGCCATAGTGCTCGCCTGTTTCAGGTGGAAGGCCCCTTTTAATATACAGATCAGGGTCCTATGACGTGCATAGGCTGCTGCTTTGCATTTTAGGACAGAACTGGTTGGAGTGCGCGCCGTGTAGTCTCTCCAACTGGTTTCACTGGTAATAGAGCCGAAGAGGCCCAGAAAAAGTAAGTTTCAAATTATTTTTATGCTCCGCCGGGCTCCACAAGAATAATTTAGGCCATGACAACAGTCTGTCAGGTGCAAAGATCTTTTATAATCTTTTATTATCGATAATATGAAAAGTTAAGGAATGAATAAAACAGCAAAAAAAACATACAAGTGATATCTTTTAAAATGCATTTGCTGAAGTAAGACTGTGATAAATATTTGTGGTAAACCACTGTTTGTATTCCTGTTTGTCCTGTTTGTATTCCACTGTGTACATGCCTGGACATGCCTCGGCTGACTCCTCCCACAGGTCCTAGTATAAAGGTGACTGCTCCCCAGCCCTTAGTATCATGGACCGGTCGACCACGCGAGGCAGACCTCCATTCTGTTGTTAATAAAAGCCTTTAGTTACTCTTCTAACTCTCAGTCTTTTATGAGTAATTGATAGCGCATCAATTTTATTAACAACATTTTTATAATGGAGAAGATCCTCACACCAGCATGCCTGGACTTAGATCATCGGGAGGCGGACTCATCCACCAAGTTTACTCACTGGCTTAAGTGTTTCGAAAAATTCCTGACCGCCTCCGAAGCAATCAAATCGGACGAGGACAAACTGGATGTCCTGACCTCCAAAGTGAACCACCGAGTGTACTCGGTCATCCAAGACGCGACCTCGTACGCGGACGCTATCAAGCTCCTCAAGGACCAGTACACGCGCCCAGTGAACGAAGTGTACGCCAGGCACCTCCTGGGGAGTCGTAAACAACAACCTGGGGAATCGACCGTGGAATACCTTCAGGCACTGTCTGTGCTTGGCCGGGCCTGTGGTTGTAAGGATGTAAAGGCCGCCGTGTACACAGAGGAACTTATCCGGGACGCTTTTGTAGCGGGCCACAGATCCAATTACACCCGACAGCGACTGTTGGAGCAGAGTAACCTCGACCTCAACAAGGCCTCTGAACTCGCACTATCGTTGGATGCAGCCTACCAGGGCATGGATGCCTACTCCTCTGCACCGTGGATGCCGTGGGGAATGACAGCCTGGGACACGGTAGGACCGCCTCATAGCGCCGTGCCACCCCAGCCACACCCCAACAACGGCCCAACTACCGCAGCAGTGTCCCAAGGCCAGACAGCAGTGCCCCAAGGCCAGAAATGCTACTTCTGTGGCCAGGCAAAACACCCCAGAGCGCGCTGCCCGGCGAAAAACGCGATCTGCTCGGGCTGCGGGAAGAAGGGACACTACGCTAGCGTCTGCAGGGCCAAAGCCACCCCGAACCCCAGCAGCGCCGCGTGTGGGCCATGCGGGCTGCCATCTTGGACCTCCCCGGCCATGTGCGAATCACCGGTACAGCAGCCATTTTGGACGCCTCCAGCCACATGGGGATCATGGACGCCGCCATCTTGGACGACAGCCGGGACGCAGCAGGCCCCCGACACCGCCTCATCTGATACCCGCAGCGACACACCGACCCCTACGCTGGCATCCGTTACACTGGACCAAGCGAGACCGCACCAACTGGCCAGTTCCACAATGGACATTAAGGTAAATGGTCACGATACAATCTGCCTTTTTGACTCTGGGAGCACGGAGAGCTTCATCCACCCTGACACGGTGCGGCGTTGCTCTCTCCCAGTCCTGCCTGCGCAACAGCGGATTTCTATGGCCTCCGAGTCCCAGTCGGCGGACATCGGCGGCTACTGCGTGGTGACACTCGTAGTAGACGGGACCGTGTACAATCATTTTAAACTTCTGGTCCTGCCTGACCTCTGCGCTGCCGTCCTGCTGGGGTTAGATTTTCAGTGCCACCTTAAAAGTGTTACGATGGCGTGCGGTGGACCCCTACCCCCACTCACAGTCCGCAGCCAGCAGCTTCCAAACTGCCCGCCGCGCACCAGGTGCAACCTCTCCACACTCAGAGTTACCCCCCCCGAACTGTTTGCTAACCTCACCCCCGACTGTAAGCCCATCGCCACAAAGAGCAGGCGATACAGTGCCGGGGACAGGGTTTTCATTAAAACCGAAGTGGAGCGGCTCCTGAAAGAAGGGATTATTGAGGGCAGCACCAGCCCCTGGCGAGCCCAGGTTGTGGTCGTTAAGACCGGCGAGAAGCAGCGCCTGGTCATCGACTACAGCCAGACAATAAATCGCTACACCCTGCTGGACGCCTACCCACTCCCCCGTATAGCTGATATGGTCAACCAGATCGCGCAGTACCGCGTCTTCTCGACCATTGACCTGAAATCAGCGTACCACCAGCTCCCCATCCGCCCTGAGGACCGCCAGTACACTGCCTTTGAGGCAAACGGCCGCCTCTATCACTTCCTTAGGGTTCCCTTTGGCGTCACCAACGGGGTCTCCGTCTTCCAAAGGGAGATGGACCGGATGGTAGATCAAAATGCGTTGCAGGCCACTTTCCCATATCTGGACAATGTGACCATCTGCGGCCGTGACTTGCAGGACCATGACGCAAACCTCGAAAAATTCCTCCGCACCGCCCAACTCCTAAACCTGACATATAACAAGGAGAAGTGCATATTCCGCACAAACCGCCTCGCCATCCTTGGCTGTGTTGTGGAACACGGAGTCATCGGCCCCGACCCCGACCGGATGCGTCCCCTTATGGAACTTCCACTGCCCCACTGCCTCAAGGCCCTGAAGAGGTGCCTAGGGTTTTTCTCCTATTACGCCCAGTGGGTCCCCTACTATGCGGACAAGGCCCGTCCGCTGATCAAGTCCACCTCTTTTCCCTTGACGGCAGAGGCCCGCTTAGCCTTCCACCGTATCAAGGAGGACATTGCCAAAGCCACCATGCACGCAGTGGACGAATCCATCCCCTTCCAGGTGGAAAGCGACGCATCTGACTTTGCCCTGGCCGCTACCCTCAATCAGGCGGGGAGACCCGTGGCCTTCTTTTCACGAACCCTCCAAGGCCCGGAGACCAGACACTCCGCTGTTGAGAAGGAGGCCCAGGCGATTGTGGAGGCTGTGCGTCATTGGAGGCACTACCTGGCCGGAAAACGATTTACCCTGCTCACTGACCAGCGTTCAGTTGCTTTTATGTTTAACAACAAGCAGAGGGGCAAAATCAAAAATGACAAGATCTTGAGGTGGAGAATCGAACTTTCCACCTACAACTACGTGATCTTGTACCGGCCCGGGAAGCTAAATGAACCCCCGGATGCGCTATCGCGTGGCACCTGCGCCAGCGCGCAGATCGATAGACTGCGGGCCCTCCACAATGACCTCTGCCACCCGGGGGTCACCAGGTTCTTCCACTTCATCAAGGCCCGCAACCTGCCTTACTCTATTGAGGAGGTCAGGACCATGACCAGGAACTGCCAAGTCTGCGCTGAGTGCAAACCGCACTTTTATAGACCAGACAGGGCCCACCTGATAAAAGCCACTCGCCCCTTCGAGCGCCT
The DNA here is from genome assembly GCF_052327205.1 of Somniosus microcephalus. Taxonomy (NCBI): domain Eukaryota; kingdom Metazoa; phylum Chordata; class Chondrichthyes; order Squaliformes; family Somniosidae; genus Somniosus; species Somniosus microcephalus. The sequence goes on from NC_140987.1 coordinate 343,156,481, forward strand.
GAGCGTCGATTTTAAAGGGCCTCTCCCCTCCTCCGACCGCAATGTGTACTTCCTCAATATTATTGATGAGTACTCCCGTTTCCCGTTCGCCTTCCCCTGCCCGGACATGACCAGTGCCACGGTCATTAAATGTCTGAACAACCTCTTCACCCTGTTCGGCTTCCCCAGCTATATCCATAGCGACCGGGGCTCATCGTTTATGAGCGACGAACTCCGTCAGTACCTGCTAACTAGGGGTATTGCCACAAGCAGGACCACCAGTTACAACCCCCGGGGGAACGGACAGGTGGAAAGAGAAAATGCGACAGTTTGGAAGGCCGTCCTGCTAGCCTTAAAGTCTAGGGGCCTTCCAACCTCCTGCTGGCAGGATGTGCTCCCCGATGCGCTCCACTCTATTCGGTCACTGCTCTGCACTGCCACTAACGCCACCCCTCATGAGAAAATGTTTGTCTTCCCAAGGAAGTCCACATCGGGGACATCGCTACCGCCATGGCTGACGTCCCCAGGGCCGGTCCTACTGAGAAGACACGTGAGGACCCATAAAATGGACCCCCTGGTCGAGAGGGTCGACCTCCTCCACGCCAACCCCCAGTATGCTTACATCGCATACCCGGACGGGCGGGAGGACACAGTCTCCATAAGAGACCTTGCACCCTCGGGGGCCGCAGTAACCCACTACCCACTACCACCCCCCCCCACGATCCGATATCCACCCCCAGCAGACGGCAGGCCTGGGCCCCGTGACCCGCTCGACATCTACGAGGACGACACGCCTGTGCCACAGCCTACGCTGGACTCGACGCCGGAAACTTCACTACCCCTGCCGTCGCCACGCAGATCACAGCGGCAGACAAGACCTCCGGAGAGACTCCAATACACTAACTTTTAATACACTTCACCCCGCCGGACTCAATTTTAAACAAGGGGTGAATGTGGTAAACCACTGTTTGTATTCCTGTTTGTCCTGTTTGTATTCCACTGTGTACATGCCTGGACATGCCTCGGCTGACTCCTCCCACAGGTCCTAGTATAAAGGTGACTGCTCCCCAGCCCTTAGTATCATGGACCGGTCGACCACGCGAGGCAGACCTCCATTCTGTTGTTAATAAAAGCCTTTAGTTACTCTTCTAACTCTCAGTCTTTTATGAGTAATTGATAGCGCATCAATATTATTACTGTATTTGAATTTAATGCATTTTGAAAATTTGATACTGTGTATGCTTTTAAACTATAGGGGATGGTGTTGTATAGGAATATTTATATGAATGGAGATAAAGCACATTAATGAGATATGAATCCTGAGTGTAACAGTTTCTGAAGTAATGAGCTCTGTGGTAATAATTACACTTGGATATTGTCACATCATGGCTGACATGCACTGTCGAGGGTATTCCAAAACCTTTCACAGATGGACAGAGGGAAACAAATCTCTACGCCAACAATAGGGAATGCACAATTTAAATGAATCTTAGAAAGCCATTGAATGAGTATATTGAACTGAGAATATTGAAGTGAGTGCGGTTTATCCTTATAAAGAACATGACCGAGAAGGCAAAAGGTCTGGGCTCTTTCACATCCATGTTTTTGATATTTATTAATTCGACAGGATCTCTGGATCAATTTAGGCAGTGGATGCCCTTCAGCCCATTGGCACTATCATCCTTCCACAATACCAACCCCATCACCTTGCCATTCCAACATCCAACAGTGCCTTAAATGACTGCAATGCCCTGGCTTCAACCGCTTATCCTGGCAACCTGTTCTAGCTCCTGATCACCCTATGTGTGAAGAAGTACTTTGTGACATCTACCCTAAACCCTGACCCTGAGGCATCTTGTCCTGCCACCCTAGGTTATCTGGAAGTACTTCTTTAAATAATTGATAAAGAGTTTTTTTTCCAAATTAAACTTTGTTACAATTTTAAGAACATAGCAGAAAAGAACTTCTTTGCAGATAGAAATTATAAACTTAAGTAACTTAAGCCTATGTTTTGAAATCACAGCATTGGATCTCAATTATTTTTTCCCGACTGTTAATCTAAGGCTACAAGAAATCCATAAACAAAACATTCTTGTATCTATCAAAGTACGCAGCAAGACCAATAGGAAAGCTTCTCCTGGCTTCATCTGTGCCTCTTAACCCCCTTCAGTGAGCCCCTCAATGAAGAGCTGTTAAAATTCTAGTAAATGTTGTGCACCAGATCCCAACTCTGTGGACATGTAAAGAGGATGAATATTTGACAAGCTGATTCATGTTGTCTCCTTGAATCTTGAATTGAATTCACAGCATCATTCTTCTGAGGCTGTTGGATAAAATTCTAACAAATAACCCAATTCCTGCTTTTTTTGTGTCTGGGACATCACTGATGTGCAACTTCAAGTAATTAGTCCTCAGTTTGCCGTTTTCTTCAATTCAAGGCAGTAAAGGGGCTGGGTGACACAATGGGTTGGCACATTGTTGATGAACATTTGGTCCTGTTGCCTGGATCCAGCTCAGACTGATGGGATGACGATCTTCTGTCTTTAAGAAGACCCATGTGAAATGAGTTTGGTTGGTCCCAACCTTGTTCCCAGTGAGCGAAAACCATCAGCACAAAACTATCCACAAAAAAGAACACAATGATGGCTGATGTGGGAAGTGGAAAAGTTCAGATTGGTGGAGTCGAGGAAGCTGCTCTCAGTTTGAGACCAAACCACCGTGTTGGAATTTTGCTTTTGAAAATGGATACACATTATTTGCTGCTGACACTGGAATCCCAGCTCATTTTATGCCTCAGCACATAGCTCTCACTTTGATGAGGCTACGTGTGGCTTTCAGGATTCTACTTTGCAGCATATATCTTAAAAAAATTCTCCTTTGACTTTGACACACTGGTTATCATTATTGCAGCAGCCCCTCTTTTCTGTCCTCAAACAGCACTTAAGAAAGAACTTGCATTTATATAGCAGCTTTCACAACCTTGGAATGTCCCAAAGCGCTTTACAGCCAATTACAGTAAGTAGTTTCTTTGAAGTGAAGCCACTGTTGTAATATAGGATACGCAGCAGCCAATTTGTGTACAACAAGATCCCACAAATAGCTATAACCAGATAATCTGTTGATTGGGGGATGAATTTTGGACTCCACTGCTCTTCTTCAAATCTTTTACATCCACCTAAAAGGGCCTAGGTTTAATGTCTCATTCGAAATACCGCACCTCCAACAGTGTAGTACTCTGACAGTGTAGTACTCCTTCAGTACTGCACTGGAGTGTCAGCCTGGATTTTGTGGTCAAGGCTCTGGAGTGGGACTTGAACCCATTTAAGCAGGTAGAGGAAGGCTTGACTGACTCAGAGGCAAGTGTATCAATTGAGCCATGGCTGACACCTATTTAGGATGCCCATTCATGTGCTGGACAGTACTGAACCAGAATGTAGAATAGCACATTTTAGAGCGAGAAGACATTTTTTCTGCTTCTCATGTATATGGGAGTAAATTACCAATGTTAAAACTGGCTCACTTTCCAAAAGAATTTAAGGCAGCACCACCAGCAGCAGCCTTGGCTGTCTACATAATCTCCACAGCCTTGTGTGCAATGCTAGATTAGATCAAGAAGGGATTTGCCAGAATAATATGACTTTTCCTTTCAGTTGAGATTTATTTGCATCATAGTCATGGACGTGTAGAAAGGCGTTGTGTAAAATTCACATGTTTTTGTTGTTTTTGACTCTTCTGTTCACCACCACCCCCCCCTCCACCCTTCCCAGATGAAACTGTCCCTGAACAAACTGTAATGTAATCAGCCTGCCTGTGCTGGATGATTCAAGGTTACCTTGGGGGCCTTCAAATGGGCCTGTTGCCCTGAATGGCTGCAGAGAATTATCCCTATGCCGGAATGGGTAGGCCCAAGGCACACCTGATATTGGGCCTCTGGCCCCAATTATCTCAGAATGGCCAGCTGCAGATGACTGCTGAATTTCGGGCCACTGTGTCATTGGCGGTGGCTCTCAGGTAGGCCTTGGAAGGGTGGGGGGAGGGGAGAGGGGGTAGGCGATCAGAAGAGAGGTGACTGGAAGGTGATTACAAGGGAGGGGGCGTCCGGGAGTGGGGGGTTGAGGCAGAAATCGGGAGAAGGGAGACAGCGACCGGTCGTGTGGAGGGGCGAGAATGGCGAGAGCAGCCCAGGATTTTAATGTGGAGCCAGGAGGAACAACAGGAGCACCTCCCGGCTCCGCATTCAGGTAGAATTTTATTTTAATTTACCTTTTTGGTGGCGGCCTCCAGCGCTCCCTTTAAGGCCCGGTAGGCCGCATGTAGTCCTGGTTTTCCTGCACGCAGAAGGCCTGGCGTCAGCTGCGTTCAGGTTAAACCAATTTGGTAAAGGAGGCATCAATCAGGCTTTAGGTGCCTTAATTGCATACACCAAGGACCTAACGCCTGTTTCTGGTGCAAGCCCTGGCGCCTCTTTTGATGATGATATCAATATGGTGGGCGCTGCATTTCCAGCTGAGAATGTGCGCGCCACCCGCCATATTGGATGCCTTTATGCCCGCTTTACGTCAGTGAATTTCTCGGCCGCAATCTTTTGAGATAGGAGCAACCAATTTTAGCTGTTTAAGGCATGTCTTAGCTTTCATTGATGAATGTGCGCATTAGTATAAAATGCCTTGATGTTCTATGTTTTTCTATATAGCAGCTGTGTTTTTTTTATTGTGATCTATTCTTGCCCATAAATGCTGCTTATTATGTTTCTGAAAGGGATTTTAATAAAACAAGCAGAGTTCAGTTGACAAATCAACTCCTGTTGTTACAATCCCATCGGTACAACAACCCTAGGGCAAAACTGAAGTCAATCAAATCTTTTTAATCTTGCCAGATGTCAAATTGAAGAAAACAAAAATGTTTCCAGGGAATATTTCACATAAAACTTATCTGGGCTATAAATTTAAATGATTACTAACCAAGTGTGAGGTTATTAGAGAGAAGTTAATGTAATGGATCTGAAATTGCTCAAAGCTTCACTAACTACTATGTTGTGAAGCCATCTTCTCTCATTTACACCCTTGCTACCTTACATTGACAATCGGGAAGTGACTTTGTGGTGGTCTGCAAAAGAAATATAAAGACTGCCTAAAAGTGACTCTTAAACATAGGGCAAAATAAACATCCATAAGTGGGAATAACTTGCTCAGGATAAGAAAGCCTACTGAAAAACCATCCTTGATGGTGTCTCCTACTATGAAACCTGTCGCATTGCTGATGCTGAATGTAAACAGCAGCTGAGATAAATCTCCCTCAAAATCAAGATCCCGAACCTGGTGTTGTAAAGGAAAAGCCATAATTCAGAAAAATACACCATCCTATGAACAAAATTCTGACTATATTAAAACATGATAATCTGGGGTTAAAAATCTATAAAGCCTCAACGACACAGGCTTGCCAATACAGGCTTCTGAGATAAAATGAAGTGTTAACACAAAAGTTGTAAACACCACACAAGCTTTTGAAATTGGAATTGGTTGTAAATACTAAGACAACGGCCCTATTGAAGCAAAGGGTTGGAGGTTCCTCTATGTCTGAACATTGGAACCAACACAATAGCTATGCCCAAGTAAAGTGTTAAAAACTAACACTTCGAACAGGAACACAGAATATTAAAAAAAAACATGTGCCTTTGTAAAAGTAACATCAAACGAGAAACAGGAAACACAATTATATATACAACCATTGAGATAGCTAGAAAACAAGTAAACACCCTAGTTGAAGTGTTTTTGATTTACATATTGTAAAAGATACAAACAGGACACTTTGAAAATATGACTTCAACAGATGACACCAAGCAATCACATTGTGTTTGTGTTGAACTTGGAACACATAGGAGTCACGATGTCTGCTTCCAAACAGCTAGGTGATTTTAGAATTGAAGGGGTGACCTTTGATAAAAATGACATCAAAGAGATAAATCTGTTGTAGCCATTTTATAATAAGTTTTTGAAACAGCTATACAACAGACAGAAGTCTGCAAGCTAATAGTTGAATTGGCAGTAAGAATAGAAAAGAATTCAACAAAGAATGACTAGAGATAATTAGCTTACATCAGCAGAAAAGTTCAAAGGATAAACCACTAAAAAAAGGTATAAAAATAGAGCTTTTCAGATGGAAAGTCAGAAGTCGCTGGAAAGGGCAAGTGATTCTCAACTTCAGAGGCATGCTCTAAGTTTTTAATTCTTTGAATCTCGGGGATCAAAAAGGCACTCTTATTTGATTTTGGTGGATATTCTGGATTAAGAATAATAGAAATGTAAAAATGTATGAAATTAAGATTTGAGAATAAGGATCTTTGAGAATAAGAAATGTAAGCTATTTGTATTTTGAACTGTTAAAGTTGTGATTGACTCAACAGCTGTTAACTGTATGTCGGCTCTTAAATAAATCTATATATTTTTAGAATTGTCTCAAGTAGTATTTCTGTATCAAACTCGCGAACTCAATTTCTGTGCACTCTTTTGTAAGGAGTTGCAGATTCTGGGGGAGTATTCCGGACCCTCATAATATCCGGAAGGTTACAGTCTAGTTAAACTTATTAAAGTGCTATCTGGAGGACGGTAACATCTTTATGTTGTTTCTTTCCTTTAGCGAGAGATAGCCTGGACCTTTAGACCCAATTAAGCGTCTTACAGGATTCGGCTATCTCTAACTTTAGTTAAAGGTGAACGTCTGGGGAATACGCCTGATCCAGGGTAGCCCGAAAAGGGCTAGGACTAGCAATTATCCCTTCAGTTGGCGCCCAACGTGTGTATTAGCGAGTTGATACAGAACCTATACTTATATTTATATCTACATCCATCTTGTAGATTGTTAAGTGTAGAAGGAGTGTTTTACTGACAGTGGTACTGAGACTCTAGAGATGACAAGACCCTGATCAGGCCTTGTAGAACTTAAATCAGAACTCCCTCAATATACCATTGAGGTCTAGAAATTTCTTATAAAGTTCATATTAAGCCCTAACCGAGGTTAGGTCCTGACGAAATATTAAACCCTAACCGAAGAAATGGCAAACCCTGTCAGAATTGGCCAAGTCTTTTTATTAGAAAATTCAAACGATTGCTTTATTAGGGGAAATAATCCTATCCCTGTACCTCCACAAAACCAAGTGATAATTTTTGAAATAGAAGGCTTTGAAGCCGAAGGAGCCGTTAGAACTCATGGCACGATTAATGTTGATCACCAGAACCAGGGGATACAGAATATCCTGTGGGATAATCAAACAAATACTCCAAATCCACAAAATTCCTTAATGATAAGGTGCACACCTGCACAATTGGGAGGCCTAATGAACGGTGCCAAACAAGGTGGTGGCAACCATGGCTGAATAGCAGGACCCAGAGCAGCCTATGCTCCTGGGGGCCATGGATTTCAGTTAAGGTGGCAAACTCATGATGAAATAAATGACAACAATCTTCGAGAAAACTATAGGCAGCTTAGAATCCAATATAATCAATGCCAACAGGCACTAGCTCACTCTAATCTAAATGCTAGAGGCGCAATGATTAATGGTCCAGTAAACCAACCCCAGCAACCACAAATTGCACCCCTAGGTCAAGTAAACCTGAGCTCTATCTACACAATGTGTGGTAGGCTGGGAAACACCAGTCAGGAAAAAACCTGCTGGATTCTAACTAACCTTGATAAATTGGAAACCTGTTGCCAAGATTGGAATGCCCAACACCTGAGGCAACTACTGCAAATGATACTAAGTTCAGACTTAATACCCCCATTAAACCAGTGCAACAACTGGGTTCAAATATACGTTTATGTTCTCACGGCAACCCAGGGTGGGCATGTAATGGGTTCCATCAAGGAAATACTCACTAATACAGCTACAACTAAAGGGCTGGTAGCTGCCGACAGATTTGGCAAAGTACTTACACAGGATAATTGGGACATTGTCCATGGTTGCTTGGCCAATCAATATCAAAATACAACACTCAAACTTGCCTGTGAGGGTGCTCTAAATGATTATCGAGATAACCAACAAAGATGGGATAATGTCAATCACATTATCCAATTAAATCATGACCTCTTAGGTCTACCCCAAACTAAACCTATAATGAGCTCAGAAACTAGGGATAAAAAAACTGGAGAAGGTGCCTTTGGTACTCAGAAAGAAGGACTGTATAGACCCAAGTCTCAAGTCCACCCCGCCCAGACACAAACCCATGGCTCGGGACCCCCAAGAGGGTATTCCAGAAGGTTCACACCCCCAATTCGCCCACAATATGAGACTGATTTCTCCCCAGAAAGATGGGATAAAAGAGGGGCTAGACCTCAAAAGGAAAGCAAAGGACAGTGGCCTCCCTATGGGGACAGCTTTTACACTGGCCAAAACTATCAAAGAGCCATGGGAGGGTACTGAGAAAACCAAAATTGGGATCAAAAAGATTCCCGGCAGAACCAACGTCCACCTCAACAGGAGGATCATCAAGAAAGTAAACGGTCCGACAAACCCCCTCAGGGATCTGGAAAACATGAAACCCCCAAGAGGAACAAAAATCAGTTAAAATAATTAAAGACAACACAACAAATGAAGCTCAGAATCCTGAGGATGAACAATCTCAGGATTGAAGGGCTGGCACTCAGCCAGGGCCTCTTGAATTCCCCTATGGCTTGGCAACCTTGCCCACAAACACACAAGTGAAAGCCCTGTTTGATACAGGAGCTGATTACACTGTAATAGATCCTGCAATTATAAAAACTAAGTGGACAGGTTTGGGAAGGCCAATTTGTAAAAAATCATTAGGGGGATTCATACAAGACAAAACCAAAATAATAAATTTTTACAAGATACCTATTACTATATATGGAATCACGGTGACCCTAGATGTAGGACTGGTACCACAATTGGACTGTTCCCTCATTATAGGACAACCAAACATGAAACATTACCTTAAAATTTCAACCAGACCTGTAGAAGCAGCCACAGACCAGGATGACAGGGAAAAACATGTTTGAACACCGCTTGATCAAACTTGCCTAGAGGGGGAAGGCAAAGACCTCCTCGAGCAACTCATTAATAAAGACTATCCTTATATACAATGCCATCCAAATCAATGTGCAAAGATAGAGCATCTCCCCATCATGGAGGATGATGATACGGAGGAGGGAATCAGACAAATCCCTATGAGACCGCTTACAGAATACCATCAAGTTATTTACTGTGATGGATCGTCAATGACGATTAAAAAAGAGACATCCCAACAATCCTCAGCTGGGATGGGGATAGTTGTAGGGACTTTGAAATTCCTATTCTTTTTATCCAGAAGAATTACTGTCTATAAAACTTGGCCATAAGACAGCGCAATATGCTGAAGCCGCAGCATCACGGTATGCTTTAGAGAAAGCAGACCTTATTAAACCCACACTGTGGGAAGATATTCTCCGTTCGAGAATGGAGAAAAAGAATTGTCAGGTGATTCATGTAAACGGGCATACCACTGGGACAGTACACTCAAAAGGAAACAGCCTTGCAGACGATCAAGCGAAACATTCGGTCTGCATGACACCCCCTCGAGAGGGGTCTGCCAATGTTAGTGTAATCAGTAGGGCAGGATGGGCAGCTGATCAGGATGAGGAACTGATGCAGCTATTAGACCCGACAAAAGAGAATCCACCAGGATATCCACCAAAGTATTTTTACTCGGAAACCCCTATGGGTATTGTACTAGTTAAGTTGCCCAAAGGAAACCAAGAGGTACCCCCGAGACACAAACGAGAACAGCTTGTAAAAGAAGCTTACGGGGGTATAAGTCAAGCACATTTTGGTGGCAGAACAACATTCTGCAAATTGACCCCCTTATATTGGTGGCCAGGCATGCTTAAAGCCTGTAAAACGTACATGGCAAATTGTGAGCCATGCTATTTAACCAATAAGTCATCACTAATTAAGCCACCACCATTGGCTCCTGTGAAAGCTGATGAGCCAATGGGAAAATTCTTTATTGACTTTATTGGACCACTTCCCCCATCGTTGGGATATAGACATGTTCTCATTTGTGTAGATGGATGCACTTCCTTCTGCTGGCTGGTCCCCACAAAAACTGTTTTGGAAAACGCACCTGCCAGGGCTATTTCTGATATAATTACTGTAGCTGGTGCACCCAAAATTTTACACTCCGATAAAGGCGGAGCCTTTGTATCTAAGGTCTTCAAAGACTACTGCAAACAAAGGGGGGATTGGCTTAGAGCACAGCACGTCACGTCATCCCCAATCAGCAGGGCTGGTGGAGCATAAAAACCAGGAAATAAAGAAGCTATTGGTCAAACTGTTGAGAATCAGGGGGCATAAGTGGACCACCATCATTCCAGAGGTACAGCTATCACTCAATAATGTGCCCACATCTGCATCAGGGACAGTGTCCCCTAAAACTCCATATTATCTGATGTATGGGGTTGAGATGCATACACCGCTTACCCATAGTTCTTTTATTGCCTCTACACTGTCTGAGTCCTTGACCCAACAGCGACAGTTAGAATTTAAAAAAAGAAAGTAACAGAGGAGATTCATTGAATTGATCAGAGGATAAGGGAAGCAAATAGGCAGAAAAAATTGACAAATAAAGCATAGCAACCCATAGTAGGAGAATGGGTACAGGAAAAGGAGTCCGAGCAGAAACCTGGTTTAAGACCAAAGTGGAAAAAACCTGTACAAAGACATTCTGTTATTAATGAAAGAACAGTTCAAATACATATTAACCAGCCGAATGGCAAGCATATTCTTAAAACTGTCTCCATAGACAATATCAAAAGATGTCCTGCAGGATACCGAAATGGAGGAACAATACAAGGTGCAGTCGTACACTGTCTTTCAAGACCCAGCTTGCAGCACGACACAGGAAATGGATGCGATCGAATTACTGACGATGGTCAGTCAGACGGTGTCATCGGCTCTTCCACACGTTGCTTTGCAACGCATCAGGAATTGGATTTGCAAAAAGCAACAAGTGAAAAAAGAAAAGATCAACGAGTTATTTCAACAAAGGAGGAAGACACCGCAGATAAAGAAACATAGAAAAACATAGACGACAGGAGCAGGAGTAGGCCATTTGGCCCCCCGAGCCTGCTCCGCCATTTAATGAGATCATGGCTGATCATCCAAATTCAGTACCCTGTCCCTGCTTTCTCCCCATATCCCTTGATCCCTTTAGCCTTAAGAAATATATCTAACTCCTTCTTGAATATATTTAATGAATTGGTCTCAACTGCCTTCTGTGGTAGAGAATTCCACAGGTTCACCACTCTCTGGGTGAAGAAATTTCTCCTCATCTCAGTATTAAATGGCTTACCCCTTATCCTTAGACTGTGACCCCTGGTTCTGGACTACCCCGCCATCGGGAACATCCTTCCTGCATCTAGTCTGTCTAGTCCTGTTAGAATTTTATAAGTTTCAATGAGATCCCCTCTCATTCTTCTAAACTCCAGTGAATATAAGCCCAATCGACCCAATCTCTCCTCATACGTCATTCCTGCCATCCGAGGTATCAGTCTGGTGAATCTTCGCTGCACTCCCTCCATGGCAAGAACATCCTTCCTCAGATAAGGCGACCAAAACTGCACACAATACTCAAGATGTGGTCTCACCAAGGCCCTGCACAACTGCAGCAAGACATCCTTGCTCCTGTACTCGAATCCTCTCGCTATGAAGGCCAACATATCATTTGCCATATTAACCGCCTGCTGCACCTGCATGCTTACCTTCAGCGACTGGTGCACAAGGACACCCAGATCGTGTTGCATTTCCCCTTCTCCCAATATATTGCCGTTCAGATAATAATCTGCCTTCCTGTTTTTGCCACCATAGTGGATAACCTCACATTCATCCACATTATACTGCATCTGCCATACATCTGCCAAATCACCCAACCTGTCCAAATCATCCTGGAGTTTCTCGGCATCCTCCTCACAGCACACACGCCCACCCAGCTGTGTGTCATCTGCAAACTTGGAGATATTACATCTAGTTCCCTCATCTAGATCATTAAAATATATTGTGAATAGCTGGGGTCCTAGCACCGATCCCTGCGGTACCCCACTAGTCACTGCCTGCCTGCCACTCGGAGAAAGACCCGTTTATGCCAACCAGTTCTCTATCCAAGTCAGTACCTTACCCCCAATCCCATGTGCTTTAACTTTACATGCTAATCTCTTATGCGGGACCTTATCGAAAGCCTTCTGAAAGTCCAAATACACCACATCCACTGGTTCTCCCATATCCAACCAGTTGCATCCTCAAAAAATTCCAGTAGATTAGTCAAGCACGATTTACCTTTTGTAAATCCATGTTGACTTTGTCCGACATTCACTGTTTTCCAAATGCATCTTTTATAATGGACTTTAGCATTTTCCCCACTACCGATGTCAGGCTTACCGGTCTATAATTCCCTGTTTTCTCTCTACCACCTTTTTTGAATAGTGGGCGTTATGTTCCTTAATAACTAGACATTCTTATTATGAACAGCTAGCTTAGAGCTAGACATTTATTCATGCCATGTGGACTTGTACAGCATCTTGTAGAGGCAGCCATCTTGACTACTGCTTTCTGGGTAGCCTAGTGCATTGTGGGTAGTGTAGACTTAAACACATTCAACTAAACACACAGCAGTATACAGCTCTATAGCTCCACCTAGTGTACTATTCTAGAATGACATGTTATTGATCATTACATCCCCCTTTCTTTGAGGTTAAACAAAATCATATCAATCAACCTCAATTAACTTTCAAGAAAAATGATAAAGATGATATCAGTAACACTTTTGCTAGTGCTCTATAAACATAAACATTTTCAAAGCTTTACTTTATACTCAAAGATTAAGTCTATCAGGCTTTTTTACTTCATGTGTGGATCTTCTTAACACAGGTAAGTCTGATGTGTTTTCATGAGATTGTTCTGGTGGTGAATGACAAGGTTCAGTTGCGGCATTGTCATCGATTTGCTGTTGGATAGCTTCTTGTGTTTTTAGGAGGGAACGGCGGTTCCTCCTGAGAATCTGTCCTTCCTCAGTTCTAACAGTGTATGGTGTGGAGATGCCGGTGTTGGACTGGGGTGGACAAATGTAAGAAATCACACAACACCAGGTTATAGTCCAACAGCTTTATTTGAAATCACAAGCTTTCGGAGCGCTGCTCCTTCATCAGGTGAAGTGGAGAGATGCATAAAAACAAAGCTTATATAGTCAGAGAATAATGTCAGATGTTTACAGGTAATCTTTCTAACTGCCATTTGTTCCTTTCGGGATCTTGTCTGCTTTCTTTTAAAAAAAAATGCAGAGGTGTGATAAATGGCAGTTAGAAAGGTTACCTGTAAACATCTTACACTGAACTATAAAGGCCAGCCATTTTGCTGCAATGACTTTAGTGCTTTGGATTTCTGGACAGAGACCAAGGAACAGACCTTACTGATTTGGGACAACATAGGAGAGGTATTTTTGGCTTCTGGCCAGAGCTTGGAAATTTGACTCTTTGTGATTTCACTGTTTGCAAGTTTATTATGGGGGCTGCATGGGGTTCCAACCCTCAGTTCCAGCATTATGTACGAAGGGCTCGCAGACGCTGTGTGAGAGGGGCAGCCATGCCTAGACGCAGAGGGGCCATCAGGCGTCGGCAACGTAGGCCTTACCCACTCAGGGAATACCGGCAGCAGGTGTCCTATCTCACCATGACTGCCGCGCATTGTGTTAAGAGGCTGCGCTTCAGAAGGGAGGTGGTTGCAGAGATCTGCCAGCTGCTTCACAGAGATCTGCGTCCACAGCTGATGTGCAGGACGTCTCTGTCGGTGGAAGTGAAGGTCACGGTGGCTCTGAACTTTTATGCAAGCGGCTCCTTCCAAGCCGCTGCTGGGGACATAGCGAACATCTCCCAGTTCGCCGTGCATTGCTGCATCCGGCAGGTCACCGATGCCCTTTTCGCAAGGAGACACCAATTCATCTCCTTCCCCATGACCCTAGAGAGGCAGGAGCAGCGTGCAGTCGGATTTGCCAGGATCGCCGACTTCCCCATGGTGCAGGGCGCCATTGACTGCACGCATGTGGCTATGCGGGCACCTATCGACAATGCCGAGGATTACCGCAACCGGAAGGGCTACCATTCCCTCAATGTACAGCTGGTGTGTGACCACAGGCAGCGCATCCTAGCTGTCAATGCCCGCTTTCCAGGAAGCAGCCACGATGCATTTATCCTGCGCCAGACTACTGTGGCTGACATGTTCGAGGCACAGCCTCCACCAAGGGGTTGGCTTATTGGGGACAAGGGCTACCCTTTGTGCACATGGCTCATGACCCCGCTCCGCGTGCCCAGGACCCCTGCGGAGGAGGCATACAACGAAAGCCATCAAGCCACAAGGAACATCATAGAGCAAACGATTGGCGTCCTGAAGCAACGGTTCCGCTGCCTGGATCGATCCGGCGGATCTCTACAGTATTCGCCGGATAGAGTCTCCCAGTTCGTCGTCGTTTGCTGCATGCTGCACAACCTGGCTATCTGCAGGACTCAGGCACTGCCACCTCACGTTGGGCCACCACCTCAGGAGGACGAGCAGGAGGACCATGAGGAGGAGGAGGAGGAGGAGGAGGAGTACCAGCCCAGGAGGGAGCCACAAGGTCCAAGGGCCGTCCGCCGGCGGCTTATTGAATGACACTTCTAGGCCCCCTGTCAGGGAATGGCTTGTGGCAATGAACGCACCTGAATGCAGCCGCTCCGCAAGCCCTCAGCCGGTTAACGCAACAACCACTTGAAACATGACACCTGGACAAGCTGAATAAATAAAAAGCTTTATTTAACAAACTCAGGGCCCTTCCCACATGAAACAGAAAAACAGACAAGACCCCCAAAAAACAGTGAAAAACATATCTTACTCCCACAACCTGGGGAGGAATAACAAAACTTGTCAATCCAATTGGCCTTCATCTTCGGCCTTTCCAAAATAAGCCCCCCCTCTCCAGAACACAAACACCCCCATATAAAAAAAACAGTTGCCGACACCCTCTACTTGGTGTGCCGAGAGGGCGAGTCCTTGTGCAGGCTTCTCCGGCCCCTGCCCGACCTGTTGCTCCGCCTCAACCTGGGCCCTGTGGGTGTTGGAAGGCTGGGGGAAGGCTCCTGAGGGCCGCAATGCGTAACGGCAGATGCCCTTGGGGGTCGGCCTAGACGAGGTCCGGCCCTGGAGGGTCCGGCTGCTGACTGCTGCAGCTGGGCAGCATCAGTCTCTGCAGCAGCTCGTCGCACCTTGGCTGGGGGAGTGGCAGTGGCGGCTGCAGCAATGGGGGCAAGCTGGCTGATGCCAGGCGCTCGCTGGTCGCCAGAGACATTGGCACTCGGCCGGGCTGGCACTGCAGCAAGCGCAGCAATCTGGTGGAGGCCAGACCACTGTGCTGCAGCAGGGCGGCGGGTGCCCTGTCGATGCTTCCGTGACACAGCGAGTGTGGCAGAAGTGAGTACCCGAACTGCCCTGTTCTGTGCCCGCATCAGATCAGCCAGTGTCTGCACGGCACCACTCATGAACTCGCGACTCGCGTCCTGTGCTGCTGCGAGTTGGTCGACACCCCTGGCCTGTGAGTCCCCGAAAGCGGCCACACTATGAGCCAGGGACTCAATGGCCGGAGGCAACTGTCCCACAACCCCCATGAACTCGTTGTGGTGCCGCTCGGAGGCCGCGGACATTTCATCAAGGAGGCGCACCTCCTGGGCGAGGACCGTCTCCGGACTGGAGGGCGGACTCTCCATCTGGGGAGAAGGCAGCCGAGCTGCCCGACCCTTCCCGCCTGCCTGGACGCCACTGGGCCCAGGAGCTGCACCCCCCTGCAACACTTCCCCCTGGCTCTCCTCCAGGCAAGACGTGTCCCCTCCATTGCCATCCCCTGGCGCGGATGAGGGTTCCCCCGATGTGCCGCCTTCCTCTTGGTCCTCGTCGTCCTCCTCTTCCGAGGGACTGGCACTCTCAGCTTCATGGACCTCCTCCTCACCAGCTGAAAGCAGGAAGGCACAAGAGTAGCTTTAGAGTGAGGACAGGGCGTCAGCAAGGGAGGCATGAGTGGTGGCATTATGCGCATTGGTCGGACAGTGGCAAAGGATGTAGATCTGAAGCGCAAGGGGAACGAGAGAGGTCCAAACGGTCATGTCCTTACCATTGGGGCCCAGCACAGGGTCGGCATCTCCAATAGCAACGGGGCCAACCACCCGGCCACGCATGAGTCGAGCCACGTGCTCCTCCAGGTCACTGAGCTCCTGGAACTGGCCACGGCCTCCCCCGGTGACATTACGGCTCTTCATATTCTTGGCCAGCTTGGCCTGCAAGAGAAAGGACGGCCTCTAAGTACAGTGTGTTGCCCTGTTGTTGTCTGCACTGCCTCCCATGGTCGAATAGCATGGCCAGTGTGGTGCCCTGTTGTTGTGTGCACTGCCTCCCATGGTCGAATAGCTTGGCCAGTGTGTAAAGTGCAGAAAGTGCTATTGATGATCATGCCAGTGCCATAGCTGCGGGAGGAGGGATGGCCATTAGGCCTTTGAGGTCCCTTTGCCCATAATGTGAGGTACACATGCAAGGATGAGGAGGACACTGGAAAGGGTACTCACCCTGACCATCCGAGTGAGGTCGTTGTACTTCTTGCGGCATTGGTCCGCACTCCTGGGGACATCGCTGGTGGATGACACCCTGTGGGCGATTTCCCTCCAGGCTCTCCTGTACTGCCTCCTGGGAGCCTTCTTGCCACTGTCCGGGCACAAGATCTCTCTTCTCTTTTCAAAAGCCTTAAGCAGCACCCTCAAAGCATGCTCTGAGAAGCGCTGCGCTCGTTCACGGGCCTTCTGCATGGCTTCAGGCGCTATTTGGGTCCACCAGCAGTGTTCAGGCCTAGCTGCAGGGCTCCACTATCCAGGGTGTGGCAACAGACAAAGTCGACCCTTCCCCCTTTAAGAGCTGGCCGGCGTCAGGGTGTCTGCTGTCAATCAAAACATGACCGCACCTGCGCTGCGCCCGGCCTCGGCGTTATCAGTCCGCACCGCCGGCTTAGCGCCTAAAGATAGGAGTGCAACACCAGTTTCAGCGCTCGCCCAAACTCCTTGGCCAAATCTACTGAATTTCGGCGAAGTGGCCTACACTTTCCGGCGGGCGCTAACTTTAGCGCCCGCCCGACTTTAGCGCCCCAGAAGTGGCGCAACTGAATTTCTAGGCCTGTATCTTTTACTGTTTCTTCTGCTATTTGCTTTGATTTTGTGTCTGACACAGGCAGCGCAGCAGCAACCATACTCACATGAACATCCACGTCTTCTTCAGTAGAGCTCACATGACTCATTGTGGGTGCTCGGGATAGTGCATCTGCTAACACTATGTATTTGCCTGGTGTGTAGATCAGTTCAAAGTCATATCTTTGCAGCTTCATCATGAGTCGTTGAATCCTTGGAGACATCTCATTCAGATTCTTTTTTATGATGGCAACCAGTGGGCAGTGGTCTGTCTCAACTGTGAAGGTGGGAAGTCCATATATGTAGCCATGAAACGTTTCTAGTCCAACTAACAAGCCTAGACATTCCTTTTCAATCTGGGCATATCGACACTCAGTATCAGTCATAGACCTGGAGGCAAAGGCAACAGGCTTCCAATCTTCACCCTCTGCTTGTAGCAAGACCGCGCCTAGGCCATCTTTTGATGCATCCGTTGACACTTTGATTCTCTTTGTTGGTTCAAAGAAAGTGAGTACAGGTGTGGTTGTCAGCACTGTTTTGAGGTTCATCCACTCTTGTTCATGTCTTTCTGTCCATGCGAACTCATTTGTTTTATGTAGCAGGTCTCGCAGACAGGTTGTCTTGGCTGACAAGTTAGGAATGAACTTTACAATGAAGTTTATCATCCCCATGATGTGTAGTACTCCTTTGTTGTCAGTGGGTCGGGGCATTTTGAGTATGGCGTTTACTTTTTCCATATCTGGCTCTATTCCTTTACCAGATGGAATATCTCCTAGGAAAGTGACTTCCTGGACGCCAAACTGACACTTGGCTTTGTTGAGCTTCAGTCCATTCCAGCGTATGCTCTGTAGCACTTTAGTCAGTCTCTCATTGTGTTCTTTCAGTGTGGAGCCCCAGATGATGATGTCATCAACATAGACCCGGACTCCTTCCAGACCTTCAATTATGTGTTCCATCGCTCTATGAAAGATTTCAGATGCAGATATTATCCCGAAAGGCATTCTGAGGAAACAATACCTGCCAAATGGTGTGTTGAAGGTACAGTATTTGGTGCTCTCTTCATCCAGTTTTAGTTGCCAAAATCCTTGTGAGGCATCGAGCTTTGTAAAGTATCTGGCACCTGACATTTCACTGGTGATTTCTTCTCGCTTGGGAATCTGGTAGTGTTCACGTTTTATGTTTGCATTTAAGTCCTTTGGATCCATGCATACTCTTAGATCATTGTTCTTTTTCTTTACACATACCATTAAGTTAACCCAGTCTGTTGGCTCTTCGACTTTCCTGATAACTCCTAGTGTGGTCATTCTGTCCAGTTCATTCTTGAGCCGGTCACACAGGGGTGCTGGAACTCTCCATGGAGCCTGTACCATTGGCTGAGCATCCTCCTTTAGCTGGACCTTGTAAGTGAATGGTAAAACTCCAAATCCTTTGAACACATCCTGGAAATTACTCACTACAGAATCCACTGAGTCACCTGGTCTGCTTATGGCACAGTTTATACGGTAGACTCTCTTGACCAGTTCTATGTCCTCACAAGCTTTGTCACCTAGTAGTGAATCAAGTCCTTCAGCCACAACAGAAAACATGAGATGATGCACTTTGTCTTTGACTGTCACTTTAAGTCTGCATACACCTAAGCTATCTATTTTCTGTCCATTATATTCCTTCAGTAGTACTGACTTTTTCTGTATTTTGGGCTTTTCTTTCATAAGTTTGCTTTTGCCCTAGTGTCTAGTTTCAATGTAACTAATGCTCCATTTACCTGCAGTGGGATCATCCATTTGTCCTCTTTTACTGCATTAATTTTATGTTCAGTATTGTC
This sequence comes from Somniosus microcephalus, assembly GCF_052327205.1. Lineage (NCBI taxonomy): Eukaryota > Metazoa > Chordata > Chondrichthyes > Squaliformes > Somniosidae > Somniosus > Somniosus microcephalus. The sequence goes on from NC_140987.1 coordinate 343,175,514, forward strand.
CATATCTGAGGGCTGCACATTTTCTGTATCATTTTTGACATTGTCACATGACACCATTCATACAAAAAATGTCTCACTTAAATCAGTGTCCTCAATCATATTGACTTGTTGCCCTTTCTTTGTTGTTACTTTTGAAAAGCATTGTTTGGCAAAGTGATTCTTTCCATGACATTTTGTGCACATTTTTCCAAACGCTGGGCATTGTCTTAACTGGTGTTTGTAACCACAGCATTTACAATTAAAAATTCCTTCCTCCGATTGCTTTTCATTTCTGTTCTGCCCATGTTTCTTCCCTTTGTAGGACACAGCACCGACAGCAGCACTTACTACAATCGCATCATTATTGATTTCACTGAAAGTCTTGGCGTGCTGTCGAGCTAGCTCACTGGCTTGGCATATTTTCATAGCATTTTCCAATGTCAGTTCGGTTTCTCTCAACAGACGTTCCCTGACCTTTTTATCATGAATACCAAACACAATTTGGTCACGAATCATGGATGCTTTCAGCTCAGAGAAATTACATGTCTCTGCTTTCAGTTTCAGATCAGTCACAAAGCTATCAAAAGTCTCATTTTGCTGCTGTGTCCTTGAACAGAACACATACCTCTCATAGGTTTCATTCTTTTTGGGAGAACAATGAGTATCAAATTTCTTTAGCACATCATCTAATTTTTCTCTGTTCTCCTCTGGATTAAATACAAATGTATTAAATACCTCTATCGCCTGTGGGCCTGCAACCGTGAGCAGCAACGCTATTTTTCTTGCGTCTGGCTTCATACCGAATCCGATGGCAGCAATGTAGAGTTCGAATTGTTGTTTGAAAGTCCGCGAATTGTAGTCGACATTTCCCGTGAGATTCAAAAACTCCGGTGGCCTCAAATTCTCCATGTCGCTTTTCACAATTTTCAGCAGATCTTCACCAATCCTGGTACCATGTTATGTTCATTAATAACTAGACATTCTTATTATGAACAGCTAGCTTAGAGCTAGACATTTATTCATGCCATGTGGACTTGTACAGCATCTTGTAGAGGCAGCCATCTTGACTACTGCTTTCTGGGTAGCCTAGTGCATCATGGGTAGTGTAGTCTTAAACACATTCAACTAAACACACAGCAGTATACAGCTCTACAGCTCTATAGCTCCACCTAGTGTACTATTCTAGAATGTCATGTTATTGATCATTACAGTGGAGTTACATTAACTACCCTCCAATCCGTGGGAACTGTTCCAGAGTCTATAGAATTTTGGAACATGACCAGCAATGTATCTACTATTTCTAGGGCCACTTCCTTAAGTACCCTAGGATGTAGATTATCAGGCCCTGGGGATTTATTGGCCTTCAATCCCATCAATTTCCCTAACACCATTTCCCTAACACCATTTCCCTACAAATACTGATTTCATTCAATTCCTCCCTCTCATTAGACCCTATGTTCCCCGACATCTCTGGGAAGTTATTTGTGTCTTCCTTTGTGAAGGCAGAACCAAAGTATGTATTTAATTGGCCTGCCATTTCTTTGTTCCCCATTATAAATTCCCCTGATTCTGACTGCCAGGGACCTATGCTTGACTTCACCAATCTTTTTCTCTTCACATATCTATAGAAGCTTTTACAGTCAGTTTTTATGTTCCCTGGAATCTTACTCTCATGCTCCATTTCCCCCCTCTTAATGAATCCCTTTTTCCTCCTTTGCTGCATCCTAAACTGCTCCTAAGCCTCAGGTTTGTTGCTTTTTCTTGCAATTTGTATGTCCTCTCCTTGGATCTTATGCTATCCCTAATTTCCCTTGTTAGCCATGGTTGAGTCACCTTTTTTGTTTTACTTTTATGCCAAGTGGGGATGAACAAATTCTGTAGTTCATCCATGCGATCTTTAAATGTTTGCCATTGCCTATCCACCGTCAACCCTTTAAGTAACATTCCCCAATCTATCCTAGCCAACTGACACCTCATACCATCGTAGTTTCCTTTATTTAAATTCAAGACCCTAGTCTCTGAGTCAAATGAAGAATTAATGAAGAATTCTCTCATATTATGATCGCCCCGCCCCAAGGGGCCTCGCACAACAAGATTGATAATTAATCCTTTCTCATTACATCATACCCAGTCTAAGATGGCCTGATCTCTAGTTGGTTCCTTGACATATTGGTCCAGGAAACCATCCCGTATACACTCCAGGAATTCCTCCTCCACAGTATTGCTACTAATTTGGTTAGCCCAACCTATATGTAGATTAAAGTCACCCATGATAACTGCTGTGCCCTTATTGCACGCATTTCTAATTTCCTGTTTAATGACTGTTTAGGGGTCTGTATGCAACTGCCACTAATGTTTTCTGCCCCTTGGTATTTCTCAGATCTACCCATACAGATTCCACATCATCAGAGCTAATATCCTTCCTTACTATTGTGTTAATCTCCTCTTATACCAGCAATGCTACCCCACCTCCTTTTCCGTTTTGCCTGTCTTTCCTGAATATTGAATACCCCTGGATGTTGAATTCCCAGCCTTGGTCACCCTGGAGCCATGTCTCTGTAATCCCAATTATATCATATCCGTTTACATCTATTTGCGCAGCTAATTCATCCACCTTATTACGAATGCTCCTTGCATTAAGACACAAAGCCATCAGGCTTGTTTTTTTAACACTCTTAGACATTTTAGAATTATTATTTACTGTGGCCATGTTTGATTTACACCCTTGATTTCTCTGAGTGCCACTTTTGCTTTTCTCCTTCCTGTCTTTCACTTCTATCCTTGCATCCCTTTCCTCTGTCTCCCTGCACAGTTTCCCAGCCCTCTGCCATTTTAGTTTAAACCCTCCCCAACAGCACTAGCAAACACTCCCCCTAGGACATTTATAATGGGGAACAAAGAAATGGCAGATCAATTAAATACATATTTTGGTTCTGTCTTCACAAAGGAGGACACAAATAATCCCACAGAGATGTCGGGGAACATAGGGTCTGATGAAAGGGAGGAACTGAAAGAAATCAATATTTGTAGGGAAATGGTGTTAGGGAAATTGATGGGATTGAAGGCCGATAAATTCCCAGTACCTGATAGTCTACATCCTAGGGTACTTAAGGAAGTGGCCCTAGAAATAATAGATGCATTGCTGATCATCTTCCAACATTCAATGGAATCTGGAACAGTACCCATGGATTGGAGGGTAGCTAATGTTACCCCACTATTCAAAAAAGGTGGTAGAGAGAAAACGGGGAATTACAGACCAGTAAGCCTGACATCGGTAGTGGGGAAAATGCTAGAGTCCATTATAAAAATGTAATAGCAGAGCACTTGGAAAACAGTGACAGGATCGGACAAAGTCAACATGGATTTACAAAAGGTAAATCGTGCTTGACTAATCTACTGGATTTTTTTGAGGATGTAACTGGTAAAATAGATAAGTGAAAACCAGTGAATGTGGTGTATTTGGACTTTCAGAAGGCTTTTGATAAGGTCCCGCATAAGAGATTAGCGTGTAAAGTTAAGGCACATGGGATTGGGGGCAAGGTATTGACTTGGATAGAGAACTGGTTGGCAGACAGAAAGCAAAGAGTTGGAATAAACAGGTCTTTTTCCGAGTGGCAGGCAGTGACTAGTAGGGTACCGCAGGGATCGGTCCTTGGACCCCAGCTATTCACAATATACATTAATGATCTAGACAAGGGAACTAGATGTAATATCTCCAAATTTGCAGGCGACACAAAGCTGGGTGGGCGTGTGTGCTGTGAGGAGGATGCCGAGAAACTCCAGGATGATTTGGACAGGTTGGGTGTTTGAGCAGAAGCATGGCAGATGCAATATAACTTGGATAAATGCGAGGTTATCCACTTGGGTGGCAAAAACAAGAAGGCAGATTATTATCTGAATGGCAATAGATTGGGGGAAGGGGAAGTGCAACAAGACCTGGGTGTCGATAGCAAAATACTGCAGATGCTGGAAATCTGAAATAACAACAGAAAATGCTGGAAAAACTCAGCAGGTCAGGCAACATCCATGGAGAGAAATTTGAGTTGACGTTTCGGGTCGAAACCCTTCTTCAAAACTGGGTGTCCTTGTGCACCAGTCGCTGAAGGTAAGCATGCAGGTGCAGCAGGTGGTTAAGAAGGCAAATGGTATGTTGGCCTTCGTAGTGAGAGGGTTTGAGTACAGGAACAAGGATGTCTTGCTGCAGTTGTACAGGGCCTTGGTAAGACCACATCTTGAGTATTGTGTGCAGTTTTGGTCACCTTATCTGAAGAAGGATGTTGTTGCCATGGAAGGAGTTCAGCGAAGATTCACCAGGCTGATACCTGGGATGGCAGGAATGACGTATGAGGAGAGATTGGGTCGATTAGGCTTATACTCGCTGGAGTTTAGAAGAATGAGAGGGAATCTCTTTGAAACTTATAAAATTCTGACAGGAATGGACAGACTAGATGCAGGAAGGATGTTCCTGATGGTCGGGGAGTCCAGAACCAGGGGTCACAGTCTAAGGATAAGGGGTAAGCCATTTAGGACAGAAATGAGGAGGAATTTCTTCACCCAGAGAGTGGTGAACCTGTGGAATTCTCTACCACAGAAGGCAGTAGAGGCCAATTCATTAAATATATTCAAGAAGGTGTTGGATATATTTCTTAAGGCTAAAGGGATCAAGGGGTATGGGGAGATAGCAGGGACAGTGTACTGAATTTGGATGATCAGCCATGATCGCATTGAATGGCGGAGCAGGCTCGAGGGGCCGAATGGCCTACTCCTGCTCCTATCTTCCATGTTTCTATGACATCGGTCCCAGTCCTGCCCAGGTGCAAACCGTCCAGTTTGTACTGGTCCCACCTCCCCCAGAACCTGTTCCAATGTCCCAGGAATTTGAATCCCTCCCCCTTGAACCATTCCTCTAGCCACGTATTCATTTGAAATATCCTTCTATTTCTACTCTGACTAGTACGTGACACTGGTAGCAATCCTGAGATTACTACCTTTGAGGCCCTATTTTTTAATTTACCTGCTAACCCCCAATATTCAGCTTTTAGGACTTCATCCCGGTTTTTAGCTATATCGTTGGTACCTATATGCACCACGACAACTGGCTGTTCACCCTCCCCCTCCAGAATGCCCTGCAGCCGGTCCGAGACATCCTTGACCCTTGCACCAGGGAGGCAACATACCATCCTGGAGTCTCGTTTGCGGCCGCAGAAATGCCTATCTATTCCCCTTACATAGAATCCCCTATCACTATTGCTGTGCCGCTCTTTTTCCTCCCGTCCTGTGCAGCAGAACCTCCCATGGTGCCAGGAAGTTGGCTGCTGCTGCCTTCCCCCGATAAGCCATCTCCCTCAACAATATCCAAATTGGTATATCTTTTTGAGAGGGGGATGGCCACAGGCAACCCCTGCACTACCTGCCTGCGCTTACTACTCTGCCTGGTGGTCACTCATTCCCTTCCTGCCTGTGCAGCCTTTACCTGCGGTGTGACCAACTGAATAAACATGATATCCACGATTTCCTCAGCATCGTGAATGCTCCAGTATGTATCCATTTGCAGTTTCAGCGCTGCAATGCGGTCTGTCAGTAGCTGCAGTTGGATACACTTCCCACACACATGGTCGTGAGGGACACAGGAAGTGTCCCTGATTTCCCACATAGTGCAGGAGGAGCATGCCACGGGGCTGAGCTGTGCTGTCATGACTTAACCTTCAATTAATTTAATTTAAATTAAATCAAATCAATACCACCAATTACACTACAATTGAATGATATACTCAAAGGCCCTTGGTTATTAGCACTCCCCGATACACAACAGAGACCGTAGAAACTGTAACCATAAAAATTAAGACCTTCTAAACTTTATAAGCTATTTACCTTAACTGTCAAACTATAGAGTAGTATAAATACTCACCTGGCCGTACTCACCCAATCAGCTGCTTCCTCTTGACCGCGTCACTTTTTGAATCGTGGCATGGCTCTGGAATGCCACTGCTGGTCTGCGAGATTGACCGGCCTTTGAGAAAAAGCCCGCGAAAGTGAGTTTAAATACTCAATACTCTCCTGCTGCTCCCGACACCGGCCTCTTCCTACAGTGTGAAAAGTTTCTTCCACTCCTCACCTAACCCTGACTCACCCAAGTCGTAGCACTCTGTTGAAACCGCACTCAGTGCAAAATCGCACTTCAAAGCACGTTTTATAGGCCCTGAAACACGTTTTATAGGCCCTGAAACAAGGGAGACTTGTTGAGACTTGCTGAGCCCAGCTACAGGAGAACTAGTTTAATCTAGTTTCCCTAATTAACTGCCTTCAGCTGCACTGAATTGTAGGCCTTGTATATCCCTTTATACCCTGCTTAAAGCTGGGAAATTTAGATTTTAAACAGTAGCCCCTATCAGTAAATGTGGAGAGAGACACACAGGCTGCGAGATTTTCAGCAGCTCAGCTCTGCTCTGCTCGGTGCTGTGTGAACGGGCTGCTCCACACCCCGGCTGCTCACGGGGAATGTCAGTGCGGAGGGCCCAGAGGAGAGTGTACTAGGCGGGAGGCCCAGCACGGAGGACCCCAGGCGGGGGGCCTAGAGCGGAGTGGCTGGTTGACAGAAGCGGAGTCGGGAGATGCTGTGGGTGAGCATGCTGTACGGTTTCTAAGGGTGAAGAACGGTCTCGGGCCCGAATGAGTTCCAACGGCCCCGCTTGTGCTCCATCTGGTGGCCAAATGTAAGAAATCACACAACACCAGGTTATAGTCCAACAGCTGTGAGGTTTTGTTTTGGTGATGGGATCAGGTTTGTGCACCGCCATTTTGGTGGAGGAAAGACAGACTGTTTCCACCTGTAGCATGGTGCATGAGCGGCCATACGATGGGAAAAGAGAACGGAATAAATGTGGGAAAAAAAGGAAAATAAAAGGAAGATAAAAAGCAAAACAAAGTAATATCGGCAAGGAATAATGAATGTCTTGATGGCTGGGTCCTGTGAGTGATAATAGCAAGAAGAAGGAAATTTGAGTAGTCGTTTTCTTCTTTTACGGAATTTGAGAAAGTGGTCGGCTTCTTTTCTGTGGAAAAGTTGAAGACTGTGGACAAGGATCATGACATTATATGGTTAGATAACATCAAGTGAAAACGAAGCGTTATTAGAGTGCCAAGAGGACTGGCGTAGAACTGGTATTTACTTGTTTTGTTGAAGAAGTTTCGGATTTCTGGTTAAAAGTAGTTTACTTGAAGTTTTAATTGATTTCTGATATGGTTATGTGACTTTGTATATTGTGGTGTTATTTAGTGTTAAAGCCTTCCTCAATGTATGGACGAATGAACGCTCAAGTGAACGCACACATGCATACACAATGGAACTTACGTTCGACCGAATGAAGGGCCCTCGCTCCCCAGGATGAAGGTCGGCATCCTATTGGGCGAGCGTGAGGCCTGCCAGGATGGATGAACGAACGCACGTATGCACGCAGGTAGACAAATGACACACACGCATGCAGACATGCACAATGGAAGTTACGCTTGAGCGAATGAACAAATGGAGGAATGAATGACTGAATGATTGAGCGATGCCAGTAGGACTGGCGTATATGGGTTCTTTCTTTTCTTGGTTTATTAAATAGTGGCAGTTTGTACTGTAAACATTATTGATTTACCTGTAAAAATTTATTATTCTATTTATATTGTTGACCATAAAGCTGTTTTTGAGGCTTTATCCTTTTTATTGTGGTCAATGAATGTAATGGATTTACTATGTAACTGATGAGTTGTATAAGTACTGTTGTACTTGAATGTTAAAATTTAAAAAAAGGACAACAGGTTATACCAAGCAAAAACGAAGAGTTACTAGATTGCCAATAGGACTGGCGTAAAATTGTTTTTCACTATGGGTACCTGTACTGTTAATATTGTTGATTTTTCTGTAAAATTTACCACTGCATTTGTATTGTTAATCCTAAAGCTGTTTTTAAGGCTTTGTTTTATTGCGGCTAATGAATGTAATGGATTTATTGTGTAATTGATGAGTTGTAACAAGTACTACCATATTTAAATAAATATGTTTGACTCAAAAAAAAATCAGTAAATGTGGAGAGAGACACACAGGCTGCGAGATTCTCAGCAGCTCAGCTCTGCTCGGTGCTGTGTGAAATGGCTGCTCCACACTCCGGCTGCTCGCGGGGAATGCCAGTGCGGAGGGCCCAGTGCAGAAGGCCCAGGGTGGAAGACCCAGAGGAAAGTGTCCTAGGCGGGAGGCCCAGCACGGAGGACCCTAGGCGGGGGGCCCAGGGCGGTGCGGCTGGTCGGCAGAAGGGAGCCGGGTGATGCTGTGGGTGAGCATGCTGTACGGCTTCTAAGGTTGAAGAACGGTCTCGGGCCCGAATGAGTTCCAATGGCCCCGTCTATGCTCTGTGCGGTGGCAGATGTGAGGCTTTGTTTCGGTGATGGGATCGGGTTTGTGCGCCGCCATTTTGGCGGAGGAAAGACAGACTGTTTCCATCTGTAGCATGGCGCATGGGCGGCCATAAGATGGGAAAAGAGAACGGAATAAAAGTGAAAAAAAAAAGGAAAATAAAAGGAAGATAAAAGACAAAACAAAGTAATATTGGCAAAGAATAATGAGTATTTTGATGGTTGGATCCTGTGAGCGATAACAGCAAGTAGAAGAAAATTTGAGCATTCGGTCTTTTTGCGGGATTTGAGAAAGTGGTTGGCTTCTTTTCTGTGGACTTTCCCTGCACTATCCTTTCCCTCTGCCCTGGCTTCAGCGGTCTCATTCCCGGTGTCTCACCGCGTGCAGATCCCGCCTCTGTGCTATCCTCTAAATTACACACGGTGTCAGTATCTGAACTGGTGGCTGCAACTATGAAATCGAGTGATGGTGTGCCTTCATCTTCACTGATTTCCTGCTCTTTCACCACTGCCTGGGCAGGTTGCAGTTCTTGGGTATCTGAAATGAAAAAGGCACAAGGGTAAAGTTGTGGTGAGGGGAGAGGGGAAAGTAAGAAGTGTATGTTTACACCATCTGCAGCTTGTAAGTCAGAAATGATTGAGGGATGAAGGAGAAGTGGGATGTGGGAAGGCAGATTAGTTATGAAGATACCGTCATCTTCAATAGCTTCAGCACTGCCAGTGACCACGTCCTCAGCGATGGCCCTTCCTTTAATGGCCAGCACCTTGATGGGGTTTAGAACATGCAGGCGCGCCCTCTCCCCCTCTGATTAGTTCCTGCTGCCTCCAGTTGTGCACCACCTTCTCCTGCAAGAGAGAGGGAAGTGTGTCAGTGAGTGTCGTACAATATGTCTGGATGCTGTGGCTGTCGTGGTTGCCCACTCTTGTGAGATAATTAAACTTCTTCCGGCACTGCATCCAGGTCCTTGGGGCTATATTCCTTGCATTGACCTCTGCGGCTATCTGTTCCCACTGCCTTCTCATCATTTGTCTGGAGGGCGTTCTGGCCTCACTGAGGATACAGGGCATCTCTCCTCCTTTCCACTTCCTCTACCAAGATCTCCAGTGCAGTGTTCGAAAACCTGAGTACATGCTCTCTCCCAGGGTCAGCCATTCTTCACTCTTTCCCAGGTTAGATTCACTTGTACATTGATTCCCAGCACCTGTTTCAGCCACAATGCACCTACCCTTTAAGAGGTGCAGGCTAGCTTTAAGTAGTGCAAGTTACTAACAATATTCAGCCCCCTGCTGATGCGTGTAGCCAATAAACAGTGCAGGGAGCACTGGCTGCACGCAGAAAACATTATAATGAGCAGGCAGCATGAAGTTGGCCTGCTGCCTGCATTCCACTTAATGGGCACATGTTAATCACGCATCACGATCCCCAGGCCTGTTTTCGGGACCTCACAGTCTCTGGTGATGCATATACAAGCATTGCTTATGGAGCTCTATCCACCTTCCTCCAGATAAAACCAATGGTCAGCACAACTTGTGGAGCACTAAATGATCCTTGAATTTTAATATTTTCCACAATTGAAGTTCAAACAATTTCTTTGAAAATGACATTGTCCAAGCTTGATTACATCAACCATCAAAGTGATGCGCCTCAATGACTTCAAGACTCAAAGTTAACTGAATAAAACAAGGCTTTTATTAGCAAAGAAAAGATGCCTGTGGCTTCACCTAGCATGCTGCTGTTCTGCTGCAAGACAAGCCTGGGCTTGTCTTAAGTAGGGCCAGGTATGGGCGGAGCCGACACACAAAGGGGGCGGTGCACTATACACAATACAAGGTAAACACCGGAGCAGGCAATACAATATATGTAGTTAACTACAGAGTCTGATGAATGACATATTTCATCACACAAAGCACCAATGGCGTCGTACATAAGAACATAAGAACATAAGAAATAGGAGCAGGAGGAGGCCAATCGGCCCCTCGAGCCTGCTCCGCCATTCAATAAGATCATGGCTGATCTGATCCTAACTGCCAATCTACTATCACAGAACCATCTCCTGAATCTAACAGAATTAGACACACGAAATAGGAGCAGGATCAGGCTACACGGCCCCTGGGCCCACTCCGCTACCCACAGGGCCATGACCGATCCGAACCTAGACTCATGTCCAAATTCCTGCCTGCTCCCCATAACCTTTAATTCCCTTTACTTCTAGGAAACTGTCTATGTCTGTTTTAAATTTATGCAATGATGTAGCTTCTACAGCTTTTTGGGGCAGCATATTCCATGGACCTACCACCCTCTGAGTGAAGTAGTTCCTCCTCATCTCAGTTTTGAAAGAGCAGCCCCTTATTCTAAGACTATGCCCCCTAGTTCTAGTTTCACCCATCATCGGGAACATCCTCCCCGCATCCACCCAATCCAACCCCTTCACAATCTTATATGTTTCAATAAGATCGCCTCTCATTCTTCTGAACTCCAATGAGTAGAGTCCCAATCTACTCAACCTCTCCTCATATGTCCATCCCCTCATCCCCGGGATTAACCGAGTGAACCTTCTTTGTACTGACTCGAGAGCAAGTATGTCCTTTCTTAAGTATGGACACCAAAACTGTACGCAGTATTCCAGGTGCGGTCTCACCAATACCTTGTACAACTGAAGCAATACCTCCCTATTTTTATATTCTATCCCCCTAGCAATGAAAGCCAACATTCCATTGGCCTTCTTAATCACTTGCTGCACCTGCATACTAACCTTTTGAGTTTCGTGCACCAGGACCCCCAGATCCCTTTGTACTGTAGCACTTTGCAGTTTCTCTCCATTTAGATAATAACTTGCTCTTTGATTTTTTCTGCCAAAGTGCATAACCTCACACTTTCCAACATTATATTGCATCTGCCAAATCTCTGCCCACTCACTTAGCCTGTCTATGTCCTTTTGCAGGTTTTTTATGTCCTCCTCACTCACTGCTTTCCTTCCCATCTTTGTATCGTCGGCAAACTTGGATATGTTGCACTCGGTCCCTTCCTCCAAATCCTTAATATAGATTGTAAAGAGTTGGGGTCCCAGCACTGACCCCTGCGGAACACCACTAGTTACTGATTGCCAGCCCGAGAATGAACCATTTATCCCAACTCTTTGTTTTCTGTTAGATAGCCAATCTTCCACCCATGGCAGTATATTACCCCCAATCCTGTGATTTCTTATCTTGATCAGTAATCTTTTGTGTGGAACCTTGTCAAATGCCTTTTGGAAGTCCAAATACACTACATCTACTGGTTCCCCTTTATCCACCCTGTATGTTACATCCTCAAAGAATTCGAGCAAATTTGTCAAACATGACTTCCCCTTCATAAAACCATGCTGACTCTGTCCTATTAAATTATGTTTATCCAAATGCTCTGTTACTGTTTCCTTAAAAATGGACTCCAACATTTTGCCAACCACAGATGTTAGGCTAACTGGTCTATAGTTTCCAGCTTTTTGTCTACTTCCCTTCTTAAATAAGGGTGTTACATTAGCAGTTTTCCAATCTGCGGTGACCTTTCCTGGGTCCAGGGAGTTCTGGAAAATAATCACCAATGCATCCACAATCCCTACCGCCACTTCCCTCAAGACCCTAGGATGTAGGCCATCAGGTCCGGGGGATTTATCCGCCTTAAGTCCCATTATTTTACTGAGTACCATCTCCTTAGTGATTTTAATCGTCTTTAGCTCCTCCCCCCCATTGCCCCCTGTTTGTCCAGTGTTGGGATATTTTTAGTGTCCTCTACTGTAAAGACTGATACAAAATATTTGTTCAGCGTCTTTTCCATCTCCATGTTCCCCACCACTAGTTTCCCGGTCCCATCCTCTAAGGGACCAACATTCACTTTAGCCACCCTTTTTCTTTTTATATTGCTGTAGAAACTTGTTGTGTCTGATTGTTGATAGAGACACTGAAGACAGGAGTTGGTTTCATAGGTGTTTACTAAACAAAGTCTGGAGGGGAACTAACTGATACAACACAATATACAGGCTTATATAGCCCGAGTGGCCATTACCGGCATTACAGTACACATGGGGCTCTTAAAGGCACATACACTACAATTCCTCCCCTTTTAGCCAACGAGTACATAATATTTTAAGTAATTATTAATTACATGTTACAAGAAAAATAATCTACACATTGCTGCAGTTAATTAATTATAAGTCAGTCTCTCTGGAGGCTTCCTGACTCGGTCTGGATAACACCTCGGTGGTGTAGTAGTTTCTGGTGGTGTAGTAGGTTCTTTTGGCAAGGCTGATTCGGCTTGAATGCCAGTGTCGGGTTCATCGGGTTCCAGTATCACCGGATCGGAGGTAGATATGGGTATCTCTACTTCATCGTTAGGCGTATAGAGTTGTGTTGTAGGTTGTCCCTTTTCGGATGACTCTATGATTTGGTCAGCATGGCGCCTTATTATGCTTTCTCCAATGCCCACGGTATACATCAGCGGTCCTAGTCGTGTGCAGATAGTTTCAGGCTGCCATTTCTCGGTACGGTAGTCCCGGGCCAAAACTTGTTGACCTATCTGGAAGGTTCTAGTTGGCCTTTCATTCATGCCTTGAAATTGCCGGTTCTCCACGTCCCTTCTGATGTTGGGCTTGATCAAATCCAGCCGGCATCTTAGACTTCTATTGAAGAACATCATGGCGGGAGTTTGGTTTGTAACCATATGTGTTGCATTCCTGTTTGCGAACAAGAAGTTATCCACCTTGTGCTGAAGTTTTATGTCTTCATTACCCATGGGCTTTATGGCCTTCTTGAAGGTCTGGACAAACCTTTCAGCCAATCCATTGGTGGCGGGATGGTATGGGGTGGATGTGTAATGCTTAACCCCATTGTTTTTTTAAGAACTTCCTGAATTCTTCAGACACAAATTGCGGTCCATTATCAGAACAGATCTGTTCCGGCAGCCCATTCCTGGCAAATATGGTCCTTAATACTGTGGTGGTTTTTTCCGTGGTGGTGGAGGACATCTTTATTACCTCCGGCCACTTGGAGTGTGCATCAACCGCGATTAAGAACATTGAGTCCATAAATGGACCAGCAAAGCCGATGTGTACCCTTTGCCAGGGAGATGAGGGCCACTCCCATGGATGTAGAGGGGCTTGGGGTGGAGCATTTTGAACCTTCTGGCATCCTAGGCAGCTCTTGGTCATTTCTTCGATGTCTCCATCGATACCTGGCCACCATACAAACGCCCTGGCTAGGTTCTTCATTTTCACTCCACCCAGATGCCCCTCGTGAAGCTCCTTTAGAACTTTATCCTGGAGTTTGGGTGGAATCACCACTCTGGATCCACACATCAAGGTTCCTCGGCACACTGACAGCTGTTCTCTTCTTTGCGAGAATGCTGGCAACAGTGGTTCGCCATGTGCTGGCCATCCCTTCACTGTTAAATCGTAGACTCGTGAGAGAGTCGGGTCATTTCTAGTTTCCCTTTCAATGGCAGAATTTGTTACTGGTAGACATTCCACTATGGTAGAGTGGAAAAACTCCACTGGGTCTACGGTAGGTGCTTCTTCTACCATTGGCAACGGTAGGCGCGATAACCCGTCAGCATTCCCATGCTGTTTTGATCCTTTGTATTCTATGTTGTATTGGTGTGCCCCTAGAAAAAGGGACCACCTCTGTAGCCTTTGCGCTGTCATAATGGGAATACCTTTTTTAGGGTTGAATATGGAGATGAGGGGTTGATGGTCAGTCAACAAGGTAAATTTTTGTCCGTGTAGGTAATGGCTGAATTTCTTCACTCCCCGTACCAGGCTGAGAGCTTCCCTGTTGATTTGGGCATAGTTACGCTCAGCTGAGTTCAATGAGTGTGACGCAAAAGCTATCGGCCATTCCGAGCCATCAGGGAATTTATGCGATAATACTGCTCCTACGCCGTAAGGGGATGCATCGCACGCCAGTCTGATTGGCAGTGATGGGTTGTAATGAGCCAAAACTTCTTTGGACGTGATTAAGTATTTGCATTTATGGAAGGCACGTTTACAATCTTCGCTCCATTTCCAAATTACTCCTGTTTGTAGCAGTTCATTAAGAGGGTGTAGAAGAGTTGATAAGTTCGGTAAAAATTTATGATAGTAATTTATTAATCCCAGGAACGACCTTAATTGTGGAACATTTTCAAGTGCTGGGGCTTTTATGACCGCTTCAATTTTTTCAGGTGACTTATGCAACCCTTCCTTATTAATTATGTGGCCACAATATGATATTTGATTTTGGAAAAATTCGCACTTGGGGCGATTTGCTCGTAGGCCCCGTTCTCTCAGCCTACTGAGCACCTGCTCCAAATTGGCAAGGTGCTCGTTATCGTTTTCTCCTGTTACAAGGATGTCGTCTACGTAGCATTGAGTCCCCGGAATTCCTTGGAGGACTTGCTCCATAGCTCTTTGCCAGATAGCTGGAGCGGATGCTACTCCGAAAACCAGTCGATTGTACTGGTACAGACCTTTGTGTGTATTTATCGTGAGATATTTTTTAGAGGCCTCTTCAACCTCCATCTGTAGATATGCCTGTGCCAAGTCAATTTTGGTGAAACGTTTCCCTCCGGATAGTGAGGCGAAAATATCTTCTATCCTCGGAAGAGGATACTGTACCATGTGAAGGACCGGATTTACAGTCACCTTGAAGTCTCCACAGATGTGAATTTTTCTCTGTTCTTCAGGTTTATCATTATTCAATGCTTTCTTCATGACTGGAACGATGGGTGTTGCCCACTCGCTCCAATCTATTTTGGATAATACGCCTGCCTTTTCCAAATTCTCCAGCTCTGCCTCGACTGCTGGATGAATTGCGTATGGCACTGGTCTTGCCTTAAAAAACTTGGGAATTGCTGCATCTTCCACTTTTATTGAGGCGGTGATGCCTTTCAAGGTTCCTAGTTTCTCTTGAAACACTTCTTTGGCGTTGGACAAGATGTCTTTTAATCGTTCAGGTATGACGTCATCATCGTTTTTTTTCTTACTGGTCACCGTCAGTGCCTGAATGGAGTGCCAGTCTAAACGTATTTTCCTGATCCATTCATGTCCCAACAGCGGTGGACCACCATCTTGTAGAATGTATAAATACAACTTTTGTATTTCCTTGCCGTTGTATACAACAGGCACCCTTATTTTTCCTTTGGGGTATACTTTCTGCCCCGTATATGTTTTCAAGATAATGGATGTGTCTTTTAAAGGTATATGCGGAAATAGCCGCTCGTAATCCCGTCGATTTATGACGGTCAGAGCTGATCCTGTATCTAGCTCCATTTTAACTGGGGACCCTGCTATCGTGAGGGTAACCCAAATGGTCTGGTAATCATCTTTGGCAAATACATTATGTAATTTGAGACAGCTTAGTCTCTTGTTTTCGGAGTCGCTATCGCTCTTCTGGTCTTCGGAGCTACTGTCCGTCATCATTTGTACCTTTCTGTACTTTTCTTTATTGATTTTTTTTTTCCTGTCTGTGGATTTTTTTTGTCCAGATCGGCATACCCATGCAATGTGTCCAATCTTTCCGCATTGCCTGCATGCTTTGTCCTTGAACCAGCAGTCCCTCTGGTCATGGGTGAATCTGCCGCAGCGATAACATCTCTCGAAACCCTGTGTCATTTCATGGGTGCCGAAGTCCTGTGTCTTTTGTTGTATCTCTGCAGCTCCTCTTGCGGCTGCTTCATATGATATAGCCATACTGAAAGCCTTGTCCAGTGTTAAATCTTTTTCAGAAAGCAGCCTTTTCTGTGTTCCTTCACTTAAGAGACCGCAGACGAATTTGTCTCGAAGATAATCTGCTAGTCCTGCCCCGAATTGGCAGTGTTTTGATAGCTTTCTTAATTCGGTGAGGTAATCAGCGTTACTTTCATTCTTGTGTTGATTTCTCTTGAAGAATTTGAATCGTTCCGCTATCAGCAGCGGTGTTGGGTTTAAGTGCTCCTGTAGGGTATCAACAACTTCTTTAAAATTCTTGTCCTTTGGTTTGGCTGGAGTGATTAAATTTCGTAACAGCCCGTATGTCTTTGCGCCCATTAGGTTTAGCAGTACTGAAGCTTTTTTTTCATCTTCTATTCCATTTGCGGTACAATATACCTCCACTCTTTCCACACATGTGGTCCAATCCTCTATCTCGTTATCAAAAGCATCAATATTGCCAGACTTAGGCATCCTAGAAATAAAATGGCGCTTCCCGCGCTTTTCTTTCTTTTCTGCAGAAAAGATATGGCACTTCCCGCGCTTCCCCGCCGCTGCTGCCGATGACAACGCTGTTTCCCGCGGTTTCCGTTCTTTTTATTTATTTATTTACAGTTGGAGACTCATTCCCGCCGGACTCTCTCTCTAGGTCTGAACGCCGACCTACTTGCAGCGCCGGCCATCTCCCGAGTGCTCCCTCCCCGTCTGTTACTGCTTGCCTCTGCTTTCGCTGCTTGGCCTAGCTGTAGAGCCAGCCACTGGAGCCCCAGCCCGATGCCCAGGAAGGATTATTGCAGTACCTGCCACCAGCTTGGCTAGCTGGTGAAACCACCCCTTTTTCTTTTTCTTGATTTTTCTTCAACTTTGGACGCCAGAGGAATCGATGTCCTTGAGGTGCTGCCGAATTGCAGGTAAGTCCATTTCCAATTCATCGCCACTGTTGTGTCTGTGTGTTGATAGAGACACTGAAGACAGGAGTTGGTTTCATAGGTGTTTACTAAACAAAGTCTGGAGGGGAACTAACTGATACAACACAATATACAGGCTTATATAGCCCGAGTGGCCATTACCGGCATTACAGTACACATGGGGCTCTTAAAGGCACATACACTACAAAACTCTTGCTATCTGTTTTTATATTTTTTGCTAGTTTACTTTCATAATCTATCTTCCCTTTCTTAATTCATCTTTTAGTTATTGTTTGCTGGCTTTTAAATGCTTCCCAATCTTCTATCCTCCCACTAGATTTGGCTACTTTATATGCCCTTGTTTTCAGTCGGATACTATCCTTTATTACTTTACTAAGCCACGGATGGCTGTCTTTTCTTTTACTCCCCTTTTTCCTCAGTGGAATATATTTATCTTGAAAGATGTGAAATATCTCCTTGAATGTAGACCACTGCTCTTGTACCGTCTTACACTTTAATCTGTTTTCCCAGTCCACTTTAGTCAATTCTACTCTCATACCTTCATAGTCTCCTTTATTTAAGCTCAGTATGCTGGTTTGAGATCCAACTCTCTCACCCTCAAACTGAATTTGGAATTCAACCATATTATGGTCACTCATTCCAAGGGGATCCTTTACTAGGACATTTTTTATTAATCCTGTCTCATTACACAGGACCAGATCTAAGATTGCCTGCCCCCTGGTTGGTTCAGTTACATACTGCTCAAGGAACCTGTCCCTAATACACTCTATGAACGCTTCCTCAAGACTGCCATGCCCAATTTGATTAGTCCAGTCAATATGAAAGTTAAAATCCCCCATGATTATAGCTGTTCCCTTATTACAAGCCCCAACTATTTCCTGATTTATTCTCCGACCAACAGAGTTGCAACTGTTAGGAGGCCTATAGACTACGCCCACTAGTGACTTTTTCCCCTTCTTATTCCTTATCTCCACCCAAACTATTTCACTATCCTGATCCTTTGACCCAATATCATTTCTGACTATTGCAGTGATTCCATCCTTGATTAACATAGCAACCCCACCTCCCTTTCCTTCCTGTCTGTCCTTCCTAATTGTCAAATACCCTTGTATGTTTAGTTCCCAGTCATGATTATCTTGCAGCCATGTTTCCGTAATGGCCACCAGATCATACCCATGTGTAGTTATTTGTACCGTCAACTCGTCAATTTTGTTACGAATGCTGCGTGCATTCAGATAAAGAACTTTCAAATATGTTTTCTGACAATTTATTCCTGCTTTTACCCCTTTTACTACTTTACCTTTATCATTATACATTCTGTCCCTTCCTGACACGCTCTGGTTTTTAATTCCCCCACTGCTACCTTGCTCTATTGCCTTCTCCGCTGTCATTTTTATTTTTCGCTCTCTTAAAACCTCCCCCCCACTAATTAGTTTAAAGCCCTCTCTACATCCCTAGTTATTCGATTCGCCAGGACTCTAGTCCCAGCACTAGCCAAGTGAAGTCCGTCCCAACGGAACAGCTCTCTCCTGTCCCAGTACTGATGCCAGTGTCCCAGGAAGCAAAACCCATTTCTCCCACACCAAAAATAATAAACCTGTGGAAAAAATGTTTTAATTTTAATTAATTGACTACTTACCTTGTAAAAAGCAGGCCTTATGCCTGCTTTTTACATTTCTAAATTCTAAAGACTTACCCTCCCGGAGAAACCTGTAAAAAAAAAAACGTAAGTTCAAAGCGCATGCGCAGACTCCCCCGCGCACGCGTTCGACCTCTGAACCCTTGCTTTCAGAGGAACGGAAGTGCCGGTTTCCCGCGCATGCGCAGTGCATGCAGGAAACTGGCACTTCCATTGGGCCCACGCGTGAGTACCCAGCGCGTACTCACATGCAGAGACCCGAATTTCTGGGCCATTAATTTTAACTTAAATTCCAATTGCTGCATGCCGACAACACAAAGCCCGAGATGATGTTCCGTGGGTCATTTGTGAAGTGTTAGTTGAGTACAATTCTCGCCTCTGAGTCAGGAGGTCATTGGTTCAAATCTGACTTCAGGTCATAACCTAGGCTGACACTTCAGTGCAGGACTGAAGGAGTGTCATATTATTGGAGCTGCCATCTTTCTGATGAGATGTTGAACCAAGGCCCTGTCTGCCTGTTGAGGTGAATGTTAAAGATCCCGTGGTACTACTTCAAGAAGTGTAGGGGAGTTCTTCTGGCATCTTCGCCAATATTTGTTTGCTCAACCAAAACAGATTAACTGATCATTTATTACATTGACTGTTTGTGGGACCATGTTATGTGCAAATTAGCTGCAGTGTTTGCCGACATAACAATAGTAAGCACATTTCAAAATCAATTAATTGATTGTGAAGTGTTTAGGAATGTCCTAAAGATGGGAAAGGCACCATATAAATGCAATTCCTTTCTTAAAGCAAAAGATAAATTAGATATAACATGGCTTTCTAGCAGAGCTTTAAAAACCTCAAGTAGGAAGTAGCAGTACTTTCATTGGTATGAGTACTGGTGCAAGGAAAAACCCAAACTATTTGAAGAAACATTTGAATGAATCAGAAAACAGGATGCTAAATACATTTTGGATACACATTAAAGCATACTTTAAAAAAATAGGAGCTCAGTCATAAAGGGTGGAATCTGGCACCTGACCTAGTATTAAAACCCACTTACTAAACAAGTATTGTCAATCTGGTTTTATAAATCAAAAATTATTTAAAATTATTTTTTGGGATGTGGGCATCACTGGCATTTACTGCCTGTCCCTAATTGCCCTTGAAAAGGTGGCGGTGAGCCACCTTCTTGAACCGCTGCAGTCCATGTGGTGGAGGTACTTCCCACAGTGCTATTGGGGAGGGGGAACCAGAATTTTGATTCAGCGACGATAAAGGAACAGCAATATATTTCCAAGTCAGGATGGTGTGTGACTTGGTGGGGAACTTGGAAGTGTTGGTGTTCCCATGCACCTGCTGCCCTTGTCCGTCTAGGTGGTAGAGGTCATGGGTTTGGGAGGTGCTGTCGAAGAAAGTTGGTGAGTTGCTGCAGTGCATCCTGTGGATGGTACACACTGCAGCCACAGTGGGCTGGTGCTGCAGGGAGTGGACATTTAGGCTAGTGATTAAGGCTAACTGCAGGAATATCATTTACAGTTATACAAAGGGAATTTCCATTAAATTTGAGGGAGTGATTAAACTCAAAAGAAAAGCAATAAAGATAGGCATGGGGGCTATTAGAATTTCATCTTACTGTGTGAAAGAGACAGCTGATTGGTTGGAACAAACATTTCAGTTTATCTCCCATCATGAGAGAGGTTCCATATGATTGGAGACCAGCAAATGTTCCCCCAGTTGTTAAAAAAAATGCAATAAGTAATTTTCATTAAATTACAGATCAGTATCTTTAACATCTGTTAAATGTAAATGCTTTGAACATGTAATATTGGGTTAAACAATGTAATGGATCATTAACAATGAGTCCTTCCACATTACTAACATGTTTCTGTTGAGGGCACTCATGTAAGACCCAGTCGATCTTGGCTCTTCACGAGTTAGCAAGACACTTTATAGAGAACTAACAGGTGGACCTTTTAATGTTGGATATTTTATAGTTGATATTATACCTCCTCGTTGGCTTTGAAATTACTCCATGGCCTCGACCCTTCCTATCTTTGTAACCTCCTCCACACCCACAACCCCCCCGACGACTCTGCCTTCCTCCAAACCTGGCCTCTTGTAGATCCCCAATTTCCTTCGCCCCACCATTGGTGGCCGTGCCTTCAGCTGTCTAGGCCCTAAGCTCTGGAATTCCCTTCCTAAATCTCTGTGCCTCTCCACCTCTCTCTCCTTCTTTATGACTCTCCTTAAAACCGACTACTTTAACCAAGCTATGTCACCTGTCCTAATATCTCCTAATATGGCTTGGTGTCAATTTTTATCTTATAACGCTCCTGTGAAGCACCTTGGGATGTTTTACTACACTACTAAAGGCGCTATATAAATGCAAGTTGTTGTTTATATGCTAGTAAATGATAGCCCTGAAGTTAGGCTATGGGACAATGCAATTCTGGACTCTACTACATTAATGGTGGCATTAACCCATTTAAAATATCCATTTAATAGCAGAGAGAGAAATTTCAAGTGAATGCATTAAACATTCATGTACTTGTATGTCGGAGTGTAATTTCAGGGCCGATACTAATAATGTTAGAAGTAAATATTAGAGCGTATGAATGCTCGGTTGGCAAACAGGGCACAGAATACAGTGATAGAGGCACCAGTGGAGATATGTGAGGAATCTGGAGGTGAGGGGGTGTTGAAATTATCTATTTTTTATCCAGCTTAACACCTCTGTTAAAATGGAGAGGAGAGCAATTTGGTCCAAATGCATCGAGCACAGTAATTTCTACCCCCTATAATTACACAAGGCAAAGTGTTAGTCCCTTTTATATTTAAATGATATTGCAGATAAGAATCACCTCTGCAGTCAGACTGGTTGCTTGCTGATGATTCCTATTTGTGTTGGAAAATGACAAACCTGTACGATACTGCTGCTTCATGTATGGATATGAGCAGAGTGTTAATGGACACCTGGTTGGAATTTTAAATTGAATGCAGCAAAAAGTCACATAAGACAAGCTTAAAACGTACCAGCTTAAATTCTACATCACGATCAGTAAATAGTGCTAAAATGGAGACTATAAAATGCCATCTGTATTCACCATAGGATTCATTATGGAAGTCCCTCTTAATCAAGATTTGTTAAAATACTAATTAGATAAAAACATTTATTGGACAAGAATATTGAATTAAAGCAGATGGCGCATGTACACACACGTACACACGCATGCATGCACACACATGTGCACATACAAGTACACACATGCACACGCACATATATGTGCACACACACATGTACACACACACACGTGCATCCTAAACTTTGTTCAGAGTAACAAAATCAATAGTTTTTTCTTTCAAGACAATGCTTGATAAATTTGGATGGCACTCTTCCAATACAGTGTGACAAAAATGAAACATTTATATTTAAGGTTTAGCTTGGTATTGGCTTTTTAAAATTCTGGCATGGTATATAAGGAGTTGCAAACCATCTTAACTCACAAAAAACATAAACCAGCTTTACTTGATGTGTTGTGGTTACAGTGAATTGGCTGGTTGCCAGAGGGCGGCGGCTAGTCACGAAATTTAAATACAAATGTGCTGTGATTTTCTCAAATATGTTGTCTAATTGGCAAATGTTTTAATTTAACAGACAGTTGTTTAAATTTTGCTTGGCTCCAGTTACTATTCTTGAAGGGATATATCTGCATGTCCTTTTCAAATTATTGACCCGGAATTTGTGGTGGGTAATAACAGCGAACGAACAGCGTTTGCTGCTATTACCCCATTGAAACTGACCGCAACTTCAGGATGTAGCGCATGTGCATCCTAACGCGGAAATCCTGGAGATGTGGCCAGTCATTCACTGGCTGCACTGTGGCACTCCCACCCCCCAAACCTCCACCCCACAGCCAGAAATCAGTGTACTCAGGGAAATCAGTGAAACTGACAAAAACTTGGGCTTTTCCGCGGTAATATCGCTGTCAAATACCCCATTAAAAGTCAGACCCTTTTGGATTAGGTGTAACTGGGGATTTAACAGCATATAGACTGCTAAACAAAGGTTATGGCCCTCAAAAACTAATTTTAATTTTGTGGAGTGTCAAACATCTCCATTATAATAAAAAAATTAAAATTTTGAACAAACGTTACAAAAAATTATATTTTTTAAAAGTTTGTTCATTTTTATTTCAGGTTTACCTTTTCCCCATGTGAGAGCCCCAGTCTTTGTTTTGCTCTCTCTCTAACATTTTTAAAAAGTGGGAATAAAAGCAACTTCTTCACTTCCTGCTTCCCTGTCTGTGAGAATTCTGCATTGTGATTGGCTGCTTAGACAGCTTGCTGCCATCACAGCAGATCGTGCTATGGGATTCCCATTACACTACACTGATCTCAATTACATGTCAAAAAAGGCAAATTTCTCACCACAGAGATAGCGAGATCTTTGAGGGCAGCTTTCTTCAGGGCCAGTGGCAAAAGCCTCTGCTTGGTCGCTGACTGCAAATTCCGGGCCAATGAGTCAAAAATATGATGGCCTTGGTTTTGCAGTCTGTGACGAACGAATGGTGACAGCCATTCGTTACACTTAAAACATGCCCACAGATTTTCTATGGGCTTTTACACTGGAACTTGCAGTGATTAGAAATCTAAAACAGCACGACGCCCTCTACAGAGGACCTGGGGAATGTGTAAACAGGGAAAGCAACTGTGTATCTCCTTAACTAATCAGATTGAGGAATCTTTACTGAGCCACGCAGAGTCTGAACCAGGAAGTGTAACTTAGAATAGTTAATTCAATGCCAAATCATGTACAGAAAGCAAAGTAAAGAGAGGGAAAGAAAGAGTGAGAGATAAAAGAGACAAAGAAATTTTTTTTAAAAATATTTTATTTACAGTTTTTAATATGTTCAACAGTAATTAAAATCTGAAGGAATGAGACTCCACCCTTGTAAAAGTTAATTTTCAGTGCCAGAAAAGTTGTTTGGCAGTAATTAAGACTTACCACGCCGTAAAAAATGTACTTACATTTGAATGGACAAGTTCTAACTTTTTCTGGCCTGTTTATTGGGTATCTATCACGTAAGGACAGCATCTTCACGCCGTTCCATGTGTTTGAATGGCGAGTCTCTCGCCGAGATACCAGCATAGCGAAACTTCTGGAGGAGCTGGACAACTTGGACAGCAACTTCCTGATTTCCACGTTTAATTGCGCATATGCAGTTGCTGGAAGTTGCTGTCCAATATACTCTTTAAGAACAGTGAGCGCTGATAGCCTCACCGTTATTTTTACAGCAAAACCTGGGATGATACGTTACTATTACTATTCACTTGTCTATTACAGTTTAACAAATTTATTTGACAGTAAAAGCCTAAACAAAGCTCTAGTGTAACATTACATTGTGGCCTTTCAAAGACAACTAGGATCCCATGGAGGCTGGGATACAAACAATAGCTGAAGTAATCTAATAAAGGTTTTCTATTTGTTATAATGGACATGTTGTGAGTCAACCTAGAAATCAGAGCAAATGAAAACACTCTCAAGGATGTAGGGTGCTAGGAACGTAGAAGTAGAAAATACCTAGCATAGAAACATAGAAACATAGAAGCTAGGAGCAGGAGAAGGCCATTCGACCCCTCGAGCCTGCTCCGCCATTCAATGCGATCATGGCTGATCATCCAAATTCAGTACCCTGTCCCTGCTTTCTCCCCATATCCCTTGATCCCCTTAGCCTTAAGAAATATATCTAACTCCTTCTTGAATATATTTAATGAATTGGCCTCAACTGTCTTCTGTGGTAGAGAATTCCAAAGGTTCACCACTCTCTGGGTGAAGAAATTCCTCCTCATCTCTGTCCTAAATGGCTTACACCTTATCCTTAATCTGTGACCCCTGGTTCTGGACTCCCCCGCCATCGGGAATAGCCTTCCTGCATCTAGTCTGTCTAGTCCTGTTAGAATTTTATAAGTTTCAATGAGATCCCCTCTCATTCTTCTAAATTCTAGTGAATATAAGCCTAATCGACCAACTCTCTCTTCATACGTCATTCCTGCAATCCCAGGTATCAGTCTGGTGAATCTTCGCTGCACTCCCTCCATGGCAAGAACATTCTTCCTCAGGTAAGGCGAACAAAACTGCACACAATACTCAAGGTGTGGTCTCACCAAGGCCCTGTACAACTGCAGCAAGATATCCTTGCTCCTGTACTCGAATCCTCTCGCTATGAAGACTAACATACAATTTGCCTTCTTAACCGTCTGCTGCACTTGCATGCTTACCTTCAGCGACTGGTGCACACGGACACCCAGGTCTCATTGCACTTCCCCTTTTCCCAATCTATTGCCGTTCAGATTATAATCTGCCTTCCTGTTTTTGCCACCAAAGTGGATAACCTCGCATTTATCCACATTATAGTGCATCTGCCATGCATCTGCCCAATCGCCCAACCTGTCCAAATTGTACTGGAGTTTCTCTGCATCCTCCTCACAGCACACACGCCCACCCAGCTTTGTGTCGTCTGCAAACTTGGAGATATTACATCTAGTTCCCTTGTCTAGATCATTAATATATATTGTGAATAGCTGGGGTCCTAGGACCGATCCCTGCGGTACCCCACTAGTCACTGCCTGCCACTCGGAGAAAGACCCATTAGTTCCAACTCTTTGCTTCCAGTCTGCCAACCAGTTCTCTATCCAAGTCAATACCTTACCACCAATCCCATGTGCTTTAACTTTACACGCTAATCTCTTAGGTGGGACCTTATCGAAAACCTTCTGAAAGTCCAAATACACCACATCCACTGGTTCTCCCTTATCTATTCTACCAGTTACATCCTCAAAAAATTCCAGTAGATTAGACAAGCATTTGTAAGCATTACAACCTTTTGTAAATCCATGTTGACTTTGTCCGATCCTGTCACTGTTTTCCAAGTGCTCTGCTATTACATCTTTTATAATGGACTCTAGCATTTTCCCCAATAGTGGGGTTACATTAACTACCCTCCAATCCATGGGAACTGTTCCAGAGTCTATAGAATTTTGGAAGATGACCAGCAATGCATCTACTATTTCTAGGGCCACTTCCTTAAGTACCCTAGGATGTAGATTATCAGGCCCTGAGGATTTATCGGCCTTCAATCCCATCAATTTCCCTAACACCATTTCCCTACAAATACTGATTTCATTCAGTTCCTCCTTCTCATTAGATCCTATGGGGGAAAAATTCAGTTGGTAGCGTCACACGTTAGCGCCTTAAGAGGGCGCTAAGTGGGGTACAAAGCAACTAGCGCCCGGGCGCGCCGATGTCTGTGCCTCTCGCGAAATTGACCGGACATTTTGCGGTGGCGCTAAACAATACCGCCACGATCTCCTGTGCCGGCAGATCGTGACATAGTCGAGTGCGCAACGCCCTGTTAGCGCCCCGGACCGGAAATTGTGTGGCGCCCCCTGCCTTACCGCCTGCCGCTAGCAACGACAGGTTGAGGGGAGTGTTCTGCTGTCAGAAAGGGACTAGAGGAGCGCCATTTAAAGGCGACCGCTTCCTGCCTTTTTTTGTCGGTGACATTTTTGCACCACACATTCTGAGAGAGAGAGAGAGACTTCTGGAGAGATTCAACGCTGTGTGAAGGAGTTTTGGGTACTGAGCAGCACTTTGCAGGTTGGTTTTGATTTGCCCTTCCTTGTATCGATTTAGAAGAGACTATGGGGTCTGCACTCTGAGCTCTTCCCCTGGTTCTCTCCATTGTTCTTTCCAGCAGATTTGATATACAGGTCTCTCCAGGCCGAGATTCAGGCCGAGATTCAGGGCTGCAATGAGCAGGATGTGGATGCAGAGCAAGATCAACCCTCCCCTTTAAGATAAAAACAGAAAATGCAGGAGAAACTCAGCAGGTCAAGCAGCATCTGTGAAGAGAGAAACAGATTTAACGTTTCAGGTTGATGACCATTCGTCAGAACTCCCCTTTAAGAACTGGATGGTGCCAGTGCGTTTGTGTTCCATTGCTGACTGACATCACATGAGCTTCGCCAGCACTGTGAGGTCGCGACTCGCTCCTCGGCCTTAGCGCCTTAAGAGAGGTGTGTAGCGCCTGATTTAGCGCTCCAATCACCTCCAGGGGCGATAAAAGCCAAGTTTGCTGTCGGAGGCGATAAATAGCGCCAGGCGCTAAACTTTGTGCACCGCCAATAGCGCCCCAAACGGGACGATACTGAATTTCTCCCCCTATGTTCCCCGACATCTCTGGGAGAAAAGGTAAAAGAAGCCTAAAAATGTAACTTGCAGGAGTTAATCAATTTATTTTAATTAGCTTAACATTCATGTGCTAATGTCAGCAACAGTAATTTCTAGGATGTAAAGTATGGAGAAGGAAAAGCCATTCAGCCCATTGAACCTACTCTTCCCAACAGACCATACAAAGTCTGCACTAAATGGCCTTTCTTTCAATTTACTCAATCTCCTGAGGTAGGCAAATAATCGTAGGTTAAAAATATAAAAGGGATAAAACTCTTCTTAAATTCATTCCTGACTCTTGAAGGAAATTATAAGAGAACTTGATGATATTAATCTAATATTCACGTCCATATCATTCAACCGTGGGCAGTTGGATCCTGCAGTTGGCATCGTCATGGTCCTAAGAGGATTGGAACAATAGCATTCTGCAGGATATTTGATTAGGTCCACACTTCTCATAACCAAGGCCACTGATTTGCAGTTTTCACGGAATTGTGGAATTTGATCTCCAAATTGTGCATCAGAAATGGAACTGGACTTAATCTCTCACTATAAAACCTCTCCCATAATTCAGTTCTGTTTGTAACCCAATATCCTGTGAGTTGTCGGCACAGAATGGATTTTTCGTGAAGCAAAGCAACAAATTAACATTTTTTTTCTTTTGCAAATGAACAATCTTTCTTATAAAACTGAATTCTGGCCTGAGAGAAAATGTCCAGTAACAAAAATTCAATTGTTTCCAGTAAAAATATAACTTTGCATTTAGACAAGTGTAGAGAAAATTATATATATTTTACACCGTCAGTCACTTGTTGGGCAAGTTCTCTCAGAAGCACGTTGCAAAATGGTAATTTAGGTGGCATAAAATGAGTCAAGCCATATTGCCACGTGATTGGAGGAGAAGTCATGTGATGCAATTTAGAGAGTAGTGTAGGGGTCTACGTACTCCTAGCAAAAAATACTGAACTCGGAGAGGTTCAACAGAAAAGGTTTAATTGTTGAGGCTGCATGCTGAACACAAAATGGAGTCAGAGACTACACAAAGTACGACTGCCTTTCATCAGTGCACAGATTCAACTGCTCCTCCCCCGCTCTGGGCTTAACTATGTTGCAGATCGAGTTTCTTAAAGGTGTGATCCTTCTTAAAGGCATGACGCCTGATTTATAGTCTACGGACCGGAAAGCGGATTGTGTCCTTTCTGTGATCGGTACGCCACACAGCTCCCCCCAGAATCCGCTAGTAGGGAGTGTATGAACCGGCGTGGCGGCTTGATGGCACGGCCGGAACGGCTCTTGGCGGTTGGTGTCGGGAGCGGGGCGGTCGGACGCGTCGGGCTCTTAGGCGGTCTGCCCCACGGTGGGGGTTGGCCCACTTGAACGGGTTCATCAAGCTCTAGGTGCGCCAGCTTGAGCCAGTCGACCGACACCTTGTCAGTTCTGCCGCCCACTTCGAGGAGGAAGAACTTGTTCCCCGTCTGAAGTACCTTATAGGGTCCGTCGTATGGGGGCCATAGAGGTCATCGGTGGGCATCATGGCGCACGAAAACAAATTTGGCCATGTGCAGGCTAGGTGGTACGCGGGTTGCTGGTTCGCCGTGCCGGCCGGTGGGTACCGGCGCGAACTGTTGTGCTCGGTTGGCGAAAGCGCGGTGTTGCTGGTCAGCCAACCAGGGGGTCGTGGCGGTGGGCAGGAACTCTCCGGGTACGCGCAGTGGCTGGCCGTACAAGAGTTCCGCCACTGAGGCTTGCAGGTCTTCCTTGACCGCGGAGCGTAGGCCGAGTAGCACCCACGGGAGGCGGTCGATCCAAGCCTCATCCTCGAGGCTGGCGCGGACGGACGCCTTCATGGACCTGTGGAATCGCTCGCACAGTCCGTTGGCTTGGGGGTGGTAAGCCATGGTGCGGTGAACAGCCACCCCGAGGTTTCGGGCGATGGAGGCCCACAGATCAGAGGTGAACTGCAGGCCTCTATCCAACGTCATGTCGGAGGGGACGCCGAACCGAGCGACCCAGGTACCGATGAACGCGCTCGCGATGTCGGCGGTGGTGGTGGATGTCAATGGAATGGCCTCGGGCCAGCGGGTGGTACGGTGCACGATTGTCAGCAGGTGCGTGTGACCTTGTGATGGCGGCAGGGGGCCGACGAGGTCGATGTGGATGTGGTCGAACCTTCTTTCTGGCACGGTGAACTCCTCGAGTGGGGCTTTGACGTGCTGGTGGATTTTGGCATGCTGGCAAGCTATGCAGGATCTGGACCGGACGCACACATCTTTGCGCAGGCCGCGCCAGACAAATCGGTTGGCCACCAGTCTAATGGACGCGCGGGTGCCGGGGTGTGAGAGGCCGTGGATGATGTTGAACACCCGTTTTCGCCAGGACGCCGGGACTACGGGGCGGGGTTGCGCCAAGGAGGTGTCGCATTTGACTGTGACGGCGGACGGGCCGCAGGCGACGTCAGTCAGTCGCAGCCCTGGGAGGGTTGTGGGCGCGGAGAGCAGATCGGGGTCGGTGCGTTGCTCCGCTGCCAGTTGAGCATAGTCCACTGCCAGGTGGGCGCCGTGGACGGCGGGGCGGGATAGGCAGTCGGCCACCATGTTGTCTTGACCGGAGACGTGCCGGGTGTCTGTGGTGAATTCAGACACCGCGGCGAGCTGGCGTTGTTGCCTGGCTGACCACGGGTCCGCAGATTTCGCCATCGCGAATGTCAGGGGTTTGTGGTCGACAAACGCGGTGAAGGGGTGGCCCTCCAGAAGAAATCTAAAATGGCGGACTGCCAGGTACAGTGCAAGGAGCTTGCGGTCAAAGGCGCTGTATTTGGCCTCCGGGGGGCGCAGTTGGCGGCTGAAAAAGGCCAGCGGTTGCCAGGCCCTGTCGACCCACTGTTCGTACACGGCGCCGGCCGCGTGGTCGGAGGCGTCCGTGGTGAGGGCCACCCTGGCGTTGGGCTATGGGTGAGCGAGCATGGTGGCGTCGGCGAGCGCCTTTTTGGTCGAGTCGAAAGCGGTCAACATGTCCGCCGACCACTCGATCGCCATTCTGTCTTTCTTACCCCGGAGGGCTTCGTATAGGGGCCGCATGAGGGAGGCCGCTCCGGGAATGAAGCAGTTGTAAAAGTTGATCATCCCCAAGAACTCCTGGAGGCCTTTGATGGTGATAGGCTGGGGGAACTGCTGGACGGCTTGCACCTTGGTGGGCAGGGGAATGCCTCCGTCCTGCGTGATGTGGTGGCCGAGGAATTCGATGCTGCTGAGGCCGAATTGGCACTTGGCTGGGCTGATGATGAGCCCGTGCTCACTGAGCCGCTGGACCAGGGTGCGGAGGTGCTCGATGTGTTCCTGCTTGGAGGAACTAGCTACCAGGATGTCATCCAGGTAGACAAAGAGGAACTTCAGGTCCCGGAGGACCGAGTCCATGAGCCGCTGGAAGGCCTGGGCCGCGTTTTTGAGGCCGAAGGGCATTTGGAGGAACTCGAATAGCCCAAAAGGGGTGATTATGGCCATCTTGGGAACGTCCGTGGGGTGGACTGGCACCTGATGGTAACCGCGCACCAGGTCGACTTTGGAGAAGACTGAGCGGCCGGACAGTCTAGCCGAGAAGTCTTGAATGTGCGGTATGGGGTACCGATCCGGCGTGGTGATGTCGTTTAGGCACCGGTAGTCCCCGCAGGGGCGCCATCCCCCGTCGGGTTTGGTGACGATGTGGAGTGGGGAGGCCCAGGGGCTGTTGGAGCAGCGGATGATGCCGAGCTGTTCCATTATGGCAAACTCGGCCTGCACGATCTCCAGCTTGGCCGGGTCCAGCCTGCGTGCGTGGGCATACACCAGTGGGCCTGTGGTGGGGATGAAGCGTTCTACCCCGTGCTTAGCAACCTTCGTGGAGAAGGTCGGGTTGGTGAGGGCTGGGAACTCAGCCAGGAGTGCTGAGTAGTCGTCCGTTGAGCGGGCGCGGCACTGCCACGCCATATCGGCGGGTTGGGGGGGGGACCATGGCGCCCGGGATAGGTGACATGGTGTTCATGTCCACGAAGCGGCGCCGAGGCCTGTTGACCAACAGGCCATGGGCGCACAGGAAATCCGCACCGAGGAGCGGGGAGAGCACCTTGGCGGTGATAAACTCCCAGTGGTAGCGGCGGCCTGCGAGGTCGATGGTGACGGTGTGGGTGCCGTACGTCCAGATGTCGGTGCCGTTGGCGGCAGCCAGCGCAGAGCCGCGGCCACCTCGCTGGATCTCAAGGGCGGACGCGGGGATGATGCTGCGCTGCGCGCCCGTGTTGCATAGGAAACGGCATCCGGAGGCGCTGTCCGTAACTTGCTCCACGGCCATCATGTAGGCCGGTGTGGGGGCGGTTGGAAACGTGCAGGGATGGCTGCAGCGGCGTGCCCGTGCGCCGAACCGGGTATGGAAGTAGCAGTAGCCCTGGGTCGGAGGGCTTGGGGGACGTGGGGGCCTGGGGGGCCTCGTGGCCGAGCTGTGTGGCCGCGCGATAGAGGGTGGAGCGCGCGCCGACACTGCGGAGGCCAGGTCGGGGGTGATGGCGTGGTTGGAGCTGGCGGACAGGAGCTTATCAGTTTCGTCGGCCAGGGCCTCGAGGTCCGTGAAGCTGGACGCCACGATTGCCGGGCGGATACTGGGAGGTAGTTGGCGGATAAAGAGCGTGCGGAAGAGGGAACCAGGCGGTTTCTCGTCGGTCAGAGCAAGCATGTGTGAGAGCAAGTCTGACGGCGTGGAGACACCGAGGCTCGGGAGGTCAAGGAGGTGGCAGTTGCGCAAGAATTGGGAGGCTGTGAATATTTTAATGAGCGCGGCCTTGAGATGTGCGTACTTGCCTTCCTCCGGAGGGTTTTGTAGTGTTGTCCAGACTTTCGTGATTGTGGAGCTGCCCAGGGAGGCGAGGAGGTAGTCGTACATCGTTGCGTCGGCGGTGATGCCGCGGAGTCGGAATTGCGATTTGGCTTGAAGGAACCAGGCGGTGGCCAGGTTCTCCCAGAACTCCGGCAGCTTCACAGAAACTGCGTTTGTGTCAGCCATGGTTACGCTTAGGAGTCGTCCTGAGCGTCGGGGTCACCAATGTAGGAGCCTACGTACTCCTAGCAAAAAATACTGAACTCGGAGAGGTTCAACAGAAAAGGCTTAATTGTTGAGGCTGCATGCTGAACACAAAATGGAGCCAGAGACTACACAAAGTACGACTGCCTTTCATCAGTGCACAGCTTCGACTGCTCCTCCCCCGCTCTGGGCTTAACTATGTTGCAGATCGAATTTCTTAAAGGTGTGATCCTTCTTAAAGGCATGATGCCTGATTTATAGTCTACGGACCGGAAAGCGGATTGTGTCCTTTCTGTGATCGGTACGCCACAGTAGTCTGTTTTTTTGTTTTCTCTCTTGCTCTTTCTCTTGGCTGATTTAGTCTTAAAGGGGTAAAAATTCGATTGCTTTGCGCCTCCTCCCATTAGTGCCCTAAGAGGGCGCTAACTGGGTGCAAAGCAACTCGCGCCTGGGTGCGGCACTGCTCACGCCTCCCGTGTAATTCAGTGGGAGGTTAGCGGCGGTGCTAACCGGTAGCACCCCGTGGCGCTGCATTGCTGGCAATGACATCATCACCGTGCACAGCGCCCTGCTCATGCCCCAGCTGCGATCTTCGGGAGCGCCCCCTGACTTACCGCCAGATGCTATGTTCGACGGGGTCAGGGGGGCCTACCTGTGGCCAGGGAGGCGGTATTTAAAGGTGAGGTGCGGGGTGGCCATTTTTGTTGCTGGCCACCTGCCAGCACCTGCCTGCGGTCCTGTCCCCGGCCTCCTGAACCACACCCCCTCCCCCCCGCGGAGTGCCAGCTGTGCTCCAAGAGCCCGGCACTTGTCTTGAGTGCCGGGCTCTTTTGCCAGCACTCCCGATCCCCGGGTGCCTAGCTGGGCCCCGGGTTGCGCTGCGCAAGGCCCCTCCTCTTTAAGAAGGGGAGGAAGGCCTGCAGTACCGCGACATTTAGCGCTGCGATATTCCTTCTATTCCTTCTTTTGGGGCTACCACTCAATTTCCGTCGCGGGGGTGCTAATTTTTAGCGCCCCATTAGCCCATAGTTTTTATATGTTGTTTCATCTCATGACATTTTGTGTTCCTCATTGACCTGTGCAACCAGAACTCATTCTTTGATGGGGTGTTTCCCTCTCCTTCTAAGTGACCCAAGAAAAGCAAACTCGAGTGAAACTCAGCCCCAAGTGCAATAACCTGCCATTAGCCTGGAAGAGGTAGAAGACTTCCACAGGTGATCAGAGGAGTGGTGACCAGTCACGGGCTAGCATAAAAAATGCAGATCTGCAGTCCATAAATAAGAGTTTTTTTAAAAATTACTGTCAAATAACTGGAGAAGTGGTTCGCTGCCCTACAGAGCATAGCAAAGGGCATGAGAACAGTGGTCTTAATATTTGTTTTACTGCTGATGTATGTTTAATCCATGAAAGCCATGTAAAGAATCTTAGGGATATTGGGTAGGTTTGGTGCTTCATTCATCATATGCCTTAGAAGGAGAGGGTTGCAATCTTAAGGCTGTGATGGGTTGAGACTCACGGTCTTCTCATTTGGAGGGTATTTTTGATCCCACCCCTAGGCCATATCCCTACTGAACTGGAGAAACTGCAACTATAAACCTTAATACTTCCATTAATGCTGAACCTGGGTTTTTATGAAGCAATTAAAGGCTTCTTTTTATGAGCACGAGTGTATGGGTAAGCTCTTGGTGCACTCACAACCATGATGAAACAGATAGAATATTTAACCTAATTTAACCTCTCACATCTCAGCAGGCCCAGTGCCAGCTCCAGTCAATATGGTGTCCAAGTTATTTCAGGCACCCCGGGGCGTGGAATGTTTGGCCCCAAGATTGGTCCTTTTAGCCTGTTTTCTGCACAGAAAATGGGTGCAACGAGAACCAATTTCTCCCCCATTATGTTTTTAACTCTTAGCAAATGCTGGCTTTCCTCTGAAGCATTCCAGTATTGTTTAAATCCTTCAACAAAGAAAAACCCTTCTGAAAGTGAAATGAAAAATTATGGGGAACAAAGATTGGGAAAAGATACGACTAGCATGTCTTGAATGATTTTTCCAATAAATTCAGTTTTTGGGCCATCTAATGAAATCAGGAACAGTTCAGACAAAGATCAAAACAATTCTAATTGTACATTTCCGCCTGCTTTTAATAAACATGTAATTAGTAAAAATTAACATCAGCAGTTTATTGGGTATAAGTATAATGAAATGATACAAGAAATAGCTAATTATATTTGTTATGTCGCACTTCATGGCTAAATAGCAGAGTGCATAGATGGACCTGCGCAGGGAGCAGGAGAAGACTGATCATGGCTGTCCATGGGGACGAGATGACATAGGAAGGAGTCTCAGGGTATGCAAGTGAATTTTAAACATTTTGCCTGAATATAGACATAAGGGCCATAGATTGTGTTATCTTTGTTACTGATGGTCATTGGTGGTAGCAATGAGCCTGCAAGTAGAATCACAGAGATTAAGTAGAAGTGGTAAATGGTATTTTTCAGACTGGAGGGCGGTATACAGTGGTGTTCCCGTGGGGTCGGTATTAGGACCACTGCTCTTTTTGACATATATTAACGACCTGAACTTTGATATACAGGGCATCATTTCAAAGTTTGCAGATGATACAAAACTCAAAAATGTAATAAACAGTGAGGAGGGTAGTAACAGACTTCCGGAGGACATAGACAGACTGGTGAAATGGACAGGCACATAGCAGATGCAATTGGAGATGTGTGAAGTGATACATTTTGGTAGGAGGAATGATGAGAGGCAATATCAACTAAATGGTACAATTTCAAAGGGGATGCTGGAACAGAGAGACCTGGGGGTGTATGTACACAAATCTTTGAAACATAGAAACATAGAAGATAGGAGCAGGAGTAGGCCATTCAGCCCCTCGAGCCTGCTCCGCCATTCAATGCGATCATGGCTGATCATCCAAATTCAGTACCCTGTCCCTGCTTTCTCCCCATATCCCTTGATCCCTTTAGCCTTAAGAAATATATCCAACTCCTTCTTGAATATATTTAATGAATTGGCCTCTACTGCCTTCTGTGGTAGAGAATTCCAAAGGTTCACCACTCTCTGGGTGAAGAAATTCCTCGTCATTTCTGTCCTAAATGGCTTACCCCTTATCCTTAGACTGCGACCCCTGGTTCTGGACTCTCTGACCATCAGGAACATCCTTCCTGCATCTAGTCTGTCCAGTCCTGTCAGAATTTTATAAGTTTCAATGAGATCCCCTCTCATTCTTCTAAACTCCAGCGAGTATAAGCCCAATCGACCCAATCTCTCCTCATACATCATTCCTGCCATCCCAGGTATCAGCCTGGTGAATCTTTGCTGAACTCCTTCCATGGCAAGAACATCCTTCCTGAGATAAGGCGACCAAAATTGCACACAATACTCAAGATTTGGTCTCACCAAGGCCCTGTACAACTGCAGCAAGACATCCTTGTTCCTGTACTCAAACCCACTTGCTACGAAGGCCAACATACCATTTGCCTTCTTAACTGCCTGCTGCACCTGTGTGGTAAACCACTGTTAACCTGTACATGCCTGTGTGGTAAACCACTGTTAACCCTGTACAAGTCCAGGCATGTCTCAGCCCCTGGCTCCACCCCTAAGCCCGGGTATAAAGGTGACTCACCACCCTTCCCCCGGGAGCACTTAGGATGGATTCACTAGCAGAGGCATGCTCTAGTTCTTAGTCAATAAAAGCCTACTTCATATAAGTCCATTTCGTAGTCTTTGGTATTGTTGATAGCACATCAATTTTATTGACTAATTTTCAACATGGAGCAAATCTTGAAGCCGGAACGTTTAGACCTGGATCCTCAAGCAGCAGATGCAGCCAATAACTTTGAACACTGGCTGAGCTGTTTCGAAGCCTTCCTGGAGGCCTCCAGCACTACTGTCACTACAGATGACGCGAAACGGCTTGTCTTGAACTCACGGGTGAGCCACCGAGTCTACTTGATCATCCGAGACGCCACTACTTACGCGGCCGCTATCGCGACGCTAAAGGAACAATACGTGAGGCCTGTTAACGAGGTCTACGCCAGACACCTCCTGGCTACCCGAAAACAGCGCCCCGGGGAATCGGGCGCTGAATATTTACTGGCACTGAGAGTCCTCGGCCGGGACTGTAATTGCAAAGCGGTGACGGCCAAGGAATGCACGGAAGACCTGATCCGAGACGCCTACGTAGCCGGCATCAGGTCCAACTATACTCGGCAGAGGCTGCTGGAACAGAGGGGGCTCGACCTGCAGAAGACGGTGGCCCTCGCTAACTCGTTAGATGTGGCCCTCCAGAACATGGACGCCTACCCCCCTGACCGGATGGCCACGTGGATGCCACGGGAGCAGCCATCTTGGGACCCGGTAAGACCACAAGCCGCCAGCAGCCCAACTACAGCTGCAATGACCAGAGGCCAGAAATGCTACTTCTGCGGCCAGGCCAAGCACCCCAGACAGCACTGCCCAGCAAAGGACGCGACCTGCTCCAAATGCGGCAAGAAAGGCCACTACGCGAGAGTGTGCAAGGCGAAATCGACCCCCAATTCCAGCAGCGCCGCGTGTGAACCGTACAGGCCGCCATTTTGGACCCCACCAACCACGTGTGAGTCGTGCGGGCCGCCATTTTGGACACCACCAGCCGAGGGGGAGCCGCCATCTTGGACACCATCTCGGGACCAGGCCCTTGGCGCGGGCGAATACTACAGCGACCCACCGACCTCGACGATGGCCTCCATCACCCTGGACCAATCTAGGCCCCATCAACTAGCCAGGTCCATGATGAACGTAAAGGTAAATGGCCATGCCACAAATTGCCTTTTCGACTGCGGAAGCACGGAGAGCTTCATCCACCCCGACACGGTGCGACGCTACTCCCTATCGGTTATGCGCACACGCCACCAGGTCTTTATGGCCTCAAAGTCCCATACGGCGGACATCGGCGGCTACTGTGTAGCGACTCTGACAGTGAACGGCGTGGAGTACAGAGAGTTTAAATTTCTCATCCTGCCACAGCTCTGCGCTCCCGTACTGCTAGGATTAGACTTCCAGTGCCATCTGGAGAGCGTCACGATGGCATATGGCGGGCCCCTGCCCCCACTTACAGTCTGCAGCCAGCAGAATTTAAACACGGCGCCGCGCAAAGTATGCAGCCTGTCCACCCCGAAGGTCAAACCCCCCCCGTTGTTCGCTAACCTCGCCAAAGACTGCAAGCCAATTGCTACTAAAAGCAGGCAGTACAGTGCCGGGGATAGGAGCTTTATTAAATCAGAAGTACAAAGACTCCTGAGGGAAGGGATTATCGAGGGCAGCACCAGCCCATGGCGAGCCCAAGTGGTGGTAGTAAAGACCGGCGAAAAACAGCGCCTGGTTACTGATTACAGCCAGACGATCAATCGATACACGCAATTAGACGCATACCCACTTCCCCGCATATCTGACATGGTCAACCAGATAGCACAATACCGGGTATTCTCGACGATTGATCTGAAGTCGGCATACCACCAGCTCCCCATCAGGCCTGAGGACCACCAGTACACGGCCTTCGAGGCTGACGGTCGCCTCTACCACGTCCTCCGAGTCCCCTTCGGCATCACCAACGGGGTCTCGGTCTTCCAAAGGGAGATGGACCGGATGGTTGACCAGAACGCGCTGCAGGCCACCTTCCCCTATCTAGACAACGTCACCATCTGCGGCCATGACCGGCAGGACCACGACGCCAACCTAGAAAAATCCTCCGTACGGCCCAACGGCTGAATCTGACATACAACAGAGAAAAATGTATGTTCCGCACCGCGCGCCTCGCTATTCTTGGCTGCGTGGTGGAAAACGGAGTATTCGGCCCCGACCGAATGCGCCCCCTCCTGGAACTACCCCCCCCCCACTGCCTAAAAGCCCTGAAGAGATGCCTAGTGTTCTTCTCTTACTACGCCCAGTGGGTGCCCAACTATGCGGACAAAGCCCGGCCCCTCATCAAGTCAACCTCCTTCCCCCTGACGGCAGAGGCCCGTGCGGCCTTCACCCTCATAAAAGAGGACATTGTGAAGGCCACAATGCACGCAGTGGATGAGTCCATCCCTTTCCAAGTGGAGAGCGATGCATCCGACTTCGCCCTAGCCGCAACCCTTAACCAGGCGGGGAGACCCGTGGCCTTCTTTTCACGGACCCTCCAGGGCCCCGAAATTCGACACTCCTCAGTCGAGGAGGAGGCCCAGGCGATAGTGGAGGCTGTACGGCACTGGAGGCATTACCTGGCTGGTAAACGTTTCACCCTGCTCACTGACCAACGGTCAGTAGCATTTATGTTTAACAACAGACAAAGGAGGAAAATCAAAAATGATAAGATATTGCGGTGGAGGATCGAGTTATCCACCTACAACTACGATATCTTATACCGGCCCGGGAAACTTAATGAGCCCCCAGACGCCCTATCCCGTGGGACATGTGCCAACGCACAAGTCGATAGGCTACGGACCCTCCACAATGATCTCTGCCACCCGGGGGTCACCAGGTTCTTCCACTTTATTAAAGCTCGCAACCTGCCTTACTCCATCGAGGAGGTCAGGACCATGACCAGGAACTGCCAGATCTGCGCCGAATGCAAACCGCATTTTTATAGGCCAGACAGGGCACACCTGATTAAAGCCACCCGCCCCTTCGAACATCTCAGCGTTGATTTCAAGGGGCCCCTTCCCTCCTCTGACCGCAACACGTACTTCCTCAATATCATTGACGAGTACTCCCGTTTCCCCTTCGCCATCCCCTGCCCGGACATGACCAGCGCCACAGTCATCAGGTGCCTCCACGACCTGTTCGCCATATTTGGCTTCCCCAATTACATCCACAGCGACAGGGGCTCGTCGTTCATGAGCGACGAGCTGCGCCAGTACCTGCTCGAGAAGGGCATAGCCACGAGCAGGACTACCAGCTACAACC
The DNA here is from genome assembly GCF_052327205.1 of Somniosus microcephalus. Classification (NCBI taxonomy): domain Eukaryota; kingdom Metazoa; phylum Chordata; class Chondrichthyes; order Squaliformes; family Somniosidae; genus Somniosus; species Somniosus microcephalus. Next base: position 343,214,365 of record NC_140987.1, read on the forward strand.
CCCGGGGTAATGGACAGGTAGAGAGGGAGAACGCAACAGTGTGGAAGACCGCCATGCTCGCCCTAAAATCCAAGGGCCTCCCAATCTCCCGCTGGCAAGATGTCCTCCCCGATGCGCTCCACTCCATATGATCACTGCTCTGTACTGCCACAAACGCCACCCCTCAAGAGAAGATGTTCGCCTTCCCCAGGAAATCCACCTCAGGGACATCACTACCACCATGGCTGACGTCTCCGGGACCCGTCCTGCTCAGGAAACACGTGAGGAGCCATAAGACGGACCCCCTGGTCGAAAAGGTTCACCTCCTCCACGCCAACCCACAGTACGCTTACGTGGCGTATCCTGACGGGTGGGAGGACACAGTCTCAATTCGAGACCTCGCACCCTCAGGTACCACCCGAAACACCATCGATCACCATCCACTACCTCCACCCACCACCACTACCCACGACGCACCACCGGGGTGTCTACCACGAACTGATGACATGCCGGTGCCATCCCTACCCCGAGAGGACGACACGCCAGTGCTCCGTCCCACGCGAGAAGCGGCCGCGGGCAAAGAACCGCCGCAACTGGCACCACGAAGATTATTACGGCAGACAAGACCCCCGGAGAGACTTTCGTATACGAACTTTTGAAATACTTCACCCCGCCGGACTCTTTTTTAAACGAGGGGTGAATGTGGTAAACCACTGTTAACCTGTACATGCCTGTGTGGTAAACCACTGTTAACCCTGTACAAGTCCAGGCATGTCTCAGCCCCTGGCTCCACCCCTAAGCCCGGGTATAAAGGTGACTCACCACCCTTCCCCCGGGAGCTCTTAGGATGGATTCACTAGCAGAGGCATGCTCTAGTTCTTAGTCAATAAAAGCCTACTTCATATAAGTCCATTTCGTAGTCTTTGGTATTGTTGATAGCGCATCAACCTGCATGCTTACCTTCAGCGAGTGGTGCACAAGGACACCCAGGCCTCGTTGCACTTCCCCTTCTCCCAATCTATTGCCATTCAGATAATAATCAGCCTTCCTGTTTTTGCCACCAAAGTGGATAACCTCACATTTATCCACGTTATATTGCATCTGCCATGCTTCTGCCCAATCACCCAACCTGTCCAAATCATCCTGGAGTTTCTCGGCATCCCCCTCACAGCACACACGCCCACTCAGCTTTGTGTCGCCTGCAAACTTGAAGATATTACATCTAGTTCCCTTGTCTAGATCATTAATATATATTGTGAATAGCTGGGGTCCAAGGACCGATCCCTGCGGTACCCCACTAGTCACTGCCTGCCACTCGGAAAAAGACCCATTTATTCCAACTCTTTGCTTTCTATCTGCCGACCAGTTCTCTATCCAAGTCAATACCTTGCCCCCAATCCCATGTGCCTTAACTTTACACGCTAATCTCTTATGCGGGACCTTATCGAAAGCCTTCTGAAAGTCCAAATACACAACATCCACTGGTTCTCCCTTATTTTTTTATAAGTTACATCCTCAAAAAATTCCAGTAGATTAGTCAAGCATGATTTACCTTTTGTAAATCCATGTTGAGTTTGTCCAATCCTGTCACTGTTTTCCAAGTGCTCTGCTATTACATCTTTTATAATGGACTCTAGCATTTTCCCCACTACCGATGTCAGGCTTACCGGTCTATAATTCCCTGTTTTCTCTCTACCACCTTTTTTGAATAGTGGGGTAACATTAGCTACCCTCCAATCCATGGGTACTGTTCCAGAGTCTATCGAATTTTGGAAGATGACCAGCAATGCATCTAATATTTCTAGGGCCACTTCCTTAATACCCTAGGATGTAGATTATCAGGCCCTGGGGATTTATCGGCCTTCAATCCCATCAATTTCCCCAACACCACTTCCCTACAAATACTGATTTCTTTCAGTTCCTCATTTTCATCAGACCCTATGTTCCCCGACATCTCTGGAAGGTTATTTGTGTCCTCCTTTGTGAAGACAGAACCAAAATATGTATTTAATTGATCTCCCATTTCTTTGTTCCCCATTATAAATTCCCCTGATTCTGACTTCAAGGGACCTACGCTTGACTTCACCAATCTTTTTCTCTTCACATATCTATAAAAGCTTTTACAGTCAGTTTTTATGTTCCCTGGAAGCTTACTCTCATATTCTATTTTCCCCTTCTTAATTAATCCCTTTGTCCTCCTTTGTTGAATCCTAAACTGCTCCCAATCCTCAGGTTTACTGCTTTTTCTGGCCAATTTATATGTCCTCTCCTTGGATCTTATGCTATCCCTAATTTCGCTTGTTACCCACGGTTGAGTCACCTTTTTTGTTTTATTTTTATGCCAAACTGGGATGAACAAATTCTGTAGTTCATCCATGCGGTCTTTGAATGTTTGCCATTACCTATCCACCGTCAACCCTTTGAGTGACATTCCCCAATCAATCCTACCCAACTCGCGCCTCAGACCATCGTAGTTTCCTTTATTTAAATTCAGGACCCTAGTCTCTGAGTCAACTACTTCATTTTCCATCTTAATGAAGAATTCTATCATATTATGATCGCTCCAACCCAAGGTTGCAGGATAAGTTGATAAAGATGTTAAGAAAAGCATATGGAGTCTTGGCTTTATAAATAAGAGTACAAAAGCAAGGAAGATAGGCTAAACCTTTAAAAATCACTGGTTAGGCCTTAGCTGGAATATTTCTTAAAGGTAAGTCAGGCAGTAGAACCAGAGGAAATTAAGTTAAACTATTTAAAACAGATAGTAGGACACATTATTTATTCCAAATATTTATCACCCTGTAAGTAATCTGCTAGGCATTCGTAATACTGTTGAATTCTGAGAGTATTGGATGGACAAATATTGATGGACTAAATGGCCTTTTCTCATCCTTGACTTTTTTAATATTCTTAAGTACTTACCACCTTATTGTAATTGAAATCTGCTAACAACAAGGTTTGTGATGTACGGCCTATTCTGTAACAACATTAATACTGAATATGAAAAAGTTAGGAGTCGGTCTGTTAACTTTCCAATAGAATGAAATACAGCTGAGTACTTAATAGCGATGATGTTTTTACAGGGATTGTTCACATCCAGGAGGTGGCCATATTTGCATTACATATGGCACACAATATACTCAAACTGAGGCCTGTTTACAAAAAGGATGTTGATGGCGAAGCTTGTGGCAGGCATTCAAAAATACACTCCAGGTGTGATGAGAGAAAGAGGTACACCCAGACATGTGACTGTCATGGTAAATTGAACATTGGTTAGTACATTATTTGAGTTTTACAGTGGGATCCAACAAAGCCAAAATATGTACCTTTAGGAGGGTTTGGATAACAGTAACAGTGAAGGAACAAATCTACTGACTAACTCAGCAAAATTTTATGACCTTATCGAACCAATAGTAAATTTTGTTTAAGCCAATGCAAAGAGTGAAATATTTACATCCAAGCACAACTTTCCAATTCCAGCCTGTGCTAATCAGCACTAGCCATTTAATGTTTAAATTGCAATGTACTTTTATACGCTGTACTGCCAGCATTGTTCCTGGTCAGTATGGGGAGGACACATTCTAAAGCCATTTCCCCTGGTATTTAATATGATAAATGATCAACACAGTGAAAACAACACTGGATTTCTGGGTCTTTGCCCTTTTTTTTTACCAGAATCACTGATTGGCACCAGAAACAAATGCCATAGCCAAGAATATTTAGTGCCAGGCAATATCCATCTTTACACAAATTGTACTTGTGACAGCACCAAAATGCATTCATGCCAGAGTATATATTAAAAACACAATTTAGATCCACTGAAAGATATAGGATCAGGTGAACTGTGTACTAGTGTTCTCTCGCACTGAGAAGCTGTTGAACCATATCCCACGTTACCTTGTTGTGCTTCTGTAGAGCTTGCTCCGTGTCAGGCCACTATCAGTAAGCTGAAAAATGCTTTTGTTAAGTCTGTGTGTTATAGTGAGAATTACTACACAGACCACAAGAGTAAATTTTAACAGGGCTTTACTAGTCGAAGGTCAGGGCTGAACTGCCCAATAAATCATTACACAGCACTTATATACCGGTGTGGTCACCACCGGTATTACAGTATACAGCAGCCAAGATAAAGTAGTGCAACTCTTAAAATAGTTCTCTTAAAGGTGGAACGGTTACATACACCACAATCCTCCCTTTTTAGCTTAACAGTATATATTCCCCATTAAACATAACATACTAACATATATACACAACTTCATGTAAAAACAGTTCACAGATTCAGTCTCTGAGGAGGCCTCCTGACTCGGTCCGGATAACGCCTCGGTGGTGTAGTAGTTTTTGGTGGTGTAGTAGGTTCTCGTTGCTGGCGTGACTCATCTAATAGTCCTTCACTGGACTTAACAGCTTGAACTTTCGTAACTTCAGAACCAGCATTGCTGACTTCTAAAGGCTTGAGTACCTTGGGAAGTTTTTCTACTTCCAGACTGATTTGGCTCAGTTCGGAGGGACCACGTGCGTGACCTGGTAGGGGTGATAATGGTTCAGATGAGTCATCATCTTCTGCTTCTTCTCTATTGTCTTCTATTTCCTCCATCACTTCAGCTTTTGCCTCTGCCACCAATTCCCTGAGTGGCTTATTACTGCTGACACTGCTCACAAAAGGGTGCTCTTTCTTCTTAGCTTTCAACTGATCGATGAATTTGACATATTCCTTTCTTGCTCAGCTTTGATTCGTTTGGCCTCATCGCGCAGACGGTTTGTGTGTTCCTGTTCCATTTTCTCAATCAGCTGCTTCTGCTGTCTTTCCAGATTCTCCCACTCTGTGTCAAAGAACTTTTTCTTTGCATTCATCTCTTGCTCAAAACGGCGAATCATTTGTTCTAATTGCTGTTGTAGTTTGAAATTGAGTTGAGTTCGAGCCCGGTGTTCCTCAGAAATGTGCATGTCTGTAGACTGGACAGACTCAGAATTCTCTGTCAAACTATGTTGTTGTTGTTCAGTGGAATTCTGTTCTGATACTTTGTTCTCTTCTGAAGCATTTATGCACTCCTTCGTTTTTCCATCATTAGTCTGCAAGTCCATTTTAGACTTGTCTTTTGCACATGGGCTGGTCTTACCATCATCAGTTCCAGAGTCTGAGCTGATTGTCTTCACCGAGTTCTCACTCTCTGCTTTGTCACTGTCACTGCTGCATATGCCCTCATCCAATATTCTGGACAATCGTTCAGGTTTAACATCTTTTTTTCCGGAATCTACCGTTATTGCTTTTAGGGAGTGCCAGTCCATATTTATTTTCCTGATCCACTCCCGTCCCAGAAGTGGTGGACCTCCCTCAGGTAGTACATATAAGTCCATTCCTTGGTGTTCTTTGCCCTTGTGTATCACCTTGACTTTTATCTTTCCGATGGGGTATACTCTTTGCCCCGTGTATGTCTGCAATACTATCTCCGTATCCCGTAGGGGAATATGTGTGAATAACCTTTTGTAATCTTGCTTATTCATGACCGTCAATGCCGATCCGGTGTCCAATTCCATCTTCACTTGGACTCCTGCTATCTGCAGTGTGACCCAGATAGTTTGTCGGTCAGCTTCCTTACTCACATTGTGAATTCTCAGACTACCCAGTTCCTTGCTGTTGGAGTCTGAATCCAAATTCTGTTCATCCGAATTCTTCTCAGCCACCTTATGTACCTTTCTGCACTTTTCCTGCGGTGACTTTTTGTTGCTGGTCTTCTTTCCTGACCGGCATACTTTAGCTATGCGACCAAGCTTGCCACATTTTCTACATTCCTGGTTTTTAAACCAGCATTGGTTCTGATCGTGTGTTGTCTTTCCACAACGATAATATTTCGTTGTACCCAAAGCCATTTGATCTACGCTGAGTACCGCTGCCTTCAGCTGCATTTCCGCAGTGCCTCTCGCTGCGGCTTCATGCAATGCTGCAATAGTGACAGCCTTATCAAGTGTAAGATCATTCTCTTCAAGCAGCCGCTTTTGTGTTCCTTCTTTCGACAATCCACACACGAATTTGTCTCTCAGTGCCTCTGTCAGTCCTTCCCCAAACTGACAGTATTTCGCTAGCTTACGCAGTTCAATTAAATACTCCGCGTTGCTTTCCTCTTTCCGTTGCATTCTCGCATAAAATTTAAATCGTTCCGCTAACATCAGCGGTGTGGTGTTCAAATGATTTCTCAGGACAGCAACAATATTAACGAAAGTCTGATCCGCCGGTTTAGCTGGTGATAGAAGATGCTTCAATAGCCCGTATGTCTTCGCACCCATTGAGTTTAGTAAGGTTAGTGCTTTATCTTTATTTGATATTTTATTTGCCTTACGATAAATCTCTATGCGTTCTACATATGTGGCCCAATCTTCAACATAGGAATCAAAATCGTTGATGTTACCACGCTTAGGCATCCTCGCAATCTTCTTGAGAAACAAAAAGAAATTTTTATTTTTATTTTTTTCAAAATGGCAGTTTCCCGCGCTTGTCTTCTTCCCCCGCCTACGAAAATGGCGGCTTCCCGCGTTTGCCTTTCTCCCCTGCTGGCTGTAATGGCGATTGCCGTATTGCTGCGTTCGCCCTCCCCAGCGGTTCTCAAATCGTGCCTCCCAGCCCCTCTTGCAGTCCGGTCCTTTCCCCCGGCTGCGGCTGAGTTCTCCGCGGTTTTTAAAAAAAAATTTCTCCCGCGCCTTATGCTGTCCCGGTCGCTGCGCCTCGCGGCCTCGGTAGCTGCCCGGCCTTTTTCACCGGTCACGGTTGAGCTCTCTCTCGACGCTGTTGCGTCTCCCAGCCCGCTTGCAGCCCGGTCTTTTACCCCGGCTGCGTTTGCATTCACCGCAGCTCCCGTGCCTTACGCTGCCCCAGTCTCAGCGCCTCTGGCCCCGACTTCTGTCCGGCTCTTTTCCCTGGCCGTGGTCGAGTTCTCCGCCCTTATATCCTCCGTTTTTCCCTCCTCTACTTCACAGCCAACGTGGCCGACTTGCTGCTCGTCGCTGATCGGCTTACCCACCACCGTGATAGAAGGGATGATCACTGCCTGTTGCTGATGGAAGGCTTCGTGTCAGAATTCTTCCTTTGCTCTGCAGACCCGAGTCTTTTCTCAGCAGAATGATGAGGGCGGATGCCTCTTCCCGACGCCCGTTAAACTGCCTTGGATGTATCTCTGCCGCAGGGTAAGATCATACTCGTCGCCACTGTTAGTCTGTGTGTTATAGTGAGAATTACTACACAGACCACAAGAGTAAATTTTAACAGGTCTTTACTCGTCGAAGGTCAGGGCTGAACTGCCCAATAAATCATTACACAGCACTTATATACCGGTGTGGTCACCACCGGTATTACAGTATACAGCAGCCAAGATAAAGTAGTGCAACTCTTAAAATAGTTCTCTTAAAGGTGGAACAGTTACATACACCACAGCTTTCTATTTCTCGTATGGCTTTAAACCAAACACAGACAGCTCAATGGATTTTTAAAATTCAATGAAGATCTCTATCGGATTTTTAGTGAAGGAACAAGCATAATTTTCCACATCCGCACATTTTGAAAGGAGTCAAGTGTTTGATAAGAGGGAGTTTGGGTAAACCTAAGAACATTTTTTTAAGTTATTGAGGTGATAGTGTGCATAACAGGACAGAGGGTTAACTAGCCAGTGACATAACATAAATTCCCCCACTTCTAATTATGTGGGGAGATATAAAGGTTGTTCTCCATGGCATTTGTTTGCATGTGGTGCATAAGATAAAAGTATTAAGTTGCCATTTCATTTAAAACTGAGTTGGCAGAGAACAATTTTATTTTCATTAAGTGCCAACTAGTTCCAAATGTGGAGGCAATTTTGTATTCTGGGCTCCTCCCCACTGGGAAACGTTCAAGTCCTAAAAGAAAGGACTTACATTTATACCGCGCTTTTCACGACCGTAGGATGTCCCAAGGCGCTTTATAGCCAATGAAGTACTTTTTGATGTCTGGATTTCTACCAGATCCAAGAATTACATTGAGGCTAATCGTAACAGTTTATTCATGACTTACAGACTGATCCTCTTTTCTAATAGTGTTGGTTATGTCAAAAATGTTCTTTACCTCAGTAATTTTCTGCTGAGTTAAACATAATGGGGCATAGCAGTTTAACCACGTCAAACTACTTCTATCTAGAAGAATGATGCCACGTTGTAAGTTACTATACATCATTTACAGTACATAAAGTACAGTTGCAAAAGTGCACTTTGGCAGAGAACAATTTTATTTTCATTAAGTGCCAACTAGTTCCAACTGTGGAGGCAATTTTGTATTCTGGGCTCCTCCCCACTGGGAAACGTTCAAGTCCTAAAAGAAAGGACTTACATTTATACCGCGCTTTTCACCACCCTAGGATGTCCCAAGGCACTTTATAGCCAATGAAGTACTTTTTGAAATGTAATCACTGTTGTAATGTAGGAAAAGCAGCAACAAATTTGCACACAGCAAGGTCCCACAAACAACAATGAGATACACGACCAGATAATTCATTTTAGTGATATTGGTTGAGCAATAAATATTGACAAGGACATCGGGATAACTCCCTTGCTCTTCTTCGAATAGTACCGTGGGATCTTTAACGTCCACCTGAGAGGACGAACGGGGCCTCGGTTTAATGTTTCATCTGAAAGACAGCACCTCCTTCAGTACTGCACTGAAATGTCAGCCTAGATTATGTGCTCAAATTTCTGGAGTGGGACTCTTCTGACTCAGAGGTGAGGGTGCAACCGCTGAGACATCCAAGAGACCAAGAAAGGAGATCTTGATTCCATCCATCCAGGCTGGATTATAACTTGAGCCCAAAAAGTACAGGCACATTCAAAAATGTTATGAAAAACAGGCCAAAATTATTCTGTCTGCAACCAACGTTCCCGCTAAGCTGTGTGACTGCGTGGTGTTCTGGAGGTCCCGCGCAGGCCGCTCACCGCGCTGTGCAACCAATTAAAGGGACCACACACACACAAAAAAATTAGAGGGAACATTGTCTGCAACAATATACTGCTATGGTAATATTGGCGATAACTTTGTCTTTATTACAAGTTTGCATTTTCCACAGTTAATTAAACACAGCCATATTGGATTGCTGCACAATGACTAATATATCAATTACGTCAATTTACTGGGGGCTGAATCTTCCTAGCCATGCAATTTTCCACAATGTTTTGCATTAAATATGCACACTTTAAGGCACATTTGAAGTAGATTTTAGCACTTCCTATTATTAGATAACTGCTTAGTTACAGATTTGCTAAAAATGCATTGTGCTATATAGGAAGCTATGGTGATTTACAGAAGTATTGAAATTCCTGAACATTTACAGGTATTATGCTATGAATAAGATTTGTAATGCATGATATTTAAAAGCTGCCCGCACTGACTATATTGTATTATATAATTGAATTAAAGGAAAATAATAAGTGTGATCTGAATGAAAATTGCATGTTATCCAACTATTTTTATGGACTAAAAACAGAAAATGCTGGAAATACTCATCAGAACAGGCAGCATCTGTGGAGAGAGAAACAGAGTTAACGTTTCAGGTCGATGACTCTTCATCAGATGCTGCCTGACCTGCTGAGTATTTCCAGCATTTTCTGTTTTTATTTCAGATTTCCAGCATCCGCAGTATTTTGCTTTTGTATTTTTATGGACTGTCTGGCAACTTGGGCCTTCTACATGCAAGCTGCAAGGAACTGAAGACCCAGAAGATAAAGGTGCAGCCCATATGTGTGGAAACTGGAATAGTAGGACTTGGGGTGTTATGATCTAATGTTGTCACATAATGTAAATAGCTAATAGCTTGTTGTAGTACTGAGTTAACAAGATGCTAATTGATTAAATTGGGAGTGAATTGGATATAAAACAGACACTCAAAAGGGATTGGTTATTGGTTTGGAGCTGACGAACAAAGGACTCTTTTATTCTTCTCAAAGAATACAAAGAACTACCACCGAGCATAGATTACCATCCATTTTTACATGGTAGTATCGACAAAAAGAGACCTGAATTATGAAAAAAACTACTGTTTACAAGGATGATACCCGAACTGAGAGGAAAGACTGAACAGGCTGGGGCTCTTTTCTCTAGCTGAGGGAAGGTTGAGGGGTGACCTAATAGACGTCTTTAAAATTATGAAGGTGTTTCGTAAGGTAGATGTAGAGAAGATGTTTCCACTTGTGGGGAGTCCAAAACTAGGGGCCATAAATATAAAATAGTCACTAATAAATCCAATAAGGAATTCAGGAGAAACGTCTTTACTCAGAGAGTGGTTAGAATGTGGAACTCGCTACCGCATGGAATAGTTGAGGCAAATAGTATAGATGCCTTTAAGGGGAAGCTAGATAAGTGCACGAGGGAGAAAGGAACAGAAGGATATGCTGATAATGTTAGATGAAGTAGGGTGGGAGGAGGTTCATGTGGAGCATAAACACCGGCATAGACCAATTGGGCAGAATGGTCTGTTTCTGTGCTGTAAATTCTATGTAATTCTATGTAATTTAAAAAGATTTGCATTTACAAAGTAATATACCACATTAAAAACAGTAGTTAGCTTCATTATTATTTATGATTGTCAAATGACATCAAACACTATTTAACGTACAACCTTGGGAGGAGACGTCACAGAGCTACGCCTCCAAGTGCGGGGGCATTCACTGCTGCTACAATAATCTCACCCGATTGACTGCCTCAGGTCTGAATCCTGAAAGGCTTCAGATAGAGAGTGGCTAGTTATCAGTGCAATCAGCAAACTAATGAGACAGCTAACTGTATCTAGACACCTTACATAGTGTGATCCAGGGGTGCAACCTCACTATGTAGCTACTAAGAATTAGTTTGTGTGGCAACAAATCATTTTTGGTGCCCTGAGCCTTTGAGGCACTTCAAGGTGGGCAGGTGGAAGGCAGTTGAGGCACCTGATGTGTTGCAGGTGCCTGATGCATCGCTTCTTATTCTCTGGGTGCAATGAGAGAACGCCTCAAGGTTTTGTACAGTGGCTGTATCGAGGACCTTGCAAGTGATGCGATGTCCTCCCACCTTCCCTTTTAACCACGGCATTATACTGTGTAGTAGTTGGATACCAATGCCACAAGAGACCATCCAATCATCTTCCTCTGATTCTCGCTTGTTTTAATACTCCTCCTCAGATGCTCTGCATGTGTCTTCTTCCATTGATAGGGATTTAGATGAAGCCTCTCTGAAGCTAGAAAAGTATGATATATGAACAAACGAGTTAAAACTCTCAATCATCTGAGAACGTTTATATAAAGATGGCTATTTAGGCCATTTGCCACATCTTTGCTGTAATGGTTGACAATGGCCTCCTTCTGTGCCATTGATTTCTATGCTTCTATGATACACTGGTGGGCAATATCAGGCTATACAGACTGTGCAATTACTATTGGCATGCATATTCAGTTAGTGTATATTATGGGAGATTAATATTTTAACAGTGAATATAACATAACAAAAAAATTAACCAAAAATAAAAAATTAATGGGCCGGATTTTCTGATCAGAGGCTTCCTGCATGCGGATCTCTCCAATCGGAAAAAATCTATGAACTTACCTGCTGGTTCTGTAGGTCCTGATACTTCCGATCCTGGGCCTCTGCTCTACGAAATGCGCAGAGGCCCAGGTATCCCATGGATCACGTGGGTCATGGGGAACCAATCAAAGAAGGGAATCCCCCGTCACACTTTTGACAGGTCTCTACGCACAGATCTGTCAAAAGTATGAATGGGGATCACTTTTAAAAACACAGTTAAACATTAAATAAATTAAAAAAAAACATGTATTTAAAATTAGTTAAAATTATATTAAATTAAATAATTAAAGTTTTTTTATGGGGCTAAAAATAAACTTACCTTTTTTGAAAGTATGGTTAAATTATAGATGAGTGGAAAAATTAAAAAAAAAATTTTTTTTAAACTCTTATGCTGGTAAAAGCAGGCCTTACACCTGCTTTTCCCAGGCGTAAGATTTTTAAAGGTTTTCAGCGGGCGGAGGTTGTGCAGAAAGCGGAACTCTCCGCCCATAGAGGCCCTTTTCCAGGGCAGGCGTGCGATTTGTCAAGGGAATTCTTGACAGATCGCAAGTGCCGGGTGACATAAGAAAACTACTAGGCACTTGGTCGAAGCGTTAATCAAAGCTTTAATCAACTGTTTTACAACATGGAGATCTAGTTGTGTCCTTCACTAGTTCCTGTTAAGAATGTCCTGCGCAGGCTGGGCCCGTGCCCGAGTATTTATACTCTCCCTGGCCGCTCAGTATTATTTCATAAGTCTTTCTTTCATGAATGACTGATTCATGCCACTGGGTTTTAATGCATGCGCTTCGCATACCTGAAACCAGCACTTGCAAGGCCCCTATGGGTGCATACACACCCGTGGGGGTCGGAATATCTGGCCCAATAATTTAAGTACTTGGTGATGTGCTCTCCTTCTCCAGCCATAAGTCTGAAAATCATGGCCACTCTCATTTCTGTAGCTATTAGTAATTTTTTTCTGGCTCTGTCTTGGCCCTTATTCATTCTCCATAGACCTTTGCTTGACCACCTGCGCATGTATCAGCCTTTTAAGTAATTAACGCATCTCTTAAATGTTGACATTTTGCTAACATTGGGATATATTTGTCCAAGGCTTTTTAGTGCTTACTTTTATAAGCCAACATTCCTTTATTTACTTTTAATGGATTATTTCAACAAAACATAAACCTCCATCCTTGAGATCTGCATAGGTATTAAACAGTCTTTTTTGCATTTAATTTTGCTGCATTGAACTCCACCGCAAACAAAACCATACTTGTTAACAAAGACTAAGTGGGCCATTTCCAGTTGTTAAGCTGTTTAATTTGCTCTATTACATGCTGTATTCCATTCAATGGCTTAACTTACTATGGTAGTGGTAAATTACTATGCAAAAAAAACCCTGAAAATTATGTTCTCATGGCTGGGCAGTAAACATGTGTAATTATTGTGCTATTACTGTACAAATAGCTTTAATAGCCGTGGATTGATATAGCTGGCTAAATTCTTTATAAATATGCCTTATTTCTAATGAACAGCACAGCAAAGTGGCTAGGAGTGCTGTATAAAATGCTTTTGGGCTGGATTTTGCCAGCAGAGGCGGGTTTGCAGCGGAAGAGGTAGTTGGTGGGTTCTGGTCCCGCTCCCGGCTCCAGCCACACTGTGCAAACAATTTTGCATTGATTGGGCTTGTTAAGCCCGCCATGCGTGTTACTCGGCCCAATCACTAGGTGCAGGTCTGTTGAGGTCCTCTGATGACGCGTTTGCTGCCAGTCTATTTAAGGGGGCCAGGTCCCCTTTTGCCTTCACTTCAGATTACATACTCCTGAGTGCTGCTTGTTTGAGAAATTACTGCAGAGAGACAAAGGACTGTGCCACAATTCAACGATGACTCCCTCCATGTTCTTGTGGAGAGAGTCAGAGGACGCAGGGAGGTCTATTCCCTGCAGATGGAAGGAGGAGACCTGCTCACCAGACAAAGGCAGCCTGGTTGCAAATAGCTGAGGAGGTGAATGCAAGGTCTGTGGTGTCTCGCACCTGGGTGCAATGCAGGAAGAGGTTTAATGATCTCCTGCATTCGGGAAAAGTGAGTATAAAATCACACTTACCTTCATTCTGCAGTGCTTGTCATCACATCCCCATCACTCTGCATTGCCATCCCTACTCCTGCACATCCTAACTCACTCCAACATCCCTTGCACCATCACCCATCCATCCCTCCCTATGTACAGAATCACATCCCCATCTTACTATGCACCCCTCACACCCACCCTCAATGTTATGCAATGACAACAACTAACAACTCAAAAGGATGAAACATGGTATTGGCACCCCACTCCATCATAGTCTCACTCTAAACATCTATCCTATCCATTCTTTACACTCATTCCATCACTCTCACTAAAACTGCACTTCTTGCCCTCATTGCAGGAAAAGAGAGCCCACAGTAAGAGGGAGAGGGAGCGAGCAGGAGGTGGACCACCATCGTTGGCTGAGCTCACCAATGCTGAGGAGGCAGCTCTGGATATTGCAGGAGTAGTTGACCAGCTTGAAGTGGAGGATGGAGAGAGGGGCTCATTAGAACAACCTGGTGATAGAATTATTTTCCATACATCTTATTTGGCATTCATGAGTGAATCAATTGGGATCTAATGTCAATAGAAATTGAATGCTCCTCATGTGCATACTGGGATGTGTCTGCAATCTACATATCACATGTCTAACTCATGTCTTTACTCTCCTACAGGACAATCAAGAGCTCCCCACCCCACTGTCCAGGAGGAAGAGCAGGAGCACTCCTCAGTGGATCCTCCAGTCTCTGAGAGAGCAGCGTCAGCAGAAATGAGTGCACCCAGCACCAGTGCAGAGACACACACCTCAGTGGGTCATTTGCGAGATAGAGTAGTGTTGTCACCTGGTGTATCACAGTGCACGAGTGAGCAAGAGCAGATGGTGGAGACAGGGACAGCAGTGGAGAGTCCTCGTTGGAGGCCGCAGGACACTCCCAGCTCTGTTCAGCTGCATGTGGACGCTGAGCCGTGGGGGCCATCCAGAAAGAGAGCGATCCTGGAGCTTCAGGAACAAGTGCAGGAGGCCCTGACAGGGTACGGTGACTGCAAGAGTGCAGAGAATGGAGAAGTCCATCTCAAATATGAGCAACGCCATGGTGCACGCACTGGCAACTGTAGGTACCGCCATGGAAAGGATGGCAACCTCCATGGAAGACATAAATCGCCAGACTCAGGAGAACATGGTCATCTATGGAGGAGAGATGGGCATCTATTGAGGAGAGAAACCAAAGGTTCATGGACGTACTTGTTATGAGGAATCTTAGTACAGACATGGGTCCTCATGAACCCACTGATGTGCAGCAAGTTGCTCTCCAGCTCCTTGCTAGCAAAGAAGTGCGGGTAGCCCATGAAAGGGATGATGGTGGGGGTGTACATGGAAGTGGGGGCTCCTCTCCAAGTGCTCAAACTTCCCCCTCCCTTGCCATCCCCTTGCTCAGAGCCCCAGATGCCTCCCCGAACAGTGATGGCTGAGTCTGCCCCTGCACAGCTGCAGGAGGAGCAGACTTTGGCGGGTCCCTCAAAGGCTCCAAAACCCAGAGGACGACTAAGCAGGCGCAGCAGGGAAGTGAGCAGATTGCCTCTACATCTGGTGAAGCCACAGGGGTAGCACCACGTAGAAGCACGCGTAAAAGTAAGCTCCCACATAAATAATCACAAGGGTAGTCACTTGGGTGATTTGCTATAAATGAATGTTAAGATTTTGTTCTTTTATTTTGTTGTAATAAGGTAATGTTTTCTGAATGTTTGAATTCATTGCCATTCGTGTGGTCACAATTTGAAGTGGCACAGTGAAGGGTGAGGGCACCTTTTATGTGCAGCAATGGTGGTGACAGTGCAAGGAATGCACAGATCATTGTAGAGATGCTCTATGGTGTTGAAGTGTGGTCATGCCAACCCTCATGTGCATGTGGCAGCCACATGTCTGTGCTGCATAAAGTTAGGTGAATCTGGCATTGATTAGGCCATTCCTGGCATCACTGGCAGCAATGTGCTCACATGCTGGTCACACTGGGTTAGCCGTCTCCTCCAGGTCTTCCTCATGCTGAACCTCATGTTGCTCCTCCTCCTCCTGTTCCTCCTCTGAAGAGACTGTGCGCTCTGCGCCTTGTTCCTCCTGCAACGCTAATCCCCGCTGCAGTGCGATGTTGTGCAGGGCACAGCAGACAGCGATGATTCTCGAGACCCTAGCTGGTGCATACTGAAGGGCTCCACCAGATCTGTCCAGGCATCTGAAGCTCATTTTGAGCAACCCTATTATGTGCTCTGAGACTTCAGGTGGAAATGTGGCTTTGATTGTAACGCTCGTGAGACTCGTTTGATGGGCTCCTCAATTGTCATTAGCCACGTCTTCGGGGGATAGCCCTTGTCTCCAAGGAGCCAGCCGGAAAGTTTGTTTGGCGAAGAGCTAAGTAACAGTGGACTAGCGCAGGATGTAAGAATCATGGCAGATGCCAGGGAACTTGTCGCACACATGCATGATGCTCTTCCTATGGTTGCACACCAGCTGCATGTTAAAGGAGTGGAAGCCCTTGCGGTTGACAAATACTGCTGGGTTCTGATGGGGTGCCCTGATGGCCACATGTGTGCAGTCGATGACGCCCTGCACCTGTGGGAAGCCAGCCAGATTGGCAAAGCTGAGCGCCTGCTCGGTAACACTGGCTTCATCAGTGGAAAAGTGGATGTAATTGGCAGACTTGTCAAAGAGGGCATCGGTAACCCGCGTGATGCATCTGTGGGCGGCCGACTGTAAGATGCCGCTAATGTCTGCTGCTGATCCCTGGAAGGTGCCTGACACAAAGAAGTTGAGTGCAGTGGTGAATTTGACAGCCACTGGTAAGGGGTGTCCACCTGCTCCTCTGAGCTGCAGGTTTTGATCGAGCATTGTGCAAATGTCTGCGACTACCTGTCGCAAAAGTCTCAACCTACTTCAGCACTGCTGCTCAGTCATGTCGAGGAAGCTCATCCACTGCCTGTAAACCCTATGCTGGGGGTATCTCCTGCGGTGCGGTGCGGTGTGGTGTGGTGCAGCCCTGCGCTGATGGCCTCTGCCCTGTGCAGCATCAGGCGGCTGAAGAGAAGGTTAGCGCCCTTGATGTTGGTGCTGCTGGTGTGCCTGGTTCTGCTGCTGCTGCGGATGATCATCTCCCGATTCTGAGGACCAGGATGAGAGAGTATAAGTCATTCCCATTCTCCTGTTATATATGGCAGATGAGGATGAGATGTTAGAAGCAATCAGTCAATGGGGAGAGAGGTTATTCCAAGGAGGTGACAGTGCATATAGATTAACACCACACACTTACAGCCTCAATACAGATCAAATGTGTCTGCCCAATCCTGAAATCAGCAACTTCTGACATTGCAAACTGAACAGATGTGAAAGGTTAGATTTTATACTGCATTTGTAGCTGTGATCTATTCAACTCGATTGAACATCCGACATACTACCTGACGTGATCTCCAAACAACATGAACCCTGTTAAAAAAGTGGGAAAATACAAAAGAGCTGGCAAAATTGTATTTAACAAGCACTTAATAAGCAGTTAACTAGCCTAAATGCCTACCCCGCCGCTTGGTGTCGGGTCTGTTCTGAAATCGCAGACCCGACACTTTGGAAACTTATATGGAGGCGGGTTCGCTGCGGGTTCCAAACCCATCGTCAATCATTTCGATTTTGACAGCAGACCCGCCTTTGAACCCGCCCTCTGAGCACCAGCAAAATCGCGGCCTTTGTGTTTTACAAGACCCGTAACTCCCTCCAAAAATATCACGATGCTATGGGAAGGGTCCCAACTCTCATACAGAATTTGTGGCGAATGGTTTTCAGGAATTGTTGGCACTAAGTAAAATTCTGAGTGAAACAGAAACATATTGCAAGAAATACAGAACCAATGTCATCATTTGTACAAAATCTCTGTTTTTTTTCCCCATTTCTTTGTCTGCATTAAAACATATAGGAGGAGCAATGACCAAACCAGCTTCACTTTACACGTCGTCATACAGAATGCTGATTTTAGTGATGTTGGTTACCATTTTAAAATGCATTTTATATTAATGCTTATTTGTTGCATACACTTTTAAAAAACAGCATTACAGTAATAAAATTCATACAGTGTGGGGTCTTGCAGGTTTATTACCAAATATTACTTTACATAACATGCAATATATACACACAGGGTGAACTAGTTGCAATTTCATGTAGAATGGTTAAAGTTTAGTACAAGTCTAGGCAAGAGAATAGATTGTGATAATCCTTTTGTTTATTGTGTCCTCCACATAAGTAAGAAATGTTTGAATGATTTCAGGGATCTAATCTCTCAAGATGTTTAGTATGATAGAAGTAGTCAATCATTTTTTTTCCACAAAGATTCTCAAATTTTATAACATAAAAAAATTGAGATTTCTTCAGCTTCTGTATATTAGACATTCATACAAATTTGAAAATATCGGATACAATCTTCTAAAGATCAGCATAGGCACAAATTCTTCTAATGAAAACCTGAGAGTTTTGCTAATGAAATTGCAGCAATGTACAGCTTTGAAACATGCAATTTCTAAGTATGTGCTTTTATTTGTGTGCTGCTAATTATGGAGAAAAATATTCTCCCTTTCCTCATTACTCTAACTAATATTTTAATTTCCGAACCATGCAAAATAATTTAATGGGTATTTTTAAAAATCATTCTCAGGAATTAAATAGTGTCACTTGTCCTTAGTTGCCCTGAGAAGGTGGTCGTGGGCCACCTTCTTGATCCTTTGCAATAGCAGTTTGATACAACTGAGTGATATGCTAGGCCACTTCAGAGAGACTTAAGAGTCAACCACTTTGGTGTGGGACTGGAGTCACATACAGACCGGACTGGGTAAGGACGGCAGGTTTTCTTCCCTGAAGAACATTAGTGAACCAGTTGGGTTTTTATGACAATCCGACAGCTTCATGGTCAGATTTACTGATACCAGCTTTTTATTTCCAGATTGTTTTTAAAAACAGTCTTCAAATTCTCAAACTGCCATGGTGGGATTATGAACTCACTTTCCCTGGATTACAAGTCCAGCACCATAACCACTGCACTGCCATACCCAGTAAAGCAATTTAGTGGGTGGTTGGGATCTACATAACTTGGTAGGCATGATATGTAGAATCACATGAGAGTCTTCTCAGCAGAGAGAAAAGTCCTGCATGATGGATATTTTTGGATATTTGTTTCCACCCTTTTTAGGGAAATGCTGTTAATCAGACCCACTGCGGCAATGGTGCTTTTGGTAAATGCAAATCAAATCCAGACAAAAGTTCTTGGGGCTTCACTTATTATTTCATTTCTTTAAAGCTCTACTGCTGCCTATTCTTAAATAATGAGTATCTTGAGATCTGCACTGTATTTAGTGTTTATGTACTAAGGAAAAAGTTAAATTGTTTAAAGACAACTTTTCTATAATGACGCTAGTAAATCATTACTTTAAACTTTTAGCTTGTTAACAATCATGCTAAACCTGCACTGGAGCAAACTTCAGACTCATGCTGCCTTTTATCATTGTTTACTGTTGGGTAAATACATTGAAACATAGAAACATAGAAGATAGGAGCAGGAGTAGGCCATTCGGCCCTTCGAGCCTGCTCCGCCATTCAATGTGATCATGGCTGATCATCCAAACTCAGTACCCTGTCCCCGCCTTTTCCCCATATCCCTTGATCCCTTCAGCCTCAAGAAACATATCCAACTCTTTCTTGAATATATTTAATGAACTGGCCTCCACCGCTCTCTGGGTGAACAAATTCCTCCTCATTTCAGTCCTAAATGGCTTACCCCTTATCCTTAGACTATGACCCCTGGTCCTGGACTCCCCGGCCATCGGAAACATCCTTCCTGCATCTAGTCTGTCCAGACCTGACAGAATTTTATAGGTCTCGATGAGATCCCCTCTCAATCTTCTAAACTCCAGTGAGTATAAGCCCAATCGACACAATCTCTCCTCATACGTCATTCCTGCCATCCCAGGTATCAGCCTGGTGAATCTTCGCTGCACTCCCTCCATGGCAAGAACGTCCTTCCTCAGGTATGGTGACCAAAACTGCACACAATACTCAAGGTGCGGTCTCACCAAGGCCCTGTACAACTGTAGCAAGACATCCTTGTTCCTGTACTCGAACCCTCTTGCTACGAAGGCCAACATACCATTTGCCTTCTTAACCGCCTGCTGCACCTGCATGCTTACCTTCAGCGACTGGTGCACAAGGACACCCAGGTCTCTTTGCACTTCCCCTTCTCCCAATCTATTGCCATTCAAATAATAATCTGCCTTCCTGTTTTTGCCACCAAAGTGGATAACCTCACATTTATCCACATTATAATGCATTTGCCATGTTTCTGCCCAATCACCCAACCTGTCCAAATCGGACTGGATTTTCCCGACATCCTCCTCGCAGCTTACCCTCCCGCCCAGCTTTGTGTTGTCTGCAAATTTGGAGATATTACATCCAATTCCCTCATCCAGATCATTAATATATATTGTGAACAGCTGGGGTCCTAGGACCGATCCTTGCGGTACCCCACTAGTCACTGCCTGCCACTCGGAAAACGACCCGTTTATTCCAACTCTTTGCTTTCTGTCCGCCAACCAGTTCTCTATCCAAGTCAATACCTTGCCCCCAATCCCATGTGCCTTAATTTTGCACGCTAATCTCTTGTGTGGGACCTTATCGAAAGCCTTCTGAAAGTCCAAATGCACCACATCCACTGGTTCTCCCTTATCTATTTTACCAGTTACATCCTCAAAAAATTCCAGTAGATTAGTCAAGCATGATTTACCTTTTGTAAATCCATGTTGACTTTGTCCGATCCTGTCACTGCTTTCCAAGTGCTCTGCTATTACATCTTTTATAATAGACTCTAGCATTTTCCCCACTACCGATGTCAGGCTTACCAGTCTATAATTCCCCGCTTTTTCTCTACCACCATTTTTGAATAGTGGGGTAACATTAGCTACCCTCCAATCCGTGGGTACCGTTCCAGAGTCTATCGAGTTCTGGAAGATGATCAGTAGTGCATCTACTATCTCTAGGGCCACTTCCTTAAGTACCCTGGGATGTAGACCATCAGGCCCTGGGGATTTATCGGCCTTCAGTCCCATCAATTTTCCTAACACCATTTTCCTACAAATACTGATTTCTTTCAGTTCCTCGCTTTCATCAGACCCTATGTTCCCCGGCATCTCTGGGAGGTTATTTGTGTCCTCCTTTGTGAAGACAGAACCAAAGTATGCATTTAGTTGGTTGGCCATTTCCTTGTTTCCCATTATAAATTCCCCCGATTCTGACTGCAAGGGACATACGCTTGACTTCACTAATCTTTTTCTCTTCACATATCTATAAAAGCTTTTACAGTCAGTTTTTATGTTCCCTGATAGCTTACTCTCATATTCTATTTTCCCTTTCTTAATCAATCCCTTTGTCCTCCTTTGTTGACTCCTAAACTGCTCCCAATCCTCAGGATTATTGCTTTTTCTAGCCAATTTATATGTCCTCTCCTTGGATCTTATGCTATCCCTAATTTCCCTTGTTAGCCACGGTTGAGTCACCTTTTCTGTTTTATTTTTGCGCCAAACTGGGATGAACAAATTCTGTAGCTCATCCATTCGGTCTTTGAATGTTTGCCATTGCCTATCCACCGTCAACCCTTTGTGCGCCATTCCCCACTCAATCCTGCCCAACTTGCTCCTCAGACCATCGTAGTTTCCTTTATTTAAATTGAGGACCCTTGTCTCTGAGTCAACTACTTCATTCTCCATCTTAATGAAGAATTCGATCATATTATGATTGCTCCGACCCAAGGGGCCTCGTACAACAAGATTGCTAATTAATCCTTTCTCGTTGCATAATACCCAGTCTAAGATGGCCTGATCTCTGGTTGGTTCCTCGACATATTGGTCCAGGAAACCATCCCGTAAACACTCCAGGAATTCCTCCTCCACAGTATTGTTACTAATTTGGTTGGCCCAATCTATATGTAGGTTAAAGTCACCCATGATGACTGCTGTGCCCTTATTGCACGCTTCTTTAATTTCCCTTTTAATGCCATCCCCAACCTCCACCTTACTGTTTGGAGGTCTATATACCACTCCCACTAATGTTTTTTTCCCCTTAGTATTTCTCAATTCTACCCATACAGATTCCACATCAAAAGAGCTAATATCCTTCATTACAATTGTATTAATCCCTTCTTTAACCAGTAATGCTACCCCACCTCCCTTTTCTTTTTGCCTATCTTTCCTGAATATCGAATACCCCTGGATGTTGAGTTCCCAGTCTTGGCCATCCTTGAGCCAAGTTTCTGTAATCCCAACCAAATCGTATTCGTTTACCTCTATTTGCGCAGCCAATTCATCCCCCTTATTACAAATGCTCCTCGCATTAAGACACAAAGCCTTCAGGCTTGTTTTTTTAACGCTCTTAGACCTATTAGAATGATTATTTACTGTGGCCACGTTTGATTTAAACCGTTGATTTCTCTGACTGCCACTTTTGTTTTTCCCCTTCCTATCTTTTGCTTTTATCCCTGTTTTCCTTTCCTCTGTCTCCCTGCTCAGGTTCCCAACCCCCTGCCATTTTAGTTTAAACCCCCCTGAACAGTGCTAGCAAACCTCCCCGCAAGGATATTTATCCCGCTCTGGTTCAGGTGCAACCCGTCCGACTTGTACAAGTCCCACCTTTCCCAGAAGCAGGCCCAGTGATCCAGGAAACTAAAGCCCTCCCTCCTGCACCAACTCTTTAGCCACGCATTCATCTGCTCTATCCTCCTATTCCTATACTCACTAGCACGTGGCACCGGGAGTAATCCAGAGATTACTACCTTTGAGGTCCTGCTCTTTAATACAAGATTTAGCACTTCTAATATAGAACAAGGTCTCAAGCACATGGCTAAATACCTTCTATTTCAGTGTGTTTAGCAGTATAAGCACTTATATATACCCTTATTTAAGCCATTTTGCTTCAAAGCTATTGCACTATCATGCTATGTGTTTCCCGAAAGCAGGAGCTGCAATACTGATGCACATTACATAGAAACAATTTCACTTCTGAAAGCGATTCGGAACATAGGAGCAGGAGTAGGCCATTCGGCCCCTCGAGCCTGCTCCGCCATTCAATTAGATCATGGCTGATCTGCACCTCAACTCCATTTACCCGCCTTAGCTCCATATCCCTTGATACCCTTACCTAACAAAAATCTATCAATCAATTTGAATATTTTTGAATATGTTACCAGCCTTCTTTCAAGTCCAATTCTTTTATGCACAGACCTACAAAGGGATTTTCTAATGAAACCACGACACAGTGAAGGGAAGTTGGTTTAAAATTATAATCCTTTTTGTGCAGAATATTCAATTTTTTTTTGCAGAGAATGAATCTGATGTAAAAGTGCAAGCTCGTGCGCATCACATTCTTTCACTTGAGTGAGTCAATCGCTGTGCTGAAATTCATGAAGTACAATTTCCTGTTTATTCTTTTGTTTAATAGATACTGTATATGGTTTATATTATGGCAAAAGTTAAACCAGCTGATCAACGTAAAAAACAAATGTGGCCTCTGCTTGAGCCCATGGAAACAAAAACCAGCATCAATTACTATCTTCGGGGGAGGAAGAGTCAGAAGAGAGAGTGGAAGGGAAATTCAGAGAATAAGAATGAGGATGGGAATGCCAATTTCACTGAGATGGAGACATGAATATAAAAAAAAACTTCAGGTCAGATATGATTAAATAACACTGTATTTTCATTTTTAGTACAGTCATGGCCACTCTCTTATCTCTGTGAAATCCCCTTCATGTATACTCACTAATGAGGATGCCAGCCCTAATTATTTTGCAGGATGTGTTGAAAGGCCACTTACTGCTGTCTGTTTTTCCCAACTCTGTCTTTGCTCCTGCTTCTCTAAGCCGTACATAGACCATCTTCTTTCCTTAATGCAGTTTTCATTCACAATAATATCGCTTCATCTGAAAAAAAATCTGCCAGCAGTGCAATTCTGATACAAAAGGCATGACATAGTTAAAATAAACAAACCTGAATGGCACACTACAGTAAAGGGTCGTTGAATTAACCCACAATTATAATTTTTAAAGTGCTTTAGTAAAATCATCATTTAAATAAACACTAATATATTCTCAATATAAATTTGTTATGGAAAGCATAATTGTATTTTATATTGGTTTGGGGAAACTGGAGTAGAATTTATAACGCAAAATGGCAGTGATGCTTATATAAATATAAACCAAAATTGCTACTGCATTGGATCTCATATATACTGTGTTGCACCACAGCAAAAGCAGTAATCAGCTCATTTCCAACTGTTCTATTATCAAGTCTTTATCTTCCTAATTGTATAATCATTTGCCATTTATGAAACCAACAAATTACATAAAACTAAATCTGTCCTACAGATTTCTGAGAGTTCAACCAAGTATTGTTAATGACTTAGAAACTTTTACAGAAACGTTAAAAGATCTGTACTCCTTATGTAAGAGATTTTACTTATATGTTTTAAATAACTGGATATTTAATATGTTATAAGTATTTGTTATAAAGTAACCATTTCATAAATGCATTGAAGACGCACCTGGATAACAACAGTCTTGGAATGAACAGTAATAAATAGTGGCAGTTGGCATTTAAAGGGTTAATGCAATGTTTGTAAATAACAATGTTCAATTCTATCAATAGTGTGCATATAATGTTAGACATGTGCATTATGTACTGGAACACTGTCACTTTTACCTTTAAGTTCTGAAAGGGTCATTCGTCTTTCAAAATGCACATCTCTTTTCATTCATATATTTGGAAAAATTATTTCTGTAAAATGCATGTGACCACATATCATTTACGAATTTGTAGTACTTCAAAATAAACAAAAAAAATTGTAATCTTGTTAGAGTTCTGATCTTGATGCATCTGTCTGTGATCGTGAAAATTAATGGCTAAAAATGGGGTGGTCCGAGGAGCCCGGGATTTGGGGCTTTGGACCTTATTACCATGTAGATGGCGCAGCGGTAGGAGCCTGCACAGAATCGTGGGCCAGTTTTCAGGTAAGTGATTGGGTAAGATCATGGGAGTCTGGAAGAGGAATGGCTGGGCCTCGGGGTGCGACCGGAGGGCTGTCGGGGAAGAAGATCACGGGGATCTGGAGTATTGTTGAGGTGTCGGGAGGGTGGCTAGGAGGTCGGGGTCGGGCGGTGCCTGAAGGTCAGAGTCAGGAGTGAGGTCGGAGATCTTGGGATCGGGAGCGGCGGTGATTATGGTAATTACTTACCTTTTTTTAATTCCATGCTGTTTAGCTTTGGTTTCCCCGAAGACAGTCAGCACTGGTGCCGGCTGCCTCAGGTGCAAACCAAAGTTGCAAGAGGGAGCAGGAGCAGGCGTTAGGCCCCTTATTTGCATATGTTAAAAGACTAACGCCTGCTTCAGACGTGGGTAAGGGATGCCTCTTGTTTGGCCATTACCAAGATGGCGTCAGAATTGTACACACGCCGCGTGGATGCCATTTTGGACACAAAACAGCACCCGTAGCGCCAAAAAAACGGGCGCTATGGAGCCAAATTTCTAGCCCATTAATGTATTGACAGTTTAAAATCATTGTATTTGTTAATTATTTTTAAACTTTTCACAAACTATGTGTTCTTGACAAATATGTTTTCTTGCTATCACACATACCATTCCAGATCATAGAGTCATAGTCATAGGGGGGAAAATTCGGTATCACCCCATTTGGGGCGCCATTATTGGCGGTGCGCAAAATTTAGCGCCTGGCGCTAATTATCGCCTCCGACGGCAAACTTGGCTTTTATCGCCCCTGGAGGTGATTGGAGCACTAAATCAGGTGCTAAACACCTCTCTTAAGGCGCTAAGGCCGAGGAGCGAGGCGCTACCTCACAGCGCTAGCGAAGCTCATGTGATGTCAGTCAGCAATGGAACACAGACACACTGGCACCGTCCAATTCTTAAAGGGGAGTTCTGACGACTGGTCATCGACCTGAAACGTTAACTCTGTTTCTCTCTTCACAGATGCTGCTTGGCCTGCTGAGTTTCTCCTGCATTTTCTGTTTTTACCTTAAAGGGGAGGTCTGCTCTTGCTCTCCATCCACATCCTGCTCATTGCAGCCCTGAATCTCAGTCTGAATCTCGGCCTGGAGAGACCTGTACATCAAATCTGCTGGAAAGAACAACGGAGAGAACCAGGAAAAGAGCTCAGAGTGCAGACCCCATAGTCTCTTCTAAATCGATACAAGGAAGGGCAAATCAAAATCAACCTGCAAACTGCTGCTCAGTAACCAAAACTCCTTCACACAGCATTGAATCTCTCCAGAAGTCTCTCTCTCTCTCTCTCTCTCAGAATGTGTGGTGCAAAAATGTCACCGACAAAAAAAGGCAGGAAGTAGTCGCCTTTAAATGGCGCTCCCCTAGTCCCTGTCTGACAGCATAATGCTCCCCTCAACCTGTCATTGCTAGCAGCAGGTGGTAAGGCAGGGGGCGCCACTCAATTTCCGGTCCGGGGCATTAATGGGGCGTTGCGCACCCGACTGATGTCACGATCTGCCGGTGCAGGAGATCGTGGCGGTAGTGTTTAGCACCACCGCAAAATGCCTAGTTAATTTTGCGAGCGGTGCAAACATCGCTGTGCCCGGGCGCCATATCCTTTTTGCCCCACTTGCCACCCTCTTAAGGCGCTAACGGGAGGCGCAAACAACTGAATTTTCCCCCCATAGAGTCAGAGTTTTACAGCACAGAAAGAGGCCCTTCGGCCCATCGTGTCTGCGCTGGCCATCAAGCCCTGTCTATTCTAATCCCATTTTCCAGCACTTGGTCCGTAGCCTTGTATGCTATGGCATTTCAAGTGCTCATCTAAATACTTCTTGAATGTTGTGAGGGTTCCTGCCTCTACCACCCTTTCAGGCAGTGAGTTCCAGATTCCAACCACCCTCTGGGTGAAAAAGTTTTTCATTAAATCCTCTCTAAACCTCCTGCCCCTCACCTTGAAACTATGCCCCCTGGTTATTGACCCCTCTACTAAGGGGAAATGTTCCTTTCTACCTACCCTATCTATGCCCCTCATAATTTTGTATACCTCAATCAGGTCCCCCCTCAGCCTTCTCTGCTCTAAGGAAAACAATCCCAGCCTGTCCAGTCTCTCCTCATAGCTGAAACGCTCCAGCCCAGGTAACATCCTAGTGAATCTCCTCTGCACCCTCTCCAATGCAATCACATCCTTTCTATAGAACTCCACACCATATTCCAGCTGTGGCCTAACTAGCGTTTTGTACAGCTCCATCATAACCTCCCTGCTCTTATATTCTATGCCTTGGCGAATGAAGGCAAGTATCCCATACGCCTTCTTAACCACCTTATCTACCTGTCCTGCTGCCTTCAGGGATCTAGGAACATGCACACCAAGGTCCCTCTGATCCTCTGTCCTTCCTAGGGTCCTACCATTCATTGTGTATTCCCTTGCCTTGATAGTCCTTCCAAAATGCATCACCTCACACTTTTCAGGTTAAATTCCATTTGCCACTGTTCTGCCCATCTGACCAACCCATCTATATCATCCCGTAGCCTGAGGCTTCCCTCCTTGCTATTTAGCACTCCACCAATTTTTGTGTCATCTGCGAACTTACTGATCATACCTCCTACATTCATATCTAAATCATTAATGTACACTACAAACAGCAAAGGACCCAGCACCGATCCCTGCGGTACACCACTGGACACAGGCTTCCAGTCACAAAAACAACCTTCGACCATCACCCTCTGCCACCTGCCACTAAGCCAATTTTGGATCCAATGTGCCAAATTGCCCTGGATCCCATGGGTTCTTACCTTCTTGACCAGTCTCCCATGTCAAAAGCCTTACTGAAGTCCATGTAGACTTCATCAACTGCACTACCCTCATCCACACACCTAGTCAGCGCCTCGAAAAATTCAATCAAATTCGATAACACTTGAAATGCGCAGGAAATATTTTGGGGTGAAATTGATTTGTTTGGCACCTCTCGTTAGCACCTCGCTGCGGCCCCTTACAACACCACAGCAGAAATTTGGCTGCGCCCCGCGAAGCTGCCATGGGCAATGTCAGCAACAGTGTCGCGGGTCGCGAACCGGGCCGACCTCCGCTCGCGAGCCAGTAATTAAAGGGGAAGCCCGGCTGCACCCTGCACCGCCATTTCATTGTTTTGGCTGACCTTGTGGCCCTGGTGGGCTAATGGAGGCTCTCAAACTGCCTGCAGAGTGCGCAGCGTCCCTCCCCTTTAACGGAAGGGGGGGGTGATGAAACACGTCAGTGCTATGTGGAGCAGCCGCATAATGCTCCGGTGCTACCGCACTTTGCGCTCCAGACACCGCCCTGAGAGGAAGTGGAGTGCCCGAGATAGCACTCCGTTTCCTTGCCGGGGCGGTAAGCCCAATTTAGCACCTGGAGAGGTACTCCTGATCCGGGCGCTAAATGGCTGGCGCTAATTCAATTACCGCCC
Source organism: Somniosus microcephalus (assembly GCF_052327205.1). NCBI lineage: Eukaryota > Metazoa > Chordata > Chondrichthyes > Squaliformes > Somniosidae > Somniosus > Somniosus microcephalus. The sequence goes on from NC_140987.1 coordinate 343,242,468, forward strand.
CCAAATGGGGCATAACTGAATTTCTCTTTGTACATTTTGTTGTACACCAGCCCAGAACAGAACATTACAACGTGAAGTTATCACCAACAATATATTTAAAACTTATTTCTCAATATTATGCACTTAATTCAGTTTCATGAAAATAACAAATTTTCTTAAACTCAACGTCCAGGTTTTAGCTGGTGTAACTTAGAGCCACACTTGGATATGATGCAAAAATTAGCATAGCATTATAACTTGCTCTTAAATCCAGCCTATACTTAATTCGCAATACAGGAGCTGCTTTAGCAGTAATACCCGTGGCCATGTGCAAACCCACGAGCCACAGCTATATTTCTAATCCACAAAATTTGGGAAGGGTATTATGTGGAGCCTTGCTGAGATTACACTTTAAGACCTTACTGCTTCTATATTATAACAGTGACTACATGTTAAAAGTATTTCATTGGCTGTAAAGCACTTTGGGACGTCCTGAGGTCATGAAAGGCGCTATAGAAATGCAAGTCTTTTTTCTCTGCAGAGAAGCTGACAGATCTAGTTTAACTTTGAAGAAAGCTAATGACGAAATGGTTTAAAACCCAAATGCTTAAAGCTATGGTGGGGAGACATTAACAACGAGCCTTCAAGAATGTGGCTCAACTGGTTTTAAATTCAAAAGGAACATAAAGCGAGCATTTGAGTGATTTTTCTGAAGTGGTACATGGGTATTTGTATATTAAAAGGGTATACATGGTATGCAAAGGCACTTGAGCGATATGTTACCAAATTTTTGCTAATTCAATTCTTTCCACAGTGAGGTGATTGAGAATTGCATTTGCACAGACTGCACATATAAAAATCCAGGCCCTGGAACTTTTTTGCTACCCTCATGTGTGTAAAAGGCAGGCAGCCTCGTGGGATCTGACACAAATATTTTGTGAAGTGAAATCAAATCAAAAGCAGCTAATGGAAAATATTATCGTATAGTAACTGGTGTGAAAGCCACGTTGGTTCCAAAATTTGCAAAATTCTATGAGGAAGTAATTGCCAGATGAAACAGAAGTTGGCACAGCCTGCTTAAATAATCTTGTTAATTCTTTCAGTGCTATTGATGATTATGGTGAAGGAATATGTAACAAAATTAAATTGTGATGTTTTTAACATCTGTTTTTTGCTTTGAGAGGAATTCAATCAACCTTGTGCATCTTTAAATAAGATATTCTTCCAAATGAATAGTTTTGACAGGGTGGGCTCACATAGCACCAGATAGAGGCGAGATACCCAGCCAGTGAAAGGGAGGGAAAAACAGCAGGGTTTGCACCTTGGATTATATTTCAGTCCCCTTACCAGTTGGCCAAAGAGTGACATTGGCATAGGTGTTGGGGATATTTGCTGTCACTTGCCTCTCCTTAACCGGACTCCATTGTGTTCAACCCAACAGGCCACCTAGTAATGAAAATGTGATAATATATATCTATATAAAAATAATTTTATGATTACATTTATAAAAAGAACCCCATCAATAACCAAATTGAACAATATTAACACAGGGCTATCATCCCTGGTAAATTAACATAGACAATTGAAGACAAAGGCAAAATACTGCGGATGCTGGAAATCGGAAACAGAAAATGCTGGAAACACTCAGCAGGTCAGGCAGCATCTGTGGAGAGAGAAACAGAGTTAATGTTTCAGGTCGATGACTATTCTGCGGAGTGTTTCCAGCATTTTCTGTAGAAAAATGAAGCTATCATCTGATGGAAATGATACGCCTCCATAAGCTTGAGTAACTTCAATGATGTGCTCTACTTGTCTCTGGAGACCAGAACAGTCCCATTTCCCACTCCTGCCACTGATTGTCACTGTTAGCCAGTTACCTTCAACACCTAGCTCCTGCGAATCAAATTATAGCCTTTCACAACTTCTATATCAAAAATTGGAGAAATTAGTTTAATTGACTTGTGCTACATTGTAAGCTACATTTGTAGAATCTACATCTGTCTGTTTTTCACTGTTTGGAGAAATGTGGCACTCATTACAACCAATATATGCACTGTACATTATTGAACATACCTGCTTATTAAAAGGCATAACATTGGTTAAAATAACAAGCACAATCCTTATGGTGAAAGATTTTTGTATCGGGGCTTAGAAATTTATCGTTCTTGCTGAGGCACCCTCCTAGCACTAGAGATTGGTATATTTATTATAAGTGCATTGATAGAAGCAATAACTCCTATTCTTTCAATGTGTTTCACTTATAGGGAAGTCTATTGAAACTCCACCTGTCAACAATTTTAGGGAGATAAATTGGCATGAATGAAAAAAGTCTAATTTCCTAATTTTTGTACTCACAATTACTTATTGGATGATATAATGGACTAGAGGAATTTTACCCCCAACATGCTATAAATTGTGGACAAAGCCAACTTTTATCACCTTACAGGCTTCCCAACAGGGGGAGCCCTTTGTGGCTCCCTTCTGGGGTACATTCTGGCTGAGATGACAATACCGTTAGTGTACCTGTGCTCCTCATCTTTCCACAGAATGTCGGCTACCAGCGAATGTCTGTTTTATTTAGGAGCCAACGTCCCGTGGAAAATTATATAACAACTTTACAGAGCACAAGCAGTCCTCAGTGATGTCATCATACCCAGAATACACTGTACACAGGAGAACTTCCATCCCCTGGTGGCGAATAAAATGGAATGTTACAAGCTGGATTTTTCCAACAGCATATGCCTCAGAAAACTTGGCAACGAATTGCATTCTTTTTGGAGTAAAGCTATTGTAATTTGCCCTTTTTTAATAAAAAAGATGGGGTGAAGCTCCTTTTCAAACCTGTTAGCACTTGCTTGCATCTAACTATCCAAGGCACACCAAGTGCATTTGACTTAATCTCGCTATCCAAAAATTGTCCCAAGGGCTTAAAGTTACACTTTTCAGCACCAAGTTGAAATCCCACAATGACTTAATTGGAATTTAGCCATGTCCACCTGAGGAAGGCGGTCTTCAAACATTGCCCCTGATCCTTTAATCGCTCGGCTTCACATAACCGAGGCAAACAGGGTTGTACTCATTCACCACAGATACAATGTGTAGTTCCAAGAGCACCGAAGGCACCGACAAAAATAAGTAAGACTTGATACTGACACGATGATAGGTTGGAAGTCGAACGTGCAATAAAGTAACCCTTTCAAATACATTTCAGAAATAAAAAAGGACAGGAAGGGGATAATTGAGACCCTTTGAGCCCCCCACCCAAAAGGAAACCTGCCATCATTTGCCACATCCCCATGAGAAGTAAAATTTATGATTTTGTGAAGATTTATAAGAATTCGTTGAATTGATAAAACTCCAGCAATCTTAAAATTAAATGAACACAAAAGAATCCTCTCCGAAAGCTGCAATATTTCTCTTCACAACTCGGGACTTGTTCAAATTCACAAGTCATTCAATCAGCAATCTGTTACACAACCAGCCCGCAACCAAATCGCTGCCAGCCTGATTATTTTGCCCGATGGAATTATTTGAGAGCCCGTGCTTTCAAATTTATTTTGTGTGTGTTTGTGAGTGTATTGTGGGAAATAAAGTCGATAACATTACCGCATGTATGATTCCAATCATTCGGGAAATCCCTGCCAATATTTCAGTGTCTGGTGGATAAACTATCCCAGGCTGGGGCATTTAAACACAAACCAGTCCCGCTCGGTCTAATGCAATCGGGACACCAACATAATCAATTCCGAACGGAATTCAACGCACACAAAGCATACTTGAAAAGGATTTCTTTCACCATTAATCGCCCACATGTTTAGATATTTAAATTCCCCTTCCAAACAAGTAATAATTGAGCAGTACAGTTGGTCCCTGGCTCTGTTTTTCCTTAATTTGCACGCACGTGTGTACAAATCAGCTAAAAAAAACTCGGGATAAACCAAAAACGCTGCATAAATCCAGACTTGCATAAATTAGGGATTGATGCATCAGTGCTGATTATATAAGGAGAACAACTGGGACTGACAATGATTTGCATATATCAGAGCATTCATTGCAGGCACTGTGCTGTGGACATGTGCAATCCTCATTTCAGATCATTTTTGCGCTGCTAACTGGCTCTGTGCAAATTGATATACTATGTCCCAATCGCGCTACTGACACGATCGGTACCGATACTGTACGTGCATTCCCCTTGTACCAAAACTTTTGGTCCATTCCGACCCCGGATGTATTTCATTGTGTACAATATGCGAGCACATAGGAGGGGTGCGGGTCTCCCTGTGCCGGTAAGCCAATAATAACTTAGAACCTGGTAACGTTTGCTTTGCAATATGTGGATTCGACTGTACAGTGTCTAGTTTTACATGTTATTTGTTTCTCTAATCGGGTAATCCGTATTTTGAGAAATGTGTAAATTCACATGAATTACACGAAGCCCTGTTTCAAACGAGAATACAATAATTATTTTTACATCGACACATTGCACAATGGGCGCCATCACCTACGTCTAGTCACAAGGCTACATTGGAAATCTATTTTTCGTACCCAATAATCCGGTTCGGGATGCTTAACTGGGCGGTTTTTTTTCTGGCGTATCCCGTTAGTAAAATCATTTGTTTTAATTTGGAGATCGGTACATATTGACGAGTGTGTGTGTTATTGAATTACAAATGAGGAGATCTTCACAATAATGCTGCGAGTGATTACAGTGTGTCCATCCCTTCTGAATACAGGCGATATAATTACTTAAAATACTCGTCCTTAAATGCCGTTCCGAGCAATACTTAAATGAAATGCATCGAGTAAAGTATGCATTAAACGTGATGTCGCATTGAAGAATGAAATCCCATTGTGCACGGAGATGGAACTCTTCATTTATCAACAACACTGTCATGCCCGTTGCTGTGAGGAATTGGCTATTTTCTCAGCATTTCTCTGATCAGTTCTTTCCTTCGCTGTGTTGAGATTTGCCGAGTTTTCTAAACGGGTGTTTTTAATGATGAAATAAATACGTGTATATTTGGAGAAGAAACCCACGCTTGTTCCCAGCACGATTTCACCGGCGGCTTTCCCCGTCCAGTGTCTGGAAAAAGAGCCACTTATGTACAAAGGAGTCACCTTAGTCCTGAAAGAGAGACGAATGGGCTCGAAAGGGAATTGGTGGCGATTTTGGGTGATGCGGGATGCAATGTTTAATCGACCAGCGATTACACTCGCCCCTCTCAAATCAGAAACGCTGCAAAGAGATTTCTGTGCAGTGGGTTTGCAGCGTTTATGGGATGGCATGACTGTGGGACTCGGCAAAGTCGAACCTACTGGAGGCCAAATTAATGTTAACAAAAATTGTCCAAACCGGCGAAAAATTAAAGACACGTGTGTAATACACAGCGTAATCGACAAAGGAAAATGTATTGCAATGCTAAATATTAGCACTAAACGAGAAAAGCATATATAAAACAGGATTTTGGTTGGGTCACTGATTCTCATTTGTCGACCTTTGGTTAGAGAGCTGAATGAGTGTCAATATTCCACTAAAGCTAGACTTGGATAGCCGAATGGCTCAACGATCAGATTGACCTCAACCCATATTCTACACAACTGAACTTGGACGGGATTGTCTGGCCAACGATGGAAGAATAGAACAGAATCTTATTCTAAACTCTCATTTTGCCACCGTGACTGCCCAGGCCGCGTGCCCCGTGCATTTACCCCTGTCCTCAGGATACTGCGACACTTAATAACTTTCCCCCTCCGAGTTTGTGAATTAATTGGCAAAACAGAAATCATTTAGAGGCTCTGGTAAATTTAAAAGAGTGCATTAACCTATCAGACCTTTACTCCGGCTTCTTGGGGGACAGGGGATATTAGACACAACTTCAAACACAATAGAGTTTTAATAACAAATTTATTTGAACAGATTTGATTTTTTTTGTACACCAAAATGAAATTCTTGTCACCAAATCACAAACTTAAATCGGGTTACAATCAAATCTGACATCAAATATATAATTTATTAACCAACAAACATTTTACTGGTTTTTTTTAACGCGGTGATTCTGTCTTTTAAAAACATAATACAAAATTTGAGGAAAATAAATTACTGTTCGCAGCCTCCATAAGTAATCCAAATATAATTGTTGAAAAAAGAAACATTTAAAGAAAATATCTTATATTTCAGATCAGCAACTGATCCGTCTTTTTAAATTTAAAAAGTTTTTTTTTCATTTCCCCGCCCCCTCCCCCACCCTCTCTAAAAATGGCAGGTTTTTTGAGAATTCGCTTCAAACTCCACTGGCAAAATCGGTGACTGTGGTAATTAATGTCTCGACCGATGTAGCGACAGATAGTCGTGTGGAAAAAAAATATTTGCCAGTTTTCTGACCCTTTACCGGCGGTTTCCACGGCAGTGTTAATGTTTTAGCAATTGAGACGCCACATAAAAAAAACCCTTTAAATAAAATTGAGGGCAACTGAGGTCCAAAGCCTCTCGAATACTTCGCAGTTGCTTAAAGTAACATTGGCGGCGAGTAGGATAATTTGGAAATAAGCTGCGAAATATTTCGATTTCACGACTTATTTTATCTTGAGTCTGTTGTTCAACTAGGTTCCGGGCCAAACCCTATGTATGCGTTTCCTACAGACCAGTTCAATACATAATAATATACTGCACGCTTTGATATCAGATCCTACTGCTTATAGCCAGTTATTAAAATGAAAGTTGTGGGGAGGGAGGAAAGGGTAATGCCGTCCATAGGAACAAATTCACCTGATATAGCCGAGATAACCAAGGCGCTGAGAGGTGTTAGGCACACAGTCGGACTGCAATCCTTGTCTGAACAATACAATTAACCACAGTTGTGGGAATGTCCTTGATTACGCTTTCTTCACCACAGATGTGGACAATGCCAACACGACTGCTAACTGTACATGTTTTAGGAATATCGCCTGCTTGCAGACTTCTTTTTTGATATACAACTCTTTCTCTGCCTCCTCCCTCATTGTGACAGTCAAATATATAATTTAAGAAGAAGGAAAAAAACAAGCGCTTCCCATTCCTTTCTTAGCCCGGCTCAAGCGAGTGTCAGCAGTGACCATTGTCACGGGTCCTGGTTAAAGATCGTGGTGTGTCGGTGTCTCTGAATCAACACTATGGGAAAATACTTCGTCCTGTTGATGCAACCCGGGCGGAGTCATTCTTTTCTCTTTCTGTCTTCTGTTACAAAACCAGACCCGAACAACTTCTTTCTCTAACTGCAAAGTGTCGGCTAGACTCGAGATCTCTTGGGCTGCAGGTTTGGGACACTTGAGAAAATGGGTCTCTAAAGCACCTTTGACACTCACCTCTATAGAAGTGCGCTTCTTTCTCTTCCTGCCCTGGGCCGCTATTTTGTCGATGCTGGTTGGACTGCCCGTGGTCGAGTCCGCTTCTTCCAGCCACTTGTTCAATAAGGGTTTAAGTTTGCACATGTTCTTAAAGCTAAGCTGCAGCGCTTCGAACCTGCAGATTGTCGTCTGCGAGAAGACATTTCCGTACAAGGTTCCCAGTGCCAGTCCCACGTCTGCTTGGGTGAAGCCCAGCTTGATCCGCCTCTGTTTGAACTGCTTTGCAAACTGCTCAAGTTCGTCTGAAGTCGGGGTTTCCTCGTCTGAGTGATCGTGACAGTGGTGGTGCCCGAGATCTCCGTGGTCTGTGTTGTCCCTTAGCCCCGGGTGCATGCTCTGGCCAACTGCGTTGGAAGGAGGTGGTGGGCCGACATGATCGAGCATGCCATTGACGGTGAATGCAGGCTGTGAGTAAATATTGAGAGGCTGCCCGGCCGAGGTTATTGATGAGTTGTGAGCGGTAGTTGTCCCCCATGCACTCGGGTGATTTGTATGCGGCGAATGGTGGGCTATGTGAGGAGAGCGGTGGTGGAGACTGGCCCCAGTGTGAAGATCTTCTCTGCCAGGCTTCACATCCTGCTGGCTCAGGGGACTTGCTGCTAGCGCCGCGGACCATGGGCTGCCTTCAGGTAGAGCCGTCACCCACTGATGGGAGAGGGGATGCCCGTTGCTGGGGAGTCCCTGAAGATAATCACTTTGGATCAGTTTTTGATGGCTCCGAAAGGAGCCCGCTTGCTGCATGCTCGACGAGTCCGTATGAACTATGGAGTTTGAAGTGAGGATACTACTGCTCGGCATGTAGAGATTGGAGGCTGCGGTGGCCATGGCACAACGAATCCCTCAGTAATAATAACCTGCCTACGGGAACAGCTTCAGTCTTTGACAACAAAGCTTAGGTAAGGAGGTCACCAGGGAGGTCAATGACTGGCACCTCCTTGCACCAATTGTAAGCCACGCCAAGGCGAGTAACGGGCCAAAGACATCGGCGTCATGACGTTGCCGACCAATCAGGATGTTAGAGGTGGAGCACCAGTTCCAAATTTGTGTGTGTGTTTTTTTTTATTAAACTCCAAATCTGGACTGTAGACCCGACGAGGAAGTCAATCAAGCTCCGAAGCCCATTGGCTACCCGCTGGGTAACTGACAGGTCACATCTCCCTCACCCAGTCCTGATGGTTAACCCTTGACGGAGCAGGGTGCACGCGTTGTCCTTTTCAATCTGGCAAGTTTTGACCAAAAATCTGTATTGAATCCGAACCCACCCCTCCCCACCCCCCGATTCTTAAAAAATAAATTAAAACACGCTGCAAACCTTCTTTTGAAAAGTTGAGAGTTTTTTTGAGCAATCTACAACTTTGCACGTTCTTTCAGGAAACAACCGGTTCAAATGATCCTGCAGCAAGCATCGTGGATGGTTATTTAATGCACACAGTATATCACCGAGCTCGAGTTAACAATAACTAATGTTCATTTTCGATAGAGTCAGTTCAGATTATATTTGGGCAACGGATTTGCCACTTTGCTTTCACCTAGGAAGTTAAAAATTGTAGCTGTTGGCCAGCCTTTTTTCCGGCTATTAATTATTCTCCTTTTATTGGGGATATAATATCATTAGGACACAGAACGTCGCCAGCTATATAATAATTGCTTATTAAAAATGTAAATCATGTGCATATTTGTGTGTGGTGCAGCGTCAAATACCAGCACTGGACCCTGGCTGCGACGAATATGTAACTCCCTTAATGACAGAGCCTTCTGAAATTATTTATGTCAATAAGTCTTTTCAAAGGAAGGGGACTTTTCACAGGCAGTGCAATGCGAGCGAGAAATTAGTATCATAGGACCAACCACCTGGTTCGTTAAGTCCCTTATTCCTTGCAAGTCTGATAGGAAATGATGAGACATTTTATAGACATTTTGAGATGTAGGTACGCGGAATAATTACATTTGACATCGGAATAACAGCTTCAGAGTCCAGCTATTGGTTTGAAATTCCATTAAATACAACGAGAGATCCTAGGTTAAGATTGATTTAAATTTGCATACATTTTCATATATTTAGGGCAAAATAAAGGAACGCCGGCAGAAGCTCTAAGCCATTGCCGACGACACTTTCTCTAAATTCAGCTGAGCTCGAATTTCGAGGGATCTACAGCACGGTGATAGGTGAGTATTTTCCAGTTCACTGTTACCTTCCAGTACTGCAATAGGCCGCAATCCGGTATGGTTTTATTTTAATATTTAAAAATATACAGCTTTGTCATACGTTCTCAACATTGTTTTGTGATTAATGGAGCTGCTACTTGTGCACCCTTTTTCGCTTTAGCATGTGCTGTTGGGCTGAGAACTTAAAAGTGCCTGGCAAATTAATTTGCAATGTTTACCATTGACTATCGGCGAGAATTAGCGTCCCTGATGTCTCGCACCGAAAGGCGAACAATGCAATAACATCGTTTAAAAAACAGAGCGCGATCAATTCGCGGACAAGGGCCAATATAGCAGTGCCAGGGTAGTTAGTGCACAGAGTGTCTGTCCCTACATCTTGCTGTGTGAAGCGTATCTCTCCACCGGACTCAGTAAGTAGCAGTGCAAACAGAAGATTCTCTCTCAATACTGGGGCTGCTTTTGTTCCAGTAAAGTTTGAGCGTCCTGTGATACTAAACGGGTTTTCCCCCCCTCTGTCGGGGTACGGAGGGTGGGGAAAGAAATCTAGACTAGTTTCACTTGCCGAACCTGTCACTTTCAAGGTCAAGACAAAGGGGGAGAAAACACTGTCGTCCAAATCTTTCTGAACAAGTTAAGTTTCTAAAGTAACCGAAGCATCGGAGAGTTACCGTGTCGCGGTTTAACTGTGGCAGAAGAAATCAGGCGTCAACAATTGTCAGTAAAACATCGTGAAAAGTACTTTTAATTTGATAAACAGACAATATCTGACCTCTGAACGCCGTAATTTTAATCTATAATGTTGTTTCGTCAAATGTAGCGCACAAAGGTTAGAAGATCACATCAGTTGCCGAAGCTGGATTTACGGTTGGTTGTTTTAGTTCGATTTGTCACGTTATCTGTGCTGTGTTTCTAAAAGGACTGATGGAGGAATTTCCCTCTTGGCTCTTTCATGTTAGACTAACAGGCGCTAACTTTCCAAGTGTAACAGATGCGGCTCTCAGACGCCCTTTTATGCTGATTTCCTTATTCATAGACACATTTTTGCGCCGATGATCTTGGTTACCATAGAGAGAGAAATAAAAGAGAGAACAGTGGTCACATTATACCATATATCCAAGGAGCAGAATAAAAGAGGCCAATTCAAACAAGTAGACTGGCCGGACATGGGAGAGGGAGTGAGCGAAAAAAGCACAAGGGTGCTCTGGGTTACTGTTAATCGGAGCATATATATATATATATATGTAAAATAAATATTTCTTATTTAGTGTTAAATGAGTCACTCTGCAAGAAAAGGACAAGTTTTCCGCCTCGGGTTTGTATTTATTTATTGGATAGATTTCCAGCCGTTGTCAATGGGGTAAAACAGCATAAAACCCAGTGTACAAACTGTCAATCAGTGTCACGACCTTTTAACTCGAACTTCACCTGCCTCTGTGAGCACTTCTGTTACAAAAAGTACATTGTGTCCCGCCAGATCCTGTTGAAATCCATGCACTTTGCTTTAAAAGAGGCGCTTTCTCGTCATTCGGCCACACGAATTTGGTTTCGTTTTTAATTGAATTCTTTATCAATGGAGAATGTAGATTACTCGCTGGTTAATCCGATGTTCACCCATTGGAATAGGCAAATCGGAGGCGCGAAATGGCATTTTCCCTTAAAGACCGTTTGCTTATCAATTAGTCCCCGTCCAGAGAATGTTTAAGGACATAAGGTATAGCGGGAGGGAGAACCAGAGAACATATGTGCACTCACGAAGATACTAAATTATGAAGTTAATATAACACCATGTGGTTTTTTATTAGCATTAAGTAATTTATTTTTAGTTGATCTGTATATTTCAACTTTCAGACATCGCACTGTCAGAGATACTGCGAATACATAGAGAATCACTAAGGTCCACTTCTGTTTATATTTTCTTAGCAAACCTAATGAAGCGAAATTACCGCATCTTCCGATTGCTAATGGGCGACTGCTGAAACTTAGAAGAAAATCAGATTGTGGTATCCCTTTTTTTAAATAGAAAAAGTCCTATTGCAATTCTACACATTTAGCCGCAGTGCGCTGTCGACCTTAATAAATCTAAATAAAGTAGCTTGAGTGTATGAAACTGTCTGATCTGAAAGCACGGGATGCTTGTCTCCAATCTATGTTCTTAATGTATCGTCCGCAGAAATATTGAGAGCAATTTGATTTAAATAGCTTTGCTCAATTTATTTTGAAATTTCTTTAAGAACGGCCCAGTATTCATGAAACAAATGGAAAGTTCTGTTAAGTGTCAGTGGCTGATATTTCTTTACTGCTCCTGGTAGATGCCAGTGAAACGCTCATTCTTTGTCAATGCTTCGAACAGATTGGAGAAAGGGCGTGGCGAGTAACATATTCAGATAAATATATACTGTGTATACTGTATATCTGAGACACTAGCAGTACTGGTTAAAGCGGTGACATTATTCGCGGTACTCTGCGAGTGATAAATCAAGAGAGTAGGATGAAACAATAAACAGATGTTCTTCATTGTTCTGGGTTTAGAAACTTAAAAACGCTCTTTTTGATGCATTTGCCATCCTTGCTAGTCCCTTGTACAGAGTACAGCTTCCCCGCATCCTCTCGAATACCCACACTGAGTAAATATGAGCTGCTATTGTAATGTGTTGTCAGGCGGCTGTTTGTTTCAATTAAATCAGTTCCATATTTCTGATGCTTAAACGGGCGTTTGACAAAGATTTGTAGCCTGCCTATAATATCTCTGACGCTCAGCGCTCTGATTTTGGACCTTTATACGGGTGTAATGTGTGTGTGTAGATGCATGTATGTTGTTTATATAGTTGAACAGAAATATCAGTCTTTTCTATGAGATGCTGTGGGGATGGCAGGACACTGGCGGCGCATCTCACAGATAGAAACCATAGTACAGTATCTTACTGGCTCTCGAAGCAAAAACACAAACAATTAAATAGCCGTGTCGAAGACGAGAAACGCTACGAACAATTGGTGCACGGGATAGATAGGACCGATTTATTAAAGATTGGAGCATCACCGATACTGAACGTTCATCTCAGTGCAAAGATACTGACCCGACCAATTTTTAATCGAATATATATTAATGTACATATAGCACAGACAAGGTGCTCGCGTGAAATTGTCCACACAGCGTGGAAATACATCAAAGGGAAAAAATCCTCGGGTATTTATCGCCTATTCGCCCTGAGCATTGTGTCGGCCTATTTGGAAATTCATGACAGGCCGAAGGGAAACCCTCCCCATTTCGATATCTGTCCATGTTTAATTACAATCCTTTTAATTTTAATTCAAGCAATCCACTTGCGTATACATCGCTAAATGAAGAACAACGTGTAATCGGTTTCAGAAAGAAACGAGTATTGGGCAATGGCCAGTGTGTTTTAAGTGATGGTTTTTACTCGGGATGGTTAGATGAGCGTTTGATAAGCCCTCCGTGCTATTTATTTGAAACAGGCGATGACTGCTGAGTGCATGTCGTTCGGGGAGCAGGTTTGTGAGTGAGATAATTTAAAAGTGAGTGAAGCTTTGTGCGGAGAGGTGTGTCCACGAGAACTGTTACAACAGGCTGCAAAGGCCACCGAGAGAAGGAGATGTGGCAATTGGTGCCGGACCAAACAGATCGTAGGGAGTCTGGGTTACAGACAGGGGCTGAATGAATCTTAAACGGACCCTGACAGGATGGGGCTGAAATGAATCTTCGTGCGACTCGAAAGGGGAGGGTCATCACCGAGGTTGTTTACAAATAAAGATTGGAACGCTCATGCGATGCCAGCCCATGAGAAGGAAGAGACTCCTGTATAGACGGAGCTCCGAGTCTTTGAATTCTAACACGACAATAGCAGTGAGGTGAAAAGATTACACCTGGTAGTACGTAATCCTACCCCGAAAAATGGGGGTTTAAAACCTTTTCTTAAGCGAATAAGATAACCATGATTTTGAAATAGATTGCACTTTAGATCCAAATCCTTGCACACGCAGATTTGTGTTAAGCCCTTGTGAGCGACCCATAGATAAAGCCCCAATACAGCAAGTGTTTTATTTTAGGGAAAAGCACAGACACAGCGAGAAAGGAGTTAAACACTGCCGAAGTAGCAATGTCATCCCTGCTCTGTAGAACCACGTTCCTGGCAGATTCGGCTACTTAAATATCGGGGGGTTTTTCCAGAGAGAAAAAGATAATAAAAAAAAGTCGCCCTTCCCTCGGCGGGATCTGTGACAGGGTTCCGACTACTGGTGATGCTGTGAGTGCTGTCCATTCAGTAATAACCCCGAGACAGCGGGAAGCCAGCCTATTCTGGGTAAAATATGGAATGTCTCCAAACTTTTAGTTTCAAAGCAACTGCAAGAAAGCAGAGAAATCGAATTGCAAATCCATATATGATAGTTATAAAGCAACCCATGTGTGTTAGGTTGCTGCACAGATAAACACTGAACACATCGTTGCAGATTATGAGATATTCGAAACGATTGCTCAATAATAAGTTTCCCTGAATTATTAGGTTTACCATTTTATTCACCGTTTTGGTCTTCATCACCTAACTCCGGGGTTTATTGAGTTAGTTTTGTTTTTAAAAATCGTCTTGAAGGGATTACATAAGGTGATCGTGCAGTGAGCAAGTCAGGGGTTTGACGAGATGGGGCTGCGTGGCTTTGGGCATTTCTGATAGTTTTGTGGTTAAGAATCAGCTCACGTTAACCTCGGGTAAAGGCCCATGCCTCCTCTCTGGAATAGGCAAGGTGCCTGTTTACAAGAACACGGCGGCCTTCACACCTTTAGTGTCTTTTTAATTGGGAAGCTGCGGGGAAGTTTTCGAAGAGGTCCAGCGGAGGACACATCAGGCGATGGATGCTGAGAAATGCACGGGCTGCTTCTGATTATTGTTCCGTAAAAAAAGGGCTTCATGTCAGATCGGCCAATACCTGCTGGTTGGCATTGCTTCAGATAGCAAGATATCTTAATGTCAATACATCGATCAAGTTTCCAAAACGTTTCTCGAAGCAGCTCGTTGCCAGCCACGATACCCTCCAGAAACTAGGACCTGTCTCTTTATTGGGATGGGAGTAGATTATTAGTAATCAAAATTCATAATTAAAATAAAGCAACGTCATGAGATAAGGGAAACGATTTTTGTTTGAATTAATATTCTTCCAGGACAGAGCACAAACAAGAATGATTTATGTAATGTCGATAATGCTGAATGATAATGCTGAAAGCATGTCGGATCATTGCAACCCTAGACTTCTTACTAACCCTTAACCGATCATAAAGAATGGATTCGATCTAAAGTAATAAATACAGCACATTTTATTAAAAACATCGAATAATATTTGTGTTACAGATTGCTAGTTTGAGGTATCAATTCTTAACTATTTACATGACTTAATCTACATATCATAAAACATACATTATGTCCCGACGTTACCCCTTACCTGTTTGTTAACTGGACAATGTTATTTTTAACAATCAATTTTATTTGCAACTTTCCATTTTTCTAGAAAAAGCACCAATATTACCAAAAAGGCAGTCTGTTCCTCGGTCAAACAGTTAGGAACAGATGTCAAAACCTATACACCATTGTTTCCCGTTTTGTTTTGGGCTTGGATTTAGATAACGTGTAATGTTCGTTAAAATGAAAGCATCTTAAAAACGACATCTTGTCGTTGCGTTCTAATCTTTAAAAATGCTTAATTTAAAACTGATTTTTTTTCCAGGGACCACACTGTGTATGGACTTATTGTGACAACATTGAAAGGCAGCATGTGTGAGCTGTAGACCGCTGTCTCTTTAAAACGGGACAGCAACATCTGTGCAGCGACATTACCGCGGACTTCTGAGGTTTCATCGGACCTGCTCACGGGAATAATTTTTCTCAATTTTTGTCAATACAAATGGTTATCCCAGAGGTTGCCACTCTTTGAATCTGGGCTACTCTGGAACAGAAGCAACAAAAAAAAGACTTAAGAAAATATTTTACTTTCGACGAAATTGCCTTTTAAACATCTGGCCCATAATTCGCGCCATGGTTTCAAGTCTGATCGTTATCAATGCCGAATGAGATTTTATTTTACACAAATGCTTTATTTTGGAGGTGAGGGGAGGTGTTTGAAACAATACCTGGGTCAAGGTTTCAATCGTGCATACCTCACGTTAATTCGTGAAATGCACAAGCATTCCTGTGTAAAAGTTTTAATCTACTGGCAAAAGGGAAATATAGGTGGTTTTGAGCTATCATGATGAATTCCAGAATTGATCACACTTAAAAAACTTCTCCATCTGTACCTCAGTAAAATAGAATGACTTTATTTGTCCAGTCATGCGAAGCCAAGAGTCAGACCTCATTACGGTTAATATATCCAATTATATGTTACCCATAACGTCAATATATATTAACCCTATAATATGATAAATGCAATACGTATTAGCTCTATAATATATTAGATTTATTTATATATATAGACTTGGGCTGGGTTTAAATTTGAAAGAAACCTGCAAAATGCTGGAACTTAAAACAGCAAATGCTGGAAAGCCACAGAACAACGAGCAGCACCCGCAAGGAGAAATGACAAGTTAATCTTCCAGTGCAGATCCATTGGTCAGAACTCAGGAAGGACCCCGACCCTAAATATTAACTTGCCCTTTTCAGATAGTGAAGGGGTACGCCGTGTGTTCCCAGCATAAAAATGATTTATTTCAATGCACCTTCGTGTTGTTGCTTTGCCTGATAATAAAATTCACACATCTGCCACATAAAGCTACACTGCAAGTGTTAATCATAATGTTTGTCTTTGAAAGACAACGTTAAGGAAGAGTCTGGTTCTCTCACCAGCACGACAGGATGAGGCAGGGAACTTGCCATCCAGGTAATCAGATATATTGCAGGATGATTAGGAAAAGTTACTGATGAAACAATCTGTTCGCAGTTACAAATACATTTACCGAGCACAGAATCATTTGTTATTTGACACTAATTCAAATAAAAACAATAAAATTGTGCTACCATATTAGCTACCCTTGTCTGACAAATACTTCCTTAGCAAGCGCTCGGAGTGATATATTGTGCCTTAGATCTAATTATAAATGATAAAAGTTAGATTACTCAAATATAAAATCTGTGCATCTTAAATAACGAGAGAGAAGAGTTTGCCTTTGGTTGTTTTGGTTTAAGATTAGTTTGGAAAGTACAATATCTAACATCACAAACTCACGATATGTTTGCAAATAGTTTTTAATGTACTCGCTGGAATTGTTTGGTTTGTTTAAATGAAATTACAATATGGAATGTGAAACCCCCTCCACTAACAGAAGAGCAATCTCCTTAGAAGCACATTGCCAAGTCGATGCCATTTCTGATTCACTTTGAACTCGTTTTTCTGCACTGATAACAGATGCCTTTTATAAAACACAAACAAATTCGCAAAGTTAGTAATTTGCAACAAATTGAATACATATAACGGAATAATATCAGATTCAGCTCATGTTATGCGCTCTCAACCATTTTTCAACAAAGTTAAAGAATAACTTTATGCACATTAATGGGTGCCATTCAAAGATTTCGGCCGCGTGCTCCGTTACCATTTGTTAAACAGTGTAGATGCTGTAGAGAGCCTGCAAATCTGCAGTATAATATCAATACACTGCGATTACAAGTCTTGCTCTTGATGTTTAGATTGAACAAATAGACCGGTGTTATATTCATTTAAGAAATAACACACGTAACGTAAAATGCGAAACTGTTTAAAAAATAAGTTTATTTTCTAAAGGAAGGGAACTGCAGGGAATCTGAAGTCACTTTGGTTACACTCCCTGCTGACTCAGTACTCTGCCTCACCTTTTAACTACAGCACAGTCGAAGCTACGTGCCGCGCACGTTTCGGTCATATCACTTTAAATTAAACAGGCTGAACGGTTGGGATGGCGATATAATGGGAACCTAAATTGTTTAACGCGATATATTTCGCATGTAATGACCCACAGAGCAATGCGAAGACACCAGGTATTGTTCATCACTGTCGCAACACTCAACAGTGCTTTGTACATGGGCTGTTTCCTTCAATTAGGACACAGACATGTTTGGTTTAGAAGGAATCCGTTTATCATTGTCCCATTTTTGGTGCTTAGCTTTTTCGTATTTGCCTTTAGAACCTAGTTTCCAACAGTTTTTCTCTCTCTAATATGATGAGGAATTATATCTAGCTAACTCTGGGTAATTCAATGCCTTATATAACACGAATTGCAGGGGACCTGATTCGCTTCACTCCTCTCACGGATGGTCTCACCAGTTTGCACCGTGATTCTTACTGTACAGGTGAGCGGCCAGAGAGAACAGAATTGACCTGGTCGCTATCAAAAACGACACAAATGCATTGGAAAATAACGCGCAAACGACGTCGTTACGCACAGCGACCAGCTCAATTCTTTCCCTCCAGGGAGTTAGATGAGTATTTGTAATCCCTCATTATGACATTGCGACTAATAAAAAAACATCTAGTGTAGGAAAGAAGCGTGGTCTGAGCGACACCCTGACTCACTGATAATGACAATGGAAGCTCAATAGTTGTTTAACCGGAACACTGTTCTAAAAATGACCAGGGAGGCCAGTATTTCTTTTTCGTTAAACAGGAGTGAGTGAATAAGAACGTTTTAGTTTATAGGTTTAAGTCTGATGCCAGGATGTGAGGGGGCAATTTCGTAGAGTGACCCTGCATAAACTGAACACAGGTTCAACTCCAACAAGAATCACCCAGCTCCTATTCTGTTAACACAAAATCGACGCAGCGACACTGGCGGGGAGAAATATGGAAGAAACAGAGGTTTCTTCACACAGGCAGGGGAGCTTTTGTGGACCACCCCCCCCTCACCTCACCCCCATGTTTTTACTACAATCCAGGTATTTGAATTGAAGGTAGAACCATTCCTCCAAGCACCAGCTCCAAGCCTGTGCTGATCAGATTTACCCGACCAATTCCCATTGCCCTGCGAGGACCGAAGTTACTTTGTAGCTGTATTTACATCTGTTAACGAATGGTGTTTGTTTTCGCCAAGTGTCTCTTTATATTTTGCCACGCGAAAATAGATAATTGTGTTGTTTTCTTTTGTGCAATGTATTGGCTTAATCTATTCGAGCAAAGCAGTTAAATTATCTGGGCCGCTATTTTTATTCATTGTTTTGTAAGTGTTTCATAATAGAAATGAGAAGTATATATTCAAAATAACATTTTATTTAACTCTTTCACATAAAGGTTTGTGCTTCACTATATTGCCAGTGAATTGGAGTTTGAAGATGCAGTTTTCAGTCGGGTGAAGGTGCTTTACAAATATTATTGACCTTTGTGAAGTTACATTGGGTCAAATGTTTAAATCATATCTATTTCAATAAAACATGACTCATACAATGGTAAATTAATATATTTTGAGCTCAACTTGAGATTTTGTTGAACATTATTTTGTATATTGTGATGGCTATTTAACAATCTGTTGCAGCAGGATTTCTGAAGAACTTTGGAATTGTCTTTTAGTACTTTCAGAAGTCTGCTTAACACAGTGAATGCATCTTTAAATTGAAGTTCAGTATCTTTTAATTGCTGATGGATGTTAAATTAATCTCGCTCAAGTTCTCAATTTAAACCCATTGAATATGAACTATTTTAAATCGTCCTTTAAAACTAACAGATGGAATCAGAAACTGTTTGAATTCAAACTTTTAGTCATTTTTGAACAGGTTGATTTTGTGAATGCATAGCTCTTAATGATGCCACAGTAGCATGTGTATATGAAACAATATAATTCTTTTGAAAAAATATTTGCTTCTTTGATTTCATTTTGCAAAATTATTTTTTTATTTGGCAACTACTCCCTAAAATCACATGAACAAATGATAACTAAATTAATGTACTACATTTAATAGACAGCCTTGTAAACAGCAGGAGATTCTAGTTGGATGAGGAGCTAGATAAGATATCCCTGTTGAAGCTTTTTAGTTTTTAAGGACTGTTGTTATATCACAAAACAAACCATGATATATTAATATATAGAGATTCCATTACACTCTTCATTCTGTACCAGTGCTTATGTGATTGGAACAAAGGCTATTCTGTTTTTTTCCAACCATGTCACCAAACAAGATGTTATGCAGACAGCTGGCTCAAATGAATCATTGATGAGGAAGACTGATGTGCCCTTGTTGGGCATTTTATTCCAATAACAACAAAGCTTAATTTTTGTGTACCATGTAGAAACCTGGGCTTGTCTCTGGTTCGTCTCCATTCTAAATCAGAAAAATTACTGTAGAGTGATAGTGATCTAAATATTACCCAGCTTGATCCTGGAAGTAACCAATATCCATCCTTCTGCAATTGTAAGATGAAGGAGTCGGGGCTCATGAGAACGATGTGATGCAGATCTGTCATGGAGTTCGGTGCCCCTCTCAAGAACTGTTCTAGTGTGTGATATATATATATTTATATACACATCTCTCTCTCTCTCTCTCTCTATATATATATATATACACACACATTTGCATTAATTTGCCCATGTAAACAAGGAATGGTTTTGACATTCTGTCTCAAAGAGAAACACAAACACACACACTCACACATATATATATATATATCTACACATTTATATATGAATATATATTTATTTTATATATATATAGACACACACATACATACATACATGTACATATATCTATATATATTATACACTCATGTGTGTGTATTAAAATTTCTGTTGCAAGTTTAAGAGTTAAAGGTATACTCTTTAGGATAGAATGTCAAAACCATCCCTTGTTTACATGAGCAAATTACTGCAAACTTCCCAGTACATCTTTCTGCACTAAATTCACTGTTTGGCTGCAAAAAAGAGCTAACTTACTCCGAATGTTTAGGATTGTCTTATTGCTGTTTTGCTGTTGCCTTTCACTCTGTCAATAGATTGTTTGATGCCTTTATTCTTTGTTGAATAATTTTTTCAGGATTTTTACAACAAAGTCAATACCTGCTACTATAAACTGGAGAATATGTCCCAAAGTACTGGAATCTCTTGGCTTTGTCTTACCGCATTCTCTTCCTGACCACTGACCAGCCCAGATCACCAATGGACAGTGCCCCAAGACTCACAAATTGTATATCAGGAGTACGAGTAAGAATAAGAAAAATAATAACAGTGATTACCACAGTCGCACACTCGCAAGGCAAAGACTGTCCACTTTTAAGAAGTGAAATGTATAATGGGTTACAGAGAACTGAAGTACACAGGGCAGGTTGATGAGTATTTAGGCATATTTAAAATAAACTGAAACCAGCAGCTTTGATACAAAGCTTTAGCAACGTCCACATTTAGTCAAATGTTTTATTGGCTCGGTTTCTGTGTTGGACTTTTTTTCTCTCTATCTGCTTGGGAGGTATCTCCTTTTTACATTGATATTGGGTTTGATGTTAGTTTATATTAATAATAATGCTGTACAAAATAACAGTGTCCTGTCATTACTATGGCACATTTACTCATATACTGCCTAGAGACAATGCTGCAAAATAGATAGAAATGTATCACAATGTCTTGGACAAAGTACTTTTAGGGCTACATAAAATCTGTTGATTGTTATCGTGAGAAAAAATATTTAATTAGCAATCACAATCCATTTCAGACAAAAGCACAATGTAGGCAATTATAAGATAGCTTTACAATTACTGGCCGAGATTGTCTCAATAGGTTAAGAAGATGGCTCACCAAACTAGCTGACATATTTGAATAGATAGCAATTCTTACTAAACTAATAGCAAAAGAAAGTTAATTTGATTGTATTTTAAATACACGTCAGCTTTTTAAAATGGGTTAAAATATAAGAAATTCTAAAAAAATATAATAGGGTGTGTAAGTTTTCTGTGCTCAGTAATATTGTAGTTAAAAAGGCCTTACAGATACCATAAGTTTTTCTGTAATTAAAAAAAAATACTCCTTAGAGATACTTGCACTCTATACCAATAATACAGTAATTTAAAACAAATCCTTACTTTCTCTCTCCTTTTATGTCTTCTTTCCTGAAGGCAATATTACAGTACAGTTCCACAGACAAAGGCAACTCTGGTGCTTCATCTAAGTGACCATTTTTCATGGGTGTGGCCAGACAATGAGTGTTGGCAAGCTATTCGTCCATGGGGCTCATCACAGATAAGCTTCTGATCACTCAAAGTTGTCACCTGCCATTCCAGGAGGCGGGGGTGGCAGGTGGAGGGTCTCTGGACACCAATTAGGCATGGTAACCCTGGCCAATTGCTTCTGTTTTCCACTCTCCCTTAAACCAGGCATGCTGAGCTTAATTGCTGAGCCTGTAGGAGTCTACGTACTCCTAGCAAAAAATACTGAACTCGGAGAGGTTCAACAGAAAAGGTTTAATTGTTGAGGCTGCATGCTGAACACAAAATGGAGTCAGAGACTACACAAAGCACAACTCTCTTTCATCAGTGCACAGCTTCGACTGCTCCTCCCCCGCTCTGGGCTTAACTATGTTGCAGATCGAGTTTCTTAAAGGTGTGATCCTTCTTAAAGGCATGACGCCTGATTTATAGTCTACAGACCGGAAAGCGGATTGTGTCCTTTCTGTGATCGGTACGCCACACAGCTCCCCCCAGAATCCGCTAGTAGGGAGTGTACGAACCAGCGTGGCGGCTTGATGGCACGGCCGGAACGGCTCTTGGCGGTTGGTGTCGGGAGCAGGGTGGTCGGATGCGTCAGGCTCTTAGGCGGTCTGCCCCGTGGTGGGGGCTGGCCCACTTGAACGGGTTCGTCGGGCTCTAGGTGCACCAGCTTGAGCCGGTCGACCGACACCTTGTCAGTTCTGCCGCCCACTTCGAGGAGGAAGAACTTGTTCCCCGTCTGGAGTACCTTGTAGGGTCCATCGTATGGGGGCCGTAGAGGTCTTCGGTGGGCGTCATGGTGCACGAAAACAAATTTGGCCATGTGCAGGCTAGGTGGTATGCGGGTTGCTGGTTCGCCGTGCCGGCCGGTGGGTGCCGGAGCGAACTGTTGTGCTCGGTTGGCGAAAGCGTGGCGTTGCTGGTCAGCTGACCAGGGGGTCGTGGCGGTGGGAAGGAACTCTCCGGGTACGCGCAGCGGCTGGCCGTACACGAGTTCCGCCGCCGAGGCTTGCAGGTCTTCCTTGACCGCGGAGCGTAGGCCGAGTAGCACCCACGGGAGGCGGTCGATCCAAGCCTCGTCCTCGAGGCTGGCGCGGAGAGACGCCTTCATGGACCTGTGGAATCGCTCGCATAGTCCATTGGCTTGGGGGTGGTAAGCCGTGGTGCAGTAAATGGCCATCCCGAGGATTCGGGCGATGGCGGCCCACAGATCAGAGGTGAACTGCGGGCCTCTATCCGACGTCATGCCAGAGGGGACACCGAACCGAGTGACCCAGGTACCGATGAACGCCCTCGCGATGTTGCCGGTGGTGGTGGATGTCAGTGGAATGGCCTCAGGCCAGCGGGTGGTACGGTCCACAATTGTCAGCAGGTGCGTGTGACGTTGTGATGGCGGCAGGGGGCCGACGAGGTCAATGTGGATGTGGTCGAACCTTCTTTCTGGCACGGTGAACTCCTCAAGTGGGGCTTTGACGTGCTGGTGGATTTTGGCACGCTGGCAAGCTATGCAGGATCTGGACCAGACACGCTCATCTTTGCGCAGGCCGTGCCAGACAAATCGGTAGGCCACCGGTCTAATGGACGCGCGGGTGCCGGGGTGTGAGAGGCCGTGGACGATGTCGAACACCCGTTTTCGCCAGGACGCCGGGACTACGGGGCGGGATTGCGCCAAGGAGGTGTCGCATTTGACTGTGATGGCGGACGGGCCGCAGGCGACGTTGGTCAGTCGCAGCCCTGGGAGGGTTGTGGGCATGGAGATCGGGGTCGGTGCGTTGCTCCACTGCCAGTTGAGCATAGTCCACTGCCAGGTGGGCGCTGTGGACGGCGGGGCGGGATAGGCAGTCGGCCACCATGTTGTCTCGACCGGAGACGTGCCGGATGTCCGTGGTGAATTCAGACACCGCGGCGAGCTGGCATTGTTGCCTGGCTGACCATGGGTCCGCAGATTTCGCCATCGCGAATGTCAGGGGTTTGTGGTCGACAAGCGCGGTGAAGGGGCGGCCCGCCAGAAGAAATCTAAAATGGCGGACTGCCAGGTACAGTGCGAGGAGCTCGCGGTCAAAGGCACTGTATTTGGCCTCCGGGGGGCGCAGTTGGCGGCTGAAAAAGGCCAGCGGTTGCCAGGCCCCGTCAACCCACTGTTCGTACATGGCGCCGACCGCGTGGTCGGAGGCGTCCGTGGTGAGGGCCACCCTGGCATTGGGCTGTGGGTGAGCGAGCATGGTGGCGTCGTCGAGCGCCTTTTTGGTCGAGTCGAATGTGGTCAACATGTCCGCCGACCACTCGATCGCCATTCTGTCTTTCTTACCCCGGAGGGCTTCGTATAGGGGCCGCATGAGGGAGGCTGCTCCGGGAATGAAACGGTTGTAAAAGTTGATCATCCCCAAGAACTCCTGGAGGCCTTTGATGGTGGTAGGCCGGGAGAACTGCTGGACGGCTTGCACCTTGGTGGGCAGGGGAATGGCTCCATCCTGCGTGATGTGGTGGCCGAGGAATTCGATCCTGCTGAGGCCGAATTGGCACTTGGCTGGGCTGATGATGAGCCCGTGCTCACTGAGCCGCTGGAACAGGGTGCGGAGGTGCTCGATGTGTTCATGCTTGGAGGAACTAGCTACCAGGATGTCATCCAGGTAGACAAAGAGGAACTTCAGGTCCCAGAGGACCGAGTCCATGAGCCGCTGGAATGCCTGGGCCGCGTTTTTGAGGCCGAAGGGCATTCGGAGGAACTCGAATAGCCCAAAAGGGGTGATTATGGCCGTCTTGGGAACATCCGTGGGGTGGACTGTCACCTGATGGTAACCGCGCACCAGGTCGACTTTGGAGAAGACTGAGCGGCCGGCCAGTCTAGCCGAGAAGTCTTGAATGTGCGGTATGGGGTACCGATCCGGCGTGGTGGCGTCGTTTAGGCGCCGGTAGTCCCCGCAGGGGCGCCATCCCCCGTCGGGTTTGGTGATGATGTGGAGTGGGGAGGCCCAGGGGCTGTTGGAGCGGCGGATGATGCCGAGCTGTTCCATTGTGGTGAACTCGGCCCGCGCGATCTCCAGCTTGGCCGGGTCCAGCCTGCGGGCGTGGGCATACACCGGTGGGCCTGTGGTGGGGATGAAGTGTTCTACCCCGTGCTTAGCAACCTTCGCGGAGAAGGTCGGGTTGGTGAGGGCTGGGAACTCAGCCAGGAGTGCTGAGTAGTCGTCCGTTGAGCGGGCGCGGCACTGCCATGCCATTTCGGCGGGTTGGGGGGGTGCCATGGCGCCCGGGATAGGTGACATGGTGTTCATGTCCACGAGGCGGCGCCGAGGCATGTCGACCAACAGGCCGTGAGCACACAGGAAATCCGCACCGAGGAGCGGGGAGAGCCCCTTGGCGGTGATAAACTCCCAGTGGTAGCGGCGGCCTGCGAGGTTGATGGTGATGGTGTGGGTGCCGTACGTCCAGATGTCGGTGCCGTTGGCGGCAGCCAGCGCAGGGCCGCGGCCGCCTCGCTGAATCTCGAGGGTGGACGTGGGGATGATGCTGCGCTGCGCACCCGTGTCGCATAGGAAACGGTGTCCGGAGGCGCTGTCCATAACATACAGCAGCGCGCCTGCTTGCCCCATGGCCATCGTGTAGGCCGGTGTGGGGGCGGCTGGAAACGTGCAGAGATGGCGGCAGCGGTGTGCCCGCGCGCTGAACTGGGTATGGAAGTAGCAGTAGCCCTGGGTTGGAGGGCTTGGGGGACGTGGGGGCCTGGGGGGCCTCGTGGCCGATCTGTGTGGCCGTGCGATAGAGGGTGGAGCGCGCGCCGACGCTGCGGAGGCCAGGTCGGGGGTGACGGCGTGATTGGAGCTGGTGGACAGGAGCTTATCGGCTTCGTCACCAATGTAGGAGTCTACGTACCCCTAGCAAAAAATACTGAACTCGGAGAGGTTCAACAGAAAAGGTTTAATTGTTGAGGCTGCGTGCTGAACACAAAATGGAGTCAGAGACTACACAAAGTATGACTGCCTTTCATCAGTGCACAGCTTCGACTCCTCCTCCCCCACTCTGGGCTTAACTATGTTGCAGATCGAGTTTCTTAAAGGTGTGATCCTTCTTAAAGGCATGACGCCTGATTTATAGTGTACGGACCGGAAAGTGGATTGTGTCCTTTCTGTGATCGGTACGCCACAAGCCCACTGGCAACTGGCTAGCTCAGCCCAGTGCGGTGATCAAATCCTGAGACCCTCCTGATCTGTACAGCTTACTTCACTGCTGCACTATATGGTGCATTTACACATTGAACTGTTGGGGCCTCCAAATACACATGTTTGTCCTCAGTATATTGCTACCTAAATTAAAAAGCACAAGAGTTATAATAGGGCCAAAATGCTCAGGAGCATTTCTTATGCCTGCAATTGAAGTGTTTTAGATGTTCAAAGGAGTTGATAGGGCAGGTAGAGAGAAACTACTTCCTCCGGTGGGGGTGTCCAGAAAAAGAGGACAATACTTTAAAATTAGAGCTAGGCCATTCAGGGGTGATGTCAGGAAGCACTTCTTCACACAAAGGGTAGTGGAAATCTGAAACTCTCTCCCCCAAAAAGCTGTTGAGGCTAGGTCAATTGAAAATTTCAAAACTGAGCTTGATAGATTTTTGATCAGTAAGGGCACTAAGGGATATGGAACCAAGACGGGTAAAATAGAGTTAAGGTGCAGATCAGCCATGATCGAATTGAATGGTGGAACAGGCTCGAGAGGCTGAATGGCCTCCTCCTGTTCCGATGTTCCATAGCGGGAAGAAGAAAAAAAGTTGCTAAGTTCTAAACTACGATTGTGGGTTTACCTTGGACCTGGCCCTAGAAGTCATCATTCAGGCACAGGATTGATAAAAAGAACTGAAACCTGCTGAAATCAAACTCGTAACCTGTTACACTATTTCATTCCTCCACTCTTCCCAACCTATGGGTATGGGGAGAGAGCGGGAATATGCAATTGAGATAGACAGTGGCGGCGGACCTGGGTGGAGCAAGGTGGCGGCAGACCTGGGTGGAGCAAGGCGGCGGCGGCAGAGCTAATAAAACCAAGGCGGCAGCAGCAGGTAGGCCCCACAGCGGCGGCGGACCTGGGTGGAGCGAGGCGGCAGCAGCGGAGCTAACAAAACTGAGGCAGCAGCAGCAGGTAGTCTCCACAGCAGCGGCGGACCTGGGTGGAACGAGGCAGCAGCGGCGGAGCTAACAAAACCGAGGTGGCAGCAGCAGGTAGGCTCCACAGTGGCGGTGGACCTGGGTGGAACGAGGCGGCAGCGGCGGAGCTAACAAAACCGAGGTGGCAGCAGCAGGTAGGCTCCACAGCGGCGGCGGACCTGGGTGGAGCGAGGCAGCGGTGGCGGAGCTAACAAAACCGAGGCGGCAGCAGCAGGTAGGCCCCACAGTGGCGGTGGACCTGTGAGGAGTGAGGCGGCGATGGTGATACAAAACGAGGCGGCACAGCAGGTAGGTTTACCAATCTCAAAGCAGGAGAGAGAGAAGTAAAAAGTAATCGAAGTGTGATGTCACCAGAAAGCAGGTAAGTGATTGGTTGGTGAGTATTTCTCTCTTTCTCCTTTTCTCCAAACTTAAACTCTGTGGTTTAGAGTTTCTAATCTGCTGGTGTAACGGGTCTGTTGGTAAACAAGGGCCCTTGAGTATATCATTTAATTATAGTGTAATTGGTGGTATTGATTTGATTTAATTTAATTTAAATTAATTAAAGGGTAAGTCATGGCAGGAGAGCTCGGCCCCGTGGTATGCTCCTCCTGCGCTATGTGGGAAATCAGGGACACTTCCTGTGTCCCTGACAACCATGTGTGCAGGAAGTGTATCCAGCTGCAGCTACTGGCAGATCGCATTGCAGTGCTGGAGCTGCGAGTGGATACATACTGGAGCATTCGTGATGCTGAGGAGGTTGTGGATATCATATTTAATCAGTTGGTCACACCGCAGGTAAAGGTTGCACAGGCAGAAAGGGAATGGGTGACCACCAGGCAGAGTAGTAGGTGCAGGCAGGTAGTGCAGGAGTCCCCTGTGGTCATCCCCCTCTCAAACAGATATACCACTTTAGATACTGTTGAGGGGGATGGCTTATCAAGGGAAGGCAGCAGCAGCCAACTTCCTGGCACCAGGGGTAGTTCTGCTGCACAGGATGGGAGGAAAAAGAGGGGTAGAGCTATAGTAATAGGGGATTCTATTGTAAGGGGAATAGATAGGCATTTCTGCGGTCGCAAATGAGACTCTGGGATGGTGTGTTGCCTCCCTGGTGCAAGGGTCAAGGATGTCTCAGAGCAGCTGCAGAACATTTTGGAAGGGGAGGGTGAACAGTCAGTTGTCGTGGTGCATATAGGTACCAACGATATAGGAAAAAATGGGATGAGGTCCTAAAAGCTGAATATAGGGAATTAGGAGGTAAATTAAAAATAGGACCTCAAAGGTAGTAATCTCAGGATTGCTACCAGTGCCACGTGCTAGTCAGAGTAGAAATAGAAGGATATTTCAGATGAATACGTGGCTAGAGGAATGGTGCAAGGGGGAGTCATTCAAATTCCTGGGATATTGGAACCGGTTCTGGGGGAGGTGGGACCAGTACAAACCGGACGGTTTACACCTGGGCAGGACCGGGAC
Source organism: Somniosus microcephalus (assembly GCF_052327205.1). Taxonomy (NCBI): domain Eukaryota; kingdom Metazoa; phylum Chordata; class Chondrichthyes; order Squaliformes; family Somniosidae; genus Somniosus; species Somniosus microcephalus. The sequence continues at coordinate 343,270,760 of NC_140987.1, forward strand.
CGATGTCCTAGGGGGAGTGTTTTCTAGTGCTCTGGGGGAGGGTTTAAACTAAAATGGCAGGGGGTTGGGAACCTGAGCAGGGAGACAGAGGAAAGGGAAACAAGGATAGAAGCAAAAGACAGGAAGGAGAAAAACAAAGGTGGCAGTCAGAGAAATCAAGGGTTAAAATCAAACATGGCCACAGTAAATAATAATTCTAAAAGGTCTAAGAGTGTTAAAAAAACAAGCCTGAAGGCTTTGTTTCTTAATGCAAGGAGCATTCGTAATAAGGTGGATGAATTAGCTGCACAAGAAGAGGTAAACAAATATGATATGATTGGGATTATGGAAACATTGCTCCAGGGTGGCCAAGACTGGGAACTCAACATCCAGGGGTATTCAATATTCAGGAAAGATAGGCAAAAAGGAAAAGGAGGTGGGGTAGCATTGCTGGTTAAAGAGGGGATTAATACAATAGTAAGGAAGGATATTAGCTCTGATGATGTGGAATCTGTATGGGTAGAACTGAGAAATGCCAAGGGGCATAAAACGTTAGTGGGAGTTGTATACAGATCCCCAAACAGTAATGCTGAGGTTGGGGATGGCATTAATTGGGAAATTAGAGAAGCGTGCAATAAGGGCACAGCAAGTTATCATGGGTGACTTTAATGTACATATAGATTGGACTAACCAAATTAGTAACAATACTGTGGAGGAGGAATTCCTGGAGTGTTTACGGGATGGTTTCCTGGACCAATATGTCGAGGAACCAACTAGAGAGCAGACCATCTTAGACTGGGTATTATATAATGAGAAACGATTAATTAGCAATCTTGTTGTGCGAGGCCCCTTGGGTCAGAGCAATCATAATATGATAGAATTCTTAATTAAGATGGAGAGTGAAGTGGTTGACTCAGAGACTAGGGTCCTGAATTTAAATAAAGGAAACTACGATGGTATGAGGCGCGAGTTGGGTAGGATTGATTGGGGAATGTCACTCAAAGGGCTGGCGGCGGATAGGCAATGGCAAACATTCAAACATTGCATGGATGAACTACAGAATTTGTTCATCACAGTTTGGCATAAAAATAAAACCAAAAAGGTGACCCAACCGTGGCTAACAAGCGAAATTAGGGATAGCATAAGATCCAAGGAGAGGACATATAAATTGGCCAGAAAAAGCAGTAAACCTGAGGATTGGGAGCAGTTTAGGATTCAACAAAGGAGAACAAAGGGATTAATTAAGAAGGGGAAAATAGAGTATGAGAGTAAGCTTGTAGGGAACATAAAAACTGACTGTAAAAGCTTTTATAGGTATGTGAAGAGAAAAAGATTGGTGAAGTCAAGTCCCTTGCAGTCAGAATCAGGGGAATTTATAACGGGGAACAAAGAAATGGCAGACCAATTAAATACATACTTTGGTTCTGTCTTCACAAAGGAGGACACAAATAACCTCCCAGAGATGTCGGGGAACATAGGGTCTAATGAGAGGGAGGAACTGAAAGAAATCAGTATTTGTAGGGAAGTGGTGTTGGGGAAATTGACGGGATTGAAGGCTGATAAATCCCCAGGGCCTGATAATCTACATCCTAGGGTACTTAAGGAAGTGGCCCTAGAAATAATAGATGCATTGCTGGTCATCTTCCAAAATTCGATAGACTCTGGAACAGTACCCATGGATTGGAGGGTAGCTAATGTTACCCCACTATTCAAAAAAGGTGGTAGAGGGAAAACAGGGAATTCTAGACTGGTAAGCCTGACATCGGTAGTGGGAAAAATGCTCGAGCCCATTATAAAAGATGTAATAGCAGAGCACTTGGAAAACAGTGACAGGATTGGACAAACTCAACATGGATTTACAAAAGGTAAATCGTGCTTGACTAATCCAATGGAATTTTTTGAGGACGTAACTGGTAAAATAGATAAGGGAGAACCAGTGGATGTGGTGTATTTGGACTTTCAGAAGGCTTTCGATAAGGGCCCGCATAAGAGATTAGCGTGTAAAGTTAAGGCACATGGGATTGGGGGCAAGGTATTGACTTGGATAGAAAACTGGTTGGCAGACAGAAAGCAAAGAGTTGGAATAAACGGGTCTTTTTCTGAGTGGCAGGCAGTGACTAGTGGGGTACCACAGGGATCACTCCTTGGACCCCAGCTATTCACAATATATATTAATGATCTAGACGAGGGAACTAGATGTAATATCTCCAACTCTGCAGACAACACAAAGCTGGGTGGGCGTGTGTGCTGTGAGGAGGATGCTGAGAAACTCCAGTATGATTTGGACAGGTTGGGTGATTGGGCAGAAGCATGGCAGATGCAATATAATGTGGATAGATGCGAGGTTATCCACTTTGGTGTCAAAAACAGAAAGGCAGATTATTATCTGAATGGCAATAGATTGGGAGAAGGGGAAGTGCAACGAGACCTGGGTGTCCTTGTGCACCAGTCGCTGAAGGTGCAGCAGGCGGTTAAGAAGGCAAATGGTATGTTGGCCTTCATAGCGAGGGGGTTCAAGTACAGGAACAAGGATGTCTTGCTGCAGTTGTACAGGGCCTTGGTGAGACCACATCTTGAGTATTGTGTGCAGTTTTGGTCGCCTTATCTGAGGATGGATGTTCTTGCCATGGAGGGAGTGCAGCGAAGATTCACCAGGTTGATATCTGGGATGGCAGGAATGACATATGAGGAGAGATTGGATCGATTGGGCTTATACTCGCTGGAGCTTAGAAGAATGGAGATTGATGCGCTATCAATAACTCAAAAGACTGAGATTAAGCGAGTAATTAACAGGCTTTTATTAACAAGAGAATGAAGGTGTGCCTCGAGTGGTCGACCGGTCCAGAATACAAAGGGGCTGTGGAGCAGTCACCTTTATACCTGGACTCATGGGAGGAGTCAGCCGAGACATGTACAGGCATGTACACAGTGGAATACAAACAGTGGTTTTCCACATTCACCCCTTGTTTAAAAATGAGTCCAGCGGGGTGAAGTGTATTAAAAGTTAATGTATTGGAGTCTCTCCGGAGGTCTTGTCTGCCGCTGTGATCGATGTGGCGACGGCAGGGGTAGTGAAGCTTCCGGCGTCGAGTCCCGCGTAGGCTGGGGCGCTGGTGTGTAGTCCTCGTAGGTATCGAGTGGGTCGCAGGTCCCAGGCCTGCCGTCTGCTGGGGCTGGATATCGGAGCGTGGGGGGGGGGGGTGGTAGTGGGTAGTGGTGTAGGGGGTTTCTCTTGCTCGTTCTGGTCTCCTGCCAGGTTTCGTGCAATAATTACCCTTGAGTGGTTCGACCCACTCCCCCTACGGTTCTAGACCTTGGACTTAGATGCAGAGAACAGTAGTGCAGAGAAAGAACTCAATAGACCAGGTTGAATAGCACGAAATGGATGCTTTTATTTTTAAACAGTTTGAAGCATTACAAAATACATGTCATAGGCACAGATTAAAGTTACTACAATCATACACAAATTTATGAACTTAACTCTATGGAAATGGGGAACACACGGCACATCGTAAAAGGGGACACACATTATGATTACCCTTAACTCCCTCCCCTATACCTAAACTAAGTTTCGACCTGGGGAACTTGGGATCATGCTCACCACTCTCGAAATCGCGAAAAAGGGGGTTCGCAGCCTTTTGGCACCGCTTTCCGTCATCACGTGGATTTGGAAGCTTCTGGCGCAGTCGATATTCTCTCTCCCTCGAGGCGGTGGGGTAGACACAGCCTCGATGAGCGCTCGTCAAGGTTGAGATCCACTATTTGGGTTCATGGAGCAGACTTAGATGCAGGCTGCTGAAGAAGTGCATGCACATGGAAGAGTCTTTCCGGCCTGGATCGCCGGTCCTCCAGAGGGTTTCTTCTCCGTCGGCCTGGGTCGTCGATGATCTCCCGACCTCAGTACCCGGGCCACCCTTGTCGTCTTCTCGTCGTGGCCGAGCCTTGTTTGGCTGAACACCGACCACGTTGTCTTTTCACCGAAATCGTCCGTCTTTAAAAAGACGAAACGTTTTCATCGATTCCGCATCTGCTGAAGTGGAAGAGGCGCCGATTCTGGCACCGTCCGTCCTTCGTTCGTTCCTTGTAGAGGAAGTTCTTGAAGAAGTAGAAGTCTGAAGTCGCCCAGCGTAGCAGAAGTCGAGGAAGAAGTCCGAAGTTGTTCCCGTACCTTAGATGGACTTTCAATCCATAGTTATACTCTTTTGGGACAGTCTTATCTCCCGCCAAATCATAGTCCTGTCTTTGTATTAATTTTGGCGGGCAGAAATCTCTGCAGGGGCGCTTTGTCTTGTAACGGAGCCGGTGATAACTTAAACTGGCCGTCCTGACCGATAATGTCTTTTAATGTCTTTTTCATTGTCACCGCGGCTCGGTTCGCATATTGATCGGTCCGGAGATTTTCCTTGATGGCTGCTAAACGGTTTTTCTTTTTTACAATAAATGGGTATAAGTGTTTTTGCATTGTCCGCCCATATCTTGATGGGCCCCATCCTGTACTTAGAATCCATTGAATATGTATGCTGTTTCTCTGAGTTTCAGTTCCCAGATACTGGCTTTCGCGGGCTTACTGTCTTCAATCCACAAGCCTGTCTGGCTTGCAGTAACAGAAATAAAATGGTTCAGAAACTGATCACGGGGCCCGGCGGCCATTTTGTATGCCCTTTTATCAAAGGTTTTTCTGTGCAAGCTTACTTTGGTCAATAAACAGTCTTATTTTATCCAGTTTTCTTGCGTGATTTTTGCTGAAAATTTCGAATCTTACAGGCCCCCCTGTGATACTGATAGCTTGCTTAAAGTATCAATAATCCTTGGTGAGCAAATTTTCCCTGATTCCCCACATCCAAACATTCCTGGCACTTAACTATCTATGACCCTCACGACACATGCAGTTCCCATTTCCGAAGAGAACAAAAATTACCTTTTGCACATTTGGACCATCATAGACAGCATATCTTAAACTATAACACATTCATCTGTCAGATGTGCAGGGGTCGATACCCTCTTGCGCCATCTGCATACACCTTTTATTAATCCAAAAACTTAAGAACAACTAATAACATAACAATACTTATTTCCTTATAACCCAAAACAAACACAAAAAAACGCGAAGTTTGAAATTTTTTTTAAATGGACGAACGCTTAATCTTATACTAGCAGCTTAAAGTGGGGTGTCTTCTTCCCCCATTTGCACATAGCGTTCTCTCCATTCTCCTGCGTTCTCGTGCCTCTGGAGGTGTTTGCCTCTTTTGCAATGCACGAAGAGCAAAAATATCACAATTAAAACCTGACACACTACTAGGATGTGGGATGCTATTCTAATCCAGGCTGGGACCTCTATGTTGGTGAACAAGTCCCACCATGGTGGGATGGTTATGTCCAATATGTCTTTTCCTATCTCTAAAGTCTTCTGCTCCAGTGTGTAGAAATGTTTCTGTGAAACTATAACGGCTTTTAAAATCTTTGTGAGGTGTTCGGGAAGAGGGGGAATGACATAACCAAAATGCGCGACAAATCGTTGTAAGTCTGTGAAATTCTCTTTGATAGTGATGTGAACGGTGGAGGGCGCAGGAATGGGGACAATTCGTTGTTGTGCCACTTGAACCTCGGCCCTGGGTTTGAAACAGAAGCTGCTATCACCGATCGAACACCACTCGTGTTGTCCGTATCGGTACTGAGGCGCTGCAGTGGTGACGCAGTATGTCCCACCCCCGATATATGCTACCTGCGGGGGCACATGGTCCTCTGCCATTGCCTTCATGGTGCAATTTACCGGCTTCGCGCTAGCGGTTCTGAACCCGCACTGTGGTTTCAAAAAGGCATTCAAGTGCTGGGGACACAGGATGATGTGTGCTCCCCAGCTCCGACATCCCGAGAGGTCGGTGCCTGTCATCGTACGCTCCCATCTGATGACGTAAGGCGGGACCACTGCGTAACGAATGTGTGCGCCCCCCTGAATGACTCCAATGTTCTCTACTCTGTATACCGGGGCGGGCTTTGCTGCGGGACCCAACACCGGCATTCTTACTACTATTCCCATGATAGTATGATTCGAATGTCCGCAGTCCACTGGGACTGGGTATGCTTCTGCGGCTAGTCTGAGCTGGCACGGGCTTAATGCATTCTCAAAAGGGTGGAGCGCTTGCAAGTGCTTGTTGCTGATCCAGGACGGGACCAAACCCTGTTTTAAATCCTCAAGATTACTGCGGCCCTCGCCCAGTAACCACGCCCCGTACAGCACACAGGCCTCGTTTTGCGCAGCTTGATCGGACGCATTCCAATCCTCCTTAATGAGCGCATTTACCGTTCTCGCGTGTTTCTCCAGCTCAGCGATTATATCCTTAAAGTGTAGTGTCATGGCCTGGTCCTCATGCAACTCAGAACCCACTACCTTATTTTCGTCTGTCAGTATGTTTCTTAACTGGGCTTTTAAACCGTTGATCTGTGTCTGCAGCTCCACGTTATCTAGAGCGTTGACAACAGATGTCCCGGTATTAAAAGCAGTGAATATGTCATTTACAGTACCCCTTCTTTGCCTCCCGACTCGATCCAAAACTTCTGGCGGTGTGGTGTATAATTTGTCTCTGTCGATGTCGGCAAAGTCAAATTCGTAAAACTGTCTAAACATACGGGTTAACAGGACCTGGTATAATTGTTCCGTTTCTTTGGGACACCACTCCGGCAATCGTACCTCAGTGAGATTTAAAATCACTGAGGCCACCGCGTAGTGTACCCCTTGGTACAGCACCTGACCGGTGGGTACCAATACTAAACCGTTCCCGGGTCCCTTGGTGGTGGTTGGGCACCCTCCTTTCTGGGCTAGTGCTATCGGAAGCGTGGGCAGGGGCTTGCGTGGGCGGGTGATGAGTTCAGTGGCATTTACCGGAATAGGGGCGTATGGGGCTCCGCACGCTCGAGTGCTAACATCCCATCTCATCCCCTTCCCTTCATCCTGCCACTGCCTCTGGAAGAAGATGGATACGCCCTTGGGGCAGACGTGTCTCGAACCCCACATACAGACATATATTCCTTCATCTGGTTCCCACCATTTGTCCCAACACACACGTAATTGTCCGTGAGTCCCCGTAATAGTCCGATGGGTATTATTACCCAGTTGCTCCCACTCGACCGTAGAGTTTCTCATGTCCTTTCCCAGCTTTCGTAGCCACCACCATCGCCTTAGTGGTACGTTCCCATTGCACACCAGACAAATCCTCTTTCCCACGGTAACGCTGAATCTGGGCGCAAGGATCCTCACCCGAGGGCACGTTAATGAAGTATCTTGGTAGGCAAAACTGAAATTGCTTGAATATTCCGTAGAATTCGTTCCCAGCCATCCTGGCCATCTCCCTTGGTGGAAGTAGGTGGCGGTTTCCTCAACCTCTCGCTCCCCTGTCCCATCCGTTGCGATGGGGGCCATGTCCCCGGAGCACCCGAAAATGATGACGTCCTTGGTGCGGCCTCGGTAGGCCCACCCGCACCCGACCGCCATGAACGCGATGAGAATCTTTTCCATCATATCCCAGGTTTCTGTAACCAATAAAATGATGTAGCCGGGCTCCCAGTCGGTGCTGGCCTAATTAAATGGACGCACGGGTTCCTGGACCCCGCTCCCAAACAAACACACATATCGGGCAGATTCCAAAATTGTACTCTTAACACATCTTAACGCTATATACATTTCCTTAAATTATCGCCATAATTACCTAACTTAACTTATGTACAGCGCCGCCCTCCGCGGGGCGGCTTGCCTAATCCCTGTGAGGTCTGTCGTGCGCCACACCCTGCGGTGGGGCTGCACTGATCTTTGGCTTTGATCCCCCGCAGCCTGTCGCTGCTGAACAGGGACCATGCCTTCCTGGGGCTGCTCTAAACCATGGTTGGGAAAGATGGGGAGAATCTGGCCAAAATTTTCTGGGCTGGGGCGCTCGAGCCGACCTACGAGGGGTTGCTTTGGGTTGGGCTCCCGGGGCTGATGGACCGGGGGTTGGGACTGCCACCGTCACAGCCTGTGGTTCCTCCACAGCTGCCGGCTCCAGCTCCCCTCCCTCAGGCTCCGCCCCCCCCGGGGTCGGGATCTGTGGCTTCCGACTCCACCTCACCTGTCCCTACAGGTAGTGAGTCTCCGCCCCCATTCCCTACCTCCCCCAAGCTTGAGTCGAGGGCGGGATCGTCGTCCTCTGACTCTTCCTCCTCCGTGATTGGGTCTAAAGCGAGGTTGAGCTGTTCGGGCTCTCTCCTGCCTAAATCCCATTCAAAAGATGAGACCTCCTACTCCAATGGGATGGCCTCTCCCTTCACGCAGGCTACTGTTCCAGCCTGTGTGGTCTGTGACTCTGTTACAGGCTGAGGATCTTTGTTCCCAGACCTGGTCCCCTTTGATGGCCCTTGTGCACCCGGTTTAAACAGTTTACACTGGTTGATGTGAAACCACCTTTTCCGTTGGGACACCTCTACTGTACGAGTGGCGCAGACCGGCGGATTTTTCACCGATTCCGGTTCTTCCTCCTGGTCTACGGTTCTCTCGCCAGCGCATAGGGTTAGACCCAAGAATTTTACTTCTCGCCGGCCAACCCGCGCCTTCGTAGGGGTTTTCTCAACACTTTCTATCCCCTCCACACTCGTACCCTCTCCCCAGAGACAATGATTTCTCAGGTCCACGTGGATCCCGTGGGCTACCAAGAAATCAGACCCCAGGACTCCCGTTCCACCTCCCACCTCCCACTTCATCAGGATACACTTCCACGTGGTGCGGAGTGGTCCTAAACGAATGGAGAGGGGAAAGGAATGTGCGCCAGCCTGTTCTTCGCCCGTGAAGCCCAACAGACGATATGGGACCCCGGTGGACAGAGGCGAGGTGATGGGGTTATCTGCGTGGATTACGGTGCACGATGCACCTGTGTCCAACAGATAGGTTTCCTTCACCTCCCCTACCTCCATCTCTACGAGGGGTCGTCTCCATGCGTCATAGCGGAGCGGACACAGGTAGACGGGCTGCTCCGACTCTAGTCATTTGGGTACAGCGATCGGAGCTTCGGGAGCGCCAATGCCGGTGGTGACAGCTATTTTCCCCTGCGAGGTCATCAGAGACCGCATTGTCTGTATGATTGACTCGATCGCAGCGGGATCCACAACCACACCACCCCCTTTGGTTGGGGCGGGGGCTACGGTTGGGTTCTGGACTGGTGTTGGGGCAGCGTTCTGCACTTGTGCTTGTGCTGGTGCTGGGTAAACGATCGGACCGTGGGCGACTTGGGCTTGGGCTCGGTCTTGGGCTGCGGTGAATGCTCTCTCTCTCTTATCCTTCCATGGATTCCTACAGTCCTTGCGCCAATGACCCTCCTTCCCACACCCGTAACAACTGCTGTTGGCTTGGGGAGGACGATTTCCCTCCTGACGCCATTCCCTTTTAGCAGAGGCTGCGGGCCTCACCTCATGCACCTTTCCTTTTACAACAGGCGTTTTCTTGCCTTTGTTGTTCCTATAACTGATCGTGAGCTGATCTAGTACTAGATCCTCCGTGGAGCGGGCATTAGTGGGGTCAAACCATGCTTTGGCCTGCTCCCTCACTACTGGCAAGCAACCTGCTACCAGGCATCGAAGCCAATGAGCTCTCTGTTCACCATCCAGCCCGGCCCGGGCCGGCCCGCCCGGGCAGCTGCACCGATACACTGGCCACAACCTGTCGGCGAAAACCCGTGGGGGTTCTCCCTCTAGCTGCACTGTCTTTTCTAAACGGAGGAACGGAGTTCCGTCCCCCTCTCCCATGATCTCCAGAATCTCATCCCGTAGCAAGTCATAGTCCCTGTGCCCTCTCTTGCTCTCGTCAGGGAGACACTGGAGGAGCGAACTGTCCAGGGAGAACAGCAGCATTTTAGACTGTTCAACCCCGTCGCAGTCATTGACTGCTGCGGTCTGCTCCACGTCCTTGAAATGCACGGAGGGATCTCCTGACTCGGAGAGTTTTGGGATGTGACTTATCATTTCTCTTAGCTGTTGTGCGCTATGGGGCATTACGATCTGACTCTCAAGGGGTCCGTCATCGCCATTCGCTTCATTTGGACCGAGCCTCCGGTGTCTCGTTGGACACATCGGCGCCGGCCCGGACTCTACTATCTGGGGTTGCTCTACCTCAGGACTCTCTTCCTCTACCGTCTCCGTCTCCTTCTCCGGAGTCCAAGACTCCTCATAAGCAGGAGGCGCAGAGGGTTCAGGAGTTGGTACCCCAACTGCCTCTTGTGGGATCGGTCTTTTGGATTCCTTGGCTAGCAATAGCTGACTCGCTGGTGGATTTATGAGACACACCAACCTGTTTGCCTTGGCTAGGGCCGTTCTCAGGTCCTCTTGCTCCCAGCGGCAAGCGCTGTGGTCGGTGCTCTCAGATCTATCCTCCATGGCCATCTTATATGCTGCCCTGGCTCCCAGAAGTTTTTCCTCTTGGGCCTCTATTTGCTTAGCTAGACGGAAACACCTCTCTCTCATCCTACCTTCACTGGCCTTGGCTTCAATGACCTGACATTTTATATATTCTACCCGGGTCTCGTGGCAGCGAATTATGGAGTGGCGTTCCTGATTCAGCGCGTTAAGCGCTTCAATCAGTTGCTGACCTCCCGCAACCTTCTCCTCTACGTCTTTAAGCAAACCGTTGATCTGGGCTGTCTGTGCTGCAACGACCTGGTCCAAAAGCTGGACTTGCTTCTTGTAGCACATCAGCCAGACCGCCTTCTCTACAGATTTCTTATGCTCTTTACCCGCTGTCCACTTGATGGCTGCGTCTAGCGGGCGCCTATCTCTCAACAGGTCAGATATCCATTGCTTTGTGAGGTTAACTTTTCCAAAAACATAATTGGCTATTCTTTCGTCCATCACATCTCGTTTATTCAGACCTTGATCTAACACACTACTTTCCTGCTGCCAAGGTCCTGCCGCGGTCGCCATTTCTGTAGGGGGTTTCTCTTGCTCGTTCTGGTCTCCTGCCAGGTTTCGTGCAATAATTACCCTTGAGTGGTTCGACCCACTCCCCCTATGGTCCTAGACCTTGGACTTAGATGCAGAGAACAGTAGTGCAGAGAAAGAACTCAATAGACCAGGTTGAATAGCACGAAATGGATGCTTTTATTTTTAAACAGTTTGAAGCATTACAAAATACATGTCATAGGCACAGATTAAAGTTACTACAATCATACACAAATTTATGAACTTAACTCTATGGAAATGGGGAACACACGGCACATCGTAAAAGGGGACACACATTACGATTACCCTTAACTCCCTCCCCTATACCTAAACTAAGTTTCGACCTGGGGAACTTGGGATCATGCTCACCACTCTCGAAATCGCGAAAAAGGGGGTTCGCAGCCTTTTGGCACCGCTTTCCGTCGTCACGTGGATTTGGAAGCTTCTGGCGCAGTCGATATTCTCTCTCCCTCGAGGCGGTGGGGTAGACACAGCCTCGATGAGCACTCATCAAGGTTGAGATCCACTATTTGGGTTCATGGAGCAGACTTAGATGCAGGCTGCTGAAGAAGTGCATGCACATGGAAGAGTCTTTCCGGCCTGGATCGCCGGTCCTCCAGAGGGTTTCTTCTCCGTCGGCCTGGGTCGTCGATGATCTCCCGACCTCAGTACCCGGGCCACCCTTGTCGTCTTCTCGTCGTGGCCGAGCCTTGTTTGGCTGAACACCGACCACCTTGTCTTTTCACCGAAATCGTCCGTCTTTAAAAAGACGAAACGTTTTCATCGATTCCGCATCTGCTGAAGTGGAAGAGGCGCCGATTCTGGCACCGTCCGTCCTTCGTTCATTCCTTGTAGAGTAAGTTCTTGAAGAAGTAGAAGTCTGAAGTCGCCCAGCGTAGCAGAAGTCGAGGAAGAAGTCCGAAGTTGTTCCCGTACCTTAGATGGACTTTCAATCCATAGTTATACTCTTTTGGGACAGTCTTATCTCCCGCCAAATCATAGTCCTGTCTTTGTATTAATTTTGGCGGGCAGAAATCTCTGCAGGGGCGCTTTGTCTTGTAACGGAGCCGGTGATAACTTAAACTGGCCGTCCTGACCGATAATGTCTTTTAATGTCTTTTTCATTGTCACCGCGGCTCGGTTCGCATATTGATCGGTCCGGAGATTTTCCTTGATGGCTGCTAAACGGTTTTTCCTTTGTACAATAAATGGGTATAAGTGTTTTTGCATTGTCCGCCCATATCTTGATGGGCCCCATCCTGTACTTAGAATCCATTGAATATGTATGCTGTTTCTCTGAGTTTCAGTTCCCAGATACTGGCTTTCGCGGGCTTACTGTCTTCAATCCACAAGCCTGTCTGGCTTGCAGTAACAGAAATAAAATGGTTCAGAAACTGATCACAGGGCCCGGCGGCCATTTTGTATGCCCTTTTATCAAAGGTTTTTCTGTGCAAGCTTACTTTGGTCAATAAACAGTCTTATTTTATCCAGTTTTCTTGCGTGATTTTTGCTGAAAATTTCGGATCTTACAGGGGGTTACTGCGGCCCCCGAGGGTGCGAGGTCTCGTATGGAGACTGTGTCCTCCCGCCCGTCCGGGTACGCAATGTAAGCATACTGGGGGTTGGCGTGGAGGAGGTCGACCCTCTCGACCAGTGGGTCTGTTTTATGTGTCCTCACGTGTCTTCTCAGTAGGACCGGCCCTGGGGACGTCAGCCATGGCGGTAGCGATGTCCCCAATGTGGACTTCCTTGGGAAGACAAACATTTTCTCATGAGGGGTGGCGTTAGTGGCAGTGCAGAGCAGTGACCGAATAGAGTGGAGCACATCGGGGAGCACATCCTGCCAGCGGGAGGTCGGAAGGCCCCTAGACTTTAAGGCTAGCAGGGCGGCCTTCCAAACTGTCGCATTCTCTCTTTCCACCTGTCCGTTCCCCCGGGGGTTGTAACTGGTGGTCCTGCTTGTGGGAATACCCCTAGCGAGCAGGTACTGACGGAGTTCGTCGCTCATAAACGATGAGCCCCGGTTGCTATGGATATAGCTGGGGAAACCGAACAGGTTGAAGAGGTCGTTCAGACATTTAATGACCGTGGCACTGGTCATGTCCGGGCAGGGGAGGGCGAACGGGAAACGGGAGTACTCATCAATAATGTTGAGGAAGTACACATTGCGGTCGGAGGAGGGGAGAGGCCCTTTAAAATCAACGCTCAGGCGCTCGAAGGGGCGAGTTGCTTTTAGCAGGTGAGCCCTGTCTGGTCTATAAAAGTGCGGTTTGCACTCAGCGCAGACTTGGCAGTTCCTGGTCATGGTCCTGACCTCCTCAATGGAGTAAGGCAGGTTGCGGGCCTTGATGAAGTGGAAGAACCTGGTGACCCCCGGGTGGCAGAGGTCGTTGTGGAGGGCCCGCAGTCTATCGATCTGCGCGCTGGCACAGGTGCCACGCGATAGAGCATCCGGGGGTTCATTTAGCTTCCCGGGCCGGTATAAGATCTCGTAATTGTAGGTGGAAAGTTCGATTCTCCACCTCAAGATCTTGTCGTTTTTGATTTTGCCCCTCTGCTTGTTGTTAAACATAAAAGCAACTGAACGCTGGTCAGTGAGCAGGGTAAATCATTTTCTAGCCAGGTAGTGCCTCCAATGACGCACAGCCTCCACAATAGCCTGGGCCTCCTTCTCCACAGCGGAGTGCCTGGTCTCCGGGCCCTGGAGGGTTCGTGAAAAGAAGGCCACGGGTCTCCCCGCCTGATTGAGGGTAGCGGCCAGGGCAAAGTCGGATGCGTCGCTTTCCACCTGGAAGGGGATGGATTCGTCCACTGCGTGCATGGTGGCTTTGGCGATGTCTTCCTTGATACGGTGGAAGGCTAAGCGGGCCTCAGCCGTCACGGGAAAAGAGGTGGACTTAATCAGCGGACGGGCCTTGTCCGCATAGTAGGGGACCCACTGGGCGTAATAAGATAAAAACCCTAGGCACCTCTTCAGGGCCTTGAGGCAGTGGGGCAGTGGGAGTTCCATAAGGGGACGCATCCGGTCGGGGTCGGGACCGATGACTCCGTGTTCCACAACACAGCCAAGGATGGCGAGGCGGGTTGTGCGGAATATGCACTTCTCCTTGTTATACGTCAGGTTGAGGAGTTTGGCGGTGCAGAGGAATTTTTCGAGGTTTGCGTTGTGGTCCTGCAAGTCATGGCCGCAGATGGTCACATTGTCCAGATATGGGAAAGTGGCCTGCAACGCATTTTGATCGACCATCCGGTCCATCTCCCTTTGGAAGACGGATACCCCATTGGTGATGCCAAAGGGAACCCTAAGGAAGTGATAGAGGCGGCCGTTTGCCTCAAAGGCAGTATACTGGCGGTCCTCAGGGCGGATAGGGAGCTGGTGGTATGCTGATTTCAGGTCAATGGTCGAGAAGACGCGGTACTGCGCGATCTGGTTGACCATATCAGCTATGCGGGGGAGTGGGTAAGCATCCAGCAGGGTGTAGCGATTTATTGTCTGGCTGTAGTCGACGACCAGGCGCTGCTTCTCGCCGGTCTTAACGACCACAACCTGGGCTCGCCAGGGGCTGGTGCTGCCCTCAATAATCCCTTCCTTCAGGAGCCGCTCCACTTCGGTTTTAATGAAAACCCTGTCCCCGGCACTGTATCGCCTGCTCTTTGTGGCGATGGGCTTGCAGTCGGGGGTGAGGTTAGCAAACAGTGGGGGGGGGGTGACTCTGAGTGTGGAGAGGTTGCACCTGGTGCGCGGCGGGCAATTTGGAAGCTGCTGGCTGCGGACTGTGAGTGGGGGGAGGGGTCCCCCGTACGTCATCGTAACACTTTTAAGGTGGCACTGAAAATCTAACCCCAGTAGAATGGCAGTGCAGAGGTCGGGCAGGACCAGAAGTTTAAAATTATCGTACACAGTCCCGTCTACTACGAGTGTCACCACACAGTAGCCGCCAATGTCCGCCGACTGGGACTCGGAGGCCATAGAAATCCGTTGGTGCGCAGGCAGGACTGGGAGAGAGCAACTCCGCACCGTGTCGGGGTGGATGAAGCTCTCCGTGCTCCCAGAGTCAAAAAGGCAGATTGTTTTGTGACCATTTACCTTAATGTCCATTGTGGACCGGGCCAGCTGGTGCGGTCTCGCTTGGTCCAGCGTAACGGAGGCCAGCGTAGGGGTCGGTGTGTCGCTGCGGGTATCAGATGAGGCGGTGTTGGGGGCCTGCTGCGTCCCGGCTGTCGTCCAAGATGGCGGCGTCCATGACCCCCATGTGGCTGGAGGCGTCCAAAATGGCTGCTGTTCCGGTGGTTCGCACATGGCTGGGGAGGCCCAAGATGGTGGCCCGCACGGCCCACACGCGGCGCTGCTGGGGTTCGGGGTGGCTTTGGCCCTGCAGACACTGGCGTAGTGTCCCTTCTTCCCGCAGCCCGAGCAGATCGCATTTTTCGCCGGGCAGCGTGCTCTGGGGTGTTTGGCCTGGCCACAGAAGTAGCATTTCTGGCCTTGAGGCACTGTTGTCTGGCCTTGGGACACTGCTGCGGTAGTTGGGCATCTGCTGGGATGTGGCTGGGGTGGCACGGCGCTATGAGGCGGTCCTACCGTGTCCCAGGCTGTCGTTCCCCGCGGCGTCCACGGTGCAGAGGAGTAGGCATCCATACCCCGGTAGGCTGCGTCCAATGATAGTGCGAGTTCAGAGGCCTTGTTGAGGTCGAGCTCACTCTGCTCCAACAGTCGCTGTCGGATGTAATTGGACCTGTGGCCCGCTACAAAAGCGTCCCGGATAAGTTCCTCTGTGTACCCGGCGGCCTTTACATCCTTACAACCACAGGCCCGGCCAAGCACAGACAGTGCCTGAAGGTATTCCTCGGTCGATTCCCCAGGTTGTTGTTTACGACTCCCCAGAAGGTGCCTGGCGTACACTTCGTTCACTGGGCGCGTGTACTGGTCCTTGAGAAGCTTGATAGCATCCGCGTACGAGGTCGTGTCCTGGATGACCGAGTACACTTGGTGGTTCACTTTGGAGGTCAGGACATCCAGTTTGTCCTCGTCCGATTTGACCGTTTCAGCGGAGACGATCAGGAATTTTTCAAAGCACCTCAGCCAGTGAGTAAACTTGGTGGATGCGTCCGCCTCCCGATGGTCTAAGTCTAGGCATGCTGGTGTGAGGATCTTCTCCATTATAAAAATCTTGTTAATAAAATTGATGCGCTATCAATAACTCAAAAGACTGAGATTAAGCGAGTAATTAACAGGCTTTTATTAACAAGAGAATGAAGGTGTGCCTCGAGTGGTCGACCGGTCCAGAATACAAAGGGGCTGTGGAGCAGTCACCTTTATACCTGGACTCGTGGGAGGAGTCAGCCGAGACATGTACAGACATGTACACAGTGGAATACAAACAGTGGTTTACCACAGAGAGGGGATCTCATTGAAACTTATAAAATTCTAACAGGACTAGACAGACTAGATGCAGGAAGAATGTTCCCGATAGTTGGGGAGTCCAGAACCAGGGGTCACAGTCTAAGGATAAGGGGTAAGCCATTTAGGACAGAGATGAGGAGGAATTTTTTCACCCAGAGAGTGGTGAACCTGTGGGTTTCTCTACCACAGATGGCAGTAGAGGTCTATTCATTAAATATATTCAAGAAGGAGTTGGATATATTTCTTAAGGTAAGGGGATCAAGGGATATGGAGAGAAGGCAGGGACAGGGTACTGAATTTGGATGATCAGCCATGATCTCATTGAATGGCGGAGCAGGCTCGAGGGGCTGAATGGCCTACTCCTGCTCCTATCTGCTATGTTTCTATGAGCAGCCATGATCATATTGAATGGCAGAGCAGGCTCGAAGGGCCGAATGGCCGACACCTGCACCTATTTTTCTATGTTCTATGTTTCTAGGTACAACCCAGCTACTTAAAGAATACTCTCCCTTTGTCGCAATATGTCCAAATTCCAGTTTTAAACACACTAGTATGAAAACTGTGGATATTATGGCAGTTGCCCTTTTTGGAGAAAAATGACAAATGTTACTAGCTAATGTATTAATGCTCAATACAACATACAAATTAATTAAATAGAAAGATTATTCTATAGTGAGGTTATATTTATTACATCTGAAATGATAGCCTCTTGATTGATATAAATGTACTTTTCAGCAGTGAGTCGTACAATTTTATTAATGATTGTGGTGATATTCCAATCACACTTTACAATATAATATCCTGTTTTTTAAATATTTTACCATATGTGGGATTTTATATATAACAAAAGCTATAGGTTAGAAATGACTGTTGCAATACTAGCAGTCAAATGCTCAACACGATCATATATGACCCCTCTGCTATTTTAATGGAGCCCGTTCAAGTTCACACCTCCATTAAAATAGCAGAGAGAAGAATGTAATAGGAATGTGTTAAATATTTATCCACTAATATTGGCAACTGTAATTTCTAGCCTTATAAGTCTAGACACTATTATTTGCTTGAAATCTGGCAACATCGTACCTGGCATTGTTGGATTTTTTTTGCTAGATTCTAGGACACGATTAACAAAGTTAAAACAATTAATTATTTTTCTCCACTTTTTTACACCTTTGGTGCATTTTTACATGAATGAGTTTATATTGTTTTATTTGTTTCGACACAATAAGTAATTTAAATAGAAAAACACACACACATATCTGTGTTCTGCATTTTGTCATAGTGAGCAATCTAATTATCTTCCAGTTTTATTCATCAGTTAACTTTGATTGTGTGCAGAACTCCTGCATGTTACACTTATGAATGCCAAGTATCATATAACCATTCTCCCACTTTTATGATTTTGGATGCATTCACACAATCTGTTCTAAATGTTGCCTTTGCCTGTTCTTAGTTTGCTATTGCTGTGTTTAGGAGCTTGCTTTTGCACATACGATTATCCTATGGAATGTATGCAAGGGGAATGGAAGAGGAATCAGACTGAAATTCCAAGCTTGTTGAACTTCCAGATTATTCAAGGTAGCGAGGCGGTTTCCTCATGCACAGTACAGTGATTGGGAATTGTATCAGAGAAACAGATCCCAGCTCTATTAATGTCTAAATCTTCTGATATAACATTATCAATAATGATATTAAATGAACATAAAGATGATATGCTCCCCTGTGTTTAATTTTTAAATGTACATGGTATAGGAATGGCACCATATCTTAATCATAAAAACAGCAGTGAGATCATTTCCTTTAGAGCTTTGGAGTTGTGTTATTCATAATACCCCTGGTTGACCTGTGAGTATTCGCATTTTTTAAATACATATAAAAGATGATACTATGCAGCAGTTGGTTATTACTCGCCATGTAAAAGAATATTTGCAAAGGTGATCCCAGAATATTAAAAAAATGTAATGGATAACACAACAAATTAAGTACATAATGGGTTAAGCTATCAGACATTTAAAAACAATGATCCACATTTTGCTGTAGTAGGGCATCTAACAGCATCTGCCGTTAACTCGACTTGTTCGTGTACATTTAGATTTTAATATTTTTTGCATCGCAAGTTGCTGGAAGTGCGAGCTGATAACAGGATATCTGGGACCTGAGCGAACAGGGAAAGCAACTGTGTATCTCCATAACCAATCAGATTGAAGGATTGTGAAATTAACAGCGCAAGGACTGAGAAGGAAGTGTAAATGAGAGTGAGTGAATTCAATGTCAAATCATGTACAGAAAGAGAAATAAAAAGAGGGAAAGAAAGATTTTATTAAGAGAGATGGAAAAAAAGAGACAGAAAGGAAAAGTAAAAATTATTAACATTTTAATAAAATTTTACATTTTTAAAATCTCCAACAACAATTAATACCTGAAGGAATGAAACTCCACACTTGCAATAGTTAATTTTCAGTGCCATAGAGATTGATTGGCAATAATTAACACTTAACACATTGTTAAAAGGGTACTTAGGCTTGTAATGACAAGACTTAACATTCTGTGGTGAGTTTAGTTTGCATCTACCGTACAATTACAGCAACTTCACGACATTCAATGGTGAAGAAATTGCCGTTTTTGTGAAGTTAATGGTGGAGTAGTGCATCTTGGACAGTAACTTTAGGATATTGGCAATTTAACCATGCATCTGCCCCTTGCCATTTACGCTAAATAATTGAGACGCCATTGGCCTCACTGTTATTTTGACAACAAAATCTGGCCCAACATTATCAATATTGTATCAGTGCATTCATGGGAAGAATACTCCCTTTTAATGTTTTGACAAATAGGTACATTTCAATATCAATAAAAATATGTATATCTGGGGCCAATTTCCATTAATGAGCCCCATTTTTTATGCTAGTCAGAGGATTAATTTGGATCATCAGTTTCTTCATGAAAGTTACATTTTTGTTGGCCTTATCATTTATTTTTGTACCTTTCAGCTTTCACTAAGGACATGGTCCTATGCAAAAACTGTTTATATTTTTGCTATGTTAAGGAAAAATGTAAATGTTGTTTTATGACAATACAATACAGGTACCTAATAGAGCAACTACCCCAAGATTGGGGCAGAAATGCTGGAATCTTCAACATGGGCCGTATTTTGCTCTTTATTAGATTTAGCGAGAAAGTAGACATGCATATGTACTGTTGTACTACTGATATAGAGTGCAAACAGACCATTACTCTGTATTTAGCATAGTTCTGAGATTCCTAACCCAAATATGGATTAGTGAACATCAACACATTTAGGAAAAAAAAGCTTATTTGTGCTTGTTAAAACCATTAATGATGAATTCATGCAGTGTTTTGCAGCTGCATATCAAGTTGGAAAGTGTGTATTTCGCCACTGTTCAAATATTCACTTTTTGATTAGAATGTGTAAAAGGAAAAAAGAGCAACATGCATTTATATAGTGCCCTTCAGAACCTCAGGACATTTGAAAGTGCTTTACAGTCAATGAAGTACTTTTGAAGTTGTTGTAATGTTGGAAACTGTTGTAATGTTGGAAATGTGGCAGCCAATTTGCACACAGCAAGATCCCACAAACAGCAATGTGATAATGACCAGAAAATCTGTTTTAGTGATGTTGGTTGAGGGATAGATATTGGCCAGGACACTAGAGAGAACTTCCCCACCCTTCTTTGAAAACTATAGAATGTTGCATGCTGGAGTTAGTGAATAAGAATTGCAACCATCAGTGACAGAAAGGAATAATACATGACTGTCTTTTGTCTGAGAACATGGATGTAACAGTTATTGGCAGGAATATTAAAAAAAATCATTCTCAGGATCTGGGCGTCGCTGGCAAGGTCGGCATTTACTGTCCATCCCTAGTTGTCACAAGCAAGTGGCTTGCTAAGCCACTACAGAGGACAGATACGAGTCAACCATGTTGGTGTGAAACTGGAGTCTCATATAGGCCAGACTGGGTAAGGATGGCAGGTTTCCTTCCCTAAAGGACAAGAGCGAACCAATTGGATTTTTATGACAATTGACAGCTTCGTGGTCACTTTCACTGATACCAGCTTTTCTTTTGAATTTCTAGCTTTTGTAAGCTGTATTCAAACACTCAAAACTGCCATGGTGGGATTTAAACTAACATTCTCTGGGTTATTATTCCAGGCCTCTCGATTACCAGTCCAGGAACTATTGCAGTGTAACAGGGGCAAGGGAAAGACAACCGGTGACGTCTGAAGCACATGACCTGCTGTTATAGGTACTATCCTAGGCAGCAGGGTCTGCTGCAAAAGAACCAGCTACCCGGATATAGCAAAACGGTAGTGCATGAGGAAGCTCAGGTCAGCAGAAGGTTGTGACTGAGATGTTGCACTTGGTCCACGATAGTCAGCCCTCTGCCATGCACTAGCAGTGAAGCTCACCACTGCCTTCAATTTTATGCCCTCCAGGTGCTCAAAGGGGACATTTCAGGAACCTGTCAGTTTTTTTTTGCAGGGTCGGTAACCAGAGGACACAGATTTACGGTAATTGGTATTAGAACCAGAGGCGAGGTGAGGGGACATTTTTTTACACAACAATAATCTGGAATACACTGAAGATTCATTAATAATTTTCAAAAGGGAATTGGATAAATACTTGAAGGGGAAAAATTTGCCTTTCTATGGGGAAAGGGCAGGGGAGTGGGATTAATTGGAGCAATATTTCAAAGAGCCGGCACAGGCACGATGGGCCCAATGGCCTCCTTCTATGCTGTACCATTCTATGATTCTATATAATTCTAATATTGACACTTTCATTTCTGTGCATATAAGAGTGGAGAAATCTACAAGATAAAGTGAAAGTAAATCCATTTTATTTTGTGTGCGCCTTCACTTTGCTTTGCTGATGTGTTTTCTTCTGTGTGCTGTGTTTACATAGAATTTACAACACAGAAACAGGCCATTTTACCCAATAGGTCTATGCTGATGCTTATGCTTCACACGAGCCTCCTCGCACTCTACTTACTTCATCTCACCCTATCAACATATCCTTCTATTCCTTTCTCCCTCACGTGGGAAACTGTTTTCACTGGCAAAAGGGTTGGTAACCAGAGGACACAGATTTGAGATAATTGGCAAAAAATCCAGGGGCGGGGTGGGGGAGTGGGGGGGGGCGGGGTTTGTGGGGTGGTGGGGGTGCGGTCTGTTGGGGAGGGTGAGGAGAATTATTTTACACACTGAGTTGTTATGATCTGGAATGCATTGCCTGAAAGGGTGGTGGAAGCAGATTCAATAGTAACTTTCAAAAGGGAAGTGGATATATACTTAAAAAAGGGAAAATTTTGCATGGATATGGGCAAAGTGCGGAACAGTGGGACTAATTAGGTAGCTCTTTCAAAGAGCCAGCACAGTCATGATGGACCGAATGGCCTCCTTTTGTGCTGTTTGCCCTCCCTCCTCTGGGTTCGCTGCCCTCCTATCCTTTCTTAATCTCTCCCTCCATATAAACTCACCTACCCATATTCATGGCCACCCCATCGACCTTGCCATCTCATGTGGCCTCTCTACACCCGTTGTATCAATCACAGTTAAGGCCATCCCTGATCACTTCCTTGTTTCCCTCTCCACTCATATCCCACTACCCCCTCCCAAACCCACTTCCTCCTGTGACTGTCCCTGGAAAAAAACTCTCCCTCAAGTCACATAAAATGACACTTTCAAATTCCCAATTGTCTAGCCTTTGGCCCTTCATTCACCATAACATTTCTGCAGCTACTGATCTGCTCAATCACACCCTCACCTTCACCTTTTATGCCCTTGTCTCCATTAAACCCATTACTGTCTCACCCTGGTCGCTCCCCTGGTACAACCCTCATCTCTGCTCCCTAAAGTCCAAGGAACGCTGACTTGAATGTTTATGGTAAACAACTGGTTTAGCCATTCATCATCAGATCTGGCGGGTCCTGCTCTCCTCGGCCAAAACTGCTCACTCTTCCAGGATCATCCTGGAATGCAAAGATAACCCCCGGCTTCTCTTCACTACAAACCATCCTCTCAAAGCCCCCTCTCCTGCCTCCAACCTCACCTCCAACAACAAGTGCGAGGAGTTTATGGACTTTTTGTTGCTAAAATTGAGACCATCTTTTCAGCTGCCTCTGCCAATTTCCTCCCTTCCCATAGCCCACCAAGCCAAACTTCCCCTAAGGTTCCCCCCTGCCCTAGAGCTGAACTCGCATCTTTCTCTAGTTTCTCTCCTATCTCCCCTCATGACTTCTCCGAGCTCATCTTATCTATGAGACCTACCTACTGCTCCCTCGAACCTATTCTCACCAAACTGCTGATCACCCAAAACCCCCATGTTAACTGATATAGTTAATGGTTCCCTCTCCTCAGGTACTGTCCCCCCTCACCTTCAAAACTGGCATCATCAGTCCTCTCCTCAAAAAACCCACGCTTGACCCCTCTGTCCTTGGAAACTACCGCCCCATCTCTAATCGCTCTTTCCTTTCCAAAGTCCTTTAATGTGTTGTCCCCTCCTAAATCCATGCCCCTCTTTCCCACAATTCCACGTTTGCAGCCCTCCATCAGGTTTTCATCCCTGCCACAGTACTGAAACGGCCCATACCAAAGTCACAAGTGACATCCTATGTGACAGTTACCATGGTAAACTATCCCTGCTCATCCTTCTTGACCTGTCTGTAGCCTTTGACACGGTTGACCACACCATCCTCCTTCAGCACCTCTCCTCTGTTGTCCAGCTGGGTGGGATTTCCCTTGCCTGGTTCCATTGTTATCTATCTAGTCATAGCCAGAGAATCACCTGCAATGGCTTCTCTTCCTGCTCTCGCACCGTTACCTCTGGATTCCCCCGAGGATCTATCCTGGGCCCCCTTTTATTGCTCAACTACATGCTGCCTCTCGGTGACATCATCCGAAAACACGTCTGGTTCCACAGGTACGGTGATGACGCCCAGCTCTACCTCACAACCGCCTCTCTCAACCCCTCCACTGTCTCTGAATCATCACGCTGCTTGCCCGACATCCAGTACTGCATGAGCAGAAATTTCCTCCAACTAAATATTGAGAAGACCGAAGCTGTTGTCTTTGGTCCCCGCCACAAACTCTGTTTCCTAACCACCAACTCTATCCCTCTCTTTGGCCATGGTTTGAGTCTGAACCAGATTGTTCGCTACCTTGGCATCCTATTTGATCCTGAGATGAGTTTCCAACCACATATCCATCCCATCATCAAAACCGCCTCCTTCCACCTCCATAACATCTTCCGTCTCTGACCCTGCCTCAGCGCATCCATACATTTGTTACCTCTAGTCTTGTCTATTCCAATGCTATCCTGGCTGGCCTCCCATTTTCCACCTTCCATATACTTAAGCTCATCCAAAACGCTGCTGCCTGTATCCTAACTCAAACCAAATCCCGTTCGCCCATCACCCCTGTGCTCGCTGATCTACATTGGCTCCCAGTCCGGCAATGCCACCATTTTAAAATTCTCATCCTTGTTTACAAATCCCTCCATGGCCTCACCCCTGGACAACAGAAGATTGATTAAGAAAGGGAAGATAGATTATGAAAGTAAATTAGCAAAAAATATAAAAACTGATAGCAAAAGTTTCTATAGTTATATAAAAAGAAAAAGGGTGGCTAAAGTAAATGTTGGTCCCTTAGAGGATGAGACCGGGAAATTAATGGTGGGAAACATGGAGATGGCAAAAGCACTGAACAAATATTTTGTATCAGTCTTTACGGTAGAGGACATTAAGAATATCCCAACACTGGACAAACAGGGGGCTCTAGGGGGAGAGGAGCTAAATACGATTAAAATCACTTAAGGAAGTGGTACTTGGTAAAATAATGGGACTCAAGCCGGATAAATCCCCTGGACCTGATGGCTTACATCCTAGGGTCTTGAGGGAAGTGGCGGTAGGGGTTGTGGATGCATTGGTAATAATTTTCCAAAACTCCCTGGACTCAGCAAAGGTCCCGGCAGATTGGAAAACTGCTAATGTAACACCCTTATTTAAAAAGGGTAGTAGGCAGAAGGCTGGAAACTATAAACCTGTTAGCCTAACATCTGTGGTTGGTAAAATGTTAGAGTCCATTATTAAGCAGACAATAACGGGACATTTGGATAAACATAATTTAATCGGACAAACTCAGCATGGTTTCATGAAGGGGAAGTCATGTTTGACAAATTTGCTTGAGTTCTTTGTGGAAGTAACATACAGGGTGGATAAAGAAGAACCAGTGGACGTAGTGCATTTAGACTTCCAAAAGGCATTTGACAAGGTGCCACACAAAAGATTATTGCTCAAGATAAAAAATCACGGGATTGGGGGTAATATTCTGGCGTGGGTGGAGGATTGGCTCTCCAACAGAAAGCAGGGAGTTGGGATAAATGGTTCATTCTCAGACTGGCAATCAGTAACTAGTGGTGTTCCGCAGGGGTCAGTGCTGGGTCCCCAACTCTTTACAATCTATATTAACAATTTGGAGGAGGGGACCGAGTGTAACATATCAAAGTTTACAGATGATACAAAGATGGGAGGGAAAGTAGTGAGTGAGGAGGACATAAAAAACCTGCAAAGTGACATAGACAGGCTAAGTAAGTGGGCAGAGATTTGGCAGATGGAATACAATACTGGAAAGTGTGAGGTTATGCATTTTGGCAGGAAAAATCATAGAGCAAGTTATTATCTTAATGGCAAGAAACTGGAAAGTACTGTGGTACAAAGGGATCTGGGGGTTCTGGTGCACGTAACTCAAAAAGTTAGTATGCAGGTGCAGCAAGTGATCAAGAAGGCCAATGGAATGTTGGCTTTTATTGCTAGGGGGATAGAATATAAAAACAGGGAGGTATTGCTGCAGTTATACAAGGTATTGGTGAGACCGCACCTGGAATACTGCATACAGTTTTGGTGTCCATACTTAAGAAAAGGCATACTTGCTCTCGAGGCAGTACAAAGAAGGTTCACTCGGTTAATCCCGGGGATGAAGGGGTGGTCATATGAGGCGAGGTTGAGTAGATTGGGACTCTACTCATTGGAGTTCAGAAGAATGAGAGGCGATCTTATTGAAACATATAAGATTGTGAAGGGGCTTGATTGGGTGGATGCGGTGAGGATGTTCCCAATGATGGGTGAAACTAGAACTAGGGGGCATAATCTTAGAATAAGGGGCTGCTCTTTCAAAACTGAGATGAGGAGAAACTTCTTCACTCAGTGGGTGGTAGTTTTGTGGAATTTGCTGCCCCAGAAAGCTGTGGAAGCTACATCATTAAATAAATTTAAAACAGAAATAGATAGTTTCCTAGAAGTAAAGGGAATTAAGGGTTACGGGGAGCGGGCAGGAAATTGGACATGAGTCTAGGTTCGGAATGGTCATGGCCCTGTGGGTAGTGGAACAGGCCCAGGGGCCGTGTAGCCTGGTTCTGCTCCTACTTCTTGTGTTCTAATTCTGTGTTAGATTTCAGGAGATGGATTTATTCCTGTTCCTGGCTGGGGTGGAGATCCCCTTTACAGAAGGTAAGTACTGTAGAAAATATAGGGACAGAGTGATCTCCTGGACGAGTTTCGATCGCCTAGATGGGTCGGAGAGGAATTTCCCAGATTTTTTCTCCCAAATTGGCCATTGGGTTTTTTATCTGGTTTTTCGCCTCTCCCGGGAGATCACATGGGTTCGGGTGGGATGGAGAGTGATAGAAGATTTGAGGTTAGGATCAGATCAGCCATGATCTTATTGAATGGTGGAGCAGGCTCGAGGGGCCGATTGGCCTACTCCTGCTCCTATTTCTTATGTTCTTATGTTCTTATGTTATCTGTGTAACTTCCTCCAGCGCTACAACCCTCCAAAATCTCTTCATTCCTCAAATTTTGGTCTCTTGTGCATCCCCGATTTTAATCGTTCCACCATTGGCGACCATGCCTTTAGCTGCCAAGGCCCTAAGCTCTGAAATTCCCTCCTCAAATTTCTCCGCCTCTCCAGCTCGCTCTCCTGCTTTAAGACACTTCTTAAAACCTAACTTGTTGATCAAGCTTTTTGTCTCCTGTCCTAATATCTCCTGAGATGTCTCGGTGTCAAGTTTTGTTTCATAATGTTCCTATGAAGCGTCTTGGAATGTTTTACTACATTAAAGGCATTATATAAATGCAAGTTGTTGTTGTTTTATGCTTCTATGATTCTTTGTACTTATCTAGCTTCCCCTTAGTTTGGCCTGCTGATTGTTGATATGTCATACTCCTATGTGCTTCCCCTAGTTGAAATGATACTACTGGATGGTGGCTACGTGGAGCATAGAAGGACTACACTACCTGTAGTTGTGACTAACCCTGATGCATACACAACAGCGCAAGAGGTGTCCTTTTGTTGCAGTGGCTGTGAGCTTCTTTGCTTTTAGAGGGAGTGACTAATGCCGCTTGTGTAGGGCTACCTGACACCATGAGGCAGCTAACTGGTGAGTGTGCCAATCAGTGCTTTTCAAACATGCCGTGCCTAGAGGGCATCTCTCTCTAGTGCCCATTGGCTTCTTTGAGCATAGAATAGGGGGCATTTATGATGCTTAAGAATCATTGTGTCATGGAAGCCTGGAGTCATTTTTCAAGTGAGTTGGAACTGGCTGCATTCTGCACCTTGGAGATGTGCTTCGGCTGTGCCTATGACCCATGTAACTGAGGTCATCACTGAAGATGCTGCTGGTGTTGCAGTCTGCAACGGAGGCAACTGTTCTTCATAATGGTGAATATTTGGGAGTTGGACTCCCGTATAGAACAGAGGCTACCTTCTGCTATTGTGTGCAAGGAGTCAAGGGACTTCTCACATGCCTAATTCTGGATCATCCTTTGTAATAAGGTCTGCAACCACATACCAATCAGTTGGGTACACAACAAGCCCCTTCCTCACCCTGTACCTCTCATTTGTACCCTTCCCAAATGCTCAAAGACTCACTGTGCTGGTGTCTGATTCAGACGTGATGATAGCACTGTGCAATGTGCTGGATGGTGCTCCTCTGGTGTGGCTCGAGAACAACTGGGTTCTCTTTAATCTGTGAAGAGCAACTGGTATTTTATGAATAATTGAACACACCTCTTTGGATACTACACATGTGTTATTATGCATTTCTGCATAATCATTGGGTGTGTGCACATGTTGGTGTAACCTATTGTGGACATGTTGTGTAACCTACTCTAGAGCCGTCTTTTGTCTCTACTAGTACTATCGCCATCTCGTCTCATTTTGAATACCTCTTAATGTCTCTTCACTTCTCTTTTGTTCTCCCCCAGCCCCCAAACTGGCCTTTTAATCTGTTTCATTTCCTGTGCTTTTTCAGTCTTGACAAAGGGTTTTGACCTGAAACGTTGACTCTATTTCTCTCTCCACGGATGTTGCCTGGCCTGCTGAGTTTTTCCAGCATTTTCTGTTGTTATTTTGGATTTCCAGCATCTGCAGTATTTTGCTATCGTACTATTGTGGACATGTTGTATAACCTATTGTGAACATGTTGGTGTAACCTATTGTGGACATGTTGTGTAATCTATTGTGGATATGTTGTGTAATCTATTGTGGACATGTTGTGTAATCTATTGTGGACTTATTGTGTAACCTATTGTGGACATGTTGTGTAATCTATTGTGGACATGTTGGTGCAACCTATTGTGGACATATTGTGTAATCTATTGTGGACATGTTGTGTAACCTATCATGGACATGTGTAACCTATTGTGGACATGTTGTGTAATCTATTGTGGACATGTTGGTGTAACCTATTGTGGACATGTTGGTGTAACCTATTGTGGACATGTTGTGTAATCTATTGTGGACATGTTGTGTAACCTATTGTGGACATGTGTAACCTATTGTGGACATGTTGGTTTAACCTATTGTGGACATGTTGTGTAACCTATTGTGGACATGGTGGTGTAACCTATTGTGGACATGTTGGTGTAACCTATTGTGGACATGTTGTGTAATCTATTGTGGACATGTTGTGTAACCTATTGTGGACATGTGTAATCTATTGTGGACATGTTGGTGTAACCTATTGTGGACATGTGTAACCTATTGTGGACATGTTGTGTAACCTATTGTGGACATGTTGTGTAACCTATTGTGGACATGTTGTGTAATCTATTGTGGACATGTTGTGTAACCTATTGTGGACATGTTGTGTAACCTGTGGTGTATGTAACCTGTTCCACCTTAAGAGATGTACTACTTTCTCTGGCTGCTGTATACGTAATACCGGTGGTGACTGTTGTGTATGTAATATGTGTGCTACTTTGAACCTATGGACAGGACTGCACTACTTGTAGGGCGTAATGATACGCAGTACCACTCCTGGCCATAGGGGTATAAATAGTACTGTGGGTACTGATCTCCCCTCAGTTCCCGCCTGTGGGCATGAAGTAAAGACCTACGTATAGTCCCTACCTCCAACCAGTAAAGACCTGTTTGAGTTATACGTTTAAGTCTTTGTGTTAATTGTTCAATACAATACACATACTTAACACTGGCGACGAGTCAGGTTCTTACCCTGCGGCAGTTGAAGAGAGGTTTCAAACATCACCACCCCACTAGAAGCGACAGGCTTTAGGACTCTGAAGCCTCCATCAGCGACTGAGCACTGGAGTGCAGCAGCCATCCTGACAGCTTCCAGCGACTGACAGAAGTCTTTCTGCAGTTTCCTTGTTCAACCTAGGTGGTGGGGTGAGCCGTGCAGCGTGGGCTGCAAAGACAGGGCTGGGGAAGTTGGAGAAGATAAGGGCGATCGCAATCCCTGATAAGAGCCGCGGTGAAACGCGCGAGCGGGTAAGCCAGAGCCCGGGAGGGAGCGAGCAAGAGCCGCTTCGGTCGGGAGCCACTTCGCGATCCAGCGATCGCATCCGCTGATAAGGGCCGCACTCGGGCGATCGCGGCGAAGATAAGGGCCGCACTCGGGGGCTGAAGGGAGACGGCATCGGGGGACGGGTGAAGACCGCCAAGCGCGGGAAAACCGCCATTTTGTGGGCAGAGGACGACGGCAAGAGCGGGAAGCCGCCATCTTTGATAACAAGTAAACAAAATAAAATCTGAGAAATTGCAAATCTACAATGCCTAAACACGGGAATATTAGCACCTTTGATAGTGACCTCGAAGATTGGGCCATATATGTTGAAAGAGTAAAAAATTATTGTAAGGCCAATAAAATTCGTGACCAAGATAAAGCTCTAACATTATTAAATTTAATGGGTGCGAAGACATACGGGCAATTGAAACACCTGTTATCACCAGATGAACCGGCGGATAAGACGTTCGATGAGATTGTTACTGTCCTGAAAGATCATCTAAACCCCACGCCGCTGATGCTAGCGGAACGATTTAAATTTTACGACAGAAGGCAGCTACAGCATGAAAGCAATGCTGAATATTTGCTGGAATTGCGTAAATTAGCGAAATATTGCCAGTTTGGAACGGGACTGACAGAGGCACTTCGAGACAAATTTGTGTGTGGTTTATTTAAACAGGATACACAAAAGCGACTGCTCGAGGAGAATGAGCTGACGCTTGAGAAGGCGGTCACTATGGCAGCAGCACACGAAGCCGCAGCGAGAGGCACGGCAGTAATGCAGCTACGGTCACCGGAGCTCAGTGCACACAAATTGGGTGTGAGTTCTGGCAAATGTTATCGTTGTGGAAAGACAACGCATGATCAGAACCAGTGTTGGTTTAAAAACCAAGAATGTAGAACTTGTGGTAGGCTTGGACATATAGCTAGAGTATGCAGGTCAGGGAAGAAGACCAGCAACAAGAAGTCACCGCAAGGAAAATACGCAAAGGTACACAAGGTGGCCGAACAGGAGTCCGATTCAGACGCTAGCAGTAATGAACTGGCTAGCTTAAGCTGTAATGAACTGGCTAGCTTAAGAGTACTCAACGCTGGTAAGGGTGCAGACCTCCAGACAATTTGGGTCACTCTTCAGATAGAAGGAGTCCAAGTAAAACTGGAATTGGACACTGGATCGGCATTGACGGTCATAAATAAGAAAGATTACGGAAAGTTATTCCAACATATTCCCCTACAGGATACGGGGATTATATTGAAAACATACACGGGGCAAAGAGTGTACCCCATCGGGAAAATAGAGGTTGCAGTGGTCCACAAGGGCGAAGACAGTCAAATAATGGACTTATATGTGATATCTGAAGGAGGTTCTCCACTACTAGGACGGAAGTGGATTAGGAAAATGAATATGGACTGGCATTTCCTACAAACAATAACGAGTGAGAACTCGGTGAAGATAGTCGGCCCAGACTCTGGAACGGATGATGGTAAGCCCAACTCAGGTGCAAAAGACAAAGTTTCAGCACAGAATTCCACTGAGCAACAACAACATAGTTTAACTGTGGATTCTGAGTCTGGCAAGTCTACTGATGTGCCCATTTCTGAGGGACACCGGGCTCGAACTCAACTCCATTTCAAACTACAACAGCAATTAGAACAAATGCTTCGCCGTTTTGAGCAAGAGTTGAATGCAACGAAAGAGTTCTTTGATATAGAGTTGGAGAATCTGGAAAGACAACAGAAGCAGCTGATGGAGAAAATGGAGCAGGAGCACACAAAACGTCTGATGTCAGAGGAGTTAACGGTCAGCCAACTCCTGCATATGCTGAAGGACAGGACTCTGAAATGGGAAAAACTTGAACACGAACTTCAATATTCAAACGAAAGGGGTTCGGGGCTCTCAAAGGTTATTGGAAGAGCTGAGGTGGCAACACAGACTGAGATGACTGCAACAGAGCAGCCCTTGGATGCCAAAAGTACGCTGACTCACGTCAACGTAGAACAACAGACCGCTGAAACAGCTGCTCCGGTAGAGGGATTGAATAGTCCGATCAATCAATCTCCAAAAGAAGTTGAAGTAGTAAAATCTCAAATGAGGTCATTAGTAAACGACTTGCTGAAAGCCCAGAAAAAGCTGGATGAAGAGGTACGCATGAAGAAGTCTCTTCAGGAAAGATGTCTGGACTTGGAACAAAAGCTGGCTAACGCCCAGCTGGGTATGGAGGAAATAGAAGACCCTCTCGCTGGCCTAGATCAGGACGACACCGAATATTACTATGTCCTGTCCTGCCCAACTTGTAACTTCGACTCCCACCATACAGAAATCATGGAGGAGCACCGAAAGTCTACGGAACATCGGGAGAAGGTGGCTCTACTACGGAAAAAAGAGGAAGAGAAGGAGGAACTGCGCATGCAGCTGGCAGCTGACAGTGGAGCCCAGAGAGTCTCCAAGAAGCAGAAAAGGAAAAGTCAAAACAGAAGATGACCCATCTGAACCATTATTACCTCTACCAGATCACACACGTGGTCCCTCCGAACGGAGCCAATTCAGTTCGGAAGTTCAAACTGTTAAATCCATGGAAGGACTATTGAATGAGTCACTCCAGCAACGTGAACCGACTACACCACAGAGATTGAATCTGTGAACTGTTTTCCGCAGAGACTGAATCTGTGATCTGTTTTGACATGAAGTTATCTATGTATCTATGTTATTCTGTTATGTAAACCTGAAGTTATATATGTATATATGTTATTACGTTATGTTAAATGGGGAGATGACTGTAAAGCTAGGAAGGGAGGAATGTTGTGTATGTAATATGTGTGCTACTTTGAACCTATGGACAGGACTGCACTACTTGTAGGGCGTAGTGATACGCAGTACCACTCCTGGCCATAGGGGTATAAATAGTACTGTGGGTACTGATCTCCCCTCAGTTCCCGCCTGTGGGCATGAAGTAAAGACCTACGTATAGTCCCTACCTCCAACCAGTAAAGACCTGTTTGAGTTATACGTTTAAGTCTTTGTGTTAATTGTTCAATACAATACACATACTTAACAGTGACCACCGGTATATGAGCACTGTGTAGTAAGATTGTATTTCATATAGTCCTGACCTCCAACCAGTAAAGACCTGTTGAACTTTAATCTTGTAGTCTGTGTGTTATTAATTACAACTAGAACACACAGACTTTACAGTGGCGATGAGTCAGATTCTTACCCTGCGGCAGTTATATCCACGGCGGCTTCGTCCACAGAATGGACGTCGAAGAGAGGCTTCCACCCTCATCACCCTGCTGGAAGACACGTCACGCGGCAGACATCGAGAAACCAGAGTGCAGAAGACATCCTGAACTCGAAGCCTCCATCAGCGGCTGTCAGCTATCTTCTTTCTACCTCGGTAGTGGGTAAGCCGGGCAGCGACGCGACCAGAAAGTCGGCCGCGTTGGCTGTACAGACGGGGAGGGAAGTCGGAGGAATAAGGGCGGTGAGATTGATCGCGACCGGAGATAAGGGCTGGGCCGCATTCGGGCCGAAAGGCGCAGCGTGGGGACACTGATCGCGGCTGGTGATAAGGGCCGGGCCGCATTCGGGCTAAAAAGGCGCAGCGTCTGGGGGCAACTGAAGGCGCGAGAGCCGTGGTGAAGCGGAGACAGCGTCGGGGGAAGGGTGAAGACCGCCAAGCGCGGGAAAACCGCCATTTTGTAGGCGGAGGACGAAGACAAGAGCGCGGAAGCCGCCATCTTGGATAAAAATAAAAATAAATTAAATTGCAACGATGCCTAAACATGGGAACATTGATACCTTTGATAGCGACATCGAAGATTGGGCTATGTATGTAGAACGCATACAAAATTATTGTAAAGCAAATAAAATCCCAGATGAAGAGAAAGCACTAACATTATTAAACTTAATGGGTGCGAAGACATACGGGCAATTGAAACACCTTGTATCACCAGATGCACCGGCGGATAAGACGTTCGAGGAGATTGTTACTGTCCTGAAAAATCACCTAAACCCCACGCCGCTGATGCTAGCGGAACGGTTTAAATTTTACAGCAGAAGGCAGCTGAAGGATGAAAGCAATGCTGAATATTTAATGGAATTGCGTAAGCTAGCAAAGTACTGTCAATTCGGAACGAGACTGACAGAGGCGCTACGAGATAAATTTGTGTGTGGTTTATTAAAAGAAGATACACAAAAGCGATTGCTCGAGGAGAATGAGCTGACGCTTGAGAAAGCGGTCACTATGGCAGCAGCACACAAAGCCGCAGCGAGAGGCACGGCAGTAATGCAGCTACGGTCACCGGAACTCAGTACAAATAAATTGGGTTTGAGTACTGTAAAATGTTATCATTGCGGAAAGACAACGCACGATCAGAACCAGTGTTGGTTTAAAAACCAAGAATGCAGAACGTGTGGCAGGCTTGGCCACATAGCTAAAGTATGCCGGTCAGGAAAGAAGACCAGCAACAAAAAGTCACCGCAAGGAAAATACATAAGGGTACACAAGGTGACAAAGAACAGTTCGACCGAACAGAAGTCAGATTCAGATGCTAGCAGTAATGAACTGGGTAGCTTAACAGTACACAACGTTGGTAAGGATGCAGATCTCCAGACAATTTGGGTCACCCTTCAGATAGCAGGAGTCCAAGTAAAGATGGAATTGGACACTGGATCGGCATTGACGGTCATGAATAAGAAAGATTACAAAAGGTTTTTCCAACATATTCCCCTACGGGATACGGAGATTATATTGAAAACATACATGGGGCAAAGAGTGTACCCCATCGGAAAGATAGAGGTAAAAGTGGTCCACAAGGGCGAAGAAAGCCAAGTAATGGACTTATATGTGCTACCTGAAGGAGGTCCACCACTACTGGGACGGGAGTGGATTAGGAAAATGAATATGGACTGGCACTCCTTGAAGGCACTAACGGTAGATTCCGGGGAAACAGATGTCAAACCTAAACGATTGTCCAGAATATTGGATGATGCTGAAGAGGTGTTCCAGCAGGGACTGGGAACACTGAGAGGAATTACGGCAAACATCAAGATTGATGAACATGCACACCCAAAATTTTTTAAAGCCAGACCGGTACCCTATGCAATACGACCTACTGTAGAAGCGGAACTGGAAGCGCTAGAACGTTCAGGTGTACTGTCTAAGGTAGATTGGAGTGAGTGGGCTACGCCCATTGTTCCCGTTATGAAACGTCCTTCGAGCAACAAGCCAGGAGAACCAGGGAAGGTTCGCATCTGTGGAGATTTCAAAATCACCGTTAATCCGGTGCTTCACACGGTGCAGTATACGCTTCCGCGGATTGAGGATATTTTTGCTTCGTTGTCTGGCGGGAAACACTTCACCAAGATAGACCTGGCGCAGGCGTACTTGCAGATGGAGGTTGAAGAAGAGTCACGCCAATACCTCACGATCAACACGCATCGAGGTTTGTACCGGTACAATAGGCTGGTTTTTGGAGTGGCATCGGCTCCAGCAATTTGGCAGAGGGCCATGGAGCAGGTATTACAGGGAATTCCAGGCACACAATGTTACCTGGATGATATTCTGATTGCAGGAGATGGTGATGAAGAACACCTCGCAAACTTGGAACTGGTGCTCAACAGACTGAAAGAGTATGGACTTAGAGTTAATCGGCAGAAATGTGAGTTCTTCCAGAAGCGGATCTTGTACTGTGGTCATGTCATTGACCGGGAGGGGCTTCATAAGTCTCCTGACAAGATAGAGGCAGTTGTAAAGGCTCCCGCTCCGGATAATGTCTCTCAGTTGAGGTCGTTTCTAGGATTGATTAACTATTACCATAAATTTCTACCAAATCTATCCACGGTACTGCACCCGCTGAACGCTCTTTTACAGAAGGGGGTACCATGGGAATGGAGCGAAAACTGTGAGAAGGCATTTTGCAAAAGCAAAGAATTGATCACCTCAGAGGAAGTGTTGGCTCACTTCAACCCGACACTGCCTATTCGGTTGGCTTGTGATGCTTCTCCATATGGTATTGGGGCAGTACTCTCACACAAGTTGCCAAATGGCACGGAAAGGCCAGTCGCGTTTGCATCCAGATCATTGACCTCCGCTGAGCGCAACTATGCGCAGATCGATAGGGAGGCTCTCAGCCTTGTATGGGGAGTGAAGAAGTTTAATCATTACCTGCAGGGCCAAAAATTCACACTTCTGACAGACCATCAGCCGTTGGTATCCATTTTTAACCCTAAGAAGGGTGTTTCAGTGATGACAGCACAGCGTCTCCAGAGATGGTCCCTTTTCCTAGGGGCACATC
The DNA here is from genome assembly GCF_052327205.1 of Somniosus microcephalus. Lineage (NCBI taxonomy): Eukaryota > Metazoa > Chordata > Chondrichthyes > Squaliformes > Somniosidae > Somniosus > Somniosus microcephalus. The sequence goes on from NC_140987.1 coordinate 343,306,215, forward strand.
AATATCAAATAGAATTCAAAGGTACGAAGCAGCATGGCAATGCTGATGGGCTGTCGCACCTGCCACTACCTGAAGAAGAAGAAACGACGAAAGTTGACCCTGTTGAGTTATTTCATTCGACCATCATCGAGTGTTTACCAGTCACCAATGCAAGTATTGAAAGAGAAACCAGGAACAACCCGACACTGTCCAGAGTCTACGAGGTGACAGTGAAAGGATGGCCAACACGTGGTGATCCTCTGTTACCGGCATTCTTGGCAAGGCGAGACCAGCTGCCCGTCTGCCATGGTACTTTGATGTACGGGACAAGAGTGATTATTCCTCCCAAGTTACGGGAAAGAGTTCTAAAAGAACTGCATGAAGGTCATCTGGGGGGAGTTAAGATGAAAAGCCTTGCTAGGGCTTATGTATGGTGGCCGGGCATTGACCAACAGATAGAGGAGTTGACGAAAAGCTGCGCTGGGTGCCAAAAAGTGCTAAATGCACCTCCGATCGCACCACTACATCCATGGGAATGGCCTTCAGCCCCATGGCAACGCGTACATATTGACTTTGCTGGTCCATTCATGGACTCCATGTTCCTAATTGCGGTGGACGCACATTCCAAATGGCCAGAAGTGATCAAGATGAATACCACTACTTCAGAAAAGACAATTGCGGTGTTAAGAACAATATTCGCAAGGAACGGATTGCCAGAACAGATCTGTTCGGACAACGGACCACAGTTCGTGTCGGAAGAATTTCAAAAATTCTTAAAGAAGAATGGGGTGAAACATTATTCCTCTGCCCCATATCATCCGGCGACAAACGGGTTGGCCGAGAGATTTGTCCAAACATTCAAAAAGGCAATAAAGGCCATGAACGATGATCAGATTCCGCTACAGCACAAGGTGGACAATTTCCTAATGGCATATCGAAACGCCGCTCATGCAGTGACTAACCAAAGTCCTGCCATGATGTTTTATAACAGGAGGTTGCGGTCCAGGTTGGACTTGTTAAAACCAAATGTGCGGAGGGAAGTGGAAAACAAACAGTTCCGGCATATTAATAACAAGTCCACTCGAAGTTTCGAAGTAGGACAACCAGTGTTGGCAAGTTGGCATATATATACATATATACATATATAACTTCAGGTATAAAACAGCTCAAAGGTTCAGTCTCTCAGGAGGCCTTCTGATTCGGTCTGGATAACGCCTTTCAGTGGTCTCTGATTCTTGTTGCTGAGGTGACTCTTCTTGTTGGTTTCCTATGTATTGGACGTCATCATCAGGTACAGTCCCTGCCGAGGTAGATGCTTCAGGTTCATTAACGTCTTCCACAGTTGTCTCTGTCGCAACCATGGGTTCGACCCTTGCTCTTGATTCTACCAGTTGATCCACATGACGCCTTATCACATTGTTACCAATATCTACTGTGTACATCAGAGGTCCTTGTCTGGCCCGAATTGTTCCGGACTGCCATTTTTCGTTTCCATAGCCATGTTATGTTAAATGGGGATATAACTATTAAGCTAAAAAGGGAGGATTGTGGTGTATGTAACCTGTTCCACCTTAAGAGAACTTAAGCCTGTTCCACCTTAAGAGATGTACTACTTTCTCTGGCTGCTGTATACGTAATACCGGTGGTGACCACCGGTATATAAGCACTGTGTAGTAAGATTGTATTTCATATAGTCCTGACCTCCAACCAGTAAAGACCTGTTGAACTTTAATCTTGTAGTCTGTGTGTTATTAATTACAACTAGAACACACAGACTTTACATAACCTATTGTGGACATGTTGGTGTAACCTATTGTGGACATGTTGTGTAACCTATTGTGGACATGTTGTGTAACCTATTGTGGACATGTTGGTGTAACCTATTGTGGACATGTTGTGTAACCTATTGTGGACATGTGTAATCTATTGTGGACATGTTGGTGTAACTTATTGTGGACATGTGTAACCTATTGTGGTCATGTTGTGTAACCTATTGTGGACATGTGTAATCTATTGTGGACATGTGGGTGTAACCTATTGTGGACATGTGTAATCTATTGTGGACATGTTGTGTAATCTATTGTGGACATGTGTAACCTATTGTGGACATGTTATGTAATCTATTGTGGACATGTGTAACCTATTGTGGACATGTGGGTGTAACCTATTGTGGACATGTGTAATCTATTGTGGACATGTTGTGTAACCTATTGTGGACATGTGTAATCTATTGTGGACATGTTATGTAATCTATTGTGGACATGTGTAACCTATTGTGGACATGTGGGTGTAACCTATTGTGGACATGTGTAATCTATTGTGGACATGTTGTGTAACCTATTGTGGACATGTGTAATCTATTGTGGACATGTGGGTGTAACCTATTGTGGACATGTGTAATCTATTGTGGACATGTGGGTGTAATCTATTGTGGACATGTGTAATCTATTGTGGACATGTGGGTGTAATCTATTGTGGACATGTGGGTGTAATCTATTGTGGACATGTGGGTGTAACCTATTGTGGACATGTGGGTGTAACCTATTGTGGACATGTTGTGTAATCTATTGTGGACATGTGGGTGTAACCTATTGTGGACATGTGTAATCTATTGTGGACATGTTATGTAATCTATTGTGGACATGTGTAATCTATTGTGGACAAGTGGGTGTAACCTATTGTGGACATGTGTAACCTATTGTGGACATGTTGGTGTAACCTATTGTGGACATGTGTAACCTATTGTGGACATGTGTAACCTATTGTGGACATGTTGTGTAACCTATTGTGGACATGTTATGTAATCTATTGTGGACATGTGTAACCTATTGTGGTCATGTTATGTAATCTATTGTGGACATGTGTAACCTATTGTGGTCATGTTATGTAATCTATTGTGGACATGTTGGTGTAACCTATTGTGGACATGTGTAATCTATTGTGGACATGTAGGTGTAATCTATTGTGGACATGTTGGTGTAACCTATTGTGGACATGTGTAATCTATTGTGGACATGTTGGTGTAACCTATTGTGGACATGTGTAATCTATTGTGGACATGTAGGTGTAATCTATTGTGGACATGTGGGTGTAACCTATTGTGGACATGTTGTGTAATCTATTGTGGACATGTTGTGTAATCTATTGTGGACATGTTGTGTAATCTATTGTGGACATGTTGTGTAATCTATTGTGCAAATCAGAATGCCTCAATCATGTGGTGCAGAGCACACATTTTATGTTCTGTTCCAAAATGTTGAAGGTTTCCTAACTTTCAAGGTCTTCCAACCTGAACAACTTGACAACTTGACATTCCTTGTAAGGAATGAGTTTCATGTCTAGAGATCCTACTGCAGACTACAACTGCCAAGGGTTTGCCTTTGAACATAAGAGCTGTGTGGATTGAGACAGGGTTATTTTTCCTTACAGCACAGAAAGAGGCCATTCGCCCCATCGTGCCTATTCTAGTTCTTTGCTGGAGCACTGTATTCCTTTTGCAATCATGGCTCCTTTTAACATTACTTACGACATCATTGCTGACTTTTCTCTATGTCAGTGCAGGGGCTTTTGCATAACAATTCCTTGCTTATTTCACATCCATATGTGTCCCGGGCTGTCATTGCACAATAATATTTATAGCTCGCTCTTTGTGCTCTTTTTCCAGTCATGCAGTTTCTTCCAGGCTTCCTGCCAGGCCGTCAGAGTTGTTCATACTGCGCTGGCTCTTTCCATGAATTGTTGCCACACTCGTTGCCTTCTTTACATTGTAGGAGGCTGTCCTCACCCACTAGGAATCTGCTGACATCCAATACAGCGCTGACCACTACATTCAGAGGCTCGACTGTAAATTGGGCTTTCCTCTGTGGCCATTGAGCCAATTGCATACTCCCTAGCTGCATTAATAAACTTACTAACATTTGTACTGATTGACTAGCTTGTTAGGTGCTTGAGAAGTGTTAAAAGCTCATTATTGCAGGTACATTGTGATTGGCTGAAATGTTTTTTTACAAGTCCCAGCTAATGAAATCACATTCTCCGGAAGTGCATGTCTCCAAAGTGCTCCGTCTTGTTAATTCGTTAACTGGTTATAAATTTTCATTAAAAATATTTTTCTCAGACAGACTTTATGAAGTGAGTATCAATCTTACTATGAAGGTTTTGTTTCCCTACCCAAGCAAAGTACATCACTTTTAGAAGCTGCCACACCCAGGTTTCTATTCTGTGCAGAATTACAAGTCACGAGGAAAGCTATTTTGTTTCATACTTCAATCTATTGTCAGCTGTAGCTCAGTTGGTAGCACTCGCGCCTCTGTGTCAGAAGGTTGTGTGTTCAAGTCCTCACTCCAGAGACTTGAGCACAAAATCCAGGCTGACACTCCAGTGCAGTACTGAGGAAGTGCTGCACTGCCGGAGGTGCCGTCTTTCGGATAAGACATTAAACCAAGGGCCTCTCAGGTTGGATGTAAAAGATACCATGGCAGTATTTTGAGGAAGAGCAGGGGAGTTATCCTCGGTGTCTTGGCCAATATTTATCCCTCAACCAACATCACTAAAACATATAAAATGGTCATTATAATTTTCATCCTTGTTTTCAATTCATTCCATGGATCTCGACCTTCCCTATCTCTAATCTCCTCTAGCCCTACAACCCTCCGAGATATCTGCGCTCCTCCAATTCTGGCTTCTTGAGCATCCCTGTTTTTATTCGCTGCATCATTGACGGCCGTGCCTTCAGCTCTGTAATTCCCTCTCTAAACCTCTCCACCTCTCTACCTCTCTTTCTTCCTTTAAGATGCTCCTTTAAACCTGCCTCTCATCTGACCTAATATCTCCTTATGTGGCTCGGTGTCAAATTTAGTTTGATAACGCTCCTGTGAAGTGTCTTGTGATGTTTTACTACGTTAAAGGCGCTATATAAATACAAGTTGTTGTTGTTATCTCATTGCTGTTCATTGAGTCTTACATTGAGCAAATTGGCTGCCATGTTTCCTACATTACAACAGTGACTACACTTCAACAGAACTTCATTGGTTGTAAAGCACTTTGGGATGTCTTGAGGATGTAAAAGGTGCTATATAAATGTTTTTCTGTCTTTCTTTCCAGTGGCAGCATTGCCATATAGCACTGATTCAACTGGTGTATTGTTTCAGGAGGTAATGTTTGATTTATATTATAATTTCTTAACTTTGTTCATTTGAATTATACAGGACATCAGCCACTCCCCCACCTCCTATAATAACCTCCCCGAAGGAGCACTCCATCCTTAAATACGAACCAATTTAAATGATATTCCTAACTTCATTGCATAATCAATTTTCCTGATGGTCAGTGAATTGAAAACAGGTGGTGTTTTTCAGCAATAAATTTCACAAAAAACATTTCTTTAGGGTAGCGCAAGCCATTTGATTAAGGGCTAGAAATTCTTCCGCCCTTCCTCCCTCATCCACACAACACAAAGCAGGAGAGGCTTGGAACAGAATTGCACAGACTGGAAGCTTGGCAGAGCAGCAAAAGTAAAGAGAAAGGTTATATTGATGGACTATGCAAACACGGGAAAGGATAGGAGAATGGAAAGGTTATATTGATGGACTATGCAAACACGGGAAAGGATAGGAGAATGGAAAGGGACTTGGTGAATTTTGGGTTTTGATAGCAACAGTGATTCACTTCACATTTTGAAATGCTTTCCTTCCTCAGTGACAATAGATTTGATGGCCAAACTGTTTTATCATCATGATGATAGTTTTTCTTTGACTTAAAGCAGCATAGTCATCAGGGATCAATTTTAAGAAAAGGGAATGATTTGGGGATAACTGAGAGAAAATAGTTTTGAAGTAGAGAATTTCTTCAAACATTGTCATAGAATCATAGAATCACAGCACAGAAGGAGACTATTCAGCCCAGCATGCCTGTGCCGGCTCTTTGAAAGAGCTATCCCATTCATCCCACTCCCCTACTCTTTCCTTATAGCCCTGCAAATTTCTCCCCTTCAAGTATTTATCCAATTCCCTTTTGAAAGTTAGTATTGAATCTGCTTCCACCACCCTTTCAGACAGTGCATTTCAGATCACAATGGTCTGGATTTTGCTGTGAGCAGCAGAGGAACAGCTTTCGCCATTCATCTCACCCAGAGACATTTTGCAGACTTGTCAGTGAAGATTTCTAGTTTTTGGGCATCTGATCCAATGTGGTGCCCTCTACAGGGATCTGTGGCATCTGTGACCAGGACAAGCAGCAGGGAAACTGTTCAACCAATCAGATTGAAGAATCCTCACTGAGACACGCAGACTGCAAGCCAGGAAGTAAAAAACAGGAAATATAAATTACATTTAAATCATCATAAAGGAAGCACAATAAAGATTGGGACATACAGTTGGGATTAAGGGAGAGTCATAAAAGAGAAAAAAACAGAAAAAAATTATTTACATTTTTGATTTTTAAAAGATCTGCAACATTAAATTTTCTTTTGAGGGAATGAGACTCCACACTTACAAAATTAATTTTTCAGGGCCAGAGAGGTTTCACAGCAGTAATTATCACTTATTACGCCATTAAAAACTCAGTTACTTCTGATTGCATTAGCCTTAACTTTTTCAGTTGTCTTTAGTGCGAGACTAGTGAGTAATTAGCCTAATTCACATCATTACAGTAATTTCTGTGCAAATTCCAGCGGCAAAGACTGCAACAGCACATGGAGGAGCAGGGTATCACTGACAGAAACTTCCGCATTTCCGCGTTTAACTGCGCATATGTGGATGCCAGAAGTTGCTGTCAGTTTTACCCTGACAGCCTCACCGTTATTAGTACAGTAAAATCCATGGCCAATAACTCACTGCATTAACTTAAATTAAAATGACTGAAAATGATCAGCCACGATGACTGCGTTTTATGAGTTTTTCTTCTCCTGGATATTATCTGAGCTGTCTTGTGAGGCTGGTTATGAATTCCCATAGATTTTAATACTCCATTTATTTTACAATGCTGCTGTCGATGACAGCCCTGGGTCTTGGGATAATGCTGCTGCTTTCAGCAGTGGGTTTTAGCTGGTGCCTCCAGAGATGGGATTACCCCTTGGTGACAACATAATCGCTGGAGGTAGAGGCACCATCCTTTATGGCAACCTATAGGTGACAACAGTGTTGTTTTTATCACTTGCTTCACCAGCGTCAACATCTACAGGGGAGGCCTGGCAGCTGGGAAATAAAGTTGCGAGCCACAGCTTATAAAGAACCTGGCATGTGCGAATCAGTAAACAGGCTGGCTCCCACAGCACCAACACTCTCGGCTGTGTTACAGAACGACTTTAAGAAGCAGTTAGCATTATGTACACCTATTGGTTATAATTCTTTGAAGATACCAAAGTGCACTATTAATTATAATACACTGCGAGGTGATAACAGAAACAGGATTGCTTGCTAACTAGTGAATAATAGCCAAAAATTAGACTTCATCTGCCCTGAAATCAAGGCTTAAGTGCTAGGCCTTAGTTGGGACAAATGTTCTTGTGCACAGAGATGAGGACAAGAATACGTTTTGTAAATAGAGCACGGCAAATGACAAGCAAGTGTCTGACTTTGGACAATTCTCCCATTCTTTGTTCTGCACTGCTTTCTTTTGATGTTTACACCCATGTAAGAACAGTAATTGGTCTGGTTTTGCACAACTGTTAATAGCAGATTCCATGAAGAATAAAGAGATATTGTAGGAATCGATCTATCCCTAACTGAAGCACTGAAGTCGAGTCAGTTCAATAATTCAACTGAATTTAATCAAACAAGTGAACAAAACAAAAACATGCAGGAGCAACAGCAAACAGGTCTTTTCAGCAGCTTGTTACACGAGGTCTGGCCTTAGAACCTCCCACTCTCTGACGTCATGACATCATGACGTTTCCCGCCATTCGGGGCATCACGGGGCTGTAGCTTTGGGTTAAAGACAGTTATGCATTTGTACAGAAGATCATTGGTGGTTTTGCCACATGCGCCCCCCCAGAAGTGTCTTTAATCGCAAAGGTCAATCGCAGAGGAGGTCGGAAAATCCTGTCGGAGCGACTCCGATATTCCCAGAGAGGAATGGATGGTGCAGGAGATGAGCTGGATTGCGGGGCCAACGGGCCAGGCGCGGCGCTCGCGGGTGGTCGGCCACGACATGGCGGCCGCGCTGCCTCGACTGGCTGCTCGAGATCCAGGTGTGCAGCCTTGAGGCGGTCCACGGAAATGTGGTCGGGTTTCCCTCCGATGTCCATGAGAAAACTCTTGGTGCCCGCCTGCAGTACTCGGAAAGGGCCTGTGTATGGAGGCATGAGAGGACTACGGTGGGCATCCTGTCGGACGAAAACAAATTTAGCCCTCATAAGCTCCAGCGGAACATGTGACGCGGGCAGTCTGTGCTGTGAAGTCGGAATGGGCCGGAAAGAGTGCGCTGCAGCCCGGTGAGCCTCCAGTTGTTCAGCTGCTGACCACGGACGCGTCGGTGACGGAAGAAAGTCGCCGGGCACCATGAGCGGCTGGCCATAAACTAGTTCAGCGGCCGATGCCTGCAGGTCCTCTTTAGGCGCTGTGCGCAACCCGAGCATCACCCATTTAATTTATCCACCCATGCGGTCCCTTGGAGGGTGGCCCGCAGCGACGCCTTCAAAGAGCGGTGAAAGCGTTCGCATAACCCGTTGGCCTGCGGATGGTAAGCCGTGGTCCGATGGAGCTTGATGCCCAAACCTGAAGCCACGGCATTCCACAAAGCAGACGAAAACTGCGGCCCGCGGTCCGACGAAATGTCCGATGGAACGCCGAAACGAGCAACCCAGGATGAAAGAAAAGCTCGGGCGACATCCGCGGAGGTGGTGGACATTAAAGGAATGACCTCCGGCCACCTGGTGGTACGGTCGACGATTGTCAGAAGATGCGTAAACCCTTGTGACGGCGGTAGTGGGCCCACGAGGTCGACATGAACGTGATCGAATCGCCGCTCCGGTACCTCGAAAACGGCAACAGGAGCTTTGACGTGGCGCTGTACCTTCGCCCTTTGGCGCACAATGCAGGTCTTGGCCCAGTCGCGCACATCTTTTCTCATTCCCCTCCAGACGAATTTGGACGTTAACAATTTCTGTGAAGCCCGCACGCCCGGGTGTGCAAGTCCGTGAATGACATCGAATACTTTCCTGCACCAGGACAACGGAACGATTGGGCGTGGGTCTCCCAGGGAGACGTTGCAGAGCAAGGAGGTGCAGGCCGAATGGAAAGGCACATCTGCTGGCTGCAGGCAGGATGAATCAGAGTGGAAAGCTTGCGTTTCCGGGTTAGTCGTTTGGTCAGCTGGCGTGAGCGAATAATCGAGCCCCAGTTGGACGGCCTGGACGGTCGCACGTGAGAGGCAGTCGGCAACCACGTTGTCCTTCCCAGCCACGTGCCGGATGTCGGTGGTAAACTCAGAAATGAAGGTGAGTTGTTGTTGCTGCCGGGCTGACCATGGCTCAGTCGTCTTGGCCATGGCAAACGTCAGGGGCTTGTGATCGACAAACGCGGTGAATTGGCGTCCTTCCAATAAAAAGCGAAAGTGGCGGATGGCCAGGAACAACGCCAACAGCTCCCGGTCGAACATGCTGTAGCTACGTTCATTACTACGCAGCTGGCGACTAAAAAACGCCAGCAGTTGCCATGTCCCATCGACCCATTGCTCTTGCACGGCGCCAACGGCGTAGTCCGACGCATCCGTCGTGAGCATGATGGTGGTGCCAGGCAGCGGGTGCGCCAACATGGTCGCGTTGGCGAGGGCCTCCTTCGTGTCCCCAAAAGCGCAGTCCATCTCCGGCGTCTAAGACACAGGTTCTTTCCTCGGCTTCCCTTGGAGTGCCTCGTAGAGCGGCCGCATGAGTTGTGCGGCCTGGTGGACAAATCGATGGTAAAAATTTACCATGCCGAGGAATTCTTGGAGCGCTTTGACGGATTGTGGCCGTGGAAATGCAGCGATGGCTGCCACTTTCGCCCAGAGTGGCAGTGCCCCTTCTGCCGTGATGCTGTGGCCCAGAAAATCGATTTGCCTCAGTCCGAATTGACACTTGTGTGGATTAATTATAAGGCCATGCTCCTGGAGGCGGCGGAAAAGGATGCGCAGGTGTCGTAGATGCTCCTCCTTTGAAGTGCTGGCGACGAGGATGTCATCAAGGTACACGAAAAGGAATTTGAGGTCCCGTAGCACCGAATCCATGAGGCGTTGGAATGCCTGCGCCGCATTTTTGAGACCAAAAGGCATTCGTAAGAATTCGAAAAGTCCAAACGGGGTAATGACCGCCGTCTTCTGGACATCCTGGGGGTGGACGGGCACCTGGTGGTCGAGGTCGATCTTAGAAAAAAACGAATTGCCTGCTAAATGAGCGGAAAAATCCTGGATGTACGGTATCGGGTACCGGTCCGGAGTCGTGACCTCATTGAGGCGCCGATAATCGCCGCAGGGCCGCCACCCACCGCCTGGCTTTGGCACGATATGCAGCGGAGACGACCAGGGACTATCGGACCGGCGAACGATGCCCAACCGCTCCATGGTAGCGAATTCCGCCTTCGCGGCCTCGAGTTTACTGGCCTCCAAACGTCGAGCGCGGGCATAATCTGGGGGGCCGGTCGTCGCGATGTGGTGCTCAACACCATGTTTGGCGGTCGTCGCCGAGAATGTGGGTCGAGTGAGCTCCGGAAATTCCTTGAGCAGGTGGGTGAAGTCGTCGGGTGTCGACTCGGCGCAGGCGAGCGCGGGGGCCGCGCCTGAGCCCCGAAAACAGGGGATGGGGCCCATGAGGCGACGTGAATCAGGCGGCGATTACATACGTCGACCAGTAGGTTATTAGTACAGAAAAAGTCAGCGCCGAGGATTGCTAGTGGTATTTTGGCGGTTATAAACTCCCAGTGGAAGAGTTGCCCGCCGAGACACAACCGGATTCGCCGCATCCCAAACATATGGATATCGCTGCCATTGAAGGCCTGTAGTGGAGTACTACGCCTCCCGGACCCGACGTCGAGGGGCGAAGCGGGGAGGATGCTGCACTGGGCGCCCGTGTCGCACAAGAACCGCCGGCCTGAAATGGAGTCGGTGATATACAACAATTTCCCGGAATCGCCAACCGTCATTGTGGATGCGAACCCGACCTCGGTGTCATTCTTCCGTTCTCGCGCACAGTTTTGCTGCTTTCTCAGTGCCGGTGGCACGAAACTACATGGGGGTCGGCAGTATCTGGCTTTCGGTCCGAACCGGGCGTGGTAGTAACAGAGGCCGGTCTGTGGAGGCGCCAAGGCGGCGTTCCTCGAGGCGGGACGCTTCAAAGTGGCACAGTACTGTTGCATCACCACGTGAATGGTGTCGGCTTCGGCCGCGAGCGCTACGCCGTCCGTAGCCTCTGACCTGGCGAGGGCTGCTTGTACCTGCTCAGGAAGCTGGCTCAGGAACAGTTCCCGAAACAGAAAACACTGTGGCTCAGACCCGAGGAGTGTGAGCATTTGGCTCATCAACTCGGAAGGCTTAGCGTCGCCTAACCCGGGGAGTGCGAGCAAACGTCGTGCGCGCTTCGCTTTCGTGAGACCGAATATTTGCATCAGGCGCGCCTTAAGCAGTTCATACTTGTCATCCACGGGCGGGTTCTCCAGCAGGCTGATGATTCGGGAAGCCATCGAGCTGTCCAGTGCGGAGACCACGTAAAGGTAACGGGTCTGATCCAGCACGACGTTCCGAAGTTGGAACTGAGCCTCCGCTTACACGAACCAAGAGGCTGCCTGTCGTTCCCAAAATTGAGGGAGCTTCAAACTCGCTGCGTGCACATCCGTCTTGTTCTCGAACTTTCCTCCGCGAAAATCGTCCGCGAAGCTTCGGGGTCACCAATGTAGGAATCGATCTATCCCTAACTGAAGCACTGAAATCGAGCCAGTTCAATAATTCAACAGAATTTAATCAAACAAGTGAACAAAACAAGAACTTGCAGGAGCAACAGCAAACAGGTCTTTTCAGCAGCTTGTTACACGAGGTCTGGCCTTAGAACCTCCCACTCTCTGACGTCATGACATCATCACGTTTCCCGCCGTTCAGGGCATCACGTGACCAACTTGATGACGTCATCACGTTGTTTCAGGGCTTTTGCAGAAAGCTTATTTACACTCAGCCAACAAACACAGATGCTGTAGCATTGGGTTAAAGACAGTTATGCATTTGTACAGAAGATCATTGGTGGTTTTGCTACAATATCAATCCTTTTTGTCGGGGTAGAGATGGAAATGTCTGTCTGCATCATTTGATGTTTCAAACATTGAAATCCAAACAGAAAATGCTGTTAATACTCAGCAGGTCAGGCAGCATCTGTGGAGAGAGAAACAGGTCGATGGCCTTTCGTCAGAACTGGAGGCTGTTATGGATGATCAGCTTTTAAGCAAGTACAGAGCCTGGGAAAAGGGGGCAGGGAAAGAACGAAAGGGAAGGTCTGCGATCGGGTGTAGGCTAGGGAGGGCAGGAATGTTTAAGCAGCAAACCTGAGGATTGGGAGCAGTTTAGGATTCAGCAAAGGAGGACAAAGGGATTAATTAAGAGGGGGGAAATAGAGTATGAGAGTAAGCTTGCAGGGAGTATAAAAACTGACTGTAAAAGCTTCCATAGATATGTGAAGAGAAAAAGATTGGTGAAGTCAAGCATAGGTCCATTGCAGTCAGAATCAGGGGAATTTCTAATGGGGAACAAAGAAATGGCAGACCAATTAAATACATACTTTGGTTCTGTCTTCACAAAGGAGGACACAAATAACCTCCCAGAGATGTTGGGGAACATAGGGTCTAATGAGAGGGAGGAACTGAATGAAATCAGTATTTGTAGGGAAATGGCGTTAGGGAAATTGACAGGATTGAAGGCCGATAAATCCCCAGGGCCTGATAATCTACATCCTAGGGTAATTAATGAAGTGGCCCTAGAAATAGTAGATGCATTGCTGGTCATCTTCCAAAATTCTATAGACTCTGGAATAGTTCCCATGGATTGGAGGGTAGCTAATGTAACCCGACTATTTAAAAAAGGTGGTAGAGAGAAAATGGGGAATTATAGATCGGTAAGCCTGACACCGGTAGTGGGGAAAATGCTAGAGGCCATTATAAAAGATGTAATAGCAGAGCACTTGGAAAACAGTGACAAAAGGTAAATCATGCTTGACTAATCTACTGGAATTTTTTTGAGGATGTAACTGGTAGAATAGATAAGGGAGAAGCAGTGGATGTGGTGTATTTGGACTTTCAGAAGGCATTCAATAAGGTCCCGCATAAGAGATTAGCATGCAAAGTTAAAGCACATGGGATTGGGGGTAAGGTACTGACTTGGATAGAGAACTGGTTGGCAGACAGGAAGCAAAGAGTTGGAATAAACAGGTCTTTTTCCGAGTGGCAGGCTGTGACTAGTGGGGTACCGCAGGGATCGGTGCTAGGACCCCAGTTATTCACAATATATATTAATGATCTAAATGAGGGAACTAGATGTAATATCTCCAAGTTTGCAGACGACACAAAGCTGGGTGGGCGTGTGTGCTGTGAGGAGGATGCTGAGAAACTCCAGTATGATTTGGACAGGTTGGGTGATTGGGCAGATGCATGGCAGATGCAGTATAATGTGGATAAATGCGAGGTTATCCATGTTGGTGGCAAAAACAGGAAGGCAGATTATTATCTGAACAGCAATAGATTGGGAAAAGGGGAAGTGCAACGAGACCTGGGTGTCCTTGTGCACCACTCGCTGAAGGTAAGCATGCAGGTGCAGCAGGCAGTTAAGAAGGCAAATCTCAAACCCTGCTCCAACCCGTCTGCAACTCGCTCACTTTCAGGTTTAATGGAGGCGGGACAGGGGATGGGCCACCAACCCGTTCCCAGGAGATGAGTTGGCAATTTATATATTTTAATGAGGTTGGCAGCCTCACATTTAACCTGCTTTGCAAGTTTAAGCCTGGTCGACTGGGTTTCCAGGACCTCTGGTATCCTGGCAGCTGAAGGACGGTGAGGACAGCTATGAGGAGAAGCTAAGTGCCTTTACAGCACTGTGTGTGCCAAGAGGAGCAGGAGTGCTTCCCCCCACAGCCCCCCAAGTTCACCCATCAGACTCCCCCACCTATACAACAACCCCCAGGGTCGGGATCAGACTCCCCCGGGATTGGCGATTGGCCCGCACCCCCCGGATCAGAACAACCCCCCCCCCCCCCCGTGTCGGGGATCCGACTCTTCCCCCCCATGCTCCCAGTAGCAGCTGCAGGCTCCCGACCTGGTCCTGCAACCTGCCCCGGAGTGCTTCCCTTCATTCAGGCTAACTTCCCGGCAGGGAACCTGTCAAGGAGAAATGAATAACGCTGTAAGTTAAAACTCCATAGCATGCGGGGGAAACCCGGATTCTGTGTCCCGTCCAAAATTCAACTGCCTCCCCTACCCCCGCCTACGCAACCTGCCCCTGTCGATATCGGGCCCATGAGTCCAAATGAGCTGAGTAACTAAGAGTTACATGTAATCAGGAGAGATTAGTGAATCATTCACAATAGTCGACTAGATCCACTCTGTTCAATAATTTGCACAACATTGATATCAACAGCAGCATAGAGCTACTCTATCCTCATTAGATGACTATTTAAAAACATTGAATTAGTAGCTACAGAATGGTCAACTTTGCTGCAAGATACTTGAGAGCAGAAACTCTCTGGAATTGTGTTACCGTAATTAACTAAAATTTTATTAACAAATTTTGCTTTTTTTTTTTGGCCCATTCCCCCTTCCCCAGTCTCAGACTTCATTTGCTGACCAAGAGTCCGGGCATAAAAAATGATTTGTTCCCAAGCCTCTGCCTGCGGCACTCTCATATCAGCTGTTAGAAAGTGTCCAAGAATGGTGTTAGGTAATTCATCCCCTGATTCTCCCTCTTTCCCCAGGCCTCCTCAGTCACTCGGGCTGAGATTGGCAACTCACTGCGGAGAAGAACTCATATGTGTGGCAATGTAGAGATCTATAGCCGTGGCTCACTCTTGCCTCTGTGTCAGCAGGTTGTAGGTTCAAGTCCCACTCCTGAAGCTTAAGCACATTAATCTAGGTTGACACTTTAGTGCAGTATGGAGAGGGTACAGCAATGTCGGCGGTGCCGCCTTTCAGATGAGGTGTTAAACCGAGGCCCCGTTTGCCCTCTCAGGTGGACGTAAAAGATCCCAGGGCACTGTTTCGTAGAAGTGCAGGAGAGTTCTTCCTGGTGTCCTGTAAGATTCGCAAAATTGAACATTGTCCTATAAGGGTCTATTGGCAGAAAAGGCCTTAACTTTTAAAGACTGTTTTAAAAGAAGCCCAGAAAAAGGGACACACAAAATGTCCGCCAGACCCCGTGACCAGCTTTCGGAACACTTTAAAATGGTTCTTGTAGTCCCCAGACAGCTTTTTGTGGATTCAGCCCACAGTAGGTTCTGGAAGGCAGTTTCAGGGAAAACGGAACCAGACAGAGCCCCATACATATAGATTGGATGCAGGTCCGATCAGATCGGCCTGTAGATAAAGGCCATCAAAATGTTTACCCAGACAAAGGGAAACAGTTTCATATTCATAGGGGGAACATCAAGTACCATTTAAGACATCAGAAAGACATTCAAAACAATGCAGGATCATTCCAGACCAGAGATGGCCATCACCGGCCATCCCGAAAGCAGTTTAAATATAATATCTACCCCGTTGTGAGACAAGCCCGCCAAAAGTTAAACAAAGACTAACCTTGATTTGGCGGGAGATAAAGGCTTCTTTGAGAAGTATAACTGGAGTCCCGGGGTAGCCATCGGCGATCAGGAAGCTATCAGGAGGCTCATCATCCTCCTTCACAGATCACCAGCTCGGAAGGAGCGATGAGAGAAGAAGCGATCAGCCAGACACGCTTTTGAGCTTGTCCTTGTGAGAGCCGTGGAGAAACATCGACCAAGAAGGGGATTCGAGTCTGCGTCCCGCCCGGGGTAACCATCGGGAGATCGTCGACAAACCCCGGGCCGCTGATGAGACAAAAGGGCAGCAGCCCTACAGAGGAAACCCATATGAAAATGGTAACCAGCTAGAGACCTCTCCAACCGTGGTCAAACAGATGGACTCCGTCCCCACCGACGTCCAGGCCTGCCAGTGTCCAGCCTGCCCGTGACCTTCACCCCGAGAGAGAGAGAGAAGTGTGGCGCAACTCCACTGACCACGCGGAAACAGGACGCCTGAGGGGATCAAAACGCAGATGTGTTTCAAAACTCTATATTTTTCCAACTGGATTGGTGAGCATGTTTCTGGCCCTTCATAATCGGATCTAGATAGGTTTAAGGGGGTGGGCATTTTGGGTATAATTAACATGAGTTGTTGTCCCTCGATGTTCCGTGTGTTTCCCCATTTCATGATGACGTTTGTAAAGTATAATATGCCTATATCTATTTTAGTTAGTACTGTATTTTGATTTGTTTTTCCCTCCCATGTACCCTCTTATTTGCTTGCATTTGATCTGTTTTTCCTTATGCAATAAAATTTCATTTTGTTTTATTAAATTTGGTCTATAAGAGTATTCTCTGCATTGTAGTTCCTGCACCTAACTCCAGTGTCTAGAACCTAAGGGGTGAGTGGGTCGAACCACTCAAGGTTTTATTGTGCAAGAGGGAGAGAGAGGCCTCTAGAGAGAGAAACTTCTGCGATCCAGCGAGGAGAACCCCTTACAGTTCTGGCTAATATCTACCCCTCAACCAACATCAGTAAAACAGATTATCTTGTCATTATCACGTTGCTGTTTGTGGGACCTTGCTGTGCAAATTGGCTGTTGTGTTTCTGACATAAAAGGACTTTAAATACTTCATTGGCTGTAAAGCGCTTCGCGATGTCCTTAGGCCATGAAAGATGTTGCATAAATGCAAGATCTTTCTTTGTCTTATGCTTTTTTTTGTCTGATTAGGCCTCTATCAAGCACCTTGGAACGTTTTCCTATTTTAAAGCTGCTATATCAATGCAAGTTGTTGTTATGCTTTTAAAATGGATGCACTTATTTTCTCATCATGGCAACCTCAGATTAATATTTAAGGATGTTACTTGTGATAACATCTATCTTAAGTTAATCCTTATCACCATCAGTTAACATCACCAAAATATATATTTTAAACACATACTGTAATATTTTAAATGCATCTACTTCTCACTATAACAGTCGCTAAAACACCACTGCCTTAGATACAACAGGCCCTCTGATTAATAAGGAAAGTACAGTACGCGAATATTTTTAACAAAAAGGTGCCCCTTTCAAATAGCTCCCAAAGGAGTCATTCTTGATGAGGCCCCTTTAATCTGCATGGCCAAAGTAGCGTATATTACCACAGACAAACCCATGCTTTGTTAATGGTCTGCAAATGCCAGAACCTCCATGGGAAGTTTAAAGAAAACTCCAGACATCGCAGAGGTGCCCCCATAATTAAAATGGGACTGTTTGGAATGTAGAAATAAGTTTTGCAATTCCGTTGCAATGTGATCGAGCCCGACATTTCAGAATTACCACTCGGAGATCTCCTTCGCAACCTTGATAACATCATATTCAAACACTTAATGGCTTCCGGCGATCCGAGCTCAATTGCCCTTTCAACTTTCAACCCTCTCCTTAATCCAATTTAAACAAGTGCAGCTAGTGTTTTATTGTGGTTACAGTATTTGCAACAACAAGATTTCTTTTTAATGAGACGTGGTGTTCTCTTTTCACACATGGTAATGATTTCACTACCTACGAGTGTGGTGATAGTTTACCAGAACCTATAGACCAACAGCGCAACTAATGACCTTGTGTGGCATTGGTACCTTTTCACCCAGTAAGAGTTGTTACTTTCTCAATGCTGCTTTTTAAACTATGCTAAGCCCGAGTAAAGGTAATAATTAATAATGGTCAGGCACCAAAAAAGGGTTTTAATTTAATAATTAGTCTTATGCAGTAAAACAAACAGATTAAAAATAACTGGGGTAGGACCTTCTGACTCAATCATTTTCACATCAACACCATGTTGTAATTAAATTAAGGTCTGGTTGTGCAGTGGTCATAGTATTGAACCCAAAACTCGTGTATTCAAATCCTACCGTGAAAAGCTGTGAAACTGAATTTGATAAACCTGGGCATTTGCAGACTAGCACCAGAAAAAGTGAGCACCAAAGCTGCCAGTTTATTGTGAAAACCCATTAATGCCAGCCCTACTCGGTCTGACCTCTGAGAGACTGCAGTCCACGTGTGGTTGACTATTAATGACCTGTGCAGTGGCCTAGTAAGCCATTCAGTTGTATTAACCAAAGCTTAAGAGGGCTACCACCACCTTCTTAGGACAACTAGGGGTGGGCATTAAATGTGACCCTGCCAGTGTTGCCCACCTGTCAAGAACAAATTTTAAAAAAGGGCAGTTTAAGCATCAAGGTTACTTTAAGTCATATGAACACTGATTTGTCAGTATCTCAATAAGTTTAACATGGTGGTAAATTCTTTGGGGGAAAAATTCGGCACCTTAGCACCTCCCGTTAGAACCAGCAGATAGCGTTAATGGGGTGTGTAAGATTCGAAAATTTTCAGCAAAAATCAAGCAAGAAAACTGGATAAAATAAGACTGTTTATTGACCAAAGTAAGCTTGCACAGAAAAACCTTTGATAAAAGGGCATACAAAATGGCCGCCAGGCCCCGTGATCAGTTTCTGAACCAGTTTATTTCTGTTACTGCAAGCTAGACAGGCTTGTGGATTGAAGACAGTAAACCCGCGAAAGCCAGTATCTGGGAACCGAAACTCAGAGCAACAGCATACATATTCAATGGATTATAAGTACAGGATGGGGTTCATCAAGATATGGGCGGACAATGTAAAAACACTTATACCCATTTATTGTACAAAGGAAAAACCGTTTAGCAGCCATCAAGGAAAATGTCCGGACCGATCAATATGCGAACCGAGCCGCGGTGACAATGCAAAGGACATTAACAGACATTATCGGCCAGGAAGGCCAGTTCAAGTTATCACCGGCTCCGTTACAAGACAAAGCGCCCCTGCAGAGATCTCTGCCCGCCAAAATTAATACAAAGACAGGACCATGATTTGGCGGGAGATAAGACTGTCCCAAAAGAGTATAACTATGGATTGAAAGTCCATCTAAGTTACTTCTTCACTGCTACGGCTTCTTGTTGGGCGACTTCAGGCTTCCATTTCTTCAAGAACTTTCTTCTACGAGGAACGAACGAAGGGCGGACGGTGCCCGGATCGGCGCCTCTTCCACTTCGGCAGATCGATGAAAACGTTTTCGTCTTTTTAAAGATGGACGGTTTCGGAAAAGGGACAACGTGGCCGGTGTTCAGCCAAACAAGGCTCGGCCACGACGAGAAGATGACAAGGGTGGCCCGGGTACTGGGGTCGGGAGATCATCGACGACCCAGGCCGACGGAGAAGAAACCCTCTGGAGAACCGGCGATCGATGCCACAAGATTCTCCCATGTGCATAACCTGCATCTAGGTCTACTCCACGAACAAAAATCCACGACAGGCCTAGTGGATCTCAACCTTGACGAGCGCTCATCGAGGCTGGGTCTACCCCACCGCCTCGAGGGAGGAGAGAATATCGACTGCGCCAGAAGCTTCCAATCCACGTGACGACGGGAAGCGGTGCCAAAAAGGCTGCGAACCCCTTTTCGCGATTTCGAGAGTGGTGAGCATGATCCCAAGTTCCCCAGGTCAAAACTTAGTTTAGGTATAGGGGAGGGAGTTAAGGGAAATCGTAATGTGTTTCCCCTTTTACGATGTGCCGTGTGTTCCCCATTTCCATAGAGTCAAGTTCATAAATTTGTGCATGATTGTAGTTACTTTAATCTGTGCGTATGACATGTATTTTGTAATGCTTCCAACTGTTCAAAAATAAAAGCATCCATTTCGTGCTATTCAGCCTGGTCTATTGAGTCCTCTTCTCTGCATTACTGTTCTCTGCATCTAAGTCCAAGGTCTAGAACCGTAGGGGGGGGGTGGGTCGAACCACTCAAGGGTAATTCTTGCACGAAGCCTGGCAGGGGGCCAGAACGGGCAAGAGAGCAGGAAAAAAACCCCTACAGAAATGGCGACCGCGGCAGGACCTTGGCAGCAGGAAAGTAGTGTGTTAGATCAAGATCTGAATAAACGAAATGTGATGGATGAAAGAATAGCAGATTATGTTTTTGGAAAAGTCAACCATACAAAACAATGGATATCTGATCTACTAAGGGATAGGCGCCCGCTAGACGCAGCCATCTAGTGGACAGCGGGTAGAGAGCATAAGAAATCTGTAGAAAAGGCGGTCTGGCTGATGTGCTACAAGAAGCAAGTCCAGCTTTTGGACCAGGTAGTTGCAGCACAGACAGTCCAGATCAACGGCTTGCTTAAAGACGTAGAGGAAAAGGTTGCGGGAGGTCAAAAACTGATTGAATCGCTTGACGCGCTGAATCAGGAACGCCGCTCTGTAATTCGCTGCCACGAAACCCGGGTAGAATATTTAAAATGTCAGGTCGTTGAGGCCAAGGCCAGTGAAGGTAGAATGAGAGAGAGGTGTTTCCGTCTAGCCAAACAAGTAGATGCCCAAGAGGAAAAGCTCCTGGGAGCCAGGGCAGCATATAAGATGGCCATGGAGGATAGATCTGAGAACACCGACCACAGCGCTTGCCGCCGGGAGCTAGAGGACCTGAGAAAGGCCCTAGCGAAGGCAAACGGGTTGGTGTGTCTCATAAATCCACCAGCGAGTCAGCTGTTGCTAGCCAAGGAATCCAAAAGACCGATTCCACAAGAGGCAGTTGGGGTACCAACCCCCGAACCCTCTGCGCCTCCTGCCTATGAGGAGTCTTGGACTCCGGGACAGGAGACGGAGACGGTAGAGGAAGAGAGCCCTGAGGTAGAGCAACCCCAGACAGTAGAGTCGGGGCCAGCGCCGATGTGTCCAACGAGACACCGGAGGCTCGGTCCAAATGAAGAAAATGGCGATGACGGACCCCTTGAGAGTCAGATCATAATGCCTCATAGCGCACGACAGCTAAGAGAGATGATAAGTCACATCCCAAAACTCTCCGAGTCAGGAGATCCCTCCGTGCATTTCAGGGACGTGGAGCAGACCACAGCAGTCAATGACTGCGACGGGGTTGAACAGTCTAAAATGCTGCTGTTCTCCCTGGACAGTTCGCTCCTCCAGTGTCTCCCTGACGAGAGCAAGAGAGGGCACAGGGACTATGAGTTGCTACGGGATGAGATTCTGGAGATCATGGGAGAGGGGGACGGAACTCCGTTCCTCCGTTTAGAAAAGACAGTGCAGCTAGAGGGAGAACCCCCACGGGTTTTCGCTGACAGGTTGTGGCCAGTGTATCGGCGCAGCTGCCCGGGCGGGCCGGCCCGGGCCGGGCTGGATGGCGAACAAAGGGCTCACTGGCTTCGGTGCCTGGTAGCAGGTTGCCTGCCAGTAGTGAAGGAACAGGCCAAAGCATGGTTTGACCCCACTAACGCCCGCTCCACGGAGGAAGTAGTACTAGATCAGCTCACGATCAGTTATAGAAACAACAAGGGCAAGAAAACGCCTGTTGTGAAAGGAAGGGTGCATGAGGTGAGACCCACAGCCTCTGCTAAAAAGGAATGGCGTCAGGAGGGAAATCGCCATCCCCAAGCCAATAGCAGTTGTTACGGGTGTGGGAAGGAGGGTCATTGGCGCAAGGACTGTAGGAATCCTTGGAAGGATAAGAGGGAGAGAGCGTTCGCCGCAGCCCAAGATCAAGCCCAAGCCCGAGTCGCCAACGGCCCGAGAGTTTACCCAACACCAGCACAACCACAAGTGCAGGCCGCTGCCCCAACACCAGTCCAGAACCCAACCGTAGCCTCTGCCCCGAATAAAGGGGGTGGTGCGGTTGTGGACCCCGCTGCGATCGAGTCAGTCTTGGAGACTATGCGGTCTCTGATGACCTGGCAGGGGAAGGTAGCGGTTGCTAACAGCCCTATCGCCCCCGAGACCCCAGCCGAAACACCTAAATGACTGATGCCCGCGCAGCCCGTCTACTTGTGTCCGCTCCGCTATGACGCTTGGAGAAGACCTGTGGTGGAGATGGAGGTGGAGAAACAAAGGGGTAGTTACCTGTTGGATACGGGAGCTTCGTGTACCGTGATCCACACGGACAAACCTTTTGCCTCACCTCTGTCCGCCCAGGCTCCATATTTAGTAGCGGGTTTCACAGGTAGAGAACAGGCTGGCGCGTACTCCCTCCCGCTCTCCATTCAGTTGGGAGCGCTCCACACCACATGGACGTGCATCCTATTGAAGTGGAATGAGGGGGGGGGGAAAGGCATCCTCGGGGCTGATTTCTTGGTGGAACACGGGATCCTCGTGGACCTGAGAAATCACTGTCTCTGGGGAGCCGAGGGCGGTTTAGGTAAGGTAGTCGTAATCCCGGGGAAGGAAGAAAAGGGGGCCCTGTGCACTATGAAGCCGTCAGGAGGTTACGATCTCGAGCTCATGGTAACAAACGTCCCAACGGACTTGCAGGCGCGTGTGTCAGAAAATCTGACCGCGTTCGCCACCCACAAGCACGACTGTGGGAGAGTCACTGGGTTTGAAGCCAGCGTAGACGGGGACCCCATGATCCGACTCCAAAAGCAGTATAATTTCCCCAAGGAGGCAGAACCCGACATGGAGACAGCAATATCTTCATTGGTACAGCAGGGCGTGTTGAGGACGATAGCCACCCACGTGAACTCCCCATTATGGCCGGTAAAGAAACCGGACAATTCGTGGAGAGCCACGGTTGGCTACAGAGTCCTCAATAGTAATATCCCAGCCTGCGCGCCCACGGTAGCAGCAGTTGCAGACTTAATAGGGAGTATTCCAGCATCGGCGACCACATTCACGGTGCTGGACATCTCGAACGGTTTTTGGTCCATTCCGCTGCGGCGGGAGGACCAGTACAAGTTTGCCTTTACTTTCAAAGGGCAACAGTACACTTGGAACTGCTTACCACAGGGTTTTCACAACAGCCCCAGCATTTTCCATCAGTGCATGGCGGGGAGTTTGAAAGAGTTCAGCCAGCCCAACCAGATAGTGCAGTATGTGGACGACTTACTCCTGTTCACAGATACAAGGGAGCAGCACGGCCCACTGTTAGCCGAATTGTTGGAACTGTTAGAAAGGAAGGGTTTCAAAGTAAACCCAAAGAAAGCCCAGATCGGCCAGCAGGAAGTTAAATTCCTGGGTCTGGCCATCCGCGCTGGGGAAAGAGCCATAGATAAGGCCAGACGGGAATCTATACAAGATCTGCCGATTCCCAACACAGTAACGGGTGTAAGGTCCTTTTTGGGATTGACCGGGTACTGCAGAGATTTCATCGAGGACTATGCTGCCACAGCGGCCCCGCTACTTCGACTCTTACACAAGGGAGTCGAGTGGTCTTGGGACGAGGGGTGCCAGGCAGCATTCGAGAAGTTGAAAAGAGATCTGCAGACCGCGCCAGCCCTAGGGGCCATAGATGGGGGAGAGGAGTTCTTTCTGGAGGTAGCCGCTAGTGGGGACAGCCTGAGCGCAGTGCTGCACCAAGAGCGGCACGGCAAGCTAAGACCAGTAGTTTATTCCTCCAGGGTGCTCACGGATGTGGAGAGGAGTTTCTCCAATTGCGAACGGCATCTCCTGGCCACGCATTGGGCTGTGAACAGATCAGTGATCTTCACAGGGACCTCTCCCATTACGCTCCTCACCCATCACACCCCCACGAAGATGCTTCTGGACGGGAGGATTAAGGATGGGACCGTGAGCAGCGCTCGGATTGCGCGCTGGACCCTCCTCCTTTCCCAGATGGATCTCAAAGTTAAAGGCCTCTGCGCGCCAAGGCTCGCAGCCAATATGGCATATCCCGGGACAGCCCATCAATGTTCCGTAGAAGGGGTATGGGAAGTTAACATAGGTTTACGGGCCGGGATACATCCCACAGGCCGCGAGATCTACGTAGACGGTTCTAGCACTGTAGCTGACGGCAAGCGACTCACAGGGTGTGGAGTTTATGACCCTGCGGCAAACATTGCCCTGGCAATTAAGCTCCCCAGCACTATGAGCGCGCAGCAGGCTGAACTGTCCGCGGTGGCGTACGTGGTTACCCACCCCGAGATTTTCCCAACCCCATACACGATTTGCTCAGACAGCATGTTCACGTGCAATTCGTGTACAGAGTACCTCGCCATCTGGTCCCGACGCGGGTACACCTCCGCGGACGGGCGGCCTTTAACAGTTAAGCCCTTGCTGGAGAAGATCCTAGCAGCTGTGGGGGAGAAAGGAGAGGTGTTCATCCATAAGGTGAAGGCTCACTCCACTACAGAACCCCGCAGTCAGGGCAACCAGCAGGCGGATGCGCTAGCCAGGGAGGGTGCCCGCAACGGCATTCTCTGGGACCCATACGAACCCGGACCCGTGGCGGCGATCCAAGGCAGGGAGGGAATTCCCGGGAACACAGGGGTGACACCGCCCCCAGACCTAAAGACCGTCCAAACCCTGGATCCCGCCCTAAAAGCAGTCCTAAAAGCCATCACAGAGGGCAAACAGGTAGAAGGTCCGTACAGTACGGCAGCCCTCACAGTCAAAGAAGGTATGCTGTTCCGAGAGGAGCAGTGGGTTGTGCCGCAGCAGCACCGAAGGGAATTCCTGCAATTGGCCCACGAGGGTCCAGGAGCGGGACACCCCGGACCTGAGGTCACCTGGCAACGGGTGGAGCAGGCGGGATGGTGGCCGGGACTTCGGGACGATGTCCGCGAGTTCTGCGCAAGCTGTCTTGTGTGTGCTGCTAACAACCCAGACCCCCACAAAAGGAAGGTGCCCATGGGGCACATCAGGAGGGTAGAGGGACCATGGCAGTCGATTCAGGTCGACTACATAGGGCCCCTGCCCGCCGCCCAGGGAGGCTATAAGTACTGCCTTGTCCTGGTAGATGTGTTCACCAAATGGGTAGAAGCCTTCCCGTGCAGAACAGCTATGGCACTGGGTACTGCTAAGATCTTGATTCGGGAAGTGTTCCCACGGTGGGGACTCCCCCGTTTTGTAGAGTCCGACCAAGGGAGTCAGTTCACCGGTCAAGTAATGCAGAACGCCCTCATGCTTTTGGGCATTGAGGGAAAGTGGCACGTAGCATACAATCCCCAGTCATCCGGGATTGTTGAGCGTATGAATCGGACCCTCAAGGAAAAGCTGAGGAAAGAGACAATGGGCTCGCCCCAGAAATGGGCGGAGGTCCTGCCTTTAGTCCTCATGGGGATCCGAGCCAGCCAGTCCAAAAGCACGGGGTGTTCCCCGCACGAGTTAATGACTGGAAGGATCATGCGAACACCCACCCATGTGCTAGCCCCGGTGCTCACTGAGGGCCAGCTCCGAGAGGTGAAACGGGACAAATTCGCCCAAACCCTCTTGGAGCGCCTGAGACAGATTTATGGACAGGCGGCTGGGAACATGGGAAGACAGCACCAGGGAAATAAACTGTTGTTGGAACCTCGGAAACAACAAGAGTGGGTAGTCGGAGACCAGGTCATGGTCCGAAACTACGCCAGGATAGGGAGTTTTGAACCACTGTACATGGGGCCATACAGCATTGTAGACAAGGCCAGCCCCATGGTTTATGCAGTGAAGACGCCCCGACGTACCAAATGGTTTCACATCAACCAGTGTAAACTGTTTAAACCGGGTACACAAGGGCCACCAAAGGGGACCAGGTCTGAGAACAAAGATCGACAAAAAAGAAAGGGAGGAGGGGTAGCATTGCTAGTAAAAGAGGGGATAAATGCAATTGAAAAGAAGGATATTAACTCAGTTAATACAGAATCTATATGGGTGGAGCTAAGAAATAGCGAGGGGCGAAAAACATTAATAGGAGTGGTATATAGGCCTCCAAATAGTAAAATAGAGGTTAGGGAGGGCATCACGAGGGAAATTAGAGAAGCGTGCAATAAGAGCACAGCTGTCATCATAGGTGACTTTAACTTACATATAGATTGGACTAGCCTAATCAGTAAAAATAATGAGGAGGAGGAATTCCTTGAGTGTTTAAGGGATGGTTATCTGGATCAATATGTAGAGGAACCAACTCGGGAACAGGCTATATTGGACTGGGTACTGTGCAATGAGAAGGGACTAATCAGTAATCTTGTTGTACGGGGACCCTTGGGTCAGAGCGATCATAACATGATCGATTTCTCACTCGAAATGGAGAGCGAAGAAATTGACTCAGAGACTAAGGTCCTGAATTTAAACAAGGGGAATTATGATGCCATGAGACGGGAACTGAGTAGGTCTGATTGGACAACGTTCCTGGGAGGACTGGAGGTAGATAAACAATGGCAAACATTTAAAGATAGAATGACAAAATTGCAAAAATTGTTTATACCAATCTGGCATAAAAGGAAATCTAAAAAGGTGACTCAACCGTGGATAACAGGGGAAATTAGAGACAGCATAAAATCCAAAGATAGGGCGTATAAAATAGCCAAAAAAAGCGCCAGAGCGGAAGATTGGGAACAGTTTAAGATAGAGCAAAGGAGGGCAAAGGGCATGATCAAGAGGGGCAAAATAGCTTACGAAAACAAGCTGGCGGAAAATATAAAAACTAACTCCAAAAGCTTTTATAAATATATCAAAAGGAAAAGACTGGTGAAAACCAAAGTTGGTCCATTGCAGTCAGATACGGGGGAATATATAATGGGAAATAAGGAAATGGCAGATCAACTAAATGCATACTTTGGGTCAGTCTTTACGAAGGAAGACACAAAAAACCTCCCTGGGATATCGGGAAAAATAGGGACATTGGCAAAGGAGGAACTGACGCAAATCAATATCTCTAAGGATATGGTGTTAAGGAAGCTAAAGGGATTGAAGGTGGACAAATCCCCAGGGCCCGATAACATGCATCCTAGGGTACTGAAGGAGGTGGCCCTAGAGATAGCGGATGCACTAAGGATGATTTTTCAGAATTCATTAGACTCGGGAACAGTGCCGATGGATTGGAGGGTAGCTAACGTTACCCCACTATTCAAAAAGGGGGGTAGGGAAAAAGCAGGTAATTACAGACCTGTAAGCCTTACATCAGTTGTGGGCAAAATGCTGGAGTCCATCATTAAGGATGAAATAGCGGAGCACTTAGCAAATGGGGACAGGATAGGACAGAGTCAACATGGATTTACAAAGGGTAAATCGTGCTTGACTAATCTATTGGAATTTTTTGAGGGAGTAACTGGTAGAATAGATGGGGGAGAGCCAGTAGATGTGGTGTACCTGGACTTCCAAAAGGCCTTCGATAAGGTCCCACATAAAAGATTAGCATGGAAAATTGAGGCTCATGGGATAAAGGGGAAAGTTTTGGCGTGGATAGGGAACTGGCTGTCAGATAGAAAACAGAGAGTTGGAATAAACGGCTCATTTTCTGAATGGCAGGCAGTAACAAGTGGGGTACCACAGGGATCTGTCCTGGGCCCCCAGCTGTTCACAATTTACATTAATGACCTGGATCAGGGAGTCGGATGCAGCATTTCCAAATTTGCAGACGACACTAAACTAGGAGGGGGGGTGGGCTCAGAGGAAGAGACCAGGAAGCTCCAGAGCGATTTGGACAGACTGGGTGATTGGGCGGATAAATGGCAGATGCACTATAATGTGGACAAGTGCGAAGTTATCCACCTTGGGTGCAGGAACGGGAGGGCAAATTATTATTTAAATGGCAATAGATTGGGAGAGGGGGAAGTACAGAGAGACCTGGGTGTTCTTGTACACCAGTCACTGAAGGCGAGCATGCAGGTGCAACAGGCGGTCAAGAAGGCAAACGGTATGCTGGCCTTCATAGCAAAAGGGTTAGAATACAGGAACAGGGATACCTTGCTGCAGCTGTACAGGGCACTGGTGAGACCACACCTCGAGTACTGTGTACAGTTTTGGTCGCCTCATCTGAGGAAGGATGTTCTTGCCATGGAGGGGGTGCAGCGGCGATTCACCAGGCTGATACCAGGAATGGCGGGAATGACCTATGAGGAGAGACTATGTAGTTTAGGGATGTACACACTGGAGTTTAGAAGATTGAGAGGGGACCTCATAGAAGTGTATAAAATTCTGACAGGTCTAGACAGACTGGATGCAGAAGGAATGTTTCCCTTGGCGGGTGAGAACAGAACTAGAGGACATAATTTAAGGATAAGGGCTAAACCATTTAGGACAGAGATGAGGGGGAATTTCTTCACTCAGAGAGTGGTGAACCTGTGGAACTCATTGCCACAGAGGGCAGTGGACGCCAGCTCATTAAATATATTTAAGAGGGAATTAGATATATTTCTACGGGCAAAAGGGGTTAAGGGTTACGGAGAGAAGGCGGGGACGGGATACTGAATTAAAGGATCAGCCATGATCTCATCGAATGGTGGAGCAGGCACGAAGGGCCGAATGGCCTACTCCTGCTCCTATCTTCTATGTATCTATGTATCCTCAGCCTGTAACAGAGTCACAGACCACACAGGCTGGAGCAGTAGCCTGCGTGAAGGGAGAGGCCATCCCATTGGAGTGGGAGGTCTCATCTTTTGAATGGGATTTAGGCAGGGGAGAGCCCGAACAGCTCAACCTCGCTTTAGACCCAATCACGGAGGAGGAAGAGTCAGAGGACGGCAGTCCCGCCCTCGACTCAAGCTTGGGGGAGGTAGGGAGTGGGGGCGGAGACTCGTTACCTGTAGGGACAGGTGAGGTGGAGTCAGAAGCCACAGATCCCGACCCCGGGGGGGCGGAGCCTGAGGGAAGGGAGCTGGAGCCAGCAGCTGTGGAGGAACCACAGGCTGTAACGGTAACAGTCCCAACCCCCGGTCCATCGGCCCCGGGAGCCCAACCCAAAGCAGCCCCTCGTAGGTCGGCTCGAGCGCCCCAGCCCAGAAAATTTTGGCCAGATTCTCCCCATCCTTCCCAACCACGGTTTGAAGCAGCCCCAGGAAGACATGATCCCCGTTCAGCAGCGACAGGCTGCGGGGGATCAAAGCCAAAGATCAATGCAGCCCCACCGCAGGGTGTGGCACACGACAGACCTCACAGGGATTCGGAAAGCCGCCCCACGGAGGGCGGCGCTGTACATAAGTTAAGTTAGGTAATTATGGTCATAGTTTAAGGAATGTAAAGTATATGGTGTTAAGAGTACAATTTTGAGGTCTGCCCGGTATGTGTGTTTGTTAGGGAGCGGGGTCCAGGAACCCGCGCGTCCAATTAATTTAGGCCAGCACCTATCGGGAGCCCGGCTACATCGTTTTGTTGGTTACAGAAACCTGGGATACGATGGAAAGGATTGTCGTCGCGTTCATGGCGATCGGGTGCGGGTGGGCCTACCGAGGCCGCACCAAGGACGTAATCATTTTCGGGTGCTCCGGGGACACGGCCCCCATCGCAACGGATGGGACGGGGGAGTGAGAGGTAGAGGAAACCGCCACCTACTTCCACCAAGGGAGATGGCCAGGTTGGCTGGGAGCGAATTCTACGGAATATTCCAGCAATTTCGGTTTTGCCTACCAAGAGACTTCATTAACGTGCCCTCGAGTGAGGATCCTAGCGCCCAGAGTCAGCGTTACCGTGGGAAAGAGGATTTGTCTGGTGTGCAATGGGAACGTACCACCAAGGCGATGGTGGTGGTTACGAAAGCTGGGAAAGGACATGAGAAACTCTACGGTCGAGTGGGAGCGACTGGGTAATAACACCCATCGGACTATTACGGGAACTCACGGACAATTACGTGTGTGTTGGGACAAATGGTGGGAACCAGATGAGGGAATATATGTCTGTATGTGGGGTTCGAGACACGTCTGCCCCAAGGGCGTGTCCATCTTCTTCCAGAGGCAGTGGCAGGATGAAGGGAAGGGGATGAGATGGGATGTTAGCACTCGAGCGTGCGGAGCCCCATACTCCCCTATTCTGGTGAACGCCACTGAGCTCATCACCCGCCCACGCAAGCCCCTGCCCACGCTTCCGGTAGCACTAGCCCAGAAAGGAGGGTGCCCAACCACCACCAAGGGACCCGGGAACGGTTTAGTATTGGTACCCACCGGTCAGGTGCTGTACCAAGGGGTACACTACGCGGTGGCCTCAGTGATTTTAAATCTCACTGAGGTAAGATTGCCGGAGTGGTGTCCCAAAGAAACGGAACAATTATACCAGGTCCTGTTAACCCGTATGTTTGGACAATTTTACGAATTTGACTTTGCCGACATCGACAGAGACAAATTATACACCACACCGCCAGAAGTTTTGGATCGAGTCGGGAGGCAAAGAAGGGGTACTGTAAATGACATATTCACTGCTTTTAATACCGGGACATCTGTTGTCAACGCTCTAGATAACGTGGAGCTGCAGACACAGATCAACGGTTTAAAAGCCCAGTTAAGGAACATATTGACAGACGAAAACAAGGTAGTGGGTTCTGAGTTGCATGAGGATCAGGCCATGACACTACACTTTAAGGACATAATTGCTGAGCTGGAGAAACACGCGAGAACGGTAAATGCACTCATTAAGGAGGATCGGAATGCGTCCGATCAAGCTGCGCAAAACGAGGCCTGTGTGCTGTACGGGGCGTGGTTATTGGGCGAGGGCCGCAGTAATCTTGAGGATTTAAAACAGGGTTTGGTCCCGTCCTGGATCAGCAACAAGCACTTGCAAGCGCTCCACCCTTTTGAGAATGCATTAAGCCCGTGCCAGCTCAGGCTAGCCGCAGAAGCATACCCAATTCCAGTGGACTGCGGACATTCGAATCACACTATTATGGGAATAGTAGTAAGAATGCCGGTGTTGGGTCCCGCAGCAAAGCCCGCCCCAGTATACAGAGTGGAGAACATTGGAGTCATTCAGGGGGGCGCACACATTCGTTACGCAGTGGTCCCGCCTTACGTCATCAGATGGGAGCGTACGATGACAGGCACCGACCTCTCGGGATGTCGGAGCCGGGGAGCACACATCATCCTGTGTCCCCAGCACTTGAATGCCTTTTTGAAACCACAGTGCGGGTTCAGAACCGCTAGCGCGAAGCCGGTGAATTGCACCATGGAGGCAATGGCAGAGGACCATGTGCCCCCACAGGTAGCATATATCGGGGGTGGGACATACTGCGTCACCACTGCAGCGCCTCAGTACCGATATGGACAACACGAGTGGTGTTCGGTCGGTGATAGCAGTTTCTGTTTCAAACCCAGGGCCGAGGTTCAAGTGGCACAACAACGAATTGTTCCCATTCCTGCGCCCTCCGCCGTACACATCACTATCAAAGAGAATTTCACAGACTTACAACGATTTGTCGCGCATTTTGGTTATGTCATTCCCCCTCTTCCCGAACACCTCACCAAGATTTTAAAAGCCGTTATAATTTCGCAGAAACATTTCTACACACTGGAGCAGAAGACTTTAGAGATAGGAAAAGACATATTGGACATAACCATCCCACCATGGTGGGACTTGTTCACCAACATAGAAATCCCAGCCTGGATTAGAATAGCATCCCATATCCTAGTAGGATGTCAGGTTTTAATTGTGATATTTTTGCTCTTCGTGCATTGTAAGAGAGGCAAACGCCTCCAGAGGCACGAGAACGCGGGCGAATGGAAAGAACGCTATGTGCGAATGTGGGAAGAAGACACCCCACTTTAAGCTGCTAGTAGAAGATTAAGAGTCCATCCATTTTAAGATTTTTTTGGGGTTTTTGTTTCTCTTTTGAACATCCGTGTTTTCTTTTGCGTTTGGTTTGGGTTATAAGGAATTAAGTATTGTTATGTTATTAGTCGTTATTAAGTTTTGATTAATAAAAGGTGTATGCAGATGGCGCAAAAGGGTATCAACCCCTGCCCATCTGACAGGTGAAGGTGTTATAGTTTAAGATTTGCTGTCTATGATTCCAAATGTGCATGAGGTAATTTTCATTTTCTCCGGAAATGGGAACTGCATGTGTCGTGAGGGGCATAGATAGTTAAGTGCCAGGAATGTTTGGATGTGGGGAATCAGGGAAAATTTGCTCATCAAGGATTGATACTTTAAGCAAGCTATCAGTATCACAGGG
Organism: Somniosus microcephalus; assembly: GCF_052327205.1. Classification (NCBI taxonomy): domain Eukaryota; kingdom Metazoa; phylum Chordata; class Chondrichthyes; order Squaliformes; family Somniosidae; genus Somniosus; species Somniosus microcephalus. Next base: position 343,338,256 of record NC_140987.1, read on the forward strand.
GGGCCTGTAAGATTCGAAATTTTCAGCAAAAATCAAGCAAGAAAACTGGATAAAATAAGACTGTTTATTGACCAAAGTAAGCTTGCACAGAAAAACCTTTGATAAAGGGCATACAAAATGGCCGCCAGGCCCCGTGATCAGTTTCTGAACCAGTTTATTTCTGTTACTGCAAGCTAGACAGGCTTGTGGATTGAAGACAGTAAACCCGCGAAAGCCAGTATCTGGGAACCGAAACTCAGAGCAACAGCATACATATTCAATGGATTATAAGTACAGGATGGGGCCCATCAAGATATGGGCGGACAATGTAAAAACACTTATACCCATTTATTGTACAAAGGAAAAACCGTTTAGCAGCCATCAAGGAAAATGTCTGGACCGATCAATATGCGAACCGAGCCGCGGTGACAATGCAAAGGACATTAACAGACATTATCGGCCAGGAAGGCCAGTTCAAGTTATCACCGGCTCCGTTACAAGACAAAGCGCCCCTGCAGAGATCTCTGCCCGCCAAAATTAATACAAAGACAGGACCATGATTTGGCGGGAGATAAGACTGTCCCAAAAGAGTATAACTATGGATTGAAAGTCCATCTAAGTTACTTCTTCACTGCTACGGCTTCTTGTTGGGCGACTTCAGGCTTCCATTTCTTCAAGAACTTTCTTCTACGAGGAACGAACGAAGGGCGGACGGTGCCCGGATCGGCGCCTCTTCCACTTCAGCAGATCGATGAAAACGTTTTCGTCTTTTTAAAGATGGACGGTTTCGGAAAAGGGACAACGTGGCCGGTGTTCAGCCAAACAAGGCTCGGCCACGACGAGAAGACGACAAGGGTGGCCCGGGTACTGGGGTCGGGAGATCATCGACGACCCAGGCCGACGGAGAAGAAACCCTCTGGAGAACCGGCGATCGATGCCACAAGATTCTCCCATGTGCATAACCTGCATCTAGGTCTACTCCACGAACAAAAATCCACGACAGGTCTAGTGGATCTCAACCTTGACGAGCGCTCATCGAGGCTGGGTCTACCCCACCGCCTCGAGGGAGGAGAGAATATCGACTGCGCCAGAAGCTTCCAATCCACGTGACGACGGGAAGCGGTGCCAAAAAGGCTGCGAACCCCTTTTCGCGATTTCGAGAGTGGTGAGCATGATCCCAAGTTCCCCAGGTCGAAACTTAGTTTAGGTATAGGGGAGGGAGTTAAGGGAAATCGTAATGTGTTTCCCCTTTTACGATGTGCCGTGTGTTCCCCATTTCCATAGAGTCAAGTTCATAAATTTGTGCATGATTGTAGTTACTTTAATCTGTGCATATGACATGTATTTTGTAATGCTTCCAACTGTTCAAAAATAAAAGCATCCATTTCGTGCTATTCAGCCTGGTCTATTGAGTCCTCTTCTCTGCATTACTGTTCTCTGCATCTAAGTCCAAGGTCTAGAACCGTAGGGGGGGGTGGGTCGAACCACTCAAGGGTAATTCTTGCACGAAGCCTGGCAGGGGGCCAGAACGGGCAAGAGAGCAGGGAAAAAACCCCTACAGGTGCTAGAGCATTCTTGCTGGGGCGAGGCGAATCCAATGCCGTACACCAAATCTCGCCCCCTCCGCAGCGCCGCTGCTAACAGTTATCACTGGGAGCCTCAACGCCAGGTGGATCATGATGTCACTGAGTGTGCAATGCTCACTGACTGCCTGATCTGTAAAATTGATTGTCGCCACCTACCTTAGCGCCTGGAGTAAACAGCGACAGGGAGAGCTGGTGTGAAGCAGTAGGAAGCTGGCTCCAGGGATGTTATTTAAAGGGCTCATCAGTAATGACTCTCAGCTGTCAGGTTAGTGAAGTTTCAGTGGTTTCTTGTCAGTTTCACATAGTCCAACAGTTTAATTCAGTAATTTCAAGGTTATTTTGTATGAGGAGTGTTGTGGCAACTAAAAAGTAGCTACATTTATTCTTAAAAAAAATCAAACAGCTACACTTGGTTACATTTATAGGGGCTGTAATGGCAGACAACCTCGCCCTCCAGGAGGGAGTGAGAAAGACTGGAACAAGTGCGCAGAGGGAGAAGGAGGGTCATCAGGGCTCTCAACAGGAGGTCTTACCCTCCAAGGGTATTCTGAGAGCACTTCTCCTACCTCCAATTAAGTGGGGCGCAGTGTATTAGAAGGTTCTGCTTCACCAAGGAGGTGGTCACAGGACTCTGCCACCTCCTGCAACCAGACCTCGAGCCTCAGATCAGGGCTCTCACGGCTCTCACAGTAGCAGTCAAGGTCACTGTCGCCCTCAATTTCTTCACCAGTGGATCCTTCCCATCTGCAACTGGAGGCATAGCTAACATCTCGCAGTTCGCCATCCATCGCTGCATCTGGGGGGGTCACAGAGGCTCTCTACAGTAGGAGAAGGGATTACATTTCCTTCCCTATCACTAGAGAGAAGCAGGATGAGCGTGCATGTGCCTTTGCCAGGATAGTGGTATTCCCCATGGTGCAGGGCACCATTGACTGCACCCACGTGGCTTTGTGGGCACCACATAACAATCCTGAGATCTTCCGCAAAGGCTACCACTCACATAATGTGCAGTTGGTGTGCAACCACAGACAGCGAATCCGGGTGGCTGCTCGGAGACAAGGGCTATCCGCTCTACACCTGGCTCATGACTCCCCTCCGCAACCCCAACACTCGTGCCCTGCACTCATATAATGAGAGCCATGCCACCACCAGGAACATCATCGTGCAGACCATAGGCCTGCTGAAGCAACGGTTCCACTGCCTTGACCACTCGGGAGGAGCCCTCCAGTACTCGGTTGAGCGTGTGCCCCATTTCGTGGTGGTCTGCTGCATGCTCCACCACTTGGCCATCATGAGGGCCCAGCCCTTGACACCAGGGATTGCGGGACCACCTCAGAAGGAGGAAGAGGGAGAGGAGGAGGAGGAGGAGGATTAGGAGGAGGAGGAACAGGAGCGAGGGAGGATGCAGCCACTCAACCAGCCTTCCGGAAGGGTGGTCTGTGATCTTCTCATCAGACTGCGGTTCGAATGAATTAAACCCCAGATCCCCATTGCTCACCACATCCCCATTATTCTATCCCTGTCATAGGCCATATCACAGCGCAAAGCTAAAATGAGGCACACCACTAAAGAATCCAAACTGAATTAATAAATTTATCAAAAGTCAGTGAACACATATTTACAACAAAAATATTAACTATTCACCCTTGTGCAATTCCTTAGTGCCTCTCGTTTCTGTGCCTTTGCCTACTCTAGTACTCCTAAGAAGTGTTGGCCCATTGGCTGCAGCAGGGCTGGTGGAAGGCTGCTGAGTGTCCGTGCGGGAGACTTCAGATGGCCTTGCAGGATACCCTCGACCAGCTCTGGGCCTGGAATGACCGGCTGTAGACTGCACCACCTCAGCATGGGCGACAGCAGTCTGGGCTGGCTGGATGACAGGCAGCGACAAGGGCAATGACGGGGTGGCAGTGTTGGGAACAGGAATGCTGTCATCCTGAGAGAGGACAGCAGTTTCCTGCTCCACTGACCCACTGCCACTTCTCCGGGGCAGTACCTCAGCATCCCGAGCAATCTGTTGGAGCACAGATTGCTGTCCTGCTGCGAAACCGTGAAAGCCCCGGTCAACAGTGGTAGACCCAGCTACGATGGCAGCAGTCAGAGCTTGCGTGGCATCAAGCTGAAACTGCATGAGAGCAGCCTGAGATTGAATGTCACCAAGCATAGACTGCATTACAGCACTAAGATGTTGCATGGCTTCTGCCTGTGCTGCAAGGGATGCTGCTAGATCGCCCATCAGACGCAACATCAGGTCTGGGTCTCTCTGGGAGTCAACCATCCTTTGCAGACTGCAAATGTTGGGCTCCATGGTGTGCACAGATCCTTGTGCATTGTTGGAGATGGACTCCTCCACGCTCCTTACCATTGCCGAGAGGCTTTCGGGCACCCTTGCCATTGCACCTATCATCTTCGTGTGCATGCCTATCACCTTTCTTCGAAAGGCCTCCCCATCGAGGTCTTCATCTGAGTCCTGTGCAGCAGATCTTGTGCGCGAACTCGCCCTCCGGGAAGTTGGTTCTCGAGCTACCATTTCCCCCGGCCTTGCTGCAGCCCACTTGTCCCTTGTGCCTCACCCTGTGCAGATCCCACTACTATACTTGCATCTAAAGAACGCGTAGTGCCAGTATCTGAGCTGACGCCTGTGGGTAAGACATGCAGTGACGTGGTGTGTTCTTCCTCTTCCTCTTCTCCTGCCTCGCTTTCTACAGTGCCCTCAGGGGCAGGCTGCTGAGGTGCTTGCTGATTACCTGAAAGCATAAAGGCACAAGAGACAGGTTAAGGTGAGGGGAGGGGGGCAGGAAGGGAGAAATGCATGCATACAGCATGATTAGCTAGAAGGTGTGAAACGCTTGTGGGGTGAGGGGGAAGTGGGATATGAGAAGAAGGAGTAGGGATGAACATACCGTTGTTGTCCCCAAGGGGGTCAACGTCGCCGGTGGCCACGATGCCCACCATCTGGCACCCAATAATCTGCAGCACTCTATTTTTCAACGCAGACAGTGGGTGGGTGTCGACTTGTCCCCCACCTTTGTGCTCCTGCTCCCTCCTGTTGTGAGCCACCTTGGCCTGCAAGAGAAAGGAAAGTGTGTGAGTGAGTGTGGAGCAATGTGCTTGGGTGATGTGCCTGCCATAGTTGAATAGCTGTCATTGTGTGCAAGGTGTGAGATGTGGGTGTGAGTGTTGGTAGGTAGAGATTGTTGGTGGGTGAGTGCTGCGGGTGTGCTGCATTGGGCAGTGTGTGAAGACTGTGGTTCAGATGGTGGTATGTAGCATTTGTTGAAGCATTCACTCACCCTGACTACCCGAGTGAGCACATTAAATTTCTTCCTGCACTGTGTGTGGATCCTGGGGACCACAGTACTGCCCGAGACGTGCTACGTTACCTCCACATGTCTCGGAAGACTTGCGGAGAGGGCCCCCTGCCACTTGCCGGGTAGAGCACCGCCCTCCGTCTCTCCACAGCAAACACCAACGCCTCCAATGCTTGATCGCAGAACCTGCGGGCTCTCTCCATGGAGCATGGCTCTGCCATGAGTACAGCTGCTTCAGTCCTCTGGCTCCTTCTCCTTGACCTATTGCTGCTTGCTGAGGCAGCTGTACAGCCAACAATGCTGAGAATGAGGTTCTGCAGCATCAATGAACCTCCCTTTTAAGTACTGAAAAAAGCCTGTGGCAATCTTGACTTGCGATTAGACTGCATCTGATATTGGTCCACCCTTTGAGTGTAACGCCAATGAGCTTGGGTTTAAAGATGTGAATTAGGACTCCAATCATTTCTTTGAGCAGTGAGGATGAATTTTGCGTGCAGTCTAAAACATTAGCGTCTGGCACTAAGGCCTAGAAATTGAGTGGGCTTAGCGCCCATTTTGCGGCGCTAGAGGGCATTGCGCTGGACTTACAGCCGGTTTTGAAATTGACTAGGGCCCAACATCGGCATTACACCGGTAGCGCTGCGCCGGCACCGATGACGTCATCGGTGTGTGCAGCGTCCCGGTTGCCGTGGTGACGGGCCCCAGCGCCGAAATTCAGTTGCGGCCGCCTCGCCCGTGGCAGCCGCAACTAAGACTCTGGCAACAGAGTCTTACACGGCTTTGCGCCGGCGCATAAATGTGGAGCGGCGGCCGGCCGCTTTCCCGCCGGCCGCCTGCCCGCACCTCCCTCCCCGCACTTCCCCGAGGTGCCGGGCTCATTTTTGTGGCGATTTAACCGGCCAGCGGGCGGGTGCAGGCAGCTCCTCCTTAACTGAAGGAGGAGGCCTGCACTTCCCGAGCCTGCCGCACCGCATCGGGCGCCGCAGCGCCGGAATAGCGCCAGTTTTCAGGCGCAAACAGCCTTCAGTAGCGCCGGCCGCTGTTTGGGCGCGGCGCTACTGAATTTTTGGCGCGCACAGCGCGACTTAGCACCGGCACTAAATTTCCGGCGTTAAGCCCCGGCGCAGCACAAACTCAATTTCTAGGCCTAATTCTCCAATTTTTCTAATGATACCGCCGGTTCCTGGGCTATAATGAATTTCTAGCCCCTTATCTTTTTTTTTCTTCCCGCTATGGAACATAGGAACAGGAGGAGGCCATTCAGGCTCTCAAGCCTGTTTCGCCATTCAATTAGATCATGTACCTCAACTCCAGTTACTTGCCTTTGCTCCATATCCCTTAATACCCTTACCTGAAATCTATCTATCTCAGTTTTAAATTTTCAATTGACCTAGCCTCAACAGCTTTTTGAGGGAGAGAGTTCCAGATTTCCATTACCTTTGTGTGAAGAAGTGCTTCCTGACATCAATCCTGACTGCCTAGTTCTAATTTTAAGGTTATGCCCCCTTGTTCTGGACTCCCTCACCAAAGGAAATAGTTTCTCTCTATCTACCTTATCAAATCCTTTAATCATTTTAAACATCTCAATTAGATCACCCCTTAATTTTCTATTTTCGAGGAAATACAAGCCTAGATTATGCAACCTGTCTTCATAATTTAACCCTTTTACCCCCAGTATTATTCTGGTGAATATGTGCTGCATTGCCTCTAGGGCTAATATATATGAGGTGCAGTACTCAGAACTGAACACAGCACGCCAGATGTGGTCTAAACAGAGCTTTATACAACTGTAGCATAACTTCCACCTCTTTGTATCTCAGCCCCCTTCAGATAAAGGCGAACATTCCATTAGCTTTTTTAAATTATTTTTTGCAGCTGTCCACTAGCTTTTAGTGATTTCTGTACATGGGCCCCTAAATCTCTTTACTCCTCTATAGTTCCTAGCTTCCTACCATTTAGAAAATACTCTGATCTGTCTATCTTAAGTCCAAAGTGGATGATCTCGCACTTCCCCACATTGAACTCCATCTGCCACATTTTTGCCCACTGACTTAATCTATCAATGCCCATTTGCAAATTTCTGCTCCCATCTACACTACTTACTGTGCCACTAACTTATTGTCATCAACAAGATTGGATATGTGGATCTCTACTCCTTCATCCAAATCATTGATAAATACAGTGAAAAGCTGAGGCCCCAGTTCAGATCCCTGGGGGGCACCACTAGTCACATCCTGCTAATTGAAGTACATCCCCATTATCCCCACTCAAAGTCTCCTACCTTCTAACCAATTCCCTACCCATGTCAATAGGTTGCCTCCAATTCAATGCACTCAAAATAGAAAAAGCAGCAGGGCCAGATTTCATTTATCCGAGGATGCCAAAGGAAGTTGTGCAGGCGTTGTGTGATACTTTCAATAACTCACTGAGAACTGGGATAGTGCCAGAGAAATGGAGAAAAATACATGTGGTCCCTTTATTCAAATCGGAGTCAAATCTCTGGGGCCTACAAAAATAATCTGGGCCACAGCCACCCTGAGACCCCCTCCCCGGGTGCCCCCCTCCACAACTTATGTTGCCGGCGGCAGCTCGGCCTGATTTTCAGGCTTCAATCTGGTGAGCTGCATCGACAAACCTGTTTAGCAACCTGCAGCTCGCATGGCAAATGAGTTAAATGAGGCCAGTGCCTCAAAATGACAGCGGCCTCTTTGCCTCCCAAATGGCAAATTCTACCCCAGTGAGTCTAACTTTGGCGGTGAGAAAGATAATGGAAAGTATTATAAGGGAAGCTGTAAAGAGCTATTTAACATATTGGGGTTATGTGGGATATCTAATGAGGCTTCAGAAAACAGAGGCCACACTTGACAAACCTGATCCAGTTTTTTTGAACAAGTGACCAGAATAGTGGATCTGGGAGACCCGATTGACCCTCACCTACTTGGATTTCCAAAAGGCTTTCGGTATGATACCACACGAGGAATTGTTGGGGGATTGAAATGGGAAGATGGATTACAAACTGATTAAAAAACATAAGAACATAAGAAATAGGAGCAGGAGCAGGCCATTCGGCCCTTCGAGCCTGCTCCGCCATTCAATGAGATCATAGCTGATCTTCTGCCTCAACTCCATTCACCGGCCCTATCTCCATATCCCTTGATGCCTTTACTATTCAGAAATCTATCACATTCTGTTTTGAATATACCCAATGACTGAGCCTCCACAGACCTCTGGGGTAGAGAATTCCAAAGATTCACCAACATCTGTGTGAAGAAATTTCTTCTCATCTCAGTCCTGAATGGCCTACCCTTTATCCTGAGGCTGTGGCCCCTGCTTCTAGACTCCCCAGCCAAGGGAAACATTCTCCCAGTATCCACCCTATCAAGCCCTGTAATAATTTTGTATGCTTCAATTAGATCCCCTCTCACTCAACTGAATTCAAGAGAATACAGGCCTAATTTACTCAATCTCTTCTCATACGACAGTCCCGTCATCCCAGGAATCAATCTCGCGAACCTTCGTTGCACTCCCTCTATGGCAAGTACATCCTTCCTTAGGTAAGGAGACCAAAATTGTACATAGTACTCCAGGTGTGGTCTCACCAAGGCCCTATATAATTGGAGTAAGACTTCTTTACTCCTGTACTCAATGAAGGCCAGCATACCATTTGCCTTCCTAATGACTTGCTGCACCTGCATATTCAGTTTCAGTGACTCATGTACAAGGACGCCCAGGTCCCTTTGAGCATCTGCATTCCCCAAGGATCATACACAAAGGAGTAGCTTCCCTATTGTATCTGGTTCTGAGTGGACTTTCACAGGGTTTGGTGCTAGGTCCATTTCTGTTCATTATATTCATTAATGATCTGGAAGAGGGCATAGCCAGCACAGTAATTACGTTTGCTAAAGGCACAAAATTACATTGCAGAGTCAGAACCTTAGAAGAGGGCAATAGTTTGCAAATGGTTTCAACAGATTGAGGCAATGTGGACCAAGATTGGCAAGCGATCATCAATACAAACAAGTGTGCTTATTAAGGTTGTGGGTGTCGTTTAAACATAACTGAGAGGGAGAAAGACTTTGGAGTGATCATTGACTGGCTCCTCTTACGTTTGAACACAGTGTCACATCAGAAGTCTCCGACCAAGGCAAACTGGGTTCTCGGCTGTATTGCCCAAACCTTTCATCACAAACCGGCATCACAATAATAGGGTTATGTAAGGCTTTGGCAAGACCTCATTTGAAGCAGTTTATTCAGTTTTGGATCAACTTCATCTACCTTGAGAAGGGCGACAAGGATGACATTGAGTTATGAAGTCAGGCTTGATAATTTGGGTTTGTACTCACTGGAGAGCCGGATCTAGGTATTTTAATATGATTAAAGACAAGGACAGCATGAAAGTAGATCATGTGTTAGAGATGATGGGGACTGGTAGAACCAGTGTCCACCAAAATAATCCGGGAAAGCAAGACTACGGTTGTGTGTCTGTAAGTTTTGCATTGCCCAGAGGATGAGCGACCGGTGGAATACTGTTCCAGAGGTGATAGAGATGACATTGTTTACAGTCCTTCAAAAAGGTGTTAAATTAACTTCTGGAAAAAGGTGGAATCACAAAATACGGAAGGTAAATCACACTGAAATATAATTATTGGGGGCTTGGGTTCTCTTGGGGCTTTGTTGATCAGTTGTGAGGGGTTGGAGAGAATTTTTTGACAGAGTACGCCTGAATTGTGCCTTTCCCAGAGGGAGGGAGACTTGGTATGCAGGGATGGAATCAGTTGCAGGATAGGCTTAGCACCTATGGGCGTGCTGGCCTTTTCTGGTCCTAGATAGATAAATATAAACAGGAGGCATCTACTTGTCTCTTAAATCCATTTATTCAGTCCATTAATTTTAAACTTTTGATTTTTTCATCAAAGTGAACAGTTTGCTTCAATCAATTTTGTCAAAAGCCTTCATAATCTTGAAGGCTTCAAATAAATTTCCTTGAAATGTTCTATTCTTCAAAGAAAACCAGCCCAACTTCCTTAACATTTCTTCATACTTTAAGTATCCATATGTACTCAAGAGGGGACAGAAGCATTGTTCCAGAAGGCCGAATGATCATCTGCTTGCACACTGGGTTAGTTAGAGAGATAGTAACAGTTTCATGTCAATACTGGCTTTCCCAAAAATGGTGACTGTACACGTGTGGAGATATAAAAAGAAAGACTTGCATTTCTTTAGTGTCATTCAGGATGTCCCAAAGCGTTTTACAACGAATTAAGTACTTTTGAAATAGGAAATGGACAACAAGGTCCCACAAACAGCAATGAGATAAATGACAAGATAATCTGTTTTAGTGATGCTGGTTAAGGGATAATTGTTGGCCAGGACATCGGGGAGACTTCCTTGCTCTTCTTTGAATAGTGCCATGGGATCTTTTACATCCGCCTGAGAGGGCAGACATCTTTGGTTTTATGTCTTATTCGAAAGACGGTATACAGTAAATCCAATGGCATACATCAGCTGTAAGGGCTTCAACTCTTTAATATGCAAGTTGTCTGTGATGCTCAGCAAAAAGATCTTCAGGGCAAATGTGCAATATTCTCAATGCATGAATAATTTATCCTTAACAAGTCACTTGTTCCTGGGTTATTTGAGAGGGAAAACTAATTGCAAATCTGCTTTTGGAGGATTCGTGACTGTTTGAAACCATGGCTTCTGATCTTGCTGCACAACCCAGAGATGTCAGCCTAACACAAGTACAACACGGCATGCAAATAAGGCAATCTATCAGCAAATGTCAATGTTCTCAAATAGTGTCTTCAGTATCCTGATCAGCTGGGGGGATGGTGGGGAAGAAGAGGGATTTATTTTCATTATGAGCTGCCTAATATGTGCAGAATCCTTGTAGTGTGCTGCATGCTGATAACTTCAACATTCAAGGAAATCTCTACCGAGGCATCCATGATCTGCCCTGTGTCCAAACTGTGGACTATAATAATCTGTGCCAACAGAGGATGAGCCACATTGCCACAAAAGATTTTGGCCTAGAAATTGGGTATAGCCCCGCTTGAGGCGTTAGAACTGGCGCTGCGCAAAGTTTATAGCCAGACAAAACTTATCGCCGCCTGGCGCGATATTGGGTTGCATCGCCCCTAAAGGGGATTGAGGCACGAATTCAGGCATTACACGGGACTCCTAAGGCGCTAAACTTCCAGCGCAACCCAATATCGGAGCGGACGGGCGCAGCGCAGGTGCTCTCAATTACTGATGACCACGAGACTTCCAGGCACCGGCCAGCTCTTAAAGGGGTGGGTCAGTCAGTTTCAGCATCCACACTCTTCGCCTTGCAGGCCTCAGAATTGGCGCAGGCCCTTCTCTGGCGCTAAAAACTTGGACCAGATGGAGAAGGTGAGACAGAGAGCAGAGCGCATCACCAATGAGGCTCTGGAGCAATTGGTGGCCGCAGTGGAGTGCCGGCGAGATGTTCTCTACCCAAACAATGGCACGAGGCCGAATCATAAGGACTACCGACGAGCTTGGAGGGATGTATGCCAGAGGGTCAACTCCAGCAGCATGGTGACCAGGAGCCCTGTCCAACGCAGAAAGAAATTCAACGACCTCACTCGGGTCGTGAGGGTGAGTGTTGTTTCTGCAAACTTCTGCATCCCTTAATTTGCACCTGACTTTATGGCTACAGGGTGGGCTGTGCCCCATTGGCCATCTGCCAGCAAGCACCCATGGCCCTTTCTGGGCACACACATGCACATTTGACTCAAGGCGTCATGTAAGGGCTCTTGCACCATGGGGGGCATGAGATGATCACTCAGGGCATCATGTAACATAACTTCCCCTCCTTTCCCCTGCAGTCCAAGCTGGTGAGGATTGGCAAAGACCAGCTTTGCACTGGTGGAGGACCTCCACAAGTGGTCACTCTCACGGATCTCGAGGAGAGAGTCCATCAGGTTCTTGGAGGACGTCTGAGTAGTCCTGTAACCACTGCAGCTGCCGACCCCATTGTCGACAGCGATGGTAAGGTTCTCACCTTTTACAACTGTCTCCTTCCACTTGTTTCCCCCGCCAGCATGCTTTCTCACTGTGGACCCATGTCATAGCCTTGCCGCAACCTGGCATCCCTTGCTGCCAAGCTGCCCTTTTGCTAAAGCCACTCTTCCACCTCCCTGCTTTCAGATGCTGCATCACTAGCTCGGGAGCCGGGCCCTCAAGCTGCCAGTGCCAGTGCCTCCGAAGGCTCAATGAGAAAATTACTGTCCAACAGAAGGTCAGCAACTCTCTCCAGCAACGATCAGGATGGCCAGCCCAAATGGCTGCAGCTTTCATACTAGTGCTGTCCCCTTTAAATAGCGCCCCCCGAGTCCAAGAAGGGCCTGGGAATGCTCCATCCAACTGTCACTAATAGCGCCAGGTGAAAAGGTTGCGGGCGCCACCGAATATCCGGACCGGGGCGCCAAAAAGGCGTTGCACACTGAAATGACGTCATGATCTACCTGCGCCCGCGGGCGAGCGAAAAGAGTTAGCGCCGGTGCTAAAAGAATACTCAATATGGGAGGTGGCGCTATATTCACTGCGCCCGCCCGAAAATTGGGTAACGCCCCAATTCTCGGGCTCTTTAGGTGCTAATCACTGGCGCTACCAACCGAATTTCTAGGCCTTTGTATGCAAGGGAATATATATGAACGTATTGTTGTTACAGCTATTTAGAAGGTCACAATGCTCTAGAATCCCGCTCTATGGGGGTGAAATTGGACTCGAGTGAAGACGTCAAACAGGTGGAATAGCATTTGCCGCCCCTTATACAACTGAACTGAATATTGGGTGGGGTGCATAATGGGCGACCGATGCGATGCCGCCTGTTTAGTGTCCCATTTCACGCCCTATATGTACATTGAAGAGGAATCACATTTGAAATCCGCAAAATGTATTAGTCACGTATCGCATCCCAGAACAATTTATTAATAATACAACTGCATTATAAATGTATGTACCCACTGTGAGTATTCTTTTATTTTTGCTGTTTGCTTTACCCCTGCTCCTGATGAACCTCTTCTTACCATGGGCCTAGGTATTTCTAATTGCCCACCTTGTGACCTTCATGTAGTAGGAGTACCACTGGCAGAAAGTATCACATCCAACTTGGAAATTACATTTTAGGATGGGAGGTGGGACATGAGTGCTTTGAATAATTCCACAGGAAGCTCAACATCTTTGATAGGGGCTTGTGTGAATATGTGATTTGCACTCCATAAAATCTGGTCTTGGATTGGAAACCCAATGTCCTGGCTCTGATGGTCTAAGCTTTGGTCCTGATGTTCTACATCTGCTGCTGGTGCCTATTGATCTGAGCAGACTGATAGACAATAGTCTGTCAATGCTTCCCTCATGGTTGACTGCAATGTTCTTCAAGCTTTGCCTGCCTTCCCTTGCCCTGCCCTGACCTTACTGAAGGGCTAATCCCACATTAGACATAGCCATCTGAATTAATGCCTCAGTGCATCCAAATTACAGAATTACTAATGATTGAAAGGCAGCTGCCATAGTGGATTGGCGTGCAGCCGCTTGATGGTATAGCACAGCACGTATCTCTGAGAGTAAGCTTTCTGTACTACTCAGCCTCTGATCCATCATAATGTTGATCTAATAAACAGCACTTGGGACTGGTTAAAGATATCCTAGTTATACCCCATGCCATTTCTGACTCTGAAACTGACTGAAGTTCATTCCCGTTTGCGGTTAGAATGATAGCAATCAGAACAAGGGAAACTAGCTGTAGTTGTTAGTTTTTGTCTGGTATGCTCTGTGGTAATTGTAATTTCTATTTGAATTATGTGCCCAAATTGTTATTTTACCCAGTCTGTCAACACTATTCCTTGATAGCACTAATTCGACAGTGCATAGTGTACGTGGCAATTTAACACGATCTTGAGGTGAAGGTGCACTTATCAATGGGTAGGTATATGCTTACTAGAACACAGGTTGTGTATAGTGACAAGTAAGGAAAGAATTTAGATTCGTACAGCACCTTTCATGACCTCAGGATGCCGCAAAGTGCTTTATCGCCAATGAAGTACTTCTGAAGTGTAGATGCTGTTGTAATGTAGGAAACGCGGTGGCCAATTTGCACACAGCAAGGTCCCACAATCGGCAGTGAGATAATGAGCAGAAAAATCTGTTTTAGTGATGTTGGTTGAGGGATAAATATTGGCCAGGACACCGGGGATAACACCCCTGCTCTTCTTTGAATAGTGCCACGGGGTCTTTTACATCCACCTGAGAGGGCAGACAGGGCCTTGGTTTAGTGTCTCATCCAAAAGACGGCACCTCTGACAGTGCAGCACTCCCTCAGTACTGCCCTGGAATGTCAGCCTAGATTTTGTGCTTGAGTCTCTGACATGGGACTTGAACCAACAACCTTCTGATTTAGAGACGAGAGTGCTACCACTGAGTGTTTGGAGCTCTGTTAGGAATATCTTGGAGGAGTGACAGTATCCTTATCCCTGTAGTGTTGCTTCGCAAACCAGAGTGTGGAGAAAGTAGTGTTATGAGCATAAGAACATCGCTTTGGATATCGCGAGCTAGGATAAGAAGTAAACAAGAAATAAAATGAATCCAAGCATGTTCTTTAAAACACCCTGCTCAGTTAGGAAGACAAATGACTGCTTATTGTGACCTGTGGTTTGCATGCTCTGACTAAGTACATATCCAATTCAGCAGCTTGGCAAACAACAACAACAAACGCACATCAAAATTCCAATTTCACAATGAAATTTTTATGCTAGCACATATATCTCTCAGCACATTAAGCTAAAAATCATTTGTTTGTTGATAAATTCCTTCATGCTCTGCCCTACCTCTGGAACCTCCTCCAGCCCTCTGACGCAGCTTGTACTCTCTGCCCTTCCAACTCTGCTCTTCTGTGTGCTTTCCCCCACCCTATCTCCTGCCTAATCGACTATCAGTGGCTAAGCCTGCTGTAATCATTTCTCTTGAGTAGAGAAGATTAAGGGGTGATCTAATTGAGGTGTTTACAATGATTAAAGGATTTGATAGGGTAGATGGGGAGAACCTTTCCTCTGGTGGGGGAGTCCAGAACAAAGGAGCATAATCTTAAAATTAGGGCTAGGTTGTTCAGGGGTGATGTCAGGAAGCACCTCTTTACACAAAAGGTAGTGGAAATCTGGAATTCTCTACCCCCAAAAAGCTGTTGAGGCTGGGGCTCAAATGATATTTTAAAAACTGAGATAAATAGATTTTTGTTTGGCAAGGGTATTAAGTGTTACGGAACCAAGGTGGGTAGATGCAGTTAAGATGCTGATCAGCCATGATCTAATTGAATGGCGGGACAGGCTGGAGGGGCTGAATGGCCTACTCCTGTTCCTATGTTCCTCTCTAGGTATTCCCTTTCTTATTCCCTCTGCCTTGTCAAATCTCTCCACTTTCCAAAGTCCCCTCAAAACCTTAGTCTTTAATCACACCTCCGGCCAGTTCCATGAGCCATTCTTTCAAGTGCCTGTTGGATCCCCTTGTGAAGCACCTTGAAATATTCTTTCATTGGCTGAACAAATGCTTTAGAAATACATGCCAATGCTCCAAATGTCTGCTTGGCATTGAGAAAATTGCTTAATTTTGGGGCCAGGATATTAAAAGTTAATTCGTTCGTTCTGAAGCCAGCACATTTTAGAATGAATCCAAAACTGGGGCGTATATTCTAGGCTGGCTCTGGTGCAGAACTGAGGGAATGCTGCATTGTCAGATATTATGCCCTGCAGATGAAATTTAAAGCAAAACCTCATCTGTCTGTTCTTGTGATTCAGTTGGATATTAGACATCCATGGTGCTATTCAGAGAAAAGCAAGGAATCTCCTGCTGTCGTGGCCGATATTCCACCCACAACTTGGGAAAACATCGGAAAAGGAAAAAAATAAAAGGATGTGGAGAACAGCTAGGAAAATGGGACTTTCTTTCAGCGGCATGATGGGCTGAATGGCCTCCTTCTGTGCTGTAAATTTAGAATCATAGAATGATACAACACAGAAGGAGGTCATTTGGCCCATCGTGCCTGTGCCGGCTCTTTGAAAGAACCATCCATTTAGTCCCACTTGCCTGCTCTTTCCCCATAGCCCTGCAAATTCCCATTCCTCTTTCAAGTATTTAACCAATTCCGTTTCGAAAGTTACAACTGAATCTGCTTCCACCACGCCTTCAGGCAGTGCATTCCAGATCAAAACAACTCGCTGTGTAAAAAAAATTCTCCTCTGCACTCTTTCCAAGGCCTTGATATCCTTCCTAAAGTGTGGTGCCCAGAATTGGACACAATGCGCCAGCTGAGGCCTAACCAGTGATTTATAAATGTTTAGCATAACTTCCTTGCTTTCGTACTCTATGCCTCTATTTATAAAGCCAAGGACCCCGTATGCTTTTTAACAGCCTTCTCAACTGGTCCTGCCATCTTCAAAGATTTGTGTACGTAAATCTCCAGGTCTCTCTGTGCCTGCACCCCCTTTAAAATTGTACCATTTCGTTTATATTGCCATATTCTATGATTTGATCAATCAACATCATAAAAAACCAACTGATTATTCGCATCAACAGTCAAAACGCTTCAAAGTCATTCATTGTACGTGAAGCAGTTTGCAATGTTTCTGAGAGATGTAATGGGCTGTATAAAGGCAAATGTTTCTTGTTTTATTTTTGAATGGTTGGGGTCAATATTAACACCCCCAAGATGGGCGAGGGGGTTTAACGTCAAATTTGCAAAGCCTTACCCTGGCCCGCCACGCACGTGCCTGCTTCCGTTTTAACTGCGGGGGATATAGTGGCGTTGGAGTAACGTGCTTTGGAGAGGCGTGTCCATTATTATAATATTTAAATGTGGCTCCTTTCCTGAGATTTTGGCAGCGATTTGAAATTAACGCCTCCTGGAGGAGATTTCCGACATTCAGGAAACTTGTCAGTGAAACGGAGGCAGGATTGAGCAGCAATTTATGGGGATGGTTAAAGGTCAGGAGTCCAGATAGGAATAAAGAATCAGTGTTCACAGCTGCTTTCTCAGTTCCCTCTGGGACATGGTTTGGTGAAAGTACTTGTGAGTGATTTATATGTACAGTTTGCAGGTGTTCACACAGAAAACATCAGGATGGCCGGTGCCATGGCTGCTTTAGATTGGACTTCGGACGAGGCAGACAATCAGTATCATCAGCAGCAGCGAGGGTGTGCTGTGGAGGGTGCTACAGGTGGACACCATGCAACAATGAACTACCAGTCTTGCCATCTCCGATGCTTAGGGACGCTAACATGCCGCCTATCTCTATTGCCTCCTGCTCTGCATTTGTTAGCTCCACAATCTGTGGTGGACTACCTCCAGTCCACTCCCTCTTTCTTGTATGTTGGGCTCTCTTCTCCTGCAAAGGGGGCACGACAGACCTATGAGTGTCTGTAAGGCACATGTGCATCCAATGGATGTAGTGCATTTGGTGAGGGTGACTATCAGGCAAATGCATCACAAGTGCCACTGACATGCATTTGGGGACATGTGCTGAGAATTGGGGGAGCTGACTAAGGTGGAATCACATTGCATAAGGATTGGAGTGAGTGGTAGTGGTGGATGGAGGAAGGGGGAGGTGAGGAAGTGCATTTGAACAGAATGATGGGTGTTGCTGAAATTTAAGTGGCTGTGAGGTTCAGTGTACCCTATTCTGTTGATCTACCACAACTCTCAGGTTCCGAAGGATGTGATGGAATACGTCTCACGAGACAGAGTGAGGTGAATCTGAAACTTTGTTCACCTTTCCTGACCTGGTTAGGTCATTAAAATGTTTCCTGCACTGATTCCACGTCCTCATCACAATACTCCTGCTGCTCACCTCTTCAGCCACCTCCAGCCGTGCCTTCTTCATTACGGCAGCATGTTTATTTCTCCATTACGAGGGAACAGGACCTCCTTCCTCACCCTTACTGCAACCCAGCAGTAAGTCAAGGGATGCCTCTTTAAAGCGGAGCGCAGCCTTTTCCCTCCCTGATTCCATTTCTACTACTATTTATCACATACAACTCATCCCACGTCGCCAAATTCCATTTGTGCATTGGCCCTTTATTAGTCGAGGTGCAATCACGTCATGGGGGTTTGCATCAAGCCCGCTCACACGCATTGGAAACGCGAAGCCTGGCAGTAAAATTATAATGAGGCATCCCTGTTGAAATCAGACATTTCCCATGCTTCCCAAGATCTCTGCATTTCGCACCTGCTATTGCCACCCCTCCCCCACCCCGCTCAGATCCTGACTCTGTGTTAATATCGACCCCAACTGTCCAGATTAATGTTGAACGAATCATCTTAACAAACAGTCATAATTCTCAACGATTTTATTTGGGATATTTTGTTGTTACTATGGAATCAAGGCAATAGGGCAAATGAGGTGCAGGATATCAATAGGATAGGGTGCTCTGAACCTACATCAACAGGATAGGGTGCTCTGAACCTACATCAACAGGATAGGGTGCTCTGAACCTACATCAACAGGATAGGGTGCTCTGAACCTACATCAACAGGATAGGGTGCTCTGAACCTACATCAACAGGATAGGGTGCTCTGAATCTACAGCAACAGGATAGGGTGCTCTGAATCTACATCAACAGGATAGGGTGCTCTGACGCTACATCAACAGGATAGGGTGCTCTGAACCTACATCTACAGGATAGGGTGCTCTGAACCTACATAAACAGGATAGGGTGCTCTGAATCTACATCTACAGGATAGGGTGCTCTGACGCTACATCAACAGGATAGGGTGCTCTGAATCTACATCTACAGGATAGGGTGCTCTGACGCTACATCAACAGGATAGGGTGCTCTGAACCTACATCTACAGGATAGGGTGCTCTGAAGCTACAGCAACAGGATAGGGTGCTCTGAACCTACATCAACAGGATTGGGTGCTCTGAATCTACAGCAACAGGATAGGGTGCTCTGAACCTACATCAACAGGATAGGGTGCTCTGAACCTACATTAACAGGATAGGGCGCTCTGAACCTACAGCTACAGGATAGGGTGCTCTGAACCTACATCAACAGGATAGGGTGCTCTGAATCTACATCTACAGGATAGGGTGCTCTGACGCTACATCAACAGGATAGGGTGCTCTGAATCTACATCAACAGGATAGGGTGCTCTGAATCTACATCTACAGGATAGGGTGCTCTGAACCTACATCAACAGGATAGGGTGCTCTGAATCTACATCTATAGGATAGGGTGCTCTGAATCTACATCTATAGGATAGGGTGCTCTGAACCTACATCAACAGGATAGGGTGCTCTGAACCTGCATCAACAGGATAGGGTGCTCTGAATCTACATCTATAGGATAGGGTGCTCTGAACCTACATCAACAGGACAGGGTGCTCTGAATCTACATCAACAGGATAGGGTGCTCTGAACCTACATCAACAGGACAGGGTGCTCTGAATCTACATCAACAGGATAGGGTGCTCTGAATCTACATCTATAGGATAGGGTGCTCTGAACCTACATCAACAGGATAGGGTGCTCTGAACCTGCATCAACAGGATAGGGTGCTCTGAACCTACATCTACAGGATAGGGTGCTCTGAACCTACATCAACAGGACAGGGTGCTCTGAATCTACATCTATAAGATAGGGTGCTCTGATGCTACATCAACGGGATAGGGTGCTCTGAACCTACATCAACAGGATAGGGTGCTCTGAATCTATATCTATAGGATAGGGTGCTCTGATGCTACATCAACGGGATAGGGTGCTCTGAACCTACATCAACAGGATAGGGTGCTCTGAACCTGCATCAACAGGATAGGGTGCTCTGAACCTACATCTATAGGATAGGGTGCTCTGAACCTGCATCAACAGGATAGGGTGCTCTGAACCTACATCAATGGGATAGGGTGCTCTGAACCTACATCAACAGGATAGGGTGCTCTGAACCTGCATCAACAGGATAGGGTGCTCTGAACCTACATCTACAGGATAGGGTGCTCTGAACCTACATCTACAGGATAGGGTGCTCTTAACCTACATCTACATGGACGTGAAAGGAAGAGGCTTGATGGGCTGGAGGACCTCTTCTTGTTCCCTGCTTTGTTGTATAGTAATTTGATGAGATGGTTCAGTCTTTACATTCATCTAACTTAATGTACCTCTATGTATATCTTTAATTACTGGACATCATTTTTTCATGTTAACATAAGGAGTGTATTGGTGTGTTTGAGGATCTTTCATGTAAATAGGTTTTTGCCTTGTAAATGTAAGTCAGAGGTTCACTCAGAGGGTTGTGAATCTTTGGAATTCTCTGCCCCAGACGGCTGTGAATGCTGAGTCTTTGAGTATATTCAAGGCTGAGATAGATAGATTTTTGGACTCTAGGGGAATCAAGGGATATGGAGATCGGGCGGGAAAGTGGAGTTGAGGTCGATGATCAACCATGATCTTACTGAATGGCGGAGCAGGCCCGAGGGGCCATATCACAGAATCACACAGAATCACAGAAACCCCACAGTGCAGATAGAGGCCATTTCGGCCCATCAAGCCTGCACCGACAAATATCCCACCCGATCCCCGTAACCCCTACACCAACACATATCCCACCCTATCCCCGTAACCCCACGTATTTAATCCCCCTAACACTAAGGGTCAATTAATCATAGCCAATCAACCTAACCTGCACATCTTTGGACTGTGGGAGGAAACTGGAGCACCCAGAGGAAACCCACGCAAACACGGGGAGAATGTGCAAACTCCACGCAGACAGTCACCCGAGGCCAGATTCGAACCCGGGTCCCTGGCGCTGTGAGGCATCATGCTAACCACTATGCCACCGTGCTGCCCTTGAAGTCTAAATACACTACGTCCACTGGTTCCCCTTTATCCACCCTATATGTTACTTCCTCAAAGGCTTACTCCTGCTCTTATTTCTCATGTTCTTAATATCAGCTTGTGGCAGAACCACTGAATGACTCTGACTAACTGTACATAATTCTCTTTAACGATGTTCTAACACCAGCCTAAACCTGTACCATTGTGTTAGGCATTACTGTGTTCTGTAGATAGAGTTTGCATGTACGGGGCATGGCCCCTTTAAGAGCACGGGAAAACGCGGGCAACGTGATGATGTCATGATGTAAACGTGATGACGTCACGTCGCAAGCCACGGGGCTGTCCAGGCAGTCCTCGTGGAGTCTCTGATCAGTAAAGAACTGTTTGCTTGTTCCTTGGTGTCGATCTCAGTTATTTATAGGAATTCGTCAATTCCTACATTGGTGACCCCGTTTTTGTGAAAGTTTTCACAAAAGAAGAGCACAGCATGGAGGCAAACACTGTTTCACTAAAGCTGCCACAGTTTTGGGAGCAGCAAGCGACCTCGTGGTTTAATCAGATCAAGGCCCAGTTCACCCCGCGGAACATCGATGTGGATCAGACCAAATGCCTGTATGTGGTCTCTGCACTCGACAGCTCTACCGCCTCTCGGATTGTCAGCCTCCTCGAAAACCCCCCAACGGAGCGCAAGTATGAAACCCTCAAAGCGCGGTTACTGCAGGTTTTCGGGCTCACGAAATCGGAGCGCGCCCGTTGATTACTCGCGATGCCCGGCCTCGGGGACTCCAAGCCTTCAGAGTTGATGAGCCAAATGCTCACACTCCTGGGCTCAGAACTGGAATGCTTCCTGTTCCGAGAAATTTTCCTCAGCCAACTGCCTGAACAGATGCAAGCTGCCCTGGCCAGATCTGAAATTGTGGACTGTGCAACACTCGCTGCGGAGGCTGACAAAATTTTCGCTGCAGCTCGGCAGTACTGCGCCGCCACAGGCACCATCTCCCGCAGACGCCGCCCCAGCTCGTCAGCCTGCTGGGCTGTGTTTCTACCACGCGCAGTTCAGCGTGAAGGCGAAGCGTTGCTGCCCTCACTGCAGTTTTCCCCAAAAACAAAACAACACCCAACAACTGCGACCACCGAGGAACTGGTCTAACGGGCACCCCGCGGCCGCAATAGCGATCGGCAACACGGGAAAGTTGCTTTTCATCACCGACACTCTCTCCGGTCGCCGTTTTCTGTGCGACACCGGAGCGCAGTGCAGCATTTTACCCGCGTCCGCCCTCGATGTGCAGACGGGGAATCACGGCCCCACCCTTGAAGTGGCCAATGGTGGAGCAATTCGGACCTTCGGTAGACGGCGTGTTGAGGTGTGCTTCGGGGGGCAATGCTTTCACTGGGAGTTTGTTACGGCCAAAGTTTCCCAGCCCCTCCCCGGCACGGATTTTCTGTGCGCCAACAGCCTCCTGGTCGACGTCAGGAACCGGCGGCTGATCAACGCAGCAACTTTTAATTCTCTCCCGTGTTATCGCAGTAACACTACGTCCCGCACCGTCTCCTGTGCTTTCCCGACTCCTGATGAGTTCGCTCGCCTGCTCAGCGAATTCCCCGACCTGACAAGACCCACGTTCTCCTCCACAGCCACTAAACATGGTGTGGAGCACCACATCACCACCAAAGGCCCCCTGGTCTACGCGTGGGCCCGGCGCCTGGAACCTGGCAAGCTGGCGGTCGCGAAGGCGGAGTTCGCCACCATGGAACGGTTAGGGATTATTCGCCGGTCGAATAGTCCCTGGTCTTCACCCCTCCATATCATCCCAAAGCCTGGTGGCGGATGGCGGCCATGCGGCGACTATCGACGACTAAACGACATCACCACTCCTGATCGGTACCCGATTCCCCATATCCAGGATTTCTCTGCCCATTTGGCAGGGAACATCGTTTTCTCAAAAGTTGACCTCGTCCGAGGCTACCACCAGGTCCCAGTTCATCCACAGGACGTCCAGAAGACCGCAGTCATCACCCCATTCGGCCTCTTCAAGTTTTTACGGATGCCGTTTGGGTTAAAGAACGCCGCCCAAGCTTTCCAACGCCTGATGGACTCAGTGCTGCGGGACCTCAAGTTCCTCTTCGTCTATCTGGACGATATTCTAATCGCCAGTCCTACCAAGGAAGAACATACCTGTCACCTACGCAGCCTTTTACGATGCCTCAGCCAACACGGCCTGATTATCAACCCGGCCAAGTGTCAGTTTGGCCTGCACCAAATTGACTTCCTGGGGCATCGCATCACCTCAGAGGGAGCGGTTCCTTTACCTTCAAAGGTAGAGGCAGTGACATCCTTTCCACGCCCGCAGAACACAAAGGCCCTGCAGGAATTCCTAGGCATGGTAAATTTTTACCACCGTTTCGTGCCTAAGGCGGCACTACTCATGCAGCCCCTGTACGAGGCCCTCAAGGGCAAGACTGGCAAGAACCCGGTAGACTGGATGGGTGACATGGCCCGAGCGTTCGCTGACACCAAAAGCGCCTTAGCCAGCGCGACGATGCTGGCGCACCCGCTGCCAGGAGCCGTCATCGCCCTCACCACCGACGCGTCAGACTACGCAGTCGGCGCCGTGCAACAGCAGTGGGTGAACGGGACGTGGCAGCCGTTGGCATTCTTCAGCCGTCAACTACGGCAGAATGAGAGAGCATACAGAACGTTCGACCGGGAGCTGCTCGCCCTTTTTCTGGCCATCCACCATTTTCGGTTTCTTCTGGAAGGATGCCCTTTCACCACCTTTGTGGACCATAAGCTGCTGACCTTTGCAATGTCCAAGATTGCCGAACCATGGTCAGCCCGACAGCAGCGTCAACTGATGTACATATCCGAATTCACCACTGATATACGGTACGTGGCCGGTAAGGACAACCTGGTGGCAGACTGCCTCTCCCGCACGATCGTCCATATGGTTCATTTGGGCATCGACTACGCCCTCATGGCAGCGGACCAAGCTGCAGACCCGGAAGTCCAAGCTTACAGAACGGCCATCACTGGTCTCCAGTTGGTCGACGTCATGTTCCATTCGGCAGGTACCATGCTGTTGTGTGACGTCTCCATACAAGATCCTCGCCCTGTCGTGCCGGTCATCTGGCGCCGCAAAGTGTTCGACGCCATACATGGGTTGTCACACCCTGGAATGAAGGCCTCTCAGAAACTGATGTCCGCGAAATTTGTATGGCATGGCATGCACAAAGATGTCCGTGACTGGGCCAACACCTGCGTGGTCTGCCAAAAGGCCAAGGTACAGCGACACATCAAAGCTCAGTTGGCCGCCTTCACAGTTCCGGAGCGCCGTTTCGACCATGTCAACGTTGACCTGGTAGGATCACTCCCACCCTCCCATGGTTTTTCACACATCCTGACCATGGTTGACCGCACCACCAGATGGCCAGAGGCGGTTCCCCTGTCATCCACTGCTTCGGCGGACGTGGCCAGGGCGTTCATTTCCTCCTGGATCGCCCGTTTCGGAGTGCCCGCAGATATTTCATCAGACAGGGGACCGCAGTTTTCCTCCGAACTCTGGAATGCAGTGGCCCAAGGACTCGGTGTCAAATTACACTGCACCACAGCCTACCACCCACAGGCGAATGGCCTCTGCGAACGCTTCCATCGCTCAATGAAAGCCGCCCTGAGGGCCAGCCTACAGGACGCTGGATGGGCAGACAAGCTACCGTGGGTCCTGTTGGGCCTTCGCACGGCCCCCAAAGAAGACCTTCACTCTTCATCAGCGGAACTCGTGTACGGTCAGCTGCTGCGAGCCCCAGGGGACTTCCTACCAACATCTACAGAGCCATGGTCCGCGTCTGCCCAGCTTGCTAGTCACCAAGAGGCGGCCAGACGTTTCGCACCGGTGCCCACTTCGCACCACGGGCCGCAGAGGTCACACGTTCCCACGGAGTTTCCAAGGCGGAGTACGTTATTATTCACCATGATGCACATAGGGATCCGTTCAAGGCCCCATATACTGGTCCCTTCCGCGTGTTGGAAGCAGGGGACAAAACCTTCACGGTAGATGTCGGTGGTAAACCGGACCACATTTCGGTCGACCGTTTAAAGCCAGCGCATTTAGACCTCGACCGCCCCGCCGAGACGGCACAACCGCCGAGACGGGCTCGGCCACCCATCGTCGTTACGGCAGATCAAGTGCGACTGCCCGCCAAACCGCCAGCCGCCCAGCAGCCTCCGCCTCGTTCTAACAGGCTTGTCAGACCCCCTCACCGTTTGACTTTGTCCGTTAAAGCAAATTCTGGGGTGGCGTATTTGGCAGAACCACTGAATGACTCTGACTAACTGTACATAATTCTCTTTAATGATGTTCTAACACCAGCCTAAACCTGCACCATTGTGTTAGGCATTACTGTGTGCTGTATATAGAGTTTGCATGTACGGGGCGTGGCCCCTTTAAGAGCGCGGGAAAACATGGGCAACGCGATGACATCACGACGTAAACATGATAACGTCACGTCGCAAGCCATGGGGCTGGCCAGGCAGTCCTCGTGGAGTCTCTGATCAGTAAAGACCTGTTTGCTTGTTCCCTGGTGTCGATCTCAGTTATTTATAGGAATTCGTCAATTCCTACAATCTTCTATTTTAGTTCTGTTTGAGAAAGATTTTGGTTAGAAATATCCACAAAGGACCAGCAAGGTCTTGAAGGCGGCCTGAAGTTGGTAGCAGGTGACCAGAGCTCCAGGGAAAACCTGTTGACCAAGAAACTGAAAATCAAGGAAGAGTGTTTGGAGTGGGACTCGTAGATTGAGATCTACAAAATTTTAGGCTTTTTTGTTAAATGGAGTTTTGTTTACAGGAAGGACTGTAAGACCTGATTAAGAAATGGACTCTCCTGAGAAAAGATATGTGATCAGAACAGAGCTGAGAAACTTAAATTATAAAATGATACAGCACAGAAGGAGGCCATTCCATAACTATAATTAATCAGTAGGAAAGTCTACAGAGAAAAGACAGCCAAAGTTGACATCAAGGTCCTTAAAGCAATGGTTGTCTGATGTCTCTGATGAACATTCCCATTGAAATAAGGTAGTATTACCTGGTATAAACAAATAAAGAAAATCCTCCTATGGTCAAGCTATCTTCACAATAATAAGCTTTGTGATAGCGAGTCACAAATCTCAGGGCCTTGTTGACAAGTGATACACATTAAGTCTAAGGCTGGAGGTGAATGTTTAAAGCTCTCTATCACAGCCTATAAATGGGGCAATTTTCTTTATGCCCTACCACTGGGTCAGAAGAGTGTCTCATAACGAATTGGGTATTTGATAGGAGACAGCAGAGAAACTTTATGAAACTGGAATCTTGGTATGTATTTGGCAAACTGCTGAAATGAGTATGCGAGGGATATTTAAAAAAAACATTTGCAATTAATTTTACATACCTGGAATGCAGCCAGACAAACCAGTCATGTGGTATAACCTTGACCTCTGCAGAATCTAGACATCTGGATGGGTTATGTAGACAGAACTGGTGCCCTAATTACTGCCAAGATAGCTGACATTGATTAGTTGTCAGCCAGGATCAGGAGTTGAATCTCATTGGGAATACCAGAGTGGAAGAAGGCATTGCTGAGTCCTGCAAATGTCAGATCCTCCAAAATGGTTGACATGGAGATTTTCTCTTTCAGGGTACATGATGCCCATAATACAGGATCATAGATTTACTTCAGTGACTGTGACATGAAGAAGAATCATATCTGATAAAGGGTAATATAGGAGATGTATTAAACCCAGCAGCCAGGGGACAAGAGGGATAGGGAATAATAAGAACTCTGAGTGACCAACAAGGTGAGATATCTATTGGATGATTTTGAAGGAAGACCAACTTCTCTCTAGTACCTGAGGAATCTGCATTTCTCTCTCTCTCTCTCTCTCTCTCTCGCTCTCGGGGTGATGGGACTGAGGTAAATTCATGCAAAAGGTAGTCTCAATTCCTCCCATACCTATCCAATGACATGTGCTGGAGCCACATTGGTTTTGAAGGAGTAACACTTTTTCTAGAACAGGTAACTGAAGATGAATAAATTAAAGATTCAGTCGGTCTTGGAAGTTTTGGGGGGGGTGAGGGTGGGGGGTGGGGAGGGGGAGAGGAACTATTATAAAATGGATGACATATGTGTTGTACATGCCTATCTAAGAGGGAGGAAATGGAGTAAAAGTCAACCCAAGCTCCATCTGTGTACTTGTGCTGCGGATTCACCATTAGCACTGGTAGATCTCCGGGGACAGTTAAGGAAATGTAGAAGAACCAAAAGAAGGTGGAAATGCATCTTGGGATATGGGGTGGGGGGGAATAAAGAAGTAAGAAATGATGGATTTACCCTTTCTCTGATTGGTAAGTGAGGTTTTAATTAACGTAATTATTGCATATATACTTCAAAAGATAATATGCTAATTTATAATCTAGCTAGATAACAATTTAAATTGGCCACGGAATTTTCATATACCTGAATAGCGGTAATGTACTTAAAATAAATCGGTTTCACTGACAAAAATATGATTTTAATGTTGTTCTTTCTATCAATTATAAATGTACAGACATTCAGGAACACTACGGAAACATTGGCCAAGGAGAATAAACTGTGAAGGTAGAAACCTTATCTGTACTTTGTGAAGTCAATCCAGATTGATTTAAAAATTATTCATGAAAGAGTTATGCCTCCTACTTGCTTGCATATTAATATTTTATAAACAGAGTTATTATTACAAAATGTTTGCACCCGCTTTTAGGTTAATAATTAATTATTTTGTGCATTTGAAAGATCGTAAGGATTTGTGTGAGCAACATGTTTAATCTAAGTAGTTGCATTGTCCTAATTTCTGTGCTATGCTTGTGTTTCTTACACTTGACATAATTTTTGAAGCAATATAACCCCATGAAGGAAAATTACTTACATTCACGGGTTTTGGGAAAAAAAAAAGTCTGGAACCATTTTTTTGGTAAGTTACCTAAAACAGAAACTTTTTAATTTATTAAAGTAATAGCAACCAAGAAAAAAAACTGCCATCTATGATTTTTTATACTTCATGTTTTTTCCCTTTTGCATTTCCTCAGTCTAATTTCCATCTGTAAGCAATTTTTGAACCTAGAGATGTTCCAATTGTGTCAAGGATGGAATTGATGAAAGCAGACATACGATGATTTGAATATGTTATTTTGTCACAAAATGAATACACATGTTTGGAGAGAAATGAATGGAGAGAAAGAGCCATCTGTATGTCAAGTTGTACGGTATGGCACGCCCCATGTACATGTACTGGAATATATTCGAGATACATACCCCTTTTTGTGAGTGATTAGAAGCAGAACAGCATCAGTAGATTTCTTGTCCAAAATGCAGCAGTATTGGAGGACATGTGAAGAATGTGTGCATTAATCATAACAGAGTTACTGTTACACACTGAAGTCTACCAGCAATCAGGCCCTGCTGGTTTTAAAATGTGAGTTTAAATGGTCTGTTTGTTTATAGTCTGTCACTGTACGGGGGCAAAATTTCCCTTGTTTGTGCCTCCGATGGGAGGCGCTAACGGGGCACAAATGGCTTTACGCCCCCTCCGAGGTGATAACTGCGCCTCCCGTGAAATTGGGTGGGAGGTTAGCGGTGGAGCTACTGGTTTTCACCCTATCTTCTGCACCCAGAGATCACGACGTCATCTCTGGGCGCATCGCCCTGTTAGCACTTCCGATGCAAAATTCCCCTTTTTCGCCTGCCTGTGCATCTCTGTTTTTAAGTGAGCGGTTCGGCAGGTGTTTTCCAGTCGGGAGGCCTGTGGAGGAGCGCTATTTAAAGGCATCCACTTCTGGTTGTTGTTTGTGTCGGCCAGGACACCAAACTTTTTGCTGCTCAGAAGCAAAGAACCCTTTTGATTATTGGAACCGTTTATGAGATTTCAGAGTTTGCTGCTGAATAAGGAATCTTCCTTTGCATTAGGGTGTGATTTGTTGGTTATTAGGCAGATCTTCTCAAAGCAATGAAAAGTGTCTGCAGTATGTGTCTGTTCTCCTCGAAGCAAGCAAAGCTGCAAATGAGCATCTGGTGAATGATCGAACCTCCCCTTTAAGAGCTGCAAAGAAGCAGCACGAGTGAGCAAATCTGTTTGGAACTCACCTGAAATTTGGCAGCTCTCTGGTGTTAGCGCCCCTGTATCGCCCCACTAAGGACATTAGTGCTTGATTTAGTGCCACTCTTCCTTCCTGGGGCGATGTCAGGGAATTTAGGTGAGGCTCAGAATCATTAGCGCCAGGCGCTAACTTTTCAAACATTTTGCAGTTAGTGCCCCAAATGGCCTTCTAGGGGAATTTCACCACCCATGCCTTTGTTAACTCTAGACTTGACTATTCCAATGGTCTCCTGCTTGGCCTCCCACCTTGCAAACTCTGTAAACTTGGTGTCCTAACTCGCACCAAGTCCCATTCACCCATCAACCCTGTGCTCGCTGACCTACATTGGCAACTTGGCCTGACAACGCCTCAATTTTCAAATTCTCATCCTTGTTTTCAAATGCCTCCATGACCTTACCCCTCCCTATCTATGTAACCTCCTCCAGCCATACAACCCTCTGAGATCTTTGTGCTCCTCCAATTCTGGCCTCTTGTGCAGTTCCGACTTTCATTGTTTCACCATTGGCGGCCATGCTTTCAGCTGTCTAGGCATTAAGCTCTGGAATTATCTCCCTAAACCTCTCCATCCTCCTATAACACACTCCTTAAAACCTACCTATTTAAGGAAGCTTATGTTCACCTGTCCTAATATCTCCTATGTGGCTCGGTCTCAAATTTTGTTTGCTAATGATTCCTGTGAAGCACCTTGGGATGTTTCACTATGTTAAAGGTGCTATAAAAATACAAGTTGTTGTTGAGTGGACAGCCTGTGGGTTGTAGTCGGTCAGTGAGGAGACAGCCTGGGTTATATTCTGTCAGTGAAGAGACAGAGTATGGGTTATATTCTGACAGTGAGTGAGGGTACAGTCTGTGGATAATATTCTGTTAGTGAGAGGACAGACTGTGGAGGAGCACTATTTAAAGGCATCCACTTCCGGTTGTTGTTTGTGTCGGCCAGGACACCAAATTTCTGCCAGTGAGGAGACAGTCTGTGGGTTATATTCTGTCAGTGAGTGAGGGGACAGTCTGTGGGTTATATTCTGTCAGTGTGGAGACCATCTGTGGGTTATATTCTGTCAGTGTAGGTGGACAATCTGTGGGTTATATTCTGTCAGTGAGCAGACAATCTGCGGGTTATATTCTGTCAGTGAGGAACATAAGAACATAAGAACATAAGAAATAGGAGCAGGAGTAGGCCAATCGGCCCCTCGAGCCTGCTCCGCCATTCAATAAGATCATGGCTGATCTGATCCTAACCGCCAATCTACTATCACAGAACCATCTCCTGAATCTAACAGAATTAGACACACGAAATAGAAGCAGGATCAGGCTACACGGCCCCTGGGCCCGCTCCGCTACCCACAGGGCCATGACTGATCCGAACCTAGACTCATGTCCAAATTCCTGCCCGCTCCCCGTAACCCTTAATTCCCTTTACTTCTAGGAAACTGTCTATTTCTGTTTTAAATTTATGTAATGATGTAGCTTCTACAGTTTTTTGGGGCAGCATATTCCATGGACCTACCACCCTCTGAGTGAAGTAGTTCCTGCTCATCTCAGTTTTGAAAGAGCAGCCCCTTATTCTAAGACTATGCCCCCTAGTTCTAGTTTCACACATCATCGGCAACATCCTCCCCACATCCACCCGATCCAACCCCTTCACAATCTTATATGTTTCAATAAGATCGCCTCTCATTCTTCTGAATTCCAATGAGTAGAGTCCCAATCTACTCAACCTCTCCTCATATGTCCATCCCCTCATCCCCGGGATTAACCGAGTGAACCTTCTTTGTACTGACTCGAGAGCAAGTATGTCCTTTCTTAAGTATGGACACCAAAACTGTACGCAGTATTCCAGGTGCGGTCTCACCAATACCTTGTACAACTGAAGCAATACCTCCATATTTTTATATTCTATCCCCCTAGCAATGAAAGCCAACATTCCATTGGCTTTCTTAATCATTTGCTGCACCTTCATACTAACCTTTTGAGTTTCGTGCACCTGGACCCCCAGGTCCCTTTGTACTTCAGTACTTTCCAGTTTCTTGCCATTAAGATAATAACTTGCTCTACGATTTTTCCTGCCAAAGTGCATAACCTCACACTTTCCAGTATTGTATTCCATCTGCCAAATCTCTGCCCACTTACTTAGCCTGTCTATGTCCCCTTGCAGGTTTTTTATGTCCTCCTCACTCACTACTTTCCCTCCCATCTTAGTATCATCTGCAAACTTTGATATGTTACGCTCGGTCCCCTCCTCCAAATCGTTAATATAGATTGTAAAGAGTTGGGGACCCAGCACTGACCCCTGCGGAACACCACTTGTTACTGATTGCCAGTCTGAGAATGAACCATTTATCCCAACTCTCTGCCTTCTGTTAGATAGCCAATCCTCTATCCATGCCAGAATATTACCCCCAATCCTGTGATTTTTTATCTTAAGCAATAATCTTCTGTGTGGCACCTTGTCAAATGCCTTTTGGAAGTCTAAATACACTACGTCCACTGGTTCCCCTTTATCCACCCTATATGTTAGTTCCTCAAAGAACTCCAGAAAATTTGTCAAACATGACTTCCCCTTCATAAAACCATGCTGACTTTGTCCTATTAAATTATGATTATCCAAATGTCCTGTTACTGTCTCCTTAATAATGGACTACAAAATTTTACCTACCACAGATGTTAGGCTAACCGGTCCATAGTTTCCAGCCTTCTGTCTACTGCCCTTTGAAATAAGGGTGTTACATTAGCAGTTTTCCAGTCTGCCGGGACCTTTGCTGAGTCCAGGGAGTTTTGGAAAATTATTACCAATGCATCCACAATCCCTACCGCCACTTCCCTCAAGACCCTAGGATGTAAGCCATCAGGTCCAGGTGATTTATCCGCCTTGAGTCCCATTATTTAACCGAGTACCACTTCCTTAGTGATTTTGATCGTGTTTAGCTCCTCCCCCCCTTTAGCCCCCTGTTTGTCCAGTGTTGGGATATTCTTAGTGTCTTCTACTGTAAAGACTGATATAAAATATTCATTCAGTGTTTTTGCCATCTCCATATTTCCCACCATTAATTTCCCGGTCTCATCCTCTAAGGGACCAACATTTACTTTAGCCACTCTTTTTCTTTTTATATAACTATAAAAACTCTTACTCTCTGTTTTTATATTTTTTGCTAATTTACTTTCATAAGCTATCTTCCCTTTCTTAATCAATCTTTTTGTTATTTTTTGCTGTCTTTTAAAGTTTTCCCAATCCTCTATCCTCCCACTAGATTTGGCTACCTTATATGCCCTTGTTTTTATTCGAATACTATCCTTAATTTCTTTACTTATCCACGGATGGCTGTCTTTTCTTTTACACCCTTTTCTTCTCAGTGGAATATATATTTTTTGGAAGTTGTAAAATAACTCCTTAAATGTACACCACTGATCATGTATCGTCTTACCTTTTAATCTATTTTCCCAATCCACTCTACTCAATTCCGCTCTCATACCTTCATAGTCTCCTTTATTCAAGCTTAGCACGCTTGTTTGAGATCCAACCTTCTCACCCTCTAATTGAATATGGAATTCAACCATGTTATGGTCACTCATTCCAAGGGGATCCTTTACTAGGACATTTTTAATTAATCCTGTCTCGTTACACAGCACCAGATCTAAGGTTGCTTGCCCCCTGGTCGGTTCAGTTACATACTGCTCAAGAAACCCATCCCTAATACACTCAATGAACTCATCCTCAAGGCAGCCCTGCCCAATTTGATTTGTCCAATTAATATGATAGTTAAAATCCCCCATAATGATAGATGTTCCCTTATTACAAGCCTCAACTATTTCCTGATTGATACTCCGTCCAGCAGAGTTGCAACTGTTCGGAGGCCTATAGACTACGCCCACTAGTGTTTTTTTCCCCTTATTATTCCTTATCTCCACCCAAACTGTTTCATTATCCTGATCTTTTGACCCAATATCATTTCTCTGTATTACAGTGATTCCTTCCTTTATTAACATAGCCACTCCACCTCCCCTTCCTTCCTGCCTGTCCTTCCTGATCGTTAAATAACCTGGTATGTTTAATTCCCAGGCATTGTCACCCTGCAGCCATGTTTCTGTAATGGCCACAAGATCATACCCATATGTAGTTATTTGTGCCATTAACTCGTCTATTTTGTTACGAATGCTACGTGCATTCAGATAGAGAACTTTCAAATATGTTTTGTGACACTTAGTTCCTGCTTTTGCCCTTTTTATTACTTTACCTTTTACTCCATATCTTCTGCCCCTTCCTGACACACTCTGGTTTTTAATTTCCCCAAAGCTACCTAAGTCTATGACCTTCTCTGTTGTCATTTTTATTATTTGCTCTCTTGGAACCTCCCCCCCACTAGTTAGTTTAAAGCCCTCTCTACAGCCCTAGTTATATGATCCGCCAGGACTCTAGTCCCAGCACTGGCCAAGTGTAGCCCGTCCCAACGGAACAGCTCCCTCCTGCCCCAGTACTGGTGCCAGTGTCCCCGGAAGCAAAACCCATTTCTCCCACACCAGTCTTTGAGCCACGCATTTAACTCTCTAATTTTATTTGTCCTAGCCAAATTCGCTCGTGGCTCAGGTAATAATCCAGAGATTATTACCCTTGTGGTTCTGCTTTTTAATTTGGCCCCTAGCTGCTCAAACTCCCTCAGCAGAACCTCCCCTCCTTCCTTGTCCTACCTATGTCGCTGGTACCAACATGGACCATGACAACTGGATCCTCCCCCTCCCACTCCAAGTTTCTCTCCAGTCCAGAGGAGATGTCCTTAACCCTGGCACCGGGCAGGCAACACAGCCTTCGGGACTCTCGCTCTCGGCTGCAAAGAACTCTATCTATCCCCCTAACGATACTATCCCCTACCACTACAACATTTCTTTTAACTCCCCCCACTTGAATGGCCCCCTGCTCCACGGTGCTGTGGCCAGGTTGCTCATCCTCCCCGCAGTCCCTGTTCCCATCCTCACAGGGAGTAAGAGCCTCGAACCTGTTGGACAAGTGCAAGGGCTGCGGCTCCACCAACACTACCTCCTGGATCCCCGTACCTGCCTCACTTCTAGTCACACAATCCTGAACCTGGCCACGGACTACATCTGAATTCATTAATCTAATTGATGTGACTACCTCGTCACACACAGAGTCCAGGAAACTCTCCCCTGTCTGTGGGCTATATTCTGTCAGTGAGGAGACAGTCTGTGGGTTATATTCTGTCTGTGAGGAGACAACTTGTGGGTTATATTCTGTATTTGTGGGGGGGACAGTCTGTGGGTTATATTCTGTCTGTGAGGAGACAACCTGTGGGTTATATTCTGTCAGTGAGTGAGGGGACAGTCTGTGGGTTATATTCTGTCAGCTAGCAGACACTCTGTGGGTTATATTCTGTCAGTGAGGAGACAGTCTGTGGGTTATATACTGACAGTGAGTGAGGGTACAGTCTGTGGGTAATATTCTGTCAGTGAGAGGACAGACTTTGGGTTATATTCTGACAGTGAGGAGACAGTCTGTGGGTTATATTCTGTCAGTGAGGAGACAATCTGTGGGTTATATTCTGTGAGTGAGGGGACAGTCTGTGGGTTATATTCTGTCAGTGTAGGGGGTCAGTCTGTGGGTTATGCTCTGTCAGTGAGTGAGGAGACAGTCTGTGAGTTATATTCCGTCTGTGAGGAGACAGTCTGTGGATTATATTCTGTCAGTGAGGAGACAGTCTGTGGGTTATATTCTGTCAGTGAGAAGACAGTCTGTGGGTTATATTCTGTTAGTGAGGAGACAGTCTCTGTGACATACTCTGTCAGTGAGGAGACAGTCTATGCGTTATCCAGTGTCAATGAGGCGATAGTCTTTGAGTTATATTCTGTCAGTGAGGAGACAGTCTGTGGGTAATATTCTGTCAGTTTGGAGACAGTCTGTGGGTTATATTCTGTGAGTGTGGGACAGTCTGTGGGTTATATTTTGTCAGTGAGGAGACAATGTGTGGGTTATATTCTGTCAGTCAGGAGACAGTTTGTGGGTTATATTCTTAGTGAGGAGACTGTTTGTGGGTTAAATTCTGTCAGTGTGGGAAAGTCTGTGTGTTATATTCTGTCAGCTAGCAGACAATCTGTGGGTTATATTCTCTCAGTGAGGAGACAATCTGTGGGTTATATTCTGTCAGAAAGGAGACATTTTGTGGTTTATATTCTGTCATGAGGAGACAGTTGGTGGGTTATATTCTGTGAGTGAGTAGACAGTCTGTGGGTTATATTCTGGCAGTGAGGAGACAGTCTGTCGGTTATATTCTGTCAGTGAGGAGGCATTTTGTGGGTAATATTCTGTCATTGAGGAGACATTCTGTGGGTTATATTCTGTCAGTGAGGAGACAATCTGTGGGTTATATTCTGTCATTGAGGAGACAATCTGTGGGTTATATTCTGTGAGTGAGTAGACAATCTGTGGGTTATGTTTTGTCAGTGAGGGGACAATGTGTGGGTTATATTCTGTCAGTGTGCGACAGTCTGTGGATTATATTCTGTCAATGTAGGCGGACAATCCGTGTGTTATATTCTGTCAGTGAGCAGACAATCTGTGTGTTATATTCTGTCAGTGAGGAGACAATCTGTGGGTTATATTCTGTCAGTGAGGAGACAATCTGTGTGTTATATTCTGTCAGTGAGTAGACGGTCTGTGGGGTATATTCTGTCATTGATGAGACAGCTTGTGGGTTATATTCTGTCAGTGCGTAGACAGCTTGAGGGTTATATTCTGTCAGTGCATAGACAGTCTGTAGGTTATATCCTGGCAGTGAGGAGACAGTCTGTAGGTTATATTCTGTCAGTGAGGAGACAACCTGTGGGTTATATTCTGTAAGTGTGGGACAATCTGTGGGTTATGTTCTGTCAGTTTAGGGAGACATTCTGTGGGTTATATTCTGTCAGTGTGGAGACAGTCTGTGGGTTATATTCTGTCAGTGTAGGACAGTCTGTGGGTTATATTCTGTCAGTGTAGGGGGACAGTCTGTGTGTTATATTCTGTCAGTGAGGTGACAATCTGTGGGTTATATTCTGTCAGTGAGGAGACAGTCTGTGGGATATATTCTGTCAGTGATTGAGGGGACAGGGTGTGGGTTATATTCAGTCAGTGAGGTGACAATCTGTGGGTTATGTTCTGTTAGCGAGGAGACATTCTGTGGGTTATATTCTGTTAGTGAGGAGACTGTCTCTGGGATATATTGTGTCAGTGAGGAGACAGTCTGTGGGTTATATTCTGTCAGTGAGGAGTCAGTGTGAGGTTTATCTTCTGTCAGTGAGGAGAGAATCTGCGGTGTATATTCTGTCAGTGAGGAGACAGTCTGCGGTGTATTATCTGTCAGTGAGGAGACAATCTGTTGGTTATATTCTGTCATGAGGAGAGTGTCTGTAGGTTATATTCTGTCAGTGAGTGAGGGGACAGTCTGTGGGTTATATTCTGTCAATAAGGAGACAGTCTGTGGGTTATATTCTGTGAGTGAGTGAGGAGACAGTCTGTGGGTTATATTCTGTGAGTGAGTGAGGAGAGAGTCTGTGGGTTATATTCTGTCAGTAAGGATACATTCTGTGGGTTTTATTCTGTCAGTGAGGGGACCCTCTGTGGGTTATATTCTGTTAGTTAGGGGACATTCTGTGGGTTATATTCTGTCAGTGAGGGGACCCTCTGTGGGTTATATTCTGTTAGTTAGGGGACAGTCTGTGGGTATTATTCTGTGAGTAAGGAGACAGTCTGTGTGTTATATTGAGTCAGTGGGTGTGGGACAGTCTGTGGGTTATATTCTGTCAGTGAGGAGACAGTCTGTGGGTTATATTCTGTCTGTGTCATGACATTCTGTGGGAAATATTCTGCCAGTTTGGGGACAGTCTGTGGGTTATATTCTGTCAGTAAGGAGACAATCTGTGGGTTATATACTGTCAGTGAGGAGACAGTCTGTGGGTTATATGCTGTCAGTGTGGATCATTCTTTGGGTTATATTCTGTCCCTGTGGAGAGAATCTGTGGGTTATATTCTGTCAGTGTGGAGACAGTCTGTGGGTTATATTCTGTCATTGAGATGACAGTCTTTGGGTTATATTCTGTCAGTGAGGACGTAATCTGTGGGTTATATTCTGTCAGCGAGGAGACTTTCTGCGGGTTATACATTGTCAGTGCGGTGACAGTCTTTGTGTTATATTCTTTCAGTGAGGAGAGAATCTGTGGGATATATTCTGTCAGTGTGGGGACAGTCTGTGAGTTATATTCTGTCACTGTAGGTGGACTTGTAGGGGGGCGTGCTTTACCTGGTTTACAGTAATTTACCTTCCTTTACCTGGTTTACGGTAATTTACCTCGTCAGGCAGCCTTTTTGCCACTGCACTTTGACCAGGTCCAATCAGCGGTTTAGAATCGCTAAACCCCTCCTTCCAGTCCTGACTGGAGGAACTTATAATTAATGGTATATTAAAACGGACAAATGGTCTGGATGCAAGAAAGTCAAACTTTATTAAAACTAAGAAACTACACCACACGATCTTGTAATCACGGTAAAATGGCTTAAATAGGGGAGGGAAAAACGGACAAAATGAGGGAAAATGACTAAAATTACAATTCTTAAAGAAATCCCCACTTTACCCCCACCCCCAAGCCTACCCTAAGTTGCCTTGTGGAAGGCCAGAAAAATATATGTTCACCACTATAATGCCAGCTCCGTGCCCCACGAGATCTTCACTGTCCTAGATACATAGATACATAGAAGATAGAAGCAGGAGTAGGCCATTCGGCCCTTCGAGCCTGCTCCGCCATTCAATGAGATCATGGCTGATCATCCAAATTCAGTACCCGGTCCCTGCCTTCTCCCCATATCCCTTGATCCCTTTAGCCTTAAGAAATATATCCAACTCTTTCTTGAATATACTTAATGAACTGGCCTCCACCGCCCTCTGTGGCAGAGAATTCCACAGGTTCACCACTCTCTGGGTGAAGAAATTCCTCCTCATTTCAGTCCTAAATGGCTTACCCCTTATCCTTAGACTATGACCCCTGGTTCTGGACTCCCCGGCCATCAGAAACATCCTTCCTGCATCTAGTCTGTCCAGGCCTGACAGAATTTTATAGGTTTCGATGAGATCCCCTCTCAATCTTCTAAACTCCAGTGAATATAAGCCCAATCGACACAATCTCTCCTCATACGTCATTCCTGCCATCCCAGGTATCAGCCTGGTGAATCTTCGCTGCACTCCTTCCATGGCAAGAACGTCCTTCCTCAGGTAAGGCGACCAAAACTGCACACAATACTCAAGTTGTGGTCTCACCAAGGCCCTGTACAACTGCAGCAAGACATCCTTGTTCTTGTACTCAAACCCTCTTGCTACGAAGGCCAACATACCATTTGCCTTCTTAACCGCCTGCTGCACCTGCATGCTTACCTTCAGCGACTGGTATACAAGAACACCCAGGTCTCTTTGCACTTCCCCTTCTCCCAATCTATTACCATTCAAATAATAATCTGCCTTCCTGTTTTTGCCACCAAAGTGGATAACCTCACATTTATCCACATTATAGTGCATTTGCCATGTTTCTGCCCAATCACCCAAAATGTCCAAATCGTGCTGGAGTTTCACGACATCCTCCTCACAGCATATCCTTCCCCCCAGCTTTGTGTCGTCTGCAAATTTGGAGATATTACATCCAATTCCCTCGTCCAGATCATTAATATATGTTGTGAGCAGCTGGGGTACTAGGACCGATCCTTGCGGTACCCCACTAGTCACTGCCTGCCACTCAGAAAATGACCCGTTTATTCCAACTCTTTGCTTTCTGTCTGCCAACCAGTTCTCTATCCAATTCAATACCTTGCCCCCAATCCCATGTGCCTTAATTTTGCACTCTAATCTCTTATGCGGGACCTTATCGAAAGCCTTCTGAAAGTCCAAATACACCACATCCACTGGTTCTCCCTTATCTATTTTACCAGTTACATCCTCAAAAAATTCCAGTAGATTAGTCAAGCATGATTTACCTTTTGTAAATCCATGTTGACTTTGTCCGATCCAGTCACTGCTTTCCAAGTGCTCTGCTATTACATCTTTTATAATGGACTCTAGCATTTTCCCCACTACCGATGTCAAGCTTACCGGTCTATAATTCCCCGCCTTTTCTCTACCACCTTTTTTGAACAGTGGGGTAACATTAGGTACCCGCCAATCCATGGGTACCGTTCCAGAGTCTATCGAGTTCTGGAAGATGACCAGCAATGCATCTACTATTTCTAGGGCCACTTCCTTAAGTACCCTGGGATGTAGATTATCAGGCCCTGGGGATTTATCGGCCTTCAGTCCCATCAATTTTCCTAACACCATTTCCCTACAAATACTGATTTCTTTCAGTTCCACCCTTTCTTCAGACCCTATGTTCCCCGGCATCTCTGGGAGGTTATTTGTGTCCTCCTTTGTGAAGACAGAACCAAAATATGTATTTAGTTGGTCTGCCATTTCTTTGTTCCCCATTATAAATTCCCCCGATTCTGACTGCAAGGGACCTACGCTTGACTTCACCAATCTTTTTCTCTTCACATATCTATAAAAGCTTTTACAGTCAGTTTTTATGTTCTCTGCAAGCTTACTCTCATATTCTATTTTCCCCTTCTTAATTAATCCCTTTGTCCTCCTTTGTTGAATCCTAAACTGCTCCCAATCCTCAGGATTATTGCTTTTTCTGGCCAATTTATATGTCCTCTCCTTGGACCTTATGCTATCCATAATTTCCCTTGTTAGCCACGGTTGGGTCACCTTTTTTGTTTTATTTTTATGCCAAACTGGGATGAACAAATTCTGTAGTTCATCCATTCGGTCTTTGAATGTTTGCCATTGCCTATCCACCGTCAACCCTTTGAGTGCCATTCCCCAATCAATCCTACCCAACTCGCTCCTCAGACCATCATAGTTTCCTTTATTTAAATTGAGGACCCTAGTCTCCGAGTCAACTACTTCATTCTCCATCTTAATGAAGAATTCGATCATATTATGATCGCTCCGACCCAAGGGGCCTCTTACAACAAGATTGCTAATTAATCCTTTCTCGTTACATAATACCCAGTCTAAGATGGCCTGATCTCTGGTTGGTTCCTCGACATATTGGTCCAGGAAACCATCCCGTAAACACTCCAGGAATTCCTCCTCCACAGTATTGTTTCTCATTTGGTTGGCCCAATCTATATGTAGATCAAAGTCACCCATGATGACTGCTGTGCCCTTATTGCACGCTTCTTTAATTTCTCTTTTAATGCCATCCCCAACCTCCGCCTTACTGTTTGGAGGTCTATAAACCACTCCCACTAACGTTTTTTTCCCCTTAGTATTTCTCAATTCTACCCATACAGATTCCACCTCATCAGAGCTAATATCCTTCATTACAATTGTGTTAATCCCTTCTTTAACCAGTAATGCTACCCCACCTCCCTTTCCTTTTTGCCTATCTTTCCTGAATATCGAATACCCCTGGATGTTGAGTTCCCAGTCCTGGCCTTCCTTGAGCCACGTTTCCGTAATCCCAACCAAATAGTATTTTTTTACTTCTATTTGCGCAGCCAATTCATCCACCTTATTACAAATGCTCCTCGCATTAAGACACAAAGGGCTAGAAATTCAGTTGGTTGCGCCAGCCGTTAGCGCCTTAGGAGGAGTAGATGTCGAGCGCTAGGTGCTTAGCGCCCGGGCGCAGCGCGATCTGCGCCTCACCCCAACTTCAGTAGACATTTAGCACCGGCGCAAAGTCTTTGCGCGCGCTCAGCTGCGCGCGCAGGTCATGACGTCATTTCCTCGTGCAACGCCCTTTGTGCGCCCCCAACCGGATCTTCAGTCACGCCGGCCCATTGTGCGCCGGACGGCCCTAGCGACTGTTGAGTGGAACGGTGCTCAGCCGATGCGGGCCGCGGGGAGTGCAAATTAAAGGGCACTTCCCCTGCACTATAAAAGGCTGCCATTTTGCAGCACTCATTCTTGTGAAACGGATCTTTGGAGAGAGACCAAGGTAGAGAGCTTACTGCTTTGGCCCAACACTAGGACAGGTACTTCTGGCTTCAGGCCACAGCTTTGCAATTGTCTTTGCCTTCATTGATATCTCATTGTTTGCCAGCATATTATGGGGGCTGCAATGGGTGTCAATGCTGGCTTTCACAATTACATCCAAAGGGCTCACAGACGCCGTGAGAGAGTGGCAGCCCTGGCTAGATGGAGAGGGGGCAACAGGCGTCGGCAAGGGAGGCCTTACCCACCCAGGGTATACCGCCAGCAGTTCTCCTATCTCAACATGTCTGACGAGCAGTGTGTTAGGAGGCTGCGATTCCGAAGGGAGGTGGTCACAGAGATCTGCCAGCTGCTTCAGAGAGATCTGCAGCCACAGCTGAGGTGCAGGACGTCTCTGTCGGTGGCAGTGAAGGTGACGGTGGCTCTCAACTTCTATGCCACCGGCTCCTTCCAATCCGCTGCAGGGGACATTGCCAACATCTCCCAGTTCGCCGTGCATTGCTGCATCCGCCAGGTGACCAATGCCCTTTTCAGAAGGAGACGTCAGTTCATCTCCTTCCCCATGACCCTGGACAAGCAGCAACAGCGTGCAATGGGATTTGGAAGAATAGCGGGCTTCCCCATGGTGCAGGGCGCCATTGACTGCACGCTTGTGGCTTTGCGGGCACCTGTGGAGAATGCCGAGGATTACCGCAACCGGAAGGGCTACCATTCGCTGAACGTGCAGCTGGTGTGTGACCACAGGCAGCTCATCCTAGCTGTCAATGCCCGCTTTCCAGGCAGCAGCCACGATGCCTTCATCCTGCGACAGACTACTGTGGCTGACATGTTCCAGGCACAGCCTCAGCCACGAGGATGGCTTATCGGGGACAAAGGCTATCCATTGTGTACCTGGCTCATGACCCCGCTCCGCGCGCCCAGGACCCCTGCTGAAGAGGCATACAATGAGAGCCATCAAGCGACCAGGAACATCATCGAACAAACAATCGGTGTCCTGAAGCAATGGTTCCGCTGCCTGGATTGTTCCGGCGGAGCCCTGCAGTATTCTCCGGAGCGAGTCTCCCATTTCGTGGTCGTTTGCTGCATGCTGCACAACTTGGCTATCCGCAGGACTCAGGCACTGCCACCACAGATTGGAGCACCACCTCAGGAGGAGGAGCAGGAGGAGCAGGAGGAGGAGGACCAGCACAGGAGGGAGGCACAAGGTCCAAGGGCCGCCCGTCGGCGGCTTATTGAACGTAGGTTCTAAGCCCCCTCTCAGGGAATGGCTTGTGCCAATGAAAGAAGATGAATGGAGCCGCTCCGCAAGCCCTCAGCCGGCCAAGGCAACAAAGACTTCAAAGTTCAAACATGGACAATCTGAATAAAGAAAATTGTTTATTTCACAAACTCTGTGCCCTTCTCGCATGACAAACAACAACAGAAAAACCCCACAAAAAACAGTCAGACACATAACTGGCTCCCACAACCTGGAGAGGATGATCAAAACAGTGAAACAAAAATGACCGTGATCCTCGGCCTTCATAAAAAACAAACATAACATTTTCGGCCTTCATAAAAACCAAACACAACATCCTCGGCCTTCATAACAAACAAACACAACTGCCCACACATTCTACTTTTTGCCCCGCGAGGGCGATGCCTTCCGCATCTTTGTGTGGCCCCTGGCCGCCCTGCTGCTCCTCCTCAATGTGAGCCCAGTGGCTGCAGCAAGGCTGGGGGAAGGCTCCTGAGGGGCACATGGCGTGATGGCAGATGCCCTTGGGGGTCGGCCTGCATGAGCTCTGGCCCTCGAGGGGCCGGCTGGTGACTGCTGCAGCTGTGGCTGGGCGGCATCAGTCTGTCCAGCAGCTTGTGGCAGCTGCACTGGTGGAGTGGCAGTGGCGGCTGCAGGAATGGGGGCAAGCTGGCTGATCGCAGGCGCTCGCTGGTCGCCTGATACAGTGGCACTTGCCCGAGCCAGCACTGCAGCATGCGCAGCAATCTGCTGAAGGACAGACCGCTGTGCTGCTGCAGCGCGGCGGGTGCCCTGGCGATGCCTGCCTGACGCAGTGAGTGTGGCAGCAGTTAGTGCCCGTGTTGCCCTGGTCTGTGACCGCATGAGACCAGCCAGTGGCTGGGCGGCACGACTGAGCATTTGGATACTAGCTGCCTGTGCTGCCCCGAATTCCTGCAGACTCCTGGCCTGTGCTGCCCCGAATTCCTGGACACTCTTAGCCAGTGACTCTATGGAGTCAGGCATTCGTGTCACTACCACCATGAGCTCAGTGTGCCTACGCTCAGAGTCGACGGCCATCTCCTCTAGGAGGCGCACCTCCTCTGCGCTGACCGTCGCAGGACTGGAGGCCGCACTCACCCTCTGGGGAGAAGGCCGCCGAGCTTCCCCACCCCTCCCGCGTTGCTGCAGGCCGCTGGGCTCCGGAACTTGACTCTCCTCCGACCCTTCCCCCAGGCTCCCCTCCAGGGAAGCCATGTCCCCTACATCGCCATGGGCTGGCGTGGCTGAGGGTGCCACTGATGGGCCGGCTTCCTCTTCCTCCTCCTCCTCTTCCGAGGGGCTGACACTGGCAGCTTGAGGGACCTCCTCCTCACCTGGCGAGTCACCATCTGAAAGCAGGAAGGCACAAGAGTAGCTTTAGAGTGAGGACAGGGCATCAGAGAGGGAGGCATGAGTGGTGCCATTCACCGCATTGGTCGGACAGTGGCAAAGGATGTTGATCTGATGTGCAAGTGGAACGAGAGAGGTCCAAAAGGTGATGTCCTTACCATTGGTGCCCAGAACAGGGTCGGCATCTCCAGTGGCAACGGGGCCAATCACCCGGACTCCCATAATGCGCTCCACGTGCTGGTCGAGGTCGGTGAGCTCTTGGAGCTGAGGTCGGCCTCCCCCGGTCGCAATCTGGCTACGCTTGTTGTTAGCCAGCTTGGCCTGCAAGAGAAAGGACGGCCTCTAAGTACGGTGTGTAGCCCTGATCTTGCCTGCACTGCCTCCCATGGTCGAATAGCTTGGACAGTGTGTAAAGTGCAGAATGTGCAATTGATGTTCATGCCAGTCCCATAGCTGCTGGATGAGGGCTGGCCATTAGGGCTTTCAGGTCCCTTTGTCCATAATGTGAGGTGCACATGCAAGGATGAGGAGGACACTGGAAAGGGTACTCACCCTGACAATCCGAGTGAGGTCGTTGAACCTCTTCCTGCATTGTACAGGATTCCTGGCAACCACGCTGTTGGATGTCACCCTGTTGGAGACATCCCTCCAGGCTTTGCGGTAGATGCTGGCCAGCGGCTTCTTGCCACTGTCAGGAAACAAAAATGGCGTCTTCGCTCCACTGAGCTAACCAGCAGCCTCAGGTCACCTTCGCTGAAGCGCTGCGCTCTCTCCCGGGCCTTCTGCATCGTCCTGGGCGGTAAAGAGTTGCAGCAGCAGTGCTCAGGCCTAGGTGGAGGGCTGCAGTGTCCAGGGCGTTGCAGGCAAACAAATCGACCCTTCCCCCTTTAAGAGCTGGCCGGGGCCAGCGTGTCTGCCATCAATCAAAAAATCA
Source organism: Somniosus microcephalus (assembly GCF_052327205.1). Classification (NCBI taxonomy): domain Eukaryota; kingdom Metazoa; phylum Chordata; class Chondrichthyes; order Squaliformes; family Somniosidae; genus Somniosus; species Somniosus microcephalus. Next base: position 343,382,688 of record NC_140987.1, read on the forward strand.
CCGCACCTGCGCTGCGCCTGGCCTCGGCGGTATCACTCAGCACCGCCGGCTTAGCGCCTAAAGATAGTCGTGCATCACCAGTTTTAGCGCAGCAGCAACCTCTTAGGGCGATGCTACTGAATATCGGCGAAGTGGCCTCGACTTTGCGCCGGGCGCAAACTTCAGCGGCCGCCCGACTTTACCGCCCCAAAAGTGGCTACACTGAATTTCTAGGCCAAAGCCTTCAGGCTTGTTTTTTTAACGCTCTTAGACCTATTAGAATTATTATTTACTGTGGCCATGTTTGATTTAAACCGTTGTTTTCTCTGACTGCCAACTTTTGTTTTTCTCCTTCCTATCTTTTGCTTTTATCCTTGTTTCCCTTTCCTCTGTCTCCCTGCTCAGGTTCCCAACCCCCTGCCATTTTAGTTTAAACCCTCCCCCACAACACTAGCAAACACTCCCCCTAGGACATTGGTTCCAGCCCTGCCCAGGTGCAAACCGTCCGGTTTGAACTGGTCCCACCTCCCCCAGAACCGGTTCCAATGTCCCAGGAACTTGAATCCCTCCCCCTGGCACCATTCCTCTAGCCACGTATTCGTCTGAAGTATCCTTCTATTTCTACTCTGACTAGCACGTGGCACTGGTAGCAATCCTGAGATTACTACCTTTGAGGTCCTGTTTTTTAATTTATCTCCTAACTCCCTATACTCCACTTTACTGAAGTAAAGAAACACCCCAGTGTTTTAAAAGTAAACTGCTGGTGTTTTTTACCTCTTCAGACAGACTCCACACTGTAGAGGGCACACGGAGGCAAGCCAGAGAGAGAGAGCGATGATCCTGAGAAGCTATCTCTTATACTCCAATTTTGGGGCCCAAATGTTCCCGCCCAGATCCGGAAGTTTCTGGGCTAAAACAAAAGGGATCCAACTGTCCCCATTGTCCAGTAATGGGTGATTCAAACCCATTCAATTTTAAACTGTTCCTCTTCTCAGTTTAAGTGTCTCTTCTGTCATAGCTGCAGTTTTGAATGTGTCTTCATTCATCCTGATGGGTTTGAATGGAGTTGTATTACTATGTAAACAGAAACCCATTGTCTGTGGTCAACTGAGACTGCAGTCTCAAGTGGTTACTCCTTGTGCAAACACCCTTGTAGCAGTTTCTGTAAGCAAATCGATTGTCTCTGCAGGGAGGGTCTTCCCGAACTGCCTTTGATTGGCAGATTCAAACGGGCTACTCCCCAGTATAAACAAACAGCTTGTAGGTTACCAGACCCGCCCAATACCACAGGGTGATTGACAGCTCGGGCTCCATTCAAATGCTAATGGTCTGTCTGCCCTTTTTCCTGCTGAAAATTCTGTTTCCATGAGGTTCAAAACTCAAGAGTACATCCTTTTCTTTAATAAAATGTACTATCTTAAAGTGTGCAATTTTTACAAAGTCCTTTGATTCCAGTGTCCAAGTGCTACTTAGTTCACGGGCTCCTTAACGCAGCCTTTTGCGGTTCTGGGCACATTTTAAAACATTGTCCAACCCAGAGACAATTTAAATCACACAAAGTCTTCGTCCACGATGTGGATTAATATTTCCCGATCTTCCGTGGCTGAGGGGATTTTGCGAACCCCTACATTCCCCCCTTGGATACTCCCAACTTGCTTGTAGCATCCTCTTGAAGAAGCGAGCAAAAATTTCTAACCCCCGACAAACAACCATCCCCTGTATTTACCTATAGCTAGCTATCACTGATCCCCCATCCCATCTATTTCCCTCCAATCCGAGAAAAACCGTGGTACGGTAGGCATCTACAGATACATCAATTACAAAATGTTACAATAAGGGGTACTCTTACCCCTGCACCACTTGTTACATTATAACATATCACAAAATGTTGCAATCTTGGTTATACAATGTAATCAAAATGATTCCAAGCACGGAGAGGGTCCTATGCCTCTGCACCACTTGGAACTGTAAAACAAAATACAAAAATGTGCATTAAACATTTGAAACAAAATGCTGAAATAAACCCCGACCATTACGTGCCAATGATGGGTCCCGAAATTCGAGTGGGTGTTGCTCCTCCCACCCGGGCAGTAAATGTTCCTTCCACCCCCCCCTTTAATGGTCTTAAACTTTTAAAACATACAGAATGGATTTTACAGAGCAGTCTGATCCACCAGCCCCGACCCGTTCCCTTGTCCCTTTGTGGAGGCGGGGTACCCCTCATGTTTCACAGACCGAGACCGGAGAGTATGGGATCGCGACTCCCAGTCCCTCCCCCTCCCGTCTGCCCTCGACTGGCTGCAGAAAATGATGGGTGCCTGTGTGGCGGCTCTCACTGGCCCCACACTCAAACTTGGATCCCAGATCCGACCAGCCACTCATCCTTCCCAGCAGCCACACTTACACTCCAACTTTGCCCATGGGCCCCGGGTGAGTTCCTCCCTTCCCCAAACGCACCCACGCGACTCTTGGGTCTCCCCCTCCCCTTTACAATCTTTCCCGGGCCATCACCACCCACTCCCGGGGAACGCGTCCCTATCTGACAAGGCGCCCGCACTTCTCCACCATGACTCCTCAATAGCGAGGTCTCCAGCAAATGAAATTCGGTCAGGATAGTGCTGGGTTGGGGCCGTGCCCCACCCAGCTGGGGCCATCTCTTCCATGTAGGATGAGTAGGCAGGTTCCTCTGGACCCTGTCCGGTTTCTCCCGAAGGTCGCTGTGGGGTCTCCTCCTGGATTTGTCCAGTGGCGAGGTGATCCCCAACATTCTGTATCCATATCTTCATTCGATGCCCAGCTCCTGCTGGGTGAACAGGGCTGCTCCTTTGTCCACTCTCCTGCAAAAGAACTTAAAAGGACATGCAGCCAGGTCTCTCACTGACCTGCTGCCTTAGGTGGAGACATGGTCGGGTCCCTCAACCTCGGACCAAGATACAAGCATTTGGCACACTTATAAACTTAAACTTTAAACTTAAATTTAAAACTACTAGTTACATTCTAAACTTAAAATTTAAGCACCTTAAAAGCAAGCTATAAACATTGGTTACTTAACACAAAGCTATAATACAAATGCCGCCCGTCTCCGGACAGCCAGGCTAATCTCTGGTGTCACTGTCGCAGATTACTGCTGCCTGCAGCGAAGCTGGACTGCCTCCTGCTTCTGGTCCCTGGCAGCTTATGGCTGCTGATTGGGGACCTCCGCCCTTTGGCGTTTCCCCGGTTTGGGAGACCGCCCTACTCCACTGTAAAGTGGGTGACCATGCTTTCTTGGGCTGGGGCGCCCGAAGAGACCTTCTGAGGGGCGTCTCTGTGGGGGAAACTTTGGCTGATGGACCCTGAGCCTGGGTCACAGCCCTGGCTGGCTGGGAACCTTCTCCCCCTGATGCAAACAGCCCGCACTGTTTAATATACCTGGCAGCCTGCCAGTACTCCGGGTTTGTCTCCTTTTCCCTACCCACTCCTGTACTGGGGGCAGGTATCCCCTCACCACCCGCTGCTGGTGGCTGAAAACCTTTCTCTCCAGGTCCAAAACCTGGCACCAGCCCCTTCCATATGTCCCCCGCAAGAGCAATTGCAATCCCTTCCTCCCCAGAGTCCCACACCATAGGGGGAACCACTCTAGAAGCGGGCTGGGAAGCTTGTCCCTTTAAACAGGCGACTGCACCTGCACGAACCTCCTCCCCGGAGTCCCCCGGCAGAGGCTGTGAAACTTCTGTATTGAAACAGGTGTCTGCGCCTGCGCGGGAAAACTGAAGAGGAGCCGCTGGGGTCACAGGCTGGGGAACTGCGCCTGCGCGAACCTCCTCCCCGGAGTCCCACGACAGAGGCTGTGAAACCTCTGTCTTCAACCTGGCATCTGCGCCTGCGCGGGAAAACTGAAGAGGAGCCGCTGGGGTCACAGGCTGGGGAACTGCGCCTGTGCGAACCTCCTCCCTGGAGTCCCATGGCAGAGGCTGTGAAACCTCTGTCTTCAACCAGGCATCTGCGCCTGCGCGGGAAAACTAAAGAGGAGCTGCTGGGGTCACAGGCTGGGGAACTGCGCCTGCGCGAACCCAGTGTTGGGAAACCTCTCCCCTCAGGCGCGCGACTGCGCCTGCGTGAACCTCCTGTTCAAAAGACTGGGGAATCCCTGTCTCCAGACCAACGATTACGCATGCATGGGCAGTCTCTTTTGTGAATGAACTCGCAGCAGCCTGCAGATTTCTACTCTCAGGCGGCTGTTTCTCTGTTTCTGAACTAGATAACTGGTTCAAATTTAAACTGTGGCCAAAACTTAGGTCCCACTGGGGCTGGGGAAATGTCCCAATTGGTGGGACGGACAACTTTTCCCTTGAAACAAGCCACAGTGCCTGTCTTTACAGCCTGTGAACTTGAACTTGTATGGTCAGATTTATACAATTTACATTGGTTGGCGTGGAACCACTTTGTGCACCTGGGTAGTTTTACTGCATAGACCATGGGGCTGGCCCCATCAACTATACTATAGGGTCCCATGTAGAGTGGCTCTAACCTTCCCACCCGGGCATAGTTTCTTACCATCACTAGGTCTCCTATCTCCCACTGGTGGTTCCTGCTAGGCTCGAGCAGCAGCCGGTTATTCCGATGCTGCTTCCCCATGCTGTCTGCTGCCTGCCCATAAATTTGTTTGAGGTGTCCTAGGGCTGGTGCGGTCTGCAGGTCTCCCTTTAACTTAACAAATGCCGCCTGGCATCCCTCATCCCAGGACCACTCCACTCCCTTGTGTAGGAGACGGAGCAGAGGGGCCGCAATGGCTGCATAGTCCTCTATAAAATCCTTGCAGTACCCCGTCAATCCCAGGAACGACCTCACTCCTCTTACTGAATTGGGAATCGGTAACTCCTGGACCGCTTCCCTCCTTGCCTTATCTATGGCCCTCTCTCCTGTGCGGACAGTCAGACCCAGGAATTTAACCTCTTGCTGACCGATCTGCGCCTTCTTGGGGTTGACTTTAAACCCCTTTCTCTGCAGCAGCTCCAGCAGCTCAGCCAGCAGTGGGCCATGCTCCCCGACCCAGTCGGTAAATAAGAGCAGGTCATCCACATACTGGAAAGTGTGAGGTTATGCACTTTGGCAGGAAAAATCGTAGAGCAAGTTATTATCTTAATGGCAAGAAACTGGAAAGTACTGAAGTACAAAGGGATCTGGGGGTCCTGGTGCATGAAACTCAAAAGGTTAGTATGCAGGTGCAGCAAGTGATTAAGAAGGCCAATGGAATGTTGGCTTTCATTGCTAGGGGGATAGAATATAAAAATAGGGAGGTATTGCTTCAGTTGTACAAGGTATTGGTGAGACCGCACCTGGAATACTGCGTACAGTTTTGGTGTCCATACTTAAGAAAGGACATACTTGCTCTCGAGTCAGTACAAAGAAGGTTCACTCGGTTAATCCCGGGGATGAGGGGATGGACATATGAGGAGAGGTTGAGTAGATTGGGACTCTACTCATTGCAGTTCAGAAGAATGAGAGGCGATCTTATTGAAACATATAAGATTATGAAGGGGCCGGATCGGGTGGATGCGGGGAAGATGTTCCCGATGATGGGTGAAACTAGAACTAGGGGGCATAGTCTTAGAATAAGGGGCTGCTCTTTCAAAACTGAGATGAGGAGGAACTACTTCACTCAGAGGGTGGTAGGTCCATGGAATATGCTGCCCCAAAAAGCTGTAGAAGCTACATCATTACATAAATTTAAAACAGAAATAGACAGTTTCCTAGAAGTAAAGGGAATTAAGGGTTACGGGGAGCGGGCAGGAATTTGGACATGAGTCTAGGTTCGGATCGGTCATGGCCCTATGGGTAGCGGAGCGGGCCCAGGGGCCGTGTAGCCTGATCCTGCTCCTATTTCGTGTGTCTAATTCTGTTAGATTCAGGAGATGGTTCTGTGATAGTGGATTGGCGGTTAGGATCAGATCAGCCATGATCTTATTGAATGGCGGAGCAGGCTCGAGGGGCCGATTGGCCTACTCCTGCTCCTATTTCTTATGTTCTTATGTTCTTAAGCATCCGGTAACTGAGTGGGCTGACTGAACTCTTTTAAACTATCCTTCATGCATTGGTGGAAGATGCTGGGGCTGTTGTGGAAACCCTGTGGCAGACAGGTCCAGGTATACTGCTGTCCCTTAAAGGTGAAGGCAAACTTATATTGGTCCTCCCGTTTTAAAGGGATGGACCAGAACCCATTCGAAATGTCCAGCACCGTGAATGTGTTCGCGGATGCTGGAATACTGCTAATAAGATTAGCCACTGCTTCTACTGTGGGGGCACATGTGGGGATATTGCTGTTAAGCACCCGATAGTCCACTGTGGCTCTCCATGAATTGTCCGGTTTCCTAACCGTCCAAAGTGGAGAATTAACATGTGTGGCTATGGGCCTCAACACTCCCTGTTTAACTAAGGAGGTGATGGCTGCCTCCATGTCGGGTTCTGCCTCCTTGGGGAAATTGTACTGCTTCTGTGGTCGGGCCATGCGCTCCCCGTCTATTTTAACCTCAAACCCTGTGATCCTCCAGCAGTCGTGTTTATGGGTGGCAAAGGCTGCCTGCAGTGCCTCCGGGACACCATTTACCATGAGCCCAAGGTCGTAACCTTCTTTGGGCTTCACAGTACACAAGGTCCCCTTACCCTCCTTGGCCGGGATGACCACTACACCTTCTTCCCTGTCTGTGCTAGCCCCCCAAAGGCAATGGTTGCGGAGATCCACGAGGATCCCGTGGCCCACCAGGAAGTCGGCTCCTAGGATCCCCTTTCCTTCCTCCTTATTCCACTTTGCCAGGATGCATGTCCACTTAGTTTGGAGCGTGCCCAGACGGACTGAGAGGGGTCTGGAGTATACCCCCGCCTGCTCCTGACCGGTGAATCCTGATAGTATGTATGAAACCCCGTCAGACAGAGGTGAGGTGGTGGGATTATCTGTATGGATCACGGTGCATGATGCCCCCGTATCCAATAGATAACCTTCTCTACCTCCATCTGTATGAGCGGTCTCTTCCATTCATCGTACCGGAGATTACACAGACGGACAGGCTGCGCGGGCTCCAGTCATTGTGGGGAGGCAGAGGTGGGCGAGGGGGCTGCAGCACCACTGATGGCTGCTACCTTTCCCTGATTGGCCCTGAGGAAAGATTTTATCGACTCCATGACGGACTCGACTGTATCGGGAGGAGTTTCTGTCTCTGCCTTCTGAGTTGGGGCTGTGGGGGTCCTGGCTTTATCGTCTCTCCCAGGCTTTTTACAATCCCTGCGCCAGTGGCCCTCCTCCCCGCACCTGTAACAAGTGACCTTGTTCTGGGAAGGACGGCTCCCCTCCTGGTGCCACTCTTTCTTGTATTGAGCCCCAGGTTTAACCTCGTGGACCTTACCCTTTTGCTGGGGGGTCCCACTATTCCTACCGTTCCTATATGCTACCGTGAGCTGCCGGATTACAGTCTCTTCGGTTGCTAGGGGGCCTCGGTGGTCAAACCAAGTATCAGCCTTTGCTTTTATCTGGGGCAGGCAATTGGACACCAGGCAACAAAGCCATTGGGTCCGCTGCTGTGGGTTCAGGTGTGCCCTCTTTTGTCCCCCTGTACACGCGCTGTTGTAGACTGGCCACAGCCTGTCTGCAAATGCCTGTGGGGTCTCCCCTTCCTTCTGCAGTGTTTTCCCTATGCGATCGAATGGACTGCCGTCGTTTGCACCCATGGCTTCCAGTATTTCCTCCTTTAGGTCCTCAAAACCCTTCTGCCCTCTCTTAGCCTCGTCTGAAAGGGTCTGATAGAGCTTACTATCTACAGAGAAAAGCAACATTTTGGCTTTCTCCTCGTCATCACAGCCATTAACACAGGTTGCCTGTTCTATCCCTTGGAAGTGCACTGAGGGGTCTCCCTTTTCGGAGAGCAGGGGAATATGTTTCACCAGGCCTCTGAGCTGTGGGGTATCATAGGGTACCAGGTAGGTATGCTGAACAGCCCCTGGGTCATTATCTTTCACGGGCGGACCGTACCTCCGTTGTCGGAGGGGGTACACTGGTCCTGGTCCCCACCTGCCTAGCGGGACCTGCTGGCATTCTCCTACCACCCCATTGTCCACCCCTTCTTGCTGCCAGAGCTCCTCAAAACTCGGAGCTGTGGGCTGCGGTCTTGGGATCTCTAATTCCCTAGCCAGCTCTGTTCTGGGTGCTGCCTGTGGGGTGGTTTGATTTGGGCGGCTGGTACTGTCCGACGGACTTCCCTTCGGACTCATGAGACATACCATCCCTTTAGTCCTTAATAACTCCATACCCAAACTCTCTATCTTTCTGTTACATGGGGTATGATCTGCTCCACTAAACCTTTGGTCGCAGGCCAGCTTATAAGCTGCCTTTACCTCCTTAACCATTTTCTCCTGCTCTGTTACTTCTCAGGTGAGGCGGGCATTCTCTTCCCGCAGTCTCATCTCGTTACTCTTAGCTTCTGTAATTTGGCACTTTAGGAACTCTATCTTGTCCCTCGCGTGGCTTTTGCCCTCGCTAGCTTCTTGGGTGAGGTGTGCGTTTTCCTCCTGTAGCCTCATCTCACTGTCCCTAGCCTTTGTGACTTCCTGCACAAGGTGCTCTATCTCTGCCTGGCATTTCGTGACCTCTAGTGTGAGATGTGCATTTTCTTCCCGCACCCTCATCCCACTATCTCTGGCCTCATACACCTCTCTTATGAGGCGTTCTACCTCCACCTGGCATTTTCCAAACTCTGACTCCCAATTCTTGGCCTCTTTAACCTCCTCCCGCACCCTCATCTCACCCTTCTTAACCCAGCCACCTATACCATAATAGGTCAGCTTACATGCTGCCGCTAACTTCTGCAGGGCTGTCCACAGAGTAAAAGCAAGAAAAGCAAGAGCTGATGCTTTCTCCAGATCCAGACCACTTATCATATCAAAAACTGCCTTCAGTCCTGCTGCGGTCTCCAATTTGTAGGGGGCATCCTTTACCCGGTTTATGGTAATTTACCTTCCTTTACCTGGTTTACGGTAATTTATCTGGTCAGGCAGCCTTTTTGCCACTGCACTTTGACCAGCTCCAATCAGCGGTTTCAAATCGCTAAACCCCTCCTTCCAGTTCTGACTGGAGGAACTTATAATTAATGATATATTAAAACGGACAAATGGTCTGGATGCAAGAAAGTCAAACTTTATTAAAACTAAGAAACTACACCACACGATCTTGTAATCACGGTAAAATGGCTTAAAAAGGGGAGGGAAAAACAGACACAATGAGGGAAAACGACTAAAATTACAATTCTTAACGGAATCCCCACTTTACCCCCAACCCCAAGCCTACCCTAAGTTGCCTTGTGGAAGGCCAGAAAAATATATGCTCACCACTATAATGCCAGCTCCGTGCCCCACGAGATCTTCACTGTCCTGAAGTAAAGAAACACCCCAGTGTTTTAAAAGTAAACTGCTGGTGTTTTTACCTCTTCAGACAGACTCCACGCTGTAGAGGGCACACGGAGGCAAGCCAAAGAGAGAGAGAGATGCCTCTGAGAAGCTATCTCTTATACTCCAATTTTGGGGCCCAAATGTTCCCACCCAGATCCGGAAGTTTCTGGGCTAAAACAAAAGGGATCCAACTGTCCCCATTGTCCAGTAATGGGTGATTCAAACCCATTCAATTTTAAACTGTTCCTCTTCTCAGTTTAAGTGTCTCTTCTGTGATAGCTGCAGTTTTGAATGTGTCTTCATTCATCCTGATGGGTTTGAATGGAGTTGTATTACTATGTAAACAGAAACCCATTGTCTGTGGTCAACTGAGACTGCAGTCTCAAGTGGTTACCCCTTGTGCAAACATCCTTGTAGCAGTTTCTGCAAACAAATCGATTGTCTCTGCAGGGAGGGTCTTCCCGAACTGCCTTTGATTGGCAGATTCAAATGGGCTACTCCCCAGTGTAAAGAAACAGCTTGTAGGTTACCAGACCCGCCCAATACCACTGGGTGATTGACAGCTCGGGCTCCATTCAAATGCTAATAGCCTGTCTGTCCTTTTTCCTGTTGAAAATTCTGTTTCCATGGGGTTCAAAACTCAAGAGTACATCCTTTTCTTTAATAAAATGTACAAGCTTAAAGTGTGCAATTTTTACAAAGTCCTTTGATTCCCATGTCCAAGTGCAGCTTAGCTCACGGGCTCCTTAACGCAGCCTTTTGCGGTTCTGGGCACATTATAAAACATTGTCCAACCCAGAGACAATTTAAATCACACAAAGTCTTCATCCACGATGTGGATTAATATTTTCCGATCTTCCGGGGCTGAGGGGATTTTGCGAACCCCTACAAACTGTCTGTGGGTTATATACTTTCAGTAAGTGAGGAGACAGTCTGTGTGTTATATTCTGTTAGTGAGGAGACAGTCTGTGGGTTATATTCTGTCAGTGAGTGAGGGGACAGTCTGTGGGTTGTATTCTGTCAGTGAGGCAACATTCTGGGTTATATTCTGACAGTGTGCAGACACTCTGTGGGTTATATTCTGTCAGTGTAGGGGAACAGTCTGTGCTTATATTCTGTCAGTTTGAGGACAGTCTGTGCATTATATTCTGTCAGTGAGGAGACAATCTGTGTGTTATATACTGCCAGTGAGGAGACAATCTGTGGCTTATATTCTGTCAGTGAGGAGAAAGTCTGTGGGTTATATTCTGTCAGTGAGGAGACAGTCTGTGGGTTATATTCTGTCAGTGGGGGCACAATCTGTGGGTTATATTCTGTCAGTGAGTGAGGGGACAGTCTGTGGGTTGTATTCTGTCAGTGAGGCAACACTCTGGGTTATATTCTGACAGTGTGCAGACACTCTGTGGGTTATATTCTGTCAGTGTAGGGGGACAGTCTGTGCTTATATTCTGTCAGTTTGAGGACAGTTGGTGCATTATATTCTGTCAGCGAGGAGACAATCTGTGTGTTATATACTGCCAGTGAGGAGACAATCTGTGGCTTATATTCTGTCAGTGAGGAGAAAGTCTGTGGGTTATATTCTGTCAGTGAGGAGACGTTCTGTGGGTTATATTTTGTCAGTGGGGGGACAGTCTGTGGGTTATATTCTGCCAGTGAGGAGAAAGTCTGTGGGTTATATTCTGTCAGTGAGGAGACATTCTGTGGGTTATATTCTGTCAGTGGGGGGCCAGTCTGTGGGTTATATTCTGTCAGTGTGGAGACAGCCTGAGCGTTATATGTTGTCAGTGAGCGGACAGTCTGTGTGTTATACTCTGACAGTGAGGAGACCATCTGTGGGTTATATTCAGTCAGTGAGGAGACAATCTGTGTGTTATATTTTGTCAATGAGGAGACATTCTTTGGGTTATATCTTGTCATTGTTGATGCTGTCTGTGGGTTATATTCTGTCAGTGTAGGGGGACAGTCTGTGGGTTATATTCTTTCAGTAAGGAGACAGTCTGTGGGTAATATTCAGTCAGTGAGTGAGGGGACAGTCTGTGGGTTATATTCTGTAAGTTTGGGGACAGTCTGCGGCTTATATTCTGTCACTGAGGAGACAGTCTGTGGGTTATATTCTGTCAGTATGGGGACAGTCTGTGGGTTATATTCTGTCAGTGAGGAGACAGTCTATGGGTTATATTCTGTCAGTGAGGAGACAGTCTGTGGGTTATATTCTGTCAGTGAGGAGACAGTCTGTGGGTTATATTCTGTCAGTGAGGAGACAGTCTGTGGGATATATTCTGTCAGTGAGGAGACAGCCTGTGGATTATATTCTGTCAGTGAGGAGACAGTCTGTGGGTTATATTCTGTCATTTAGGGGACAGTGTGTAGGTTATATTCAGTCAGTGAGGGGCCAGTCTTTGGGTTACATTTTGTCAGTGTGGGGACAGTCTGTAGGTTATATTCTGTCAGGGAGGGAACAGACTGTGGGTTATATCCTGTCAGTGAGGAGACAGTCTGTGGTTTATATTCTGTCAGTGTGGAGACAGTCTGTGGGTTATATTCTGTCAGTGTGGAGACAGTCTGTGGGTTATATTCTGTCTGTGTGGGGACAGTCTGTGGGTTATATTCTGTCAGTGAGGAGACAGCCTGTGGGTGATATTCTGTCTCTGGGGGGACAGTCTGTGGGTTATATTCTGCCAGATAGCAGACAATCTGTAGGTTATATTCTGTCAGTGAGGAGACAGTTTGTGGGCTATATTCTGCCAGTGAGTCGACATGTAGTGGGTTATGTTCTGTCAGTGAGGAGACAATCTGTGGGTTATATTCTGTCAGTGAGTGAGGAGACAGTCTGTGGGTTATATTCTGTCAGTAAGGAGACAGTCTTTGGTTTTATTCTGTCAGTGAGGGGACCCTCTGTGGGTTATATTCTGTTAGTGAGGGAGGAGACAGTCTGTGGGTATTATTCTGTCGGTAAGGAGACAGACTGTGGGTTATATTCTGTCAGTGTAGGGGGACATTCTGTGGGATATATCCTGTCAGTTTGGGTACAGTCTGTGGCATATATTCTGTCACTGAGGAGACAGTATGTGAGTTATATTCTGCCAGTGAGTGGACAGTCTGCGAGTTATATTCTGTCAGTGAGGAGAAAGTCTGTGGGTTATATTCTGTCAGTGAGGAGACAGTCTGTGGGATATATTCTGTCAGTGAGCAGACAGTCTGTGGGTTATATGCTGTCAGTGAGTGTTCAGTCTGTGGGTTATATTCTGTCAATGAGGAGACCAACGGTGGGTTATACTGTGTCAGGGAGGAGACAGTCTGTGGTTTATATTCTATCAGTGGGGGGACTCTCTGTGGGCTATATTCTCTCAGTGTGGAGACAGTCTGTGGCTTATACTCTGTCATTTGGGGGACAGTGTGTAGGTTATATTCTGTCAGTGAGGGGCCAGTCTGCGGGTTATATTCTGGCAGTGAGGAGACAGTCTGTGTGTTATATTCTGTCAGTGAGGAGACAATCTGTGTGGTATATTCTGTCAGTGAGGAGACATTCTCTGGGATATATTCTGTCAGTGAGGAGACAGTCTGTGGGTTAAGTTCTGTCAGTGAGGAGACAGTCTGTGGGTTATATTCTGTCAGTGAGGAGACAATCTGTGGGTTATACTTTGTCAGAGAGGAGACATTCTGGGGGTTATATTCTGTCAGTGAGGAGACCATCTGTGGGTTATATTCTGTCAGTGAGGAGACAGTCTGTGCGTTATATTCTGTCAGTGAGGAGACAGTCAGTGGGTTGTATTCTGTCAGTGAGGAGGCAGTCTGTGGGTTATATTCTGTCAGTGAGGAGACAGTCTGTGGGTTATATGTTGTCAGTGAGCGGATTGTATGTGTGTTATATTCTGTCAGTGGGGGGAAAGACTGTGGGCTATATTCTGTCAGTGTGGGGACAGTCTGTGGGTTATATTCTGTCAGTGAGGGGCCAGTCTATGAGTTATATTCTGTCAGTGTGGGGACAGTCTGCGGGTTATATTCTGTCAGTTTGGGGCTCTCTGTGGGTTATATTCTGTCTGTGAGGAGACAATCTGTGGGATATATCCTGCCAGTGAGGAGACGATCTGTTGGATATATTCTGTCACTGAGGAGGCAGTCTGTGGGTTAAATTCTTTCAGTGGCGTAACAGTCTTTGAGTTATATTTTGTCAGTGAGGAAACAGTCTATGGGTTATATACTGTCAGTGTGGAGTCAGGCTGTGGCTTATATACTGCCAGTGAGGCGACAGACTGTGGGTTATATTCTGTCTATGTGGAGACAATTTTTTGGTTATATTTTTCATTGGGGGACTGTCTGTGGGTTATATTCTGTCAGAGTGGAGACAGTCTGTGGGTTATATTCTGTCATTGGGGGACTCTCTGTGGGTTATATTCCGTCAGTGTGGAGAAAGACTGTGGCCTAGAAATTCAGTGCCCTTAGCACCGATTTTGCGGCGCTAGAGGGCCTAGCGCTGCAATTGGCGCCGGTTCCTAATTTGCCTGGGGCCCTTCCGCGGCGGTAGACCGGTAGCGCTGCGCCGGCACCGATGACGTCATCGGTGTGCGCAGCGTCCCGGTTGCCGTGGTAACCCGGCCCCAAGCCGAAATTCAGTTGCGGCCGCCTCGCCAGTGGCAGCCGCAACTAAGACTCCGGCAAACGAGTGTTGCCGGAGTCTGCGCCGGCGCTTTAAGGAGGCGCGGCGGCCGGCCGCTTTCCCGCCGGCCGCCTGCCCGCAGCTCCCTCCCCGGACTTCTCCCCCCCGCCCCCCCGGAACAGATGCAAGCCCGGCACTTGTCCGAGGTGCCGGGCTCATTTTTGAAGAGGTTTGCGCGGGCCGCGGCCGGGTGCAGGCAGCTCCTCCTTAACGGAAGGAGGAGGCCTGCACTTCCCGAGCCTGCCGCACTGCAGCGGGCGCCGCAGCGCCGGAATAGCGCCGCAATGTGGCGCGTTGCGCCAGTTTTCAGGCGCTAAAACCCTTCAGTAGCGCCGGCAGCCGTTTGGGCGCGGCGCTACTGAATTTTTGGCGTGCGCAAAGGGACTTAGCGCCGGCGCTAACTTCCGGCGCTAAAGCCCTGGCGCTGCGCAAACTCAATTTCTAGGCCTGTGGGTTATATTCGCTAAGTGGGGGGACTGTCTGTGGGCTATATTCTGTCAGTGTGGAGACAGTCTGTGGCTTATATTCTGTCAATGGGGGGACAGTGTATAGGTTATATTCTGTCAGTGAGGTGCCAGTCTGTGGGTTATATTCTGTCAGTGTGGGGACGGTCAGTGGGTTATATTCTGTCAGTGAGGAAATAGTCTGCGGGTTATATTCTGTCAGTGAGGAGAGAATCTGTGGGTTAAATTCTGCCAGTGAGGTGACAATCTGTGTGTTATATTCTGTCAGTGAGGAGACAGTCTCTGGGATATATTCTGTCAGTGAGGAGACAGAATATAACCCACAGACTGTCTCCTCACTGACAGAATATAACCCACAGACTGTCAGTGAGGAGACAATCTGTGGGTTATGTTCTGTCAGTGAGGAGACAGTCGGTGGGTTATATTCTGTCAGTGAGGAGACAGCCTGTGTGTTATATTCCGTCAGTGTGGAGACAGACTGTGGGTTATATTCGTTCAGTGGGGGTACATTCTGTAGGTTATATTCTGTCAGTGGGGGGACTGATTGTGGGTTATATTCTGTCAGTGAGGAGACAATCTGAGTGTTATATTCTGTCGGTGAGGAGACCATCTGTGGGTTATATTCTGTCAGTGGGGGTCTGTCTGTGGTTCATATTCTGTCAATGAGGAGCCAGTCTGTGAGTTATATTCTGACAGTGAGGAGACATTCTGTTGGTTATAGTCTGTTGATGAGGAGACAGTGTGTGTGTTGTATTCTGTCAGTGATGAGGCAATCTGTGGGTTATATTCTGCAAGTGAGGAGACAATCTGTGGGTTATATTCTGTCAGTGAGGAGACATTCTGTGGGTTATATTCTGTCAGTGAGCAGAAAGTCTGTGGGTTATATTCTGTCAGTGAGGAGACAGTCTGTAGGTTATATTCATTCAGTGGGTGACCGTCTGTGGGTTATATTCTGCCAGTGAGGAGACAGTCTGTGGGATATATTCTGTCAGTGAGGGGACAGTCTGTGGGTTATATTCTGTCAGTGAGGAGACAGTCTGTGGGTTATATTCTGTCAGTGAGGAGACAGTCAGTGTGTTGTATTCTGTCAGTGAGGAGGCAGTCTGTGGGTTATATTCTGTCATTGAGGAGACAGTCTGTGGGTTATATTCTGTCAATGTGGAGACAGTGTGTGGGTTACATTCTGTCAGTGTGGAGACAGTCTGTGGGTTATATGTTGTCAGTGAGCAGACTGTCTGCGTGTTATACTCTGTCAGTGAGGAGACCTTCCGTGGGTGAAATTTTGACAGTGAGGAGACATTCAGTGGGTTATATCTTGTCATTGATGATACTGTCTGTGGGTTATACTCTGTCACTGTAGGGGAACAGTCTGTGGGTTATATTCTGTCAGTTTTGGGACAATCTGCGGCTTATATTTTGTCACTGAGGAAACATTCTGTGGGTTATATTCTGTCAGTGTGGAGACAGTATGTGGGTTATATTCTGTCAGTGAGGAGACAGTCTGTGGGATATATTCTGTCAGTGAGCAGACAGTCTGTGGGTTATATGCTGTCAGTGAGTGTTCAGTCTGTGGGTTATATTCTGTCAATGAGGAGACCAACGGTGGGTTATACTGTGTCAGGGAGGAGACAGTCTATGGTTTATATTCTATCAGTGGGGGGACTCTCTGTGGGCTATATTCTCTCAGTGTGGAGACAGTCTGTGGCTTATACTCTGTCATTTGGGGGACAGTGTGTAGGTTATATTCTGTCAGTGAGGGGCCAGTCTGCGGGTTATATTCTGGCAGTGAGGAGAGCGTCTGTGGGTTATATTCTGTCAGTGAGGAGACATTCTCTGGGATATATTCTGTCAGTGAGGAGACAGTCTGTGGGTTAAATTCTGTCAGTGAGGAGACAGTCTGTGGGTTATATTCTGTCAGTGAGGAGACAATCTGTGGGTTATACTTTGTCAGAGAGGAGACATTCTGGGGGTTATATTCTGTCAGTGAGGAGACCATCTGTGGGTTATATTCTGTCAGTGAGGAGACAGTCTGTGCGTTATATTCTGTCAGTGAGGAGACAGTCAGTGGGTTGTATTCTGTCAGTGAGGAGGCAGTCTGTGGGTTATATTCTGTCAGTGAGTAGATAGTCTGTTGGATATATTCTGTCAGTGAGGAGACAGACTGTGGGTTATATTCTGCCAGTGAGGAGACAGTCTGTGGGTTATATGTTGTCAGTGAGCGGATTGTATGTGTGTTATATTCTGTCAGTGGGGGGAAAGACTGTGGGCTATATTCTGTCAGTGTGGGGACAGTCTGTGGGTTATATTCTGTCAGTGAGGGGCCAGTCTGTGAGTTATATTCTGTCAGTGTGGGGACAGTCTGCGGGTTATATTCTGTCAGTTTGGGGCTCTCTGTGGGTTATATTCTGTCTTTGAGGAGACAATCTGTGGGTTATATCCTGCCAGTGAGGAGACGATCTGTTGGATATATTCTGTCACTGAGGAGGCAGTCTGTGGGTTATATTCTTTCAGTGGCGTAACAGTCTTTGAGTTATATTTTGTCAGTGAGGAAACAGTCTGTGGGTTATATACTGTCAGTGTGGAGTCAGGCTGTGGCTTATATACTGCCAGTGAGGCGACAGACTGTGGGTTATATTCTGTCTATGTGGAGACAATTTTTTGGTTATATTTTTCATTGGGGGACTGTCTGTGGGTTATATTCTGTCAGAGTGGAGACAGTCTGTGGGTTATATTCTGTCATTGGGGGACTCTCTGTGGGTTATATTCCGTCAGTGTGGAGAAAGACTGTGGCCTAGAAATTCAGTGCCCTTAGCACCGATTTTGCGGCGCTAGAGGGCCTAGCGCTGCAATTGGCGTCGGTTCCTAATTTGCCTGGGGCCCTTCCGCGGCGGTAGACCGGTAGCGCTGCGCCGGCACCGATGACGTCATCGGTGTGCGCAGCGTCCCGGTTGCCGTGGTAACCCGGCCCCAAGCCGAAATTCAGTTGCGGCCGCCTCGCCAGTGGCAGCCGCAACTAAGACTCCGGCAAACGAGTGTTGCCGGAGTCTGCGCCGGCGCTTTAAGGAGGCGCGGCGGCCGGCCGCTTTCCCGCCGGCCGCCTGCCAGCAGCTCCCTCCCCGGACTTCTCCCCCCCGCCCCCCCGGAACAGATGCAAGCCCAGCCTTTGTCCGAGGTGCCGGGCTCATTTTTGAAGAGATTTGCGCGGGCCGCGGCCGGGTGCAGGCAGCTCCTCCTTAACGGAAGGAGGAGGCCTGCACTTCCCGAGCCTGCCGCACCGCATCGGGCGCCGCAGCGCCGGAATAGCGCCGCAATGCGGCGCGTTGCGCCAGTTTTCAGGCGCTAAAAGCCTTCAGTAGCGCCGGCAGCCGTTTGGGCGCGGCGCTACTGAATTTTTGGCGCGCGCAAAGGGACTTAGCGCCGGCGCTAACTTCTGGCGCTAAAGCCCTGGCGCAGCGCAAACTCAATTTCTAGGCCTGTGGGTTATATTCGCTCAGTGGGGGGACTGTCTGTGGGCTATATTCTGTCAGTGTGGAGACAGTCTGTGGCTTATATTCTGTCAATGGGGGGACAGTGTGTAGGTTATATTCTGTCAGTGAGGTGCCAGTCTGTGGGTTATATTCTGTCGGTGTGGGGACAGTCAGTGGGTTATATTCTGTCAGTGAGGAAATAGTCTGCGGGTTATATTCTGCCAGTGAGGAGAGAATCTGTGGGTTAAATTCTGTCAGTGAGGTGACAGTCTGTGTGTTATATTCTGTCAGTGAGGAGACAATCTGTGTGTTATATTCTGTCAGTGAGGAGACAGTCTCTGGGATATATTCTGTCAGTGAGGAGACAGAATATAACCCACAGACTGTCTCCTCACTGACAGAATATAACCCACAGACTGTCAGTGAGGAGACAATCTGTGGGTTATGTTCTGTCAGTGAGGAGACAGTCGGTGGGTTATATTCTGTCAGTGAGGAGACAGCCTGTGTGTTATATTCCGTCAGTGTGGAGACAGACTGTGGGTTATATTCTGTCAGTGGGGGGACTGATTGTGGGTTATATTCTGTCAGTGAGGAGACAATCTGTGGGCTATATTCTGTCAGTGTGGAGACAATCTGAGTGTTATATTCTGTCAGTGAGGAGACCATCTGTGGGTTATATTCTGTCAGTGGGGCTCTGTCTGTGGTTCATATTCTGTCAGTGAGGAGCCAGTCTGTGAGTTATATTCTGACAGTGAGGAGACATTCTGTTGGTTATAGTCTGTTGATGAGGAGACAGTGTGTGTGTTGTATTCTGTCAGTGAGGAGGCAATCTGTGGGTTATATTCTGCAAGTGAGGAGACAATCTGTGGGTTATATTCTGTCAGTGAGGAGACATTCTGTGGGTTATATTCTGTCAGTGAGCAGAAAGTCTGTGGGTTACATTCTGTCAGTGAGGAGACAGTCTGTGGGTTATATTCATTCAGTGGGTGACCGTCTGTGGGTTATATTCTGCCAGTGAGGAGACAGTCTGTGGGATATATTCTGTCAGTGAGGGGACAGTCTGTGGGTTATATTCTGTCAGTGAGGAGGCAGTCTGTGGGTTATATTCTGTCAGTGAGGAGACAGTCTGTGGGCTATATTTCGTCAACGTGGAGACAATGTGTGAGTTATATTCCGTCAGTGAGGAGACATTCTGTGGGTTATATCTTGTCATTGTTGATACTGTCTGTGGGTTACATCGTGTCAGTGTAGGGGGACAGTCTGTGGGATATATTCTGTCAGTGAGCAGACAGTCTGTGGGTTATATGCTCTCAGTAAGTGTTCAGTCTGTGGGTTATATTCTGTCAGTGAGGAGACCATCTGTGGGTTATATTCAGTCAGTGAGGAGACATTCTTTGGGTTATATTCTCTCAGTGAGGAGACAGTCTGTGGGTTAAATTGTGTCAGTGAGGAGACAGTCTGTGGTTTATATTCTATCAGTGTGGGGACTGTCTGTGGGCTATATTATGTCAGTGTAGAGACAGTCTCTGACTTATATTCTGTCATTTGGGGACAGTGTGTAGGTTATATTCTGCCAGTGAGGGGCCAGTCTGTGGGTTATATTCTGTCAGTGTGGGGACAGTCGGTGGGGTATATTCTGTCAGTGTGGAGACAGTCTTTGGGTTATATTCTGACATTGAGCGAAGAGTCTGCGTGTTATATTCTGTCAGTGAGGAGAGAGTCTGTGGGTTAAATTCTGTCAGTAAGGTGACAGTCTGTGTGTTATATTCTGTCAGTGAGGAGACAATCTGTGTATTATATTCTGTCAGTGAGGAGACAGCCTGGAGGTTATATTCTGTCAGTGGGGGAATGGTCTGTGAGTTCTATTCTGTCAGTGTGGAGACATTCTGTGGTGTAAATTATGTCATTGCGGGAATGCCTGTGGGCTGTATTCTGTCAGTGAGGAGACAATCTGTGGGTTATATTCTGTCTGTGTGGAGACAGTCTGTGGGTTATATTCTGTCAGTGAGGAGACAATCTGTGGGTTATATTCTGTCAGTGAGGAGACATTCTGTGGGTTATGTCCTGTCAGTGAGGAGACTGTCTGTGGGTTATATGCTGTCAGTGAGGGGACATTCTGTGGGTTATATTCTGTCCGTGAAAAGTCCATCTGTGGGTTATATTCTGTCAGTGAGGAGGCAGTCTGTGCATTATATTCTGTCAGTGAGGAGACAGTCAGTGGGTGGTATTCTGTCAGTGAGGAGAGAGTCTGTTGGATATATTCTGTCAGTGAGGAGACAGTCTGTGGATTGTATTCTGTCAGTGAGGAGACATTCTGTGGGTTATGTTCTGTCAGTGGGATGACCGACTGTCGGTTATACTCTGCCAGTGAGGAGATAGTCTGTGGGTTATATGTTGTCTGTGGGCGGACTGTCTGTGTGTTATATTCTGCCAGTGAATGGCCATTCTGTGGGTTATATTCTGTCAGTGTGGGGACAGTCGGTGGGATATATTCTGTCAGTTTGGAGACAGTCTTTGGGTTATATTCTGACATTGAGCAAAGAATCTGCGTGTTATATTCTGTCAGTGAGGAGAGAGTCTGTGGGTTAAATTCTGTCAGTAAGGTGACAGTCTGTGTGTTATATTCTGTCAGTGAGGAGACAATCTGTGTATTATATTCTGTCAGTGAGGAGACCATCCGTGGGTTATATTTTGACAGTGAGGAGACATTCCGTGTGTAATATTCCATCAGTGAGGAGACATTCAGTGGGTTATACCTTGTCATTGATGATACTGTTTGTGGGTTATATTCTGTCAGTGTAGGGGGACAGTCTGTGGGTTATATTCTGTCAGTTTTGGGACAATCTGCGGCTTATATTCTGTCACTGAGGAAACATTCTGTGGGTTATATTCTGTCAGTTTGGAGGCAGTATGTTGGTTATATTCTGTCAGTGAGGAGACAGTATGTGGGTTATATTCTGTCAGTGGCGGGCAAATCTGTGGGTTATATTCTGTCAGTGTGGAGACAGTCTGTGGGTTATATGCTGTCAGTGAGTGTTCAGTCTGTGGGTTATATTCTGTCAGTGAGGAGACCAACTGTGGGTTATATTGTGTCAGGGAGGAGACAGTCTGTGGTTTATATTCTATCAGTGGGGGGACTGTCTGTGGGCTATATTCTGTCAGTGTGGAGACAGTCTGTGGCTTATACTCTGTCATTTGGGGGACAGTGTGTAGGTTATATTCTGTCAGTGGGTGGCCATTCTGTGGGTTATATTCTGTCAGTGTGGGGACAGTCTGTGTGTTATATTCTGTCAGTGTGGAGACAATCTGTGGGTTATATTCTGTCAGTGAGGAGAGAGTCTGCGGGTTATATTCTGTCAGTGAGGAGAGAGACTGTGGGTTAAATTCTGTCAGTGAGGAGACAGTCTGTGTGTTATATTCTGTCAGTGAGGAGACAATCTGTGTGTTATATTCTGTCAGTGAGGAGACAAGCTGTGGGTTATATTCTGTCAGTTTAGGGGGTCAGTCTGTGCTGATATTCTGACAGTGAGTGGACAGTCTGGGTTATATTCTGTCAGTGAGGAGACGGTCTGTTGGTTAAATTCTGTCAGTGGGTGTCTGTCTGTGGGTTATATTCTGTCAGTGAGGAGACAGTCTGCAGGTTATATTCTGTCAGTCAGGAGACATTCTGTGGGTTATAGTCTGTCGGTGAGGTGACAGTCTGTGGGTTATATGCTGTCAGTGAGGGGGCCGTCTGTGGGTTATATTCTCTCAGTGAGGAGACCATCTGTGGGTTATATTCTGTCAGTGAGGAGACAGTCTGCAGGTTATATTCTGTCGGTGAGGAGACATTCTGTGGGTTATAGTCTGTCAGTGAGGAGACATTCTGTGGGTTATATGCTGTCAGTGAGGAGGCCATCTTTGGGTTATATTCTATCAGTGTGGGGACAGTCTGTGGGTTATATTCTGTCACTGTCGGGGGATTGCCTGTGGGATATATTCCTTCAGTGAGTGAGGAGACAGTCTGTGGGTTATATTATGTCTGTGAGGAGACAGACTGTGGGATAAATTCTGTCAGTGAGTGAGGGGACAGTCTGTGGGTTATATTCTGTCAGTGAAGAGATATTCTGTTGGTTATATTCTGTCAGTGAGGAGGCAGTCTGTGGGTAATATTGATTCAGTGAGTGAGGGGACTGTCTGTGGGTTATATTCTGTGAGTGTGGAGACATTCTGTGGGTTGTGTTCTGTCATTGAGGAGACAGTCTGTGGGTCATATTCTGTCAATGTGGAGACATTCTGTGGGTTATGTTCTGTCAGTGTGGAGACAGTCTTTGGGTTATATTCTGTCAGTGAGCAAAGAGTCTGCGTGTTATATTCTGTCAGTGAGGAGAGAGTCTGTGGGTTAAATTCTGTCAGTAAGGTGACAGTCTGTGTGTTATATTCTGTCAGTGAGGAGACAATCTGTGTGTTATATTCTGTCAGTGAGGAGACAGTCTCTGGGATATATTCTGTCAGTGAGCAGACTGTCTGCGTGTTATACTCTGTCAGTGAGGAGACCATCCGTGGGTTATATTTTGACAGTGAGGAGACATTCCGTGGGTTATATCTTGTCATTGTTGATACTGTCTGTGGGTTATATTCTGTCAGTGTAGGGGGACAGTCTGTGGGTTATATTCTGTCAGTTTGGGGACAATCTGCGGCTTATATTCTGTCAGTGAGGAGACAGAATGTGGGTTATATTCTGTCAGTGGCGGGCAAGTCTGTGGGTTATATTCTGTCAGTGAGGAGACAGTCTATGGGTTATATTCTGTCAGTGAGGAGAGAGTCTGCGGGTTATATTCTGGCAGTGAGGAGAGAGTCTGTGGGTTAAATTCTGTCAGTGAGGAGACAGTCTGTATGTTATTTTCTGTCAGTGAGGAGACAATCTGTGTGTTATATTCTGTCAGTGAGGAGACATTCTCTGGGATATATTCTGTCAGTGAGGAGACAGTCTGTGGGTTAAATTCTGTCAGTGAGGAGACAGTCTGTGGGTTATATTCTGTCAGTGAGGAGACAATCTGTGGGTTATATTTTGTCAGTGAGGAGACATTCTGGGGGTTATGTTCTGTCAGTGAGGAGACAGTCTGTGCCTTATATGCTGTCAGTGAGGGTCATTCTGTGGGTTATATTCTGTCAGTGAGGAGACCATCTGTGGGTTATATTCTGTCAGTGAGGAGACAGTCTGTGCGTTATATTCTGTCAGTGACGAGACAGTCAGTGGGTTGTATTCTGTCAGTGAGGAGGCAGTCTGTGGGTTATATTCTGTCAGTGAGTAGATAGTCTGTTGGATATATTCTGTCAGTGAGGAGACAGACTGTGGGTTATATTCTGCCAGTGAGGAGACAGTCTGTGGGTTATATGTTGTCAGTGAGCGGATTGTATGTGTGTTATATTCTGTCAGTGGGGGGAAAGACTGTGGGCTATATTCTGTCAGTGAGGGGACAGTCTGTGGGTTATATTCTGTCAGTGAGGGGCCAGTCTGTGAGTTATATTCTGTCAGTGTGGGGACAGTCTGTGGGTTATATTGTGTCAGTTTGGGGCTCTCTGTGGGTTATATTCTGTCTGTGAGGAGACAATCTGTGGGTTATATCCTGCCAGTGAGGAGACGATCTGTTGGATATATTCTGTCACTGAGGAGGCAGTCTGTGGGTTATATTCTTTCAGTGGCGTAACAGTCTTTGAGTTATATTTTGTCAGTGAGGAAACAGTCTGTGGGTTATATACTGTCAGTGTGGAGTCAGGCTGTGGATTATATACTGCCAGTGAGGCGACAGACTGTGGGTTATATTCTGTCTATGTGGAGACAATTTTTTGGTTATATATTTCATTGGGGGACTGTCTGTGGGTTATATTCTGTCAGAGTGGAGACAGTCTGTGGGTTATATTCTGTCATTGGGGGACTCTCTGTGGGTTATATTCCGTCAGTGTGGAGAAAGACTGTTGGTTATATTCGCTAAGTTGGGGGACTGTCTGTGGGCTATATTCTGTCCGTGTGGAGACAGTCTGTGGCTTATATTCTGTCATTTGGGGGACAGTGTGTAGGTTATATTCTGTCAGTGAGGTGCCAGTCTGTGGGTTATATTCTGTCAGTGTGGGGACAGTCAGTGGGTTATATTCTGTCAGTGAGGAAATAGTCTGCGGGTTATATTCTGTCAGTGAGGAGAGAATCTGTGGGTTAAATTCAGTCAGTGAGGTGACAGTCTGTGTGTTATATTCTGTCAGTGAGGAGACATTCTGTGGGTTATGTACTGTCAGTGAGGAGACAGTCGGTGGGTTATATTCTGTCAGTGAGGAGACAGCCTGTGGGTTATATTCCGTCAGTGTGGAGGCAGACTGTGGGTTATATTCGTTCAGTGGGGGTACATTCTGTAGGTTATATTCTGTCAGTGGGGGAACTGATTGTGGGTTATATTCTGTCAGTGAGGAGACAATCTGTGGGTTATATTCTGTCAGTGTGGAGACAATCTGAGGGTTATATTCTGTCAGTGGGGGTCTGTCTGTGGGTCATATTCTGTCAGTGAAGAGCCAGTCTGTGGGTTATATTCTGTCAGTGAGCAGAAAGTCTGTGTATTATATTCTGTCAGTGAGGAGACAGCCTGTGGGTTATATGCTGTCAGTGAGCAGACAGCTTAGGGGTTATATTCTGTCAGTGGGGGAATGGTCTGTGAGTTCTATTCTGTCAGTGTGGAGACATTCTGTGGTGTAAATTATGTCATTGGGGGAATGCCTGTGGGTTGTATTCTGTCAGTGAGGAGACAATCTGTGGGTTATATTCTGTCCGTGTGGAGACAGTCTGTGGGTTATACTCTGTCAGTGAGGAGACAATCTGTGGGTTATATTCTGTCAGTGAGGAGACATTCTGTGGGTTATGTTCTGTCAGTGAGGAGACTGTCTGTGGGTTATATGCTGTCAGTGAGGGGACATTCTGTGGGTTATATTCTGTCATTGGGGTGACCGACTGTCGGTTATACTCTGCCAGTGAGGAGACAGTCTGTGGGTTATATGTTGTCTGTGGGCGGACTGTCTGTGTGTTATATTCTGTCAGTGTGGGGACATTCTGTGGGTTATATTCTGTCAGTGAGGAGACATTCTGTGGGTTATGTTCTGTCAGTGAGGAGAGAGTCTGTGGGTTATATGCTGTCAGTGAGGGGACATTCTGTCGGCTATATTCTGTCAGTGAAAAGACCATCTGTGGGTTATATTCTGTCAGTGAGGAGGCAGTCAGTGGGTGGTATTCTGTCAGTGAGGAGGCAGTCTGTGGGTTATATTCTGTCAATGAGGAGAGAGTCTGTTGGATATATTCTGTCAGTGAGGAGACAGTCTGTGGATTGTATTCTGTCAGTGAGGAGACAGTCTGTGGGTTATATGTTGTCAGTGGGCGGACTGTCTGTGTGTTATATTCTGTCAGTGGGGGGACAGTCTGTGGGCTATATTCTGTCAGTGTGGGGACAGTCTGTGGGTTATATTCTCTCAGTGAGGAGGCAGTCTGTGGGTTATATTCTGTCAGTGAGCGGACAGTCTGTTGGATATATTCTGTCAGTGACGAGACAGTCTTTGGTTTTATTCTGTCAGTGAGGAGACAGTCTGTGGGTTATATTCTGTCATTGAGGAGATAGTCTGTGGGTTATATTCTGTCAATGTGGAGACAGTGTGTGGGTTATATGTTGTCAGTGAGCAGACTGTCTGCGTGTTATACTCTGTCAGTGAGGAGACCATCCGTGGGTTATATTTTGACAGTGAGGAGACATTCAGTGGGTTATATCTTGTCATTGATGATACTGCCTGTGGGTTATATTCTGTCAGTGTAGGGGGACAGTCTGTGGGTTATATTCTGTCAGTTTTGGGACAATCTGCGGCTTATGTTCTGTCACTGAGGAAACATTCTGTGGGTTATATTCTGTCAGTGTGGAGACAGTATGTTGGTTATATTCTGTCAGTGAGGAGACAGTATGTAGTTTATATTCTGTCAGTGGCGGGCAAATCTGTGGGTTATATTCTGTCAGTGAGCAGACAGTCTGTGGGTTATATGCTGTCAGTTAGTGTTCAGTCTGTGGGTTATATGCTGTCAGTTAGTGTTCAATCTGTGGTTTATATTCTATCAGTGGGGGGACAGTGTGTAGGTTATATTCTGTCAGTGAGGGGCCATTCTGTGGGTTATATTCTGTCAGTGTGGGGATAGTCTGTGTGTTATATTCTGTCAGTGTGGAGACAATCTGTGGGTTATATTCTGTCAGTGAGGAGAGAGTCTGCGGGTTATATTCTGTCAGTGAGGAGAGAGACTGTGGGTTAAATTCTGTCAGTGAGGAGACAGTCTGTGTGTTATATTCTGTCAGTGAGGAGACAATCTGTGTGTTATATTCTGTCAGTGAGGAGACATTCTCTGGGATATATTCTGTCAGTGAGGAGACAGTCTGTGGGTCAAATTCTACCAGTGAGGAGACAGTCTGTAGGTTATATTCTGTCAGTGAGGAGACAATCTGTGGGTTATGTTCTGTCAGTGAGGTGACAGTCTGTGCGTTATATGCTGTCAGTGAGGGTCATTCTGTGGGTTATATTCTGTCAGTGAGGAGACCATCTGTGGGTTATATTCTGTCAGTGAGGAAACAGTCTGTGCGTTATATTCTGTCAGTGAGGAGACAGTCAGTGGGTTGTATTCTGTCAGTGAGGAGGCAGTCTGTGGGTTATATTCTGTCAGTGAGTAGACAGTCTGTTGGATATATTCTGTCAGTGAGGAGACAGACTGTGGGTTATATTCTGCCAGTGAGGAGACAGTCTGTGGGTTATATGTTGTCAGTGAGCGGATTGTCTATGTGTTATATCCTGTCAGTGGGGGGAAAGACTGTGGGCTATATTCTGTCAGTGTGGGGACAGTCTGTGGGTTATATTCTGTCAGTGAGGGGCCAGTCTGTGAGTTATATTCTGTCAGTGTGGGGACAGTCTGTGGTTTATATTCTGTCTGTGAGGAGACAATCTGTTGGATATATTCTGTCACTGAGGAGGCAGTCTGTGGGTTATATTCTGTCAGTGAGGAGGCAGTCTGTGGGTTATATACTGTCAGCGTGGAGTCAGGCTGTGGATTATATACTGCCAGTGAGGCGACAGACTGTGGGTTATATTATGTCAATGTGGAGACAATTTTTTGGTTATATTTTTCATTGGGGGACTGTCTGTGGGTAATATTCTGTCAGAGTGGAGACCGTCTGTGGGTTATATTCTGTCATTGGGGGACTTTCTGTGGGTTATATTCCGTCAGTGTGGCGAAAGACTGTGGGTTATATTCGCTAAGTGGGGGGACTGTCTGTGGTGTATATTCTGTCAGTGTGGAGACAGTCTGTGGCTTATATTCTGTCATTTGGGGGGCAGTGTGTAGGTTATATTCTGTCAGTGAGGTGCCAGTCCGTGGGTTATATTCTGTCATTGTGGAGACAGTCTGCGGGTTATATTCTGTCAGTGAGGAGAGAATCTGTGGGTTAAATTCTGTCAGTGAGGTTACAGTCTGTGGGTTATATTCTGTCAGTGAGGAGACAATCTGTGTGTTATATTCTGTTAGTGAGGATACAGTCTCTGGGATATGTTCTGTCTGCGAGGAGAAAGAATATAACCCACAGACTGTCAGTGAGGAGACAATCTGTAGGTTATATTCTGTCAGTGAGGAGACAATCTGTGGGTGATATTCTGTCAGTGTGGAGACAATCTGAGGGTTATATTCTGTGAGTGAGGAGACCATCTGTGGGTTATATTCTGTCAGTGAGGAGCCTGTCTGTGAGTTATATTCTGACAGTGAGGAGACATTCTGTTGGTTATAGTCTGTTGGTGAGGAGACAGTCTGTGGGATATATTCTGTCAGTGAGGAGACAGTCTGTGGGATATATTCTGTCAGTGAGGGGACAGTCTGTGGGTTATATTCTGTCATTGAGGAGACAGTCTGTGGGTTATATTCTGTCAACGTGGAGACAATGTGTGGGTTATATTCCGTCAGTGAGGAGAAATTCTGTGGGTTATATCTTGTCATTGTTGATACTGTCTGTGGGTTACATCATGTCAGTGTAGGGGGACAGTCTGTGGGTTATATTCTGTCAATAAGGAAACAGTCTGTGGATAATATTCAGACAGTGAGTGAGGGGACAGTCTGTGTGTTATATTCTGTCAGTTTGGGGACAATCTGCGGCTTATATTCTGTCACTGAGGAAAGATTCCGTGGGTTATATTCCGTCAGTGAGGGACAGTCTGTGGGTAATATTCTGTCAGTAAGGAAACAGTCTGTGGGTAATATTCAGACAGTGAGTGAGGGGACAGTCTGTGTGTTATATTCTGTCAGTTTGGGGACAATCTGCGGCTTATATTCTGTCACTGAGGAAAGATTCTGTGGGTTATATTCCGTCAGTGTGGGGACAGTCTGTGGGTAATATTCTGTCAGTGAGGAGACTATCTGTGAGTTATATTCTGTCAGTGGTGGGACAATCTGTGGGTTATATTCTGTCAGTGTGGAGAGAGTCTGTGGGCTATATTCTGTCAGTGAGGATACATTCTGTGGGATATATTTTGTCAGTGAGCAGACAGTCTGTGGGTTATATGCTGTCAGTGAGTGTTCAGTCTGTGGGTTATATTCTGTCAGTGAGTAAACATTCTGTGGTTTATATTCTATCAGCAGGGGCCAGTCTGTGGGCTATATTCTGTCAGTGAGGAGACAGTCTGTGGGATATATTCTGTCAGTGACCAGACAGTCTGTGGGTTATATGCTATCAGTGAGTGTTCAGTCTGTGGGTTATATTCTGTCAGTGAGGAGACCATCTGTGGGTTATATTCAGTCATTGAGGAGACAGTCTTTGGGTTATATTCTCTCGGTGAGGAGACAGTCTGTGGGTTATATTGTGTCAGTGAGGAGACAGTCTGTGGTTTATATTCTATCAGTGTTGGGACTGTCTGTGGGCTATATTCTGTCAGTGTGGAGACAGTCTGTGGCTTATACTCTGTCATTTGGGGGACAGTGTGTAGGTTATATTCTGTCAGTGAGGGGCCAGTCTGTGGGCTATATTCTGTCAGTGTGGGAACAGTCTGTGTGTTATATTCTGTCAGTGTGGAGACATTCTGTGGTTTATATTCTATCAGTGGGGGGACTGTCTGTGGGCTATATTCTGTCAGTGTGGAGACAGTCTGTGGCTTATATTCTGTCATTTGGGGGACATTGTTTAGGTTATATTCTGTCAGTGAGGTGCCAGCCTGTTGGTTATATTCTGTCAGTGTGGAGACAGTCTGTGGGTTATATTCTTTCAGTGAGGAAATAGTCTGCGGGTTATATTCTGTCAGTGAGGAGAGAATCTGTGGGTTAAACTCTGTCAGTGAGGTGACAGTCTGTGTGTTATATTTTGTCAGTGAGGAGACAGTCGGTGGGTTATATTCTGTCAGTGAGGAGACAGTCTGTGGGTTATATTCTTTCAGTGAGGAAATAGTCTGCGGGTTATATTCTGTCAGTGAGGAGACAATCTGTGGGTTATATTCTGTCAGTGAGGAGACCATCTGTGGGTTATATTCTGTCAGTGAGGAAACAGTCTGTGCGTTATATTCTGTCAGTGAGGAGACAGTCAGTGGGTTGTATTCTGTCAGTGAGGAGGCAGTCTGTGGGTTATATTCTGTCAGTGAGTAGACAGTCTGTTGGATATATTC
This sequence comes from Somniosus microcephalus, assembly GCF_052327205.1. Classification (NCBI taxonomy): domain Eukaryota; kingdom Metazoa; phylum Chordata; class Chondrichthyes; order Squaliformes; family Somniosidae; genus Somniosus; species Somniosus microcephalus. Next base: position 343,412,351 of record NC_140987.1, read on the forward strand.
TGTCAGTGAGGAGACAGACTGTGGGTTATATTCTGCCAGTGAGGAGACAGTCTGTGGGTTATATGTTGTCAGTGAGCGGATTGTCTATGTGTTATATCCTGTCAGTGGGGGGAAAGACTGTGGGCTATATTCTGTCAGTGTGGGGACAGTCTGTGGGTTATATTCTGTCAGTGAGGGGCCAGTCTGTGAGTTATATTCTGTCAGTGTGGGGACAGTCTGTGGTTTATATTCTGTCTGTGAGGAGACAATCTGTTGGATATATTCTGTCACTGAGGAGGCAGTCTGTGGGTTATATTCTGTCAGTGAGGAGGCAGTCTGTGGGTTATATACTGTCAGCGTGGAGTCAGGCTGTGGATTATATACTGCCAGTGAGGCGACAGACTGTGGGTTATATTATGTCAATGTGGAGACAATTTTTTGGTTATATTTTTCATTGGGGGACTGTCTGTGGGTAATATTCTGTCAGAGTGGAGACCGTCTGTGGGTTATATTCTGTCATTGGGGGACTTTCTGTGGGTTATATTCCGTCAGTGTGGCGAAAGACTGTGGGTTATATTCGCTAAGTGGGGGGACTGTCTGTGGTGTATATTCTGTCAGTGTGGAGACAGTCTGTGGCTTATATTCTGTCATTTGGGGGGCAGTGTGTAGGTTATATTCTGTCAGTGAGGTGCCAGTCCGTGGGTTATATTCTGTCATTGTGGAGACAGTCTGCGGGTTATATTCTGTCAGTGAGGAGAGAATCTGTGGGTTAAATTCTGTCAGTGAGGTTACAGTCTGTGGGTTATATTCTGTCAGTGAGGAGACAATCTGTGTGTTATATTCTGTTAGTGAGGATACAGTCTCTGGGATATGTTCTGTCTGCGAGGAGAAAGAATATAACCCACAGACTGTCAGTGAGGAGACAATCTGTAGGTTATATTCTGTCAGTGAGGAGACAATCTGTGGGTGATATTCTGTCAGTGTGGAGACAATCTGAGGGTTATATTCTGTGAGTGAGGAGACCATCTGTGGGTTATATTCTGTCAGTGAGGAGCCTGTCTGTGAGTTATATTCTGACAGTGAGGAGACATTCTGTTGGTTATAGTCTGTTGGTGAGGAGACAGTCTGTGGGATATATTCTGTCAGTGAGGAGACAGTCTGTGGGATATATTCTGTCAGTGAGGGGACAGTCTGTGGGTTATATTCTGTCATTGAGGAGACAGTCTGTGGGTTATATTCTGTCAACGTGGAGACAATGTGTGGGTTATATTCCGTCAGTGAGGAGAAATTCTGTGGGTTATATCTTGTCATTGTTGATACTGTCTGTGGGTTACATCATGTCAGTGTAGGGGGACAGTCTGTGGGTTATATTCTGTCAATAAGGAAACAGTCTGTGGATAATATTCAGACAGTGAGTGAGGGGACAGTCTGTGTGTTATATTCTGTCAGTTTGGGGACAATCTGCGGCTTATATTCTGTCACTGAGGAAAGATTCCGTGGGTTATATTCCGTCAGTGAGGGACAGTCTGTGGGTAATATTCTGTCAGTAAGGAAACAGTCTGTGGGTAATATTCAGACAGTGAGTGAGGGGACAGTCTGTGTGTTATATTCTGTCAGTTTGGGGACAATCTGCGGCTTATATTCTGTCACTGAGGAAAGATTCTGTGGGTTATATTCCGTCAGTGTGGGGACAGTCTGTGGGTAATATTCTGTCAGTGAGGAGACTATCTGTGAGTTATATTCTGTCAGTGGTGGGACAATCTGTGGGTTATATTCTGTCAGTGTGGAGAGAGTCTGTGGGCTATATTCTGTCAGTGAGGATACATTCTGTGGGATATATTTTGTCAGTGAGCAGACAGTCTGTGGGTTATATGCTGTCAGTGAGTGTTCAGTCTGTGGGTTATATTCTGTCAGTGAGTAAACATTCTGTGGTTTATATTCTATCAGCAGGGGCCAGTCTGTGGGCTATATTCTGTCAGTGAGGAGACAGTCTGTGGGATATATTCTGTCAGTGACCAGACAGTCTGTGGGTTATATGCTATCAGTGAGTGTTCAGTCTGTGGGTTATATTCTGTCAGTGAGGAGACCATCTGTGGGTTATATTCAGTCATTGAGGAGACAGTCTTTGGGTTATATTCTCTCGGTGAGGAGACAGTCTGTGGGTTATATTGTGTCAGTGAGGAGACAGTCTGTGGTTTATATTCTATCAGTGTTGGGACTGTCTGTGGGCTATATTCTGTCAGTGTGGAGACAGTCTGTGGCTTATACTCTGTCATTTGGGGGACAGTGTGTAGGTTATATTCTGTCAGTGAGGGGCCAGTCTGTGGGCTATATTCTGTCAGTGTGGGAACAGTCTGTGTGTTATATTCTGTCAGTGTGGAGACATTCTGTGGTTTATATTCTATCAGTGGGGGGACTGTCTGTGGGCTATATTCTGTCAGTGTGGAGACAGTCTGTGGCTTATATTCTGTCATTTGGGGGACATTGTTTAGGTTATATTCTGTCAGTGAGGTGCCAGCCTGTTGGTTATATTCTGTCAGTGTGGAGACAGTCTGTGGGTTATATTCTTTCAGTGAGGAAATAGTCTGCGGGTTATATTCTGTCAGTGAGGAGAGAATCTGTGGGTTAAACTCTGTCAGTGAGGTGACAGTCTGTGTGTTATATTCTGTCAGTGAGGAGACAGTTGGTGGGTTATATTCTGTCAGTGAGGAGACAGTCTGTGGGTTATATTCTTTCAGTGAGGAAATAGTCTGCGGGTTATATTCTGTCAGTGAGGAGACAATCTGTGGGTTATATTCTGTCAGTGAGGAGACATTCTGTGGGTTATGTTCTGTCAGTGAGGAGACAGTCGGTGGGTTATATTCTGTCAGTGAGGAGACAGTCTGTGGGTTATATTTGTTCAGTGGGGGTACAGTCTGTAGGTTATATTCTGTCAGTAGGGGGACTGATTGTGGGTTATATTCTGTCAGTGAGGAGACAATCTGTGGGTTATATTCTGTCAGTGTGGAGACAATCTGAGGGTTATATTCTGTCAGTGAGGAGACCATCACTGTGGTCTGTCAGTGGGGGCCTGTCTGTGGGTCATATTCTGTCAGTGAGGAGACATTCTGTTGGTTATAGTCTGTCGGTGAGGAGACTGTTTGTGGGTTATATTCTGTAAGTGGGGGGACAGTCTATGGGTTATATTCTGCCAGTGAGGAGATATTCTGTGAGTCATATCCTGTCAGTGAGGAGACAGTCTGTGGGTTGTATCCTGTCATTGAGGAGACAATCTGTGCGTTATATTCTGCCAGTGAGGAGACAATCTGTGGGTTATATTCTGTCAGTGAGGAGACATTCTGTGGGTTATATTCTGTCAGTGAGCAGAAAGTCTGTGGGTTATATTCTGTCAGTGAGGAGACAGTCTGTGGGTTATATTCTTTCAGTGGGTGCCCGTCTGTGGGTTATATTCTGTCAATGTGGAGACAATGTGTGGGTTATATTCCGTCAGTGAGGAGACATTCTGTGGGTTATATCTTGTCATTGTTGATACTGTCTGTGGGTTACATCGTGTCAGTGTAGGGGGACAGTCTGTGGGTTATATTCTGTCAGTAAGGAAACAGTCTGTGGTGTATGTGCCTTTAAGAGCCCCTGTGTACTGTAATGCCGGTAATGGCCACTCGGGCTATATAAGCCTGTATAGTGTCTTGTATCTGTTAGTTCACCTCCAGACTTTGTTCAGTAAACACCTGTGAAACCAACTCCTGCATCCCGTGTCTCCATTAACACACGGACACAACAGTGGCGACGAATTGGAAACGGACTTACCTGCAATTCGGCAGCACCTCAAGGAGATCGATTCCTCAGACGGAAGTCGAATTAAAACATGAAAGAAAAAAAAAACTGTTGTTTCACCAGCTAGCCGAGCTGGTGTCAGGTACTGTGATAATCCTTCCTGGGCGGCGGGCTGGCGCTCCATCGGCTGGCTCTACAGCGGGGCCAAGCAGCGAAGGCGGAGGCAAACAGAGACAGAGAGGGGGAGCACTCGGTGGACGGCCGGCGCTGCAAAGCAGGTCGGCGTTCGGACCAAGCAGAGGGAGGGAAAAGTCCCAGAGATTCCAGCGGGAACGAGTCTCAACCTATTGAAAAAAAAAAATCTATATAAATAAAAAGCCACGGCAAACAGCGTTGTCAGCAGCAGCAGCGGCGGGAAAGCACGGGAAGCGCCATTTTTTTCTGCAGGGAAGAAAGGAAAGCGCGGGAGGCACCATTTCTTTTTTCAGGATGCCTAAGGCTGGCAATATTAATGCTTTCGATAGCGATATAGAGGATTGGACCACATATGTGGAAAGAGTGGAGGTATATTGCACAGCAAATGAAATAGAAAATGATAAAAAGGCATCAGTACTTCTAAATCTAATGGGCGCAAGGAGATACGGGCTGTTACGAAACTTAATCACTCCAGCCAATCCAAAGGACAAGAATTTTAAGGAGATTGTTGATACCCTACAGGAGCACTTAAACCCAACACCGCTGCTGATAGCTGAACGATTCAAATTCTTCAAGAGGAATCAGCACAAGAATGAAAGTAACGCTGATTACCTCACCGAATTAAGGAAGCTATCAAAGCACTGCCAATTCAGGTCAGGACTGGCAGATTCTCTTCGAGACAAATTCGTCTGCGGTCTCCTAAGTGAACGAACACAGAAAAGGCTACTTTCTGAGAAAGATTTGACACTAGACAAGGCTTTCAGTATGGCTGCATCATACAAAGCAGCCGCAAGAGGAGCTGCAGAGATACAGCAAAAGCCACAGGACTTTGGCACCCATGAAATGACACAGGGTTTCGAGAGATGTTATTGCTGCGGCAGATCCACCCATGACCAGAGGGACTGCTGGTTCAAGGACAAAGCATGCAGGCAATGCGGAAAGATTGGACACATTGCACGTGTATGCCGATCTGGAAAAAAAAAATCCATGGACAGGGAAAAAATCAATAAGGAAAAGTACAGAAAGGTACAAATGATGACGGACAGTAGCTCCGAAGACCAGAAGAGCGATAGCAACTCCGGAAACAAGAGACTAAGCTGTCTCAAATTACATAATGTAATTGCCAAAGAAGATTACCAGACCATTTAGGTTACCCTCACGATAGCGGGGTCCCCAGTTAAAATGGAGCTAGATACAGGATCAGCTCTGACCGTCATAAGTCGACGGGATTACGAGCGGCTATTTCCGCATATACCTTTGAAAGACACATCCATTATCTTGAAAACATATACGGGGCAGAAAGTATACCCCAGAGGGAAAATAAGGGTGCCTGTTGTATACAACGGCAAGGAAATACAGAGGTTGTATTTATACGTTCTGCAAGATGGTGGTCCACCGCTGTTGGGACGTGAATGGATCAGGAAGGTACGTTTAGACTGGCACGTCATTCAGGCACTGACGGTGACCAGTAAGAAAAAAAATGATGATGACGTCATACCTGAACGATTAAAAGACATCTTGGCCAACGCCAAGGAAGTGTTTCAACAGGAACTAGGAACCTTGAAAGGCGTCACCGCCTCAATAAAAGTGGAAGATGCGGCAATTCCCAAGTTTTTTAAGGCAAGACCGGTGCCATACGCAATTCGTCCAGCAGTCGAGGCAGAGCTGGAGAATTTGGAAAAGGCAGGCGTGTTATCCAAGATAGATTGGAGCGAGTGGGCAACACCCATCGTCCCGGTCATGAAGAAAACGTTGAATAATGATAAGTCTGAAGAACAGAGAAAAATTCGCATCTGTGGGGACTTCAAGTAAACCCGGTCCTTCACATGGTGCAGTATCCTCTTCCGAGGATAGAAGATATTTTCGCCTCACTATCCGGAGGGAAACGTTTCACCAAAATTGACTTGGCACAGGCACATCTACAGATGGAGGTTGAAGAGGCCTCTAAAAAGTATCTCACGATAAATACACACAAAGGCCTGTACCAGTACAATTGACTGGTTTTCGGAGTAGCATCAGCTCCAGCTATCTGGCAAAGAGCTATGGAGCAAGTCCTCCAAGTGATTCCGGGGACTCAATGCTACCTAGACGACATCCTTGTAACAGGAGAAAACAACAATGAGCACCTTGCCAATTTGGAGCAGGTGCTCACTAGGCTGAGAGAACGGGGCCTACGAGCAAATCGCCCCAAGTGCAAATTTTTCCAGAAACAAATATCATATTGTGGCCACATAATTAACAAGGAAGGGTTGCATAAGTCACCTGAAAAAATTGAAGCGGTCATAAAAGCCCCAGCACCTGAAAATGTCTCACAATTAAGGTAGTTCCTGGGATTGATAAATTACTATCATAAATTTTTACCGAACTTGTCAACTCTTCTGCACCCTCTTAACGAACTGCTACAAACGGGAGTAATCTGGAAATGGAGCGAAGACTGTAAACGTGCCTTCCATAAATGCAAAGGCTTGATCACGTCCAAGGAAGTGTTGGCTCATTACAACCCATCACTGCCAATCAGACTGGCGTGCGATGCATCCCCTTACGGCGTAGGAGCAGTATTATCGCATAGATTCCCTGATGGCTCGGAGTGACTGATAGCTTTTGCGTCACGCTCATTGAACTCAGCTGAGTGTAACTATGCCCAGATCGACAGGGAAGCACTCAGCCTGGTATGGGGAGTGAAGAAATTCAACCATTACCTACACGGACAAAAATTTACCTTGTTAACTGACCATCAACCCCTCGTCTCCATATTCAACCCTAAAAAGGGTGTTCCCATTATGACAGCGCAAAGGCTACAGAGGTGGTCCCTTTTCCTAGGGGCACACTAATATGACATAGAATACAAAGGATCAAAACAGCATGGGAATGCTGACGGTTTATCGCTCCTACCGTTGCCAACGGTAGAAGAGGCACCTACAGTGGACCCAGTGGAGATGTTCCACTCAACCATAGTGGAATGTCTACCAGTAACAAATTCTGCCATTGAAAAAGAAACGAGAAATGACCCGACTCTCTCACGAGTCTACGATTTAACGGTGAAGGGATGGCCAGCACATGGCGAACCACTGTTGCCAGCATTCTCGCAAAGAAGAGGACAGCTGCCAGTGTGCCGAGGAACCTTGATGTGTGGATCCAGAGTGGTGATTCCACCCAAGCTCCAGGATAAAGTGCTAAAGGAGCTTCACAAGGGGCATCTGGGTGGAGTGAAAATGAAGAACCTAGCCAGAGCATTTGTGTGGTGGCCAGGTATCGATGGAGACATCGAAGAAATGACCAAGAGCTGCCTAGGATGCCAGAAGGTCCAAAACGCCCCACCACAAGCTCCTCTACATCCATGGGAGTGGCCCTCATCTCCATGGCAAAGGGTACACATCGACTTTGCTGGTCCATTTATGGACTCAATGTTCTTAATCGCAGTTGATGCACACTCCAAGTGGCTGGAGGTAATAAAAATGTCCTCCACCACCACGGAAAAACCATCACTGTATTAAGGACCATATTTGCCAGGAATGGGCTGCCTGAACCGATCTGTTCTGATAATGGACCGCAATTTGTGTCCGAAGAATTCAGGAAGTTCTTAAAAAACAATGGGGTTAAGCACTACACGTCCGCCCCATACCATCCCGCTACCAATGGATTGGCTGAAAGGTTTGTCCAGACCTTCAAGAATGCCATAAAGGCCATGGGTAATGAAGACATAAAACTTCAGCATAAGGTAGATAACTTCTTGTTTGCATACAGGAATGCAACACATGTGGTTACAAACCAAACTCCCGCCATGATGTTCTTCAATAGAAGCCTAAGATGCCGGCTGGATATAATCAAGCCAAACATCAGAAGAGACGTGGAGAACCGGAAATTTCAAGGCATGAACGAAAGGCCAACTAGAACCTTCCAGATAGGTCAACAAGTTTTGGCCCGGGACTACCGTACCGAGAAATGGCAGCCTGGGACTATTTGCACACGACTAGGACCGCTGATGTATACCATGGACATTGGAGAAAGCATAATAAGGCGCCATGCTGACCAGATCATAGAGTCATCCGAAAAGGGACAACCTACACCACAACTCTATACGCCTAGTGATGAAGCAGAGATACCCATAGTATCTACCTCCGATCCGGTGATACTGGAACCAGATGAACCCGACACAGGCATTCAAGCCGAACCGACCTTGCCAAAAGAACCTACTACACCACCAAAAACTACTACACCACCGAGGCGTTATCCGGACCGAGTCAGGAAGCCTCCAGAGAGACTGACTTATAATTGATTAACTGCAGCAAATGTGTAGATTATTGTTCTTGTAATATGTTAATTAATGATTACTTAAAATGTTATGTACTGGTTGTCTAAAAGGGGAGGAATTGTGGTGTATGTGCCTTTAAGAGCCCCTGTGTACTGTAATGCCGGTAATGGCCACTCAGGCTATATAAGCCTGTATAGTGTCTTGTATCTGTTAGTTCACCTCCAGACTTTGTTCAGTAAACAGCTGTGAAACCAACTCCTGCATTCCGTGTCTCCATTAACACACGGATACAACAGAGTCTGTGGGTAATATTCTGACAGTGAGTGAGGGGACAGTCTGTGGGTTATATTCTGTCAGTTTGGGGACAATCTGCGGCTTATATTCTGTCACTGAGGAAACATTCTGTGGGTTATATTCCGTCTGTGTGGGGACAGTCTGTGGGTAATATTCTGTCAGTGAGGAGACAGTCTGTGGGTTATATGCTGTCAGTGAGGAGACATTCTGTGGGATATATTCTGTCAGTGAGCAGACAGTCTGTGGGTTATATGCTGTCAGTGAGTGTTCAGTCTGTGGGTTATATTCTGTCAGAGAGGAGACAGTCTTTGGGTTATATTCTGTCAGTGAGTAGACATTCTGTGGTTTATATTCTATCAGTGGGGGGACAGTCTGTGGGCTATATTCTGTCAGTGTGGAGACAGTCTGTGGCTTATATTCTGTCATTTGGGGGACAGTGTGTAGGTTATATTCTGTCAGTGAGGGGCCAGTCTGTGGGTTATATACTGTCAGTTTGGGGACAGTCTGTGTGTTATATACTGCCAGTGAGGTGACAGACTGTGGGTTCTATTCTGTCAGTGTGGAGACAATTTTTCTGTTATATTTTGTCATTGGGGGACTCTCTGTGGGTTATATTCCGTCAGTGTGGTGAAAGTCTGTTGGTTATATTCTGTCAGTGAGGAGACAGTCTGTGGGTTATATTCTGTCAGTGAGGAGACAGCCTGTGGGTTATATTCTGTCAGTGGGGGGACATTCTGTGGGTTATGTTCCGTCAGTGTGGAGCCCGTCTGTGGGTTATATTCTGTCAGTGTGGAGACAGGCTGTGGATTATATACTGCCAGTGAGGAGACAATCTGTGGCTAATATTCTGTCAGTGAGGAGACATTCCGTGGGCAATATATATCAGTGAGGAGACATTCCGTGGGTTATATTCTGTCAGTGAGGAGACATTCTGTGGGTTATATATTGTCATTGTTGATACTGTCTGTGGGTTATATTCTGTCAATGGGGGGACAGTCTGTGGGTTATATTCTGTTAGTGTGGAGACTGTGGGTTATATGCTGTCAGTGAGGAGACAGTCTGTGGGATATATTCTGACAGTGAGGAGACAGCCTGTGGGTTATATTCTGTCAGTGTGGAGACAGTCTGTGGGTTATATTCTGGCAGTGAGGAGATAGTCTGTGGGTTATACTCTGTCAGTGAGGAGAGAGTCTGTGGGTTAAATTCTGTCAGTGAGGAGATAGTCTGAGGAGACAGTTTTTGGGTTATATTCTGTCCGTGAGGAGACAGTCTGTGCGTTATATTCTGTCAGTGTGGAGACAGGCTGTGGATTATATACTGCCAGTGAGGTGACAGACTGTGGGTTATATTCTGTCAGTGTGGAGACAATTTTTCTGTTATATTTTGTCATTGGGGGACTCTCTGTGGGTTATATTCCGTCAGTGTGGTGAAAGTCTGTTGGTTATATTCTGTCAGTGAGGAGACAGTCTGTGGGTTATATTCTGTCAGTGAGGAGACAGCCTGTGGGTTATATTCTGTCAGTGGGGGGACATTCTGTGGGTTATGTTCCGTCAGTGTGGAGCCCGTCTGTGGGTTATATTCTGTCAGTGTGGAGACAGGCTGTGGATTATATACTGCCAGTGAGGAGACAATCTGTGGCTAATATTCTGTCAGTGAGGAGACATTCCGTGGGCAATATATATCAGTGAGGAGACATTCCGTGGGTTATATTCTGTCAGTGAGGAGACATTCTGTGGGTTATATATTGTCATTGTTGATACTGTCTGTGGGTTATATTCTGTCAATGGGGGGACAGTCTGTGGGTTATATTCTGTTAGTGTGAAGACTGTGGGTTATATGCTGTCAGTGAGGAGACAGTCTGTGGGATATATTCTGACAGTGAGGAGACAGCCTGTGGGTTATATTCTGTCAGTGTGGAGACAGTCTGTGGGTTATATTCTGGCAGTGAGGAGATAGTCTGTGGGTTATACTCTGTCAGTGAGGAGAGAGTCTGTGGGTTAAATTCTGTCAGTGAGGAGATAGTCTGAGGAGACAGTTTTTGGGTTATATTCTGTCCGTGAGGAGACAGTCTGTGCGTTATATTCTGTCAGTGTGGAGACAGGCTGTGGATTATATACTGCCAGTGAGGTGACAGACTGTGGGTTATATTCTGTCAGTGTGGAGACAATTTTTCTGTTATATTTTGTCATTGGGGGACTCTCTGTGGGTTATATTCCGTCAATGTGGTGAAAGTCTGTTGGTTATATTCTGTCAGTGAGGAGACAGCCTGTGGGTTATATTCTGTCAGTGGGGGGACATTCTGTGGGTTATGTTCCGTCAGTGTGGAGCCAGTCTGTGGGTTATATTCTGTCAGTGTGGAGACAGGCTGTGGATTATATACTGCCAGTGAGGAGACAATCTGTGGCTAATATTCTGTCAGTGAGGAGACATTCCGTGGGTAATATATATCAGTGAGGAGACATTCCGTGGGTTATATTCTGTCAGTGAGGAGACATTCTGTGGGTTATATATTGCCATTGTTGATACTGTCTGTGGGTTATATTCTGTCAATGGGGGGACAATCTGTGGGTTATATGCTGTCAGTGAGGAGTCTGTGGGATATATTCTGACAGTGAGGAGACAGTCTGTGGGTTATATTCTGTCAGTGCGGAGACCATGGCCCAGAAATTGGTGTCGGGGGCTTGCCGCTCGTGCAAGCCCCCGATGTGCACTTACCCGGCGCGCCGACATCTGAAACCTGGCCCGCAGTGGATTTCCTGTCAGTGGCCCGGTTCTGATGTCGGCGCGCTGTGCTAACCTGACCCAGCGGCGTAGTTAGTGCGATGTGCTGGCTGGGATCAGGCGAGCACTGTTCAGCCAATGAGGGGAGGGGAAACTTCATTCATAAGTTTGAGAGTAAGAACTGTCAAACTCATGAAAAGTACTGCACCCCAAAACACTACTTAAACTTTAAATAAAATTTTAAAAAACATCCCAATCATTAAATTAAGTATAAATAAGTTAAAAAAAATAATTTAAACAATAATTTTTTTTTTTGAAAAATAAATTTTTTTAATAAAAAGGGTCTAAAATTAAACTTACCTTATTGTAGATTCTTTAAAATAATAAACCTGTGGAAATAAATTTACTAAATTGCACGAAAACACCACATACCTGTAAAAATGAATACTTACGTGTGCTTTTTACAAGCGTAAAGAACGGAGGCCTTTACACATGCGCAAATCCTCCAAAACAGAGGAAATCCAAGATGCACGCGCTGCCCCCTACAGCACACGTGCTAGCCTCTTCACCTCTTGGGTTAGAGGAGAGGAAATGCCGGTTTTCAGCGCATGCGCTGTGCATGCTGAAAACCGGCATTTCCTCCGGCCAGACGCGTGAGTACTCCTTCCGTACTCACGCGTTTGGGGAGGAATTATGCCCCCTTCTGTGTGTTATATGCTGTCAGTGAGGAGGCAGTCTGTGGGTTATATTCTGTCAGTGAGGAGACAGTCTGTGGGATATATTCTGTCAGTGAGGAGACAATTTGTGGGTTGTATTCTGTCAGTGAGGAGACAGAATATAACCCACAGACTGTCTCCTCACTGACAGAATATAACCCATAGACTGTCTCCTCAATGACAGAATATAACCTACAGACTGTCCCCCAATGACAGAATATAACCCACAGACTGTCATTGGGGGACAGTCTGTAGGTTATATTCTGTCATTGAGGAGACAGTCTATGGGTTATATTCTGTCAGTGAGGAGACATTCTGTGGGTTATATTCTTTCAGTGAGGTGACAGAATATAACCCACAGACTGTCAGTGAGGGGACATTTTGTGGGTTATATTCTGTCAGTGAGGAGACCATCTGTGGGTTATAATCTGTCGGTGAGGAGACTGTCTGTGGGTTATATGCTGTCAGTGAGGAGGCAGTCTGTGCGTTATATTCTGTCAGTGAGGAGACAATCTGTGGGTTATATTCTGTCAGTGTGGAGACAATCTGAGGGTTATATTCTGTCAGTGGGGAGTCAGTCTGTGAGTTATATTCTGACTGAGGAGACATTCTGTTGGTTGTATTCTGTCAGTGAGGAGACAATCTGTGGCTTATATTCTGTCAGTGAGGAGACAGTCTGTGTGTTATATACTGCCAGTGAGGAGACAATCTGTGGCTTATATTCTGTCAGTGAGGAGACACTCTGTTCGATATATTCTGTCAGTGAGGAGATATTCTGTGTGTTATATACTGCCAGTGAGGAGACATTCTGTGGCTTATATTCTTTCAGTGAGCTGAAAATCTGTGTGTTATATTCTGTCAGTGAGGAGACAGTCTGTGGGTTGTATTCTGTCAGTGAGGAGACAATCTGTGGCTTATATTCTGTCAGTGAGGAGACAGTCTGTTCGATATATTCTGTCAGTGAGGAGACAGTCTGTGTGTTATATACTGCCAGTGAGGAGACAATCTGTGGCTTATATTCTGTCAGTGAGGAGACAGTCTGTTCGATATATTCTGTCAGTGAGGAGATATTCTGTGTGTTATCTACTGCCAGTGAGGAGACATTCTGTGGCTTATATTCTTTCAGTGAGCTGAAAATCTGTGTGTTATATTCTGTCAGTGAGGAGACATTATGTGGGTTATATTCTGTCAATGAGGAGACAGTCTGTGGGTTATATTCTGTCAGTGAGGAGATATTCTGTGGGTTATATTCTGTCAGTGAGGAGACAGTCTGTGTGTTCTATTCTGTCAGTGAGGAGACAGTCTGTGGGTTATATTCCTTCAGTGGGGTGACAGTCTGTGGGTTATATTCTGCCAGTGAGGAGACAGAATATAACCCACAAACTGTCAGTGAGGAGCCAGTCAGTGGGTTATATTCTGCCAGTGAGGAGACAGTTTGTGGGTTATATTCTGTCAGTGTGGAGACATTCTGTGGGTTATATTCTTTCAGTGGGGTGACAGTCTGTGGGTTATATTCTGCCAGTGTAGGGGGACAGTCTGTGGGTTATATTCTGTCAGTAAGTAAACAGTCTGTGGGTAATATTCAGACAGTGAGTGAGGGGACAGTCTGTGGGTTATATTCTGTCAGTTTGGGGTCAGTCTGCGGCTTATATTCTGTCACTGTGGAAACGTTCTGTAGGTTATATTTTGTCAGTGTGGGGACAGTCTGTGCGTTATATTCTGTCAGTGAGGAGACCATCTGTGGGTTATATTCAGTCAGTGAGGAGACAGAATACAACCCACAGACTGTCAGTGAGGAGACAGTCTGTGTGTTATATACTGCCAGTGAGGAGACATTCTGTGGCTTATATTCTTTCAGTGAGCTGAAAATCTGTGTGTTATATTCTGTCAGTGAGGAGACATTACGTGGGTTATATTCTGTCAATGAGGAGACAGTCTGTGGGTTATATTCTGTCAGTGAGGAGACAGTCTGTGGGTTATATTCTTTCACTGAGCTGAAAATCTGTGTGTTATATTCTGTCAGTGAGGAGACATTATGTGCGTTATATTCTGTCAGTGAGGAGACAGTCTGTGGGATATATTCTGTCAGTGAGGAGACAGAATATATCCCACAGACTGTCTCCTCACTGACAGAATATATCCCACAGACTGTCAGTGAGGGGCAGTCTGTGTGTTATATTCTGTCATTGAGGAGACATTCTGTGGGTTATATTCCATCAGTGAGGAGACATTCTGTGGGTTATATCTTGTCATTGTTGATAATGTCTGTGGGTTACATTGTGTCAGTGTAGGGGGACAATCTGTGGGTTATATTCTGTCATTAAGGAAACAGTCTGTGGATAATATTCAGAAAGTGAGTGAGGGGCAGTCTGTGGGTTATATTCTGTCAGTGTGGGGACAGTCTATGGGATATATTCTGTCAGTGAGCAGACATACTGTGGGTTATATGCTGTCAGTGAGTGTTCAGTCTGTGGGTTATATTCTGTCAGTGAGTAGACCATCTGTGAGGTTACATTCAGTCAGAGAGGAGACAGCCTTTGGATTATATTCTCTCAGTGAGGAGACAGTCTGTGGGTTATATTCTCTCAGTGTGGAGACTGGCTGTGGCTTATATTCTGTCATTTGGGGGACAGTGTGTAGGTTACATTCTGTCAGTGAGGGGCCAGTCTGCGGGTTATATACTGTCAGTGAGTGTTCACTCTGGGTTATATTCTGTCAGTGATGAGACAATCTGTGTGTTATGTTCTGTCAGTGAGGAGACCATCTGAGGGTTATATTCTGTCAGTGAGCAGACAGTCTGTGCGTTATATTCTGTCAGTGAGGAGACCATTTGTGGATTAAATTCAGTTGGTGAGGTGACACTCTGTGGGTTATATACTGCATTTGGTCAGTGAGGAGGCAGTCTGTAGGTTATATTCTGTCAGTGAGGGGACAGTCTGTTGGATATATTCTGTCAGTCAGGAGACAGTCTGTGGGTTGCATTCTGTCAGTGAGGAGACATTCAGTGGGCTATAATCTGTCAGTGGGGGGACAGAATGTGGGTCATATTCCGTCTGTGGGGGGACAATCTGTGGATTATATTCTGTCTGTGGGGGGACAATCTGTGGGTTATATTCTGTCGTTGATGAGACAGTCTGTGGCTTATATTCTGTCAGTGAGGAGACAGTCTGTGTGTTATATGCTGTTAGTGAGGAGACAGTCAGTGGATTATAATCTGTCAGTGGGGGGACAGTCTGTGGGTTATATTCTGTCATTGATGAGACAGTCTGTGGGTTATATTCTGTCAATGTGGAGACAGTCTGTGGGTTATATTCTGTCAGTGAGGAGACATTCCGTGTGTAATATTTATCAGTGAGGAGACATTCCGTGGGTTATATTCTTTCAATGGGGGGACAGTCTGTGGGATATATTCTGTCAGTGTGGAGAGAATCTGCGGATTATATTCTGTCAGTGAGGGGACAGTCTGTGGGTTATATTCTGTCAGTGAGGAGACAGTCTGTGGTTTATATTCTGTCATTGTGGGACATTCTGCGGGTTATAATCTTTCAGTGTAGAGGGGCAATCTGTGGGTTGTATTCTGTCATTGAGGAGTCAGTCCGTGTGTTATACACTGTCAGTGAGGCGACAGTCTCTGGGTTATATTCTGTCAGTTAGGAGACATTCTGTGCGTAATAATCTGTCAGTGTGGGGAGAGTCTGTGTGTTATATTCTGTCAGTGAGGAGACAGTCTGTGGGATATATTCTGTTAGTGAGGAGACAGTCTGTGGGATGTATTCTGTCACGGGGGACAGTCTGTGGGTTATATTCTGTCAGTGAGGAGACCATCTGTGTGTTATATGCTGTCAGTGAGGAGACCATCTGGGCATTATATTCTGTCAGCTAGGAGACTATCTGTGGGTTGTATTCTGTCAGTGAGGAGACAGTCTGTGGGATATATTCTGTCAGTGAGGAGACAGTCTGTGGTTATATTCTGCCATTGGGGGACATTCTGTAGGTTATATTCTGTCAGTGTGGAGACATTCTGTTGGTTGTATTCTGTCAGTGTGGGGACAGTCTGTGGGTTATATTCTGTCAGTGTTGAGAGAATCTGTGGGTTATATTTCTCTGTGTGGAGACTGTCTGTGGGTTAAATTCTGTCATTGTAGATACATTCTGTGGGTTATATTCTGTCAGTGTGGGGACAGTCTGTGGGTTATATTCTGTCAGTGTGGGACATTCTGCGGGTTATATTCTTTCAGTGTAGGGGGGCCGTCTATGGATTATATTCTGTCATTGTGGAGTCAGTCCGTGTGTTACACACTTTCAGTGAGGCGTCACTCTGTGGTATATATTCTATCAGTAAGGAGACATTCTGTGGGTAATATTCTGTCAGTGTGGGGAGATTCTGTGGGTTATATTCTGTCAGCATGGAGACAGTCTGTGGGTTATATTCTGTTAATGATGAGACAATCTGTGGGATATATTCTGTCACGGGGGGGGAAATCAGTGGGTTATATTCTGTCAGTTTGGAGACAGTCTGTGGGTTATATTCTGTCAGTGAGGAGACAGTCTGTGGGATATATGCTGTCACAGAGGGGTCAGTCTGTGTGTTATATTCTATCAGGGAGGAGACCATCTGTGGGTTATATTCAGTCAGTGAGGAGACATTATTTGGGTTAAATTCTGTCTTTGTGGAGACAGTATGTGGGTTATATTGTGTCAGTGAGGAGACAGTCTGTGGGTTATATTCTGTCAGTGTGGGGACAGTCTGTGGGTTATACACTGCCAGTGAGGAGACAATCTGTGGGTTATATTCTGTCAGTGAGGAGACAGTCTGTGGGTTATATTCTGTCAGTGAGGAGACAGTCTGTGGGTTATATTCTGTCAGTGAGGAGACAGTCTGTGGTTATATTCTGGCACTGGGGGACATTCTGTAGGTTATATTCTGTCAGTGTGGAGACATTCTGTTGGTTGTATTCTGTCAGTGAGGAGGCAGTCTGTGGGATATATTCTGTCAGTGAGGAGACAGTCTGTGGCTTATATTCTCTCAGTGAGGAGACAGTCTGTGGGTTATATTCTGTCAGTGAGGAGACAGTCTGTGGGTTATATTCTGTCAGTGAGGAGACAGTCTGTGGCTTATATTCTGTCAGTGTGGAGACGTTCTGTGGGTTATGTTCTGTCAGTTTTGAGAGAATCTGTGGGTTATATTTCTCTGTGTGGGGACAGTCTGTGGGTTATATACTGCCAGTGAGGAGACAATCTGTGGGTTAATATTCTGTCAGTGAGGAGACAGTCTGTGGGCTATATTCTGTCAGTGAGGAGACAGTCTGAGGGTTATATTCTGTCAGTGAGGAGGCAATCTGTGAGATATATTCTGTCAGTGAGGGGACAGTCTGTGGGTTATTTTCTGTCAGTGAGGAGACAGTCTGTGGTTTATATTCTGTCAGTGTGGGGACAGTCTGTGGGTTATATTCTGTCAGCGAGGAGACAGTCTGTGGTTTATATTCTGTCAGTGTGGGACCTTCTGCGGGTTACATTCTTTCAGTGTAGGGGGGCAGTCTGTGGATTATATGCTGTCATTGTGGAGTGAGTCCGTGTGTTATACACTGTCAGCGAGGAGACAGTCTGTGGGTTATATTCAGTCAGTGAGGAGACATTCTTTGGGTTAAATTCTGTCTTTGTGGAGACATTCTGTGGGTTATATTGTGTCAGTGAGGAGACAGAATATAACCCACAGACTGTCTCCTCACTGACACAATATAACCCACAGACTGTCAGTGGGGGGACAGTCTGTGGCTGATATTCTGTCATTGAGGAGAGATTCTTTGGGTTAATTTCTGTCAGTAAGGAGACAGTCTGTGGGCAATATTCAGTCAGTGTGTAGGGGTACATTCTGTGGGTTATATTCTGTCAGTGAGGGGACAGTCTGTGGCTTATATTCTGTCAGCGGAGGAGGACAGTCTTTGGGTTATATTCTGTCAGTGTGGGGACAATCTGTGATTTATATACTGCCAGTGAGGAGACAATCTGTGGGTTATATTCTGTCAGTGAGGAGACAGTTTGTGGGATATATTCTGTCAGTGAGGAGACAATCTGTGGGTTTTATTCTGTCAGTGAGGTGACAGTCTGTGGGCTATATTCTGCCATTGGGGGGCAGTCTGTCGGTTATATTCTGTCAGTGAGACAGTCTGTGTTTTATATTGTGTCAGTTTGGAGACATTCTGTTGGTTGTATTCTCTCAGTGAGGAGACAGTCTGTGGCTTATATTCTGTCAGTGGGGGGACATTCTGTGGGTTATATTCTGTCAGTGTGGAGACAGTCTGTGGGTTATATGCTGTCAGTGAGCGGACAATCTGTGGGTTATATTCTGTCAGTGAGGTGATAGTTTGTGTGTTATATTCTCTCAGAGAGGAGACAGTCTGTGGATAATATTCTGTCAGTGAGGAGACATTCCGTGGGTTATATTTTGTCAGTGAGGAGACATTCCGTGAGTTATAATCCGTCAGT
This sequence comes from Somniosus microcephalus, assembly GCF_052327205.1. Taxonomy (NCBI): domain Eukaryota; kingdom Metazoa; phylum Chordata; class Chondrichthyes; order Squaliformes; family Somniosidae; genus Somniosus; species Somniosus microcephalus. The sequence goes on from NC_140987.1 coordinate 343,430,768, forward strand.
GTAGGGACAGTCTGTGGGTTATATTGCGACAACCCATGTATGCTGTCAAAATTTTCGGTCCCAGGCGACCGGCACGATAGGGCGAGGATCTCCTACGGAGGCGTCGCAGAGTAGCGTAATGCTTTCGGCATGGAATTTGACGTCGGCTGCTTGGAGGCTAGAGGGGTTGGTTCTGTAAGATTGGACTTCCGGATCCGAGGCTTGATCTGCAGCCATGAAGTCATGGTCGATGCTGAGCTGGACTGCATGAACGGTCGCGCGGGAGAGGCAATCCGCCACCAGGTTGTCTTTACCGGACACATGCTGAATGTCAGTGGTGAATTCTGAGATAAACGTCAACTGACGTTGTTGCCGAGCTGACCACGGTTTGGCGGTCTTGGCCATAGCGAACGTTAGTGGCTTATGGTCCACAAAAGCCGTGAACGGACGTCCCTCTAGCAAGAACCAGAAATGATGGATGACCAGTCAAAGGGCCAGCAACTCCCGGTCGAACGTGCTGTACTTGCGTTCGTTTCGCCGTAGTTGACGGCTGAAAAACGCCAGCGGTTGCCACGTCCCATGCAACCACTGTTCCTGCACTGTGCCGATGGCGTAGTTTAATGCGTCGGTGGTAAGGGTGATGGTGGCACCTGGCAGTGGGTGAGCCAGCATGGTTGCGTTGGCTAAGGCGCCTTTTGTGTCGACGAACACCCGGTCCATGTCGACCGTCCAGCTAATCGGATCCTTGCCGGACTTGCCCTTGAGGGCCTCGTACAGGGGCTGCATGAGCAGAACTGCATTAGGGACGAACCGGTGATAAAAATTTACCATCCCGACGAACTCCTGCAGGGCCTTGATGGTCTGCGGGCACGGGAATGAAGTAACTGCCTCCACCTTCGTTTGCAGGGGAATTGCGTCATCCGATGTGATGCGATGGCCTAAGAAATCAATCTGCTGCAGGCCGAACTGGCACTTGGCCGGGTTGATGATCAAGCCGTGTTGACTGAGGCATCTAAAGAGGGTGCGTAAATGACAGATGTGCTCCTCTTTATTAGGGCTGGCGATGAGGATGTCGTCGAGTTAGACGAATAGAAACTTGAGGTCCCGAAGCACGGAGTCCATCAAGCGCTGGAAAGCCTGTGCAGCGTTCTTCAATCCAAACGGCATCTGCAGAAATTCACACAGGCCGAATGGGGTGATGACTGCAGATTTCGGGACGTCTTGCGGGTGTACGGGGACCTGGTGGTAGCCACGGACAAGGTCGACTTTTGAAAAATTGGTATTTCCCGCCAAATGGGCAGAGAAATCCTGAATATGAGGGATTGGGTACCGATCAGGAGTAGTGGCATCGTTCAGGCATCGGTAGTCGCTGCAAGGCTGCTATCCGCCGCCAGGTTTCGGAACAATGTGGAGAGGCGAAGACCAGGGACTATTTGACCGGCGAATAATCCCTAGCCGCTCCATCGTGTCGAACTCCGCTTTCGCAGCCGTGAGCTTGCCAGGTTCGAGGCGCCGGGCCCGTGCGTAGACCGGGGAACCAGTAGTGGTGATGTGATGTTTGACACCATGTTTCGTGGCCGTGGAAGAGAAAGTGGGTCTGGTCAGGTCTGGGAAATCTCCAAGAAGGCGAGTGAAGTCATGTGGAGGTGGGAACGCATAGGAGACAGTGTGCGACATGGCGTTACCGCGGTGGCACGGGATGGAGTGAAAAGTGGTCGCATTGATCAACTGGCGGTGCCGAACATCCACCAGGAGGCCGTTGGCGCACAAAAAATCCGCCCTGAGGATGGCTTGAGAGTCTTTGGCCGTGATGAAATCCCAGTAAAACCGCTGGCTGCCGAAGCACACCTGGACCCGCCGTCTTCCAAAGATCCGAATGGCCCCGCCATTAGCCACCTCGAGGGAGGGGCCGTGCCCCCCGGCTTGTAGATCAAGATTTGATGTGGGTAGGATGCTACACTGTGCCCCGGTGTCGCAGAGGAAACATCGACCAGATAGGGAGTTGGTGATGAAGAGGAGTTTCCCTGAATTACCGATTGCTATCACAGCTGCGGGGTGCTTGTTATAACCGGTCCTCTTTCAACAGGGTTGCTGCTGGTTTTTTTTGAGCGAAAAGCTGCAGGGAGGGTGGCAGCATCTTGCTTTCGCACCAAAACGGGCGTGGTAGGAGCACAACCCCGCAGGTTGAGGGGCTGAAGCAGCATCTGTGGGGGTGGGCGCCTCGTGGCAGTGCAGTACTGCTGTGTCACCACGAAGATCTTGTCCGCATCGGCAGCCAGCTCTGCACAGTCTGTGACTTCCGACCTGGCTAGGGCAGCCTGAACTTGCTCCGGTAGCTGGCTGAGGAATAGCTCCCTGGAGAGGAAGCATTCCGGTTCAGAGCCCAGGAGCGTAAGCATTTGGTTCATGAGCTCGGATGGCTTGGAGTCCCCGAGGCCGGGCATATTGAGCAGCCGGCGGGCGCGCTCCGACTTCGTGAGCCCGCAAACCTGTAACAACCGCGCCTTTATCGTTTCATACTTGCGATCTTCTGGTGGATTACCAAGCAGGCTGACGATCCGCGAGGCTGTGGCGCTGTCGAGGGCGGAGACCACGTAATAGTAATGGGTCTGATCCGCAACGATGTTCCTGATTGTGAACTGAGCTTCGGCCTGGATGAACCACGCAGCTGGCTGTTGCTCCCAGAACTGTGGCAGCTTCAAAGCAACGGCGTTTGATTCCATGTTCAGTAACTTCTGCGAAAACCGTTCGCAAAAGTCGGGGTCACCAATGTAGGAATGTCTAGTTCCTATCCAAAAGACTGAGGTCCACTCAGGCGACCAAATAAATGAGGTTTAATGAAAAGTAACAGAGTTTAACAGATAACTACAGGAGAACATCGAATATAGGTCTAGTCAGTTCGGAGGCTCCACGAGGACTGCTTGGGCGGTCCCATGGCTGATGTCATGACGTCATCACGTTTTCCCCACCAGTGGGGGATCACGTGATGAACGGCGTGACATCATCACATTTACCCGCGCCATTAAAGTGATTGCACTCTATACATATAAACAGTGAAAACAAAGATACAGACTCAGGCTGTAGCTAACATATTATTAAAGGGAATTATATACAATTGATCGGAGTCCCTTAGTGGCTCTGCCACACCATTGCCTATGGGGGGCAGGTACTGGAAAGGAAGGCGGAGTAGTAGTCATCCCAGGGAAAGAAGGGAAGGGGACCCTTGCACCATGAAGCCTAAAGAGGGTTATAAACTCAAGCTCATGGTCAGCAATACCCCAAAGGAGTACTAGGCATTTGTGCAGGCCCACCTAGCCACATTTGCCACACACAAACACGACTGTGGGAGGGTCAACGGGTTTGAGGTCAGCGTAGATGGGGACCCCATGGCCTGACCACAAAAACAGTACAACTTCCCCAGGGAAGCGGAGCCAGACATGGAAGCAGCCATGTCCTCCTTAATACAGCAAGGGATCCTGAGACCGATAGCCACCCATGTAAACTCTCCACTGTGGCCGGTTAGAAAGCCGGACAATTCCTGGAGTGCCACGGTGGATTATCGGGTGCTTAACCATGTAGGAATTAATAAGCGGGGTTGGGATTATTGTCTCTGGCCAGTCAGAAGCCTCTGAGCTGCTCCAGGGACCCCCGTGTGGTTTTGAAGCGCTCCCCTATTCCTGGTTCTGACCGCCGGACTTATTCGGTAGCGATGTAGACAGAAAATGTGACTCGTGGTTGGGTGCAAAACAGACCAGTATTTATTGAAACAAAAAGAAACAAATTGAAAATAAACAATACAGCACACCTATGCTGAAATACAGCACTTTACTTCTCACAGTACACTTTAGTGTCGACTACAGCAATCGTTTGCTTAATAGAACACTGTTACTTAAATGCAGCACTTTACTTCTTAGTACAACACTGTTACTTAGATACAGCACTTTTAATACAGCTACTTAGTGTTCACTACAGCACTCTTCTGCTTAGTGCAACACTGTTACTTAAATAGGGGAGGAGAAAATGGACACAACGAGGGAAAATTGACTAAAATTACAGTTTAACAAGATTCCCCTTAATTCCCACCCTTATACCTATTCTAAGTTGCCTTGTAATGGGCCAGAAAATGTATGCTCACCAATGAATGCCTGCCCCATGCCCTTGCGGTCTTAGATTCTTCACCACCCTGAAGATAGAGATACCCCAGTGTTTAAAAGTAACTGCTGGTATTCCACTCCCTTGGGTGGCTCCCAAGTTGTAGAGGGCATGGAGGCGAGGCTGCAGAGAGAGAGAGAGATGGCTTCTTGAGAAGCTATCTTATACCCCATTTGGGGCCAAAATCTTCCCGCCCAAATCCGGATGCATCTGGGCTAAACAAAAGGGATCCAAACTGTCCCCATTGACTGTGATGGGTTTTGGATGAATCACCCATTCATTGTGATGGGTTTTTGAATGCATCCCCATTCTTGTGATGGGTTGAATGAAACTGTCCCAGTTTGAAAAACCATGTCTATTTCCTTAATGGCCGAGTAAACAGCCCTAGGGTGTTAGTGTAAACAAACTGATTGTCCTGTGGTCACGCCCAACCGCAATTGATTGGCAGTCTCAAGTGATTCAACATTGTAGCAGTTTAGTGTAAACAAACATCAATTGTCCTGCAGGGAGGGAAACTCCCTGAACTGCCTTTGATTGACAGTTTAACTACTCCATTGCTTCAAGGGCTGGGATTTTTTTCTAAATCCTTTGTCAGCCATCTTTGATTTTCCCTTTTCATATGCACACAGTCTGTGTGGTGTCTCCTGCCAGGAGGTCGGACAGCCATCTTTGATTATCCTTTTTCACAGACACACACACGCTGCCTTTTCAGTCCTCATTGTCAGCCCGTGCTTTGAAGAGAGACTGTCCTTTTGTCTTCTGCCATGAGGTCTGACGGCCATTTTGATCCCTGGATTTTTAAAGGTATATTCTACCGAGGTATTTTTTAATCAAAAAATCAACCTTCGGAACTGTAGGAAATTTCAAAATTATTGCAAAATCCTACAGTCCCCCATCGGATACTAAAACTTGCTTGTGGAATCCTGTCCAATGGTGAGCAATCATTTCTGACCCCTCACAAACCTTCCCTGATACTTATCTAAATCTATCTTCGATCCCCTGACACCTCCATCTCCCCTACCCAGAGAGAATCGCAGTACACGGTAGGCATCTATCAACAGAAAACAAGATTAATTAAATAATCAATACATGGACATGGAGGGGGTCCAATCCCCCTGCACCACTCGTATTTACAATAATTCAAGCATGGAGGGTCCGATGCCCCTGCACCACTTGTGACATAATTTCAACATGATACAACATCTTTAATGGGATTAACACCCAGCCAACATATCTGCTAAAAATACACATGGAAGAAAACGAGCTTCACCCCCTTTGTTTTATTACAATGCAATTGCCTGACACTTTATTAAATGGCACTATTCTTTAGCCATAAATGTATTTCGAATTTTTACCATCTGCAAGCACAACAATTCCTAGGCATATGCAATTTGTTCCCTTAACTCCAAACAAGCAGTAAAATAATTAACAAGCTTTTGTAAATTCTTAATCTTAATTGAATTTGCAATAACTGTTTAAATGTTGTGGGCATCTGCCTCCTGCAGACACCTTCCTTCATGGGCTAGGAGTGCTCCATCCTTGAGCATCCAATGACACGCTGGTCCTCTGTGCCTTCCGGAACTCTGAAAAGGACTAAAAAAAAATGTAGCCAGGTCCCCTGGCTCGAGGAGGAGTGTAATCAGGTCCTGCGACCTCGATTCACAATACAATTCTGGAACGGTACCATATTTAAAACTTATACACTAATAATAATTGCAATATAAAATCTAAAATTAACACGCACTACCTTAATCCTTTAATTGCACATTACTTGCACAAAGCTATATACAAGCGCCGCCCGTCTCCGGGCGGACAGCCTACTCACTGTTTGGGCTGCCGCAGGCTGTACCCTGCGGCGTGGCAGGACTGATTCCACCTTCTGGTCCCTTGCAGCTTATGGCTGCTGGTTGGGGACTCCCACCTTTTTGCTTCTCCCTGACTCGGGAGACTGCCCTACTCCACTGGAAAGTGGGTGACCATACTCTCTTGGGCTGGGGTACCCGAAGAGATCTCCTAGGGAGTGTCGCTGGTGGGGCTACCCCGGTGAGCAGACCCTTAGCTCAGGTCACACTCCCTGCTGGCTGGAGACCTCCTCCTTCGGGTCCCTCCCTTCCCAAACCTGGGCTGGGGACAGGCAATCCCTTGCCACCAGCTGCAGGTGGCTGAGAGCCTTCCCCTTCAGGTCTAAAACCTGGTTCAAGCTCCTCCCTGGAGTCCCAGAAGAGAGAGGGAATCGCTCGGGCCAAGTGCTGGGGGATTTCTTCTCTCATACATGCGACTGCGCCTGTGTGAGCAGTCTGGGTGTGTGTGCGCGCTGCAGGCTGTGGATTTCTAATCTCAGGCACAATCCCAGCTGCCTGTTTCCCTGCCCCCGGCTCAAACAACCTGCATTGTTTGATATAACTTGCTGCCTGCCAGTAATCCTGTTCAAAATCCTTTTCCCTCACCAGGGTGGCTTTAAAGGTAGAGTCTTGGGCCTGGACCAGCTTTTGGTCCGGGGCCAAAGCTATCCCCTGTATGTCCCCCTTATCCCGGATTGTTGCTACCGGACCTGCTCTACAGGGGTCCCAGAGCTCTCCTTTCCTGTTCCCCTGCTTAAACAGCTCGCACTGGTCATGAATGGCTCCTCCCCTAACACAAGCCACAGCGCCTGCCTGTGCAGCCTGTGAGCTTGTACCCACTGCAGGCTGGGGATTTCTGTCCTCAGGTTCACTCCCAGCTGCCTGTTTCCCTGTGGGTCCCATTAAGCTAGATGGCACCTCGTTAGACCGGGGTGAATTGGTCAGGTCTTCCGAGTGGACCACCATGCTGAGGCTCCAGTGTCCACTGAATATCTCCCCTGCAACATCTTCACCCCCATCTCAACATAGGGCCTGCTCCCCACAGCATTTTCACGGGGACACAGGTCAACAGGTTGCGCTGCCTCTAGTCATTGCTGGGAGAGAGATGGGGCAGACGGGGTCAAAGCACCGGTGGTGGCTGCTACTCTCCCCTGGCCAGTCAGAAGAGACTGTAGGGACCGTAAAAATGACTCAATTGCTGCGGGAGGGAGGTCTGGCCCTGCCTTTTGGGCTGGGGCTGTGGGATCCTTTCCCTTGTCCTTCCAAGGATTTTTACAGTCTTTTCTCCAGTGACCGTCTTCCCCGCACCCATAGCAATTTAACCTAGCCTGAGAGGGCTGGTTCCCCTCCTGGTGCCACTCTTTCTTACTCTTGCTCCCAGGTTTAACCTCATGGACTCTTCCCTTGGGTTGGGGAGCCTCGATACCCCTCATGTTCCTGAAGGCTACTGTGAGCCAGCGGATCACTGCTTCTTCGGTGGTCTGGGGGTTTCGGGGGTCAAACCAAGCCACGACCTGGGCTTGGATCTGGGGTAGGCTGTTTGTCATGAGACACCAGAACCAGTGAGTCAATTGGACTGGGTCCAGTGCTGCCCACCCTGGCATTCCCGGGCATGCGCTCCGGTAGACTGGCCACAGCCTGTCTGCGAACGCCTGCGGGGACTCCCCTGGGAGCTGCACCGTTCTTTCCACCCGAGCGAACGGGCTACCATCATTGAGTCCCATGGCCTCCAATACCTAATTCTTGAGACCCTCATAATCTCTCTGCCCCCTTTTGCACTCGCCAGATAGGGCCTGGAGGAGATCACCTGCCAGGGAAAACAGCAGCATTTTTGCTTGCTCTGCATCATCGCAGTCATTTACACAAGCTGCTTGCTCTATCTCCCTGAAGTGCAGAGAGGCGTCTCCCTTTTTAGTGAGATTGGGGATGTGGCTAACCATGTCCCTGAGCTGGTTGGTGCCATACGGCACCACAAACTGATTCTGGATGGCCCCTGGGTCATCTTCATCGACGGGCGGACCGTACCTCCGTTGTTGGAGGGGGTACACTGGTCCTGGTCCCGGCCTATCTAGCGGGGCCTGCTGTGCTTCCTCTACCACCTCATCCTCCACCCCCCTTTGCTGTCAGAGCTCCTGAAAGCTCAGAGCCATGAGTGGCGGTCGTGGGACCTCTGATTCCCTGACCAGCCTTTTCCTGGGTATTGCCTGTGGGACGGTTTTACTTGGGTTGCCAGTAAAATCCGACTGACCTGCCTTTGGGCTGATCAGACATATCATCCCCTTTGCACTCTTTAAAGCCATATTCAAGCTGTCTATCTCTGCCCTGCAGGGGCCATGATCTGCTTCCTCGAACCCTTGCTCGCAGGCCAGCTTATATGCTGCCTTTACCTCCCTGAACTTTTCCTCCTGCTCTTTTATTTCTTGTATGAGGCGAGCGTTCTCCTCCCGCACCCTCATCTCATTGCTCTTGGCCTCTGCAACTAGGCACTTCAGGTACTCTGACTCGTGCCTCGTGTGGCTTTTGCCCTCACTAAACTGAACCACCAGGCGCTCCATCTTGGCCTGGTATTTGTAGTGTATGTGCCTTTAAGACAGAACTACTTTTACAGCTACTGTATACTGTAGTACCGGCAGTGACCACACCTGTATATAAGCGTTGCGCATGCCTCTGTACCCCCAGTCTTGAGATTAACCTCCTCCAGTAAATACCTGTTTATTGTTAAGTTACAGCATCCGTGTGGTTATTGAATAACAGCATACCCTCAGAATCACGGATCTAACAGTGGCGACGAGTGTCGATTCAAATCTACCTGCAACTAAAAAAAAAAGTCGAGGCCACGAACACGGGCGTCGACCACGAGCAACTGCCCAGTCGTCAGGCAGAGAGTGAACATCGCAGGGGAGGCTGTGGAGAGCCGAGCTTGGTTCCCCAGCCACGACGATCAGCAAGAGACTGACGACAGGTCCAGTGCAGACCCTTCCCGGGCAGTGGCGGCTGGAGCCAACCGACAGCAGAGAGAAAGCCGAGCAGCGTCGACGGGGTAAGACAGAGGGTGAAGCGCACAGGGTGCAGCCGGGGGTTGAAAACCAAGCGGCGTCGAGAAAAAAACAAACAAACCGGAGAGAGAGAGGGTAAAGAAACAGCCAGGTTCAAGACCGAGCGGCGTCGAGATAAAAAAATAAAAAGAAGAACGCGCAGAGAATAGCCAGGGCTCACGGGCTGAACAGGGTCCGCGGGGAGAAAAAGGGAGAGCGCGGGAGATGCCATTGAGCCGCGGAGAAGAAGGAAGAGCGCGGGTGATGCCATTTTTAGAAGCCGCAGCGGAGAAGAAGGGCGAGCGCGGGAAGGAAGGAAAGCATGGGAGACGCCATTTTGTGCCAGTGGAGAAGAAGGGGAAGCGCGGGAGATGCCATTTTTGACAGTTAAATCACACCCAGGGATGTCGAAGAGTGGCAGTATCTCTATGTTCGACAATGAAGTCGAAGATTGGGCGACATATGTGGAACGTATTGAGGTGTACTGCAAGGCAAATGAAGCGCCAGATGCTAATAAAGCACTGGTTTTGTTAAATTCCATGGGTGCAAAAACTTATGGGTTAATGCAAAATCTAATAACCCCAGAGAAGCCGGTGAACAAGAATTTCGAAAGCATAGCAGAAATCCTACAGGACCACTTAAACACCACACCGCTGCTGATAGCAGAATGATTTAAGTTCCATAAAAGGAACCAACACAAAGACGAAAGCAATGCTGAGTACCTAACGGAACTGCGCAAGCTATCGAAACACTGCCAGTTTGGAGCGGGACTAGCAGATACGTTAAGGGACAAGTTTGTGTGTGGGCTACAAAGTGAAGGAACCCAGAAACAGCTTCTATCAGAAAAGGATCTTACACTGGACAAGGCTTTCAGTATGGCAGTATCACATGAAGCAGCCGCAAGGGGCACTGCAGAGATACAACGGAGACCGCAAGAATATGGCACCAATGAAATGTCCTATGGAACAGGGAAGTGCGATCGCTGCGGCAGAACAACACATGACCAGAAGGATTGTTGGTTCAAGGATCAAGTGTGCAGACAGTGTGGGAAAGCAGGACACATAGCAAGAGTCTGCAGGTCTGGGAAGAAAACCAACAGTAAGAAATCTCCACAGGAGAAGTACAAAAAGGCACACCAGGTGATGGACAGTGGTTCAGACGAACAGAAAAGTGACACAGACTCCGGAAGCAAGGAGCTGGGTTGTCTGAAACTACATAATGTAACCGAAATGGAGGATCACCAGACTATCTGGGTTACGCTCAAGATAGACGAAGTCCAAGTGAAAATGGAATTGGACACAGGATCAGCTCTAACAGTCATAAACCAAAGGGACTACAAGCGGCTATTTTCACATACACCCTTGAAAGCTACAGAGATTGTCTTGAAGACGTATATGGGGCAAAAAGTCTACCCCAAAGGAAAAATAAGGGTGAAAGTGATATATAAAGGCCAGGAAATATCTAAAATGGATATATATGTATTGCCAGATGGAGGACCACCACTGCTAGGACGTGAATGGATCCGGAAGATACAATTAGATTGGCATTCCATACAGGCACTGAAGGTTGAGGCCAAAAAGATGACGACGTCACACCTGGACGACTGTTAAAATGCTAACTGATGCAAAAGAAGTGTTCCAGGAGGGACTAGGAACACTAAAAGGCATAACAGCAACGATTAAAATAGAGGAAAATGCAAGCCCAAAGTTTCTTAAGGCCAGACCAGTGCCTTATGCGATCAGACCAGCTGTTGAAACAGAGCTGGAAGGGTTGGAACGTTCAGGAGTACTGTCCAAAGTGTACTGGAGCGAGTGGGCTACACCCATCGTTCCTGTAATGAAGACGTCGTTGAGTAATACACCTGGGGAACCAAAGAAGGTCCGCATCTGTGGGGATTTTAAGGTGACAGTGAACCCAGTCCTTCACACGGTACAATATCCGCTTCCACGAATTGAGGATATTTTCGCCTCACTATCTGGAGGTAAACGCTTCACCAAAATTGATCTAGCCCAGGCATACTTGCAAATGGGGGTAGAAGAAGCTTTGAAACCATAGCTTACGATTAACACTCATAAAGGTCTCTATCAATACAACCGGCTGGTGTTCGGAGTAGCCTCAGCTCCGGCTATCTGGCAAAGGGCGATGGATCAGGTCCTGCAAGGGATTCCAGGGACCCAGTGTTATTTGGACGACATCTTGGTCACAGGCGAAAATGACAGTGATCACCTCGCCAACTTGGAGAAGGTGCTCACCAGATTAAAGGAGTATGGGCTACGAGCTAATCGCCACAAGTGCGAGTTTTTCCAGAAACAGATCTCGTATTGTGGCCACGTCATCGATGAAGAGGTGTTACATAAGTCCCCTGAAAAGATTGAGGCAGTAGTCAAGGCTCCAGCACTGGAAAATGTGTCACAACTGAGGTCGTTCCTCGGGCTGGTAAACTACTACCACAAGTTCTTACCAAATTTGTCCACGGTATTACACCCACTGAACACCCTACTGCAAACAGGGGTACCATGGTAGTGGGATGACGAACGTACACGAGCTTTCCAGAAGTGTAAAGAATTGATCACATCAAAAGAGGTGTTGGTCCATTTCAATCCAGCACTACCAATTCGTTTGGCATGTGGTGCATCACCCTATGGTATTGGAGCGGTGCTGTTGCACAAATTCCCAGACGGGTTGGAGAGGCCAGTAGCCTTTGCATCTCGGTCACTAGCCTCAGCCGAGCGCAACTACGCCCAGATTGACAGGGAGGCCCTCAGCCTAGTATGGGGAGTAAAAAAATTCAACCACTATCTGCATGGGCAGAAGTTCACCTTGCTGACTGACCACCAATCACTTGTCTCCATCTTTAATCCTAAGAAGGGTGTTCCAGTGATGACTGCACAACGGTTACAAAGATGGTCCCTGTTTCTAGTGGCGAATCAATATGAAATAGAATATAAAGGCACCAAACAGCATGGGAACGCTGCTGGGCTATCGCGCCTGCCACTGCCTACTGTGGAGGAAGCACCAGCAGTGGACCCTATCGAGATATTTTTTTCGTCAATAATTGAACGATTGCCAGTAACGAACGCGGATATAGAGAAGGAGACCCGCAATTATCCGACGCTGTCTCAGGTATATGATTTGACGGTGAGGGGATGGCCAACACACGGCGACTCACTGTTGCCAGCATTCTCATCCAGAAGAGAACAGCTGTCAGTATGCCAGGGGACAGTGATGTGTGGATCCAGAGTGGTGATTCCAACCAAGTTAAGGGAGAGAGTGCTAAATGAGTTACATGAAGGTCATCTGGGGGGAGTGAAAATGTAAAGCCTTGCTAGGGCTTATGTGTGGTGGCCAGGAATCGATCAACAAATCGAAGACCTAACTAAGAGCTGCTTAAGATGCCAGAAGGTCCAAAATGCACCACCACATGCCCCTCTACACCCATGGGAGTGGCCCTCCTCTCCACACCCATAAAGGTCTCTACCAATACAACCGGCTGGTATTCGGGGTAGCATCAGCTCTGGCTACTTGGAAAAGGGCAATGGAACAAGTCCTGCAAGGGATCCCAGGGACCCAGTGTTATTTGGACGACATCCTGGTCACGGGCGAAAATGACAGTGATCACCTCGCCAACCTGGAGCAGGTGCTCACTAGATTGAAGGAATATGGGCTCCGAGCTAACCGCCCCAAATGCGAGTTTTTTAAAAAACAGATCTTGTATTGTGGCCATGTTATCGATAAAGAGGGGTTACACAAGTCCCCAGAAAAGATTGAGACAGTTGTCAAGGCTCCAGCACCGGAAAACGTGTCACAACTGAGGTCGTTCCTCGGGCTGGTAAACTACTACCATAAGTTCTTGCCAAATTTGTCTGCAATGCTACACCCACTGAACACCCTACTGCAAACTGGAGTGCCATGGAAGTGGAGTGATGAATGTAAACGAGCTTTCCAGAAGAGCAAAACACTAATCACATCGAAAGAGGTATTGGCCCATTTCAACCCAGCACTACCAATTCGGTTGGCGTGTGATGCGTCACCCTACGGCATTGGAGCGGTGCTGTCGCACAAATTTTTCAGACGGCTCAGAGAGGCCAATAGCCTTTGCGTCACGATCTCTAACCTCAGCTGAGCGTAACTATGCCCAGATTGACAGGGAGGCCCTCAGCCGAGTGTGGGGAGTGAAAAAGTTCAATCACTATCTGCACGGGCAGAAATTCACCTTGCTGACTGACCACCAGCCTCTTGTCTCCATTTTTAATCCAAAGAAGGGCGTTCCGGTGATGACTGCGCAACGATTACCAAGATGGTCACTCTTTCTAGGGGCGCACTACTATGAGATTGAATATAAGGGCATGAAACAGCATGGAAATGCTGATGGGCTATCACGCCTGCCACTGCCTATTGCGGAGGAAGCACCAGCAGTGGATCCTGTCGAAATATTTCATTCGACTATAGTTGAATACCTACCGGTAACTAACGCTCGTATAGAAAAGGAGACCCGAAATGACCCGACACTGTCTCGGGTATATGATTTGATGGTGAAGGGATGGCCAGCACATGGCGACTCACTGTTGCCAGCATTCTCAACAAGAAGAGAACAGCTGTCAGTGTGCCGGGGGACCTTGATATGTGGATCCCGAGTGGTAATTCCACCCAAGTTAAGGGATAGAGTGCTCAATGAGCTTCATGAGGGTCACCTGGGAGGGGTAAAAATGAAAAGCCTTGCCAGGGCTTATGTTTGGGGCCGGGAATCGATAAACAAATCAAGGACCTGACCAAGAGCTGCTCAGGATGTCAGAAAGTCCAAAATGCACCACCACATGCCCCTCTACACCCATGGGAGTGGCCCTCATCTCCAGGGCAACAGGTGCATATTGATTTTGCTGGTCCATTCATGGACTCAATGTTTTTAATAGCCGTGGATGCGCACTCGAAATGGCCTGAGGTCATCAAAATGTCCTCCACCACCACGGAGAAAACTTGCAGTCCTACGGACCATTTTTGCCAGGAACGGCTTGCCAGAACAGATTTGCTCTGATAACGGACCACAGTTTATGTCCGAAGAGTTCCGGAGGTTTATGAAAAAGAATGGGGTAAGGCATTACACATCTGCCCCGTATCATCCAGCCACAAATGGATTGGCTGAGAGGTTCGTACAAACCTTTAAGAAGGCAATAAAGGCTATGTACAATGACAACATTCCACTGCAGCATAAGGTGGACAATTTCCTGTTCGCCTACCGGAATGCAACACATGCAGTCACCAACCAGGCCCCGGCCATGATGTTCTTTAACTGAAGGTTAAGATCTCGCCTGGATTTGCTCAGACCAAACGTACGAAGAGATGTTGAGAGTAAGCAATTCCAGCATATCCACAGCGTCGGCGGGAATCTCGAGCAGCAGAGCGGGGCTATAAAAGTTCCAGAGACCAGGTAAGGCCTCACAGCATGGGCGGTAATCTCGAGCGGCAGAGCGGGGCTATAAAAGTCCCAGAGACCAGGTAAGGCCTCACAGCGTCGGCGGGAATCACGAGCGGCAGCAGCGGGGCTATAAAATTCCCAGAGACCAGGTAAGGCGTTCCAGTCTCCAGTCTGGGAACTCGGAGGGAAGGAGAGAGGTAAATAGTAATCCAAGTGTGACGTCACCAGAAAGCGGGTAAGTGATTGGTTGGTAAGTATTTCTCCCTTTTTAAGCTTAAATCTCTTTGGTTTATAGTTTCTAAGGTGTGATATTCACCATCTAGAATCGGGGCAGAGGGTATTTAAGAATAATATTAATAAATTTAATTAATTACATAGAATGGGAGATCAGGTGATGTGTTGCTGCTGCAATATATGGGAGCTGGTGGACACCATTGATGCTCACGGTGATCACATTTGCAGTAAGTGTTGGCTGCTCGAGGAATTCCGGCTCCGTGTTGAAGAGCTGGAGTCCGAGCTTCAAACACTGAGACACATCAGGGAGGGGGAGAGTTACCTGGACTCTGTGTATCACGAGGTATTCACACCAATTAGATTAATTAATTCAGATGTAGTCTGTGGCCAGGGTCAGGATGGTGTGACTAGAAGTGAGGCAGGTACAGGGATCCAGGAAGTACTGTTGGAGGAGCCGCAGCCCTTGCACTTGTCCAACAGGTTCGAGGCTCTTACTCCCTGTGAGGATGGGAACAGGGACTGCGGGGAGGATGAGCAACCTGGCCACAGCACCGTGGAGCAGGGGGCCATTCAAGTGGGGGGAGTTAAAAGAAATGTTGTAGTGGTAGGGGATAGTATTGTTAGGGGGATAGATAGAGTTCTTTGCAGCTGAGAGCGAGAGTCCCGGAGGCTGTGTTGCCTATCTGGTGCCAGGGTTAAGGACATCTCCTCTGGACTGGAGAGAAACTTGGAGTGGGAGGGGGAGGATCCAATTGTCGTGGTCCATGTTGGTACCAACGACATAGATAGGACAAGGAAGGAGGTTCTGCTGAGGGAGTTTGAGCAGCTAGGGGCCAAATTAAAAAGCATAACCACAAGGGTAATAATCTCTGGATTATTACCTGAGCCACGAGCGAATTTGGCTAAGACAAATAAAATTAGAGAGTTAAATGCATGGCTCAAAGACTGGTGTGGGAGAAATGGGTTTTGCTTCCTGGGACACTGGCACCAGTACTGGGGCAGGAGGGAGCTGTTCCGTTGGGACGGGCTTCACTTGGCCAGTGCTGGGACTAGAGTCCTGGCGGATCATATAACTAGGGCTGTAGAGAGGGCTTTAAACTAACTAGTGGGGGGGAGATTCCTAGAGAGCAAATAATAAAAATGACAACAGAGAAGGTCATAGACTTAGGTAGCAGTGGGAAAATTAAAAACCAGAGTATGTCAGGAAGGGGCAGAAGGTATGGAGTAAAAGGTAAAGTAATAAAAAGGGCAAAAGCAGGAACTAAGTGTCACAAAACATATTTGAAAGTTCTCTATCTGAATGCACGTAGCATTCGTAACAAAATAGATGAGTTAATGGCACAAATAACTACATATGGGTATGATCTTGTGGCCATTACAGAAACATGGCTGCAGGGTGACAATGCCTGGGAATTAAACATACCAGGCTATTTAACGATCAGGAAGGACAGGCAGGAAGGAAGGGGAGGTGGGGTGGCTATGTTAATAAAGGAAGGAATCACTGTAATACAGAGAAATGATATTGGGTCAAAAGATCAGGATAACGAAACAGTTTGGGTGGAGGTAAGGAATAATAAGGGGAATAAAACACTAGTGGGCATAGTCTATAGGCCTCCGAACAGTGGCAACTCTGTCGGACGGAGTATCAATCAGGAAATAGTTGAGGCTTGTAGTAAGGGAACATCTATAATTATGGGGGATTTTAACTATCATATTAATTGGACAAATCAAATTGGGCAGGGCTGCCTTGAGGATGAGTTCATTGAGTGTATTAGGGGTGGGTTTCTTGAGCAGTTTGTAACTGAACCGACCAGGGGGCAAGCAACCTTAGATCTGGTCCTGTGTAACGAGACAGGATTAATTAAAAATGTCCTAGTAAAGGATCCCCTTGGAATGAGTGACCATAACATGGTTGAATTCCATATTCAATTAGAGGGTGAGAAGGTTGGATCTCAAACAAGTGTGCTAAGCTTGAATAAAGGAGACTATGAAGGTATGAGAGCGGAATTGAGTAGAGTGGATTGGGAAAATAGATTAAAGGGTAAGATGATACATGATCAGTGGTGTACATTTAAGGAGTTATTTTACAACTTCCAAAAAAAATATATTCCACTGAGAAGAAAAGGGTGTAGAAGAAAAGACAGCCATCTGTGGCTAAGTAAAGAAATTAAGGATAGTATTCAACTAAAAACAAGGGCATATAAGGTAGCCAAATCTAGTGGGAGGATAGAGGATTGGGAAAACTTTAAAAGACAGCAAAAAAAAAAAAAAAGATTGATTAAGAAAGGGAAGATAGATTTTGAAAGTAAATTAGCAAAAAATATAAAAACAGATAGTAAGAGTTTTTATAGTTACATAAAAAGAAAAAGGGTGGCTAAAGTAAATGTTGGTCCCTTAGAGGATGAGACCGGGAAATTAATGGTGGGAAATATGGAGATGGCAAAAACACTGAATGAATATTTTGTATCAGTCTTTACAGTAGAAGACAATAAGAATATCCCAACACTGGACAAACAGGGGGCTAAAGGGGGGGAGGAGCTAAACACGATCAAAATCACTAAGGAAGTGGTATTCGGTAAAATAATGGGACACAAGGTGGATAAATCACCTGGACCTGATGGCTTACATCCTAGGGTCTTGAGGGAAGTGGCGGTAGGGATTGTGGATGCATTGGTAATAATTTTCCAAAACTCCCTGGACTCGGTAAAGGTCCCAGCCGACTGGAAAACTGCTAATGTAACACCCTTATTTAAAAAGGGCAGTAGGCAGAAGGCTGGAAACTATAGACCGGTTAGCCTAACATCTGTGGTAGGTAAAATTTTGGAGGGAAAGTAGTGAGTGAGGAGGACATAAAAAACCTGCAAGGGGACATAGACAGGCTAAGTAAGTGGGCAGAGATTTGGCAGATGGAATACAATACTGGAAAGTGTGAGGTTATGCACTTTGGCAGGAAAAATCGTAGAGCAAGTTATTATCTTAATGGCAAGAAACTTGAAAGTACTGAAGTACAAAGGGATCTGGGGGTCCTGGTGCACGAAACTCAAAATGTTAGTGTGCAGGTGCAGCAAGTGATTAAGAAGGCCAATGGAATGTTGGCTTTCATTGCTAGGGGGATAGAATATAAAAATAGGGAGGTATTGCTTCAGTTGTACAAGGTATTGGTGAGACCGCACCTGGAATACTGCGTACAGTTTTGGTGTCCATACTTAAGAAAGGACATACTTGCTCTCGAGTCAGTACAAAGAATGTTCACTCGGTTAATCCCGGGGATGAGGGGATGGACATATGAGGAGAGGTTGAGTAGATTGGGACTCTACTCATTGGAGTTCAGAAGAATGAGAGGCGATCTTATTGAAACATATAAGATTGTGAAGGGGTTGGATCGGGTAGATGCGGGGAGGATGTTCCCGATGATGGGTGAAACCAGAACTAGGGGGCATAGTCTTAGAATAAGGGGCTGCTCTTTCAAAACTGAGATGAGGAGGAACTACTTCACTCAGAGGGTGGTAGGTCCATGGAATATGCTGCCCCAAAAAGCTGTAGAAGCTACATCATTACATAAATTTAAAACAGAAATAGACAGTTTCCTAGAAGTAAAGGGAATTAAGGGTTACGGGGAGCGGGCAGGAATTTGGACATGAGTCTAGGTTCGGATCCGTCATGGCCCTGTGGGTAGCGGAGCGGGCCCAGGGGCCGTGTAGCCTGATCCTGCTCCTATTTCGTGTGTCTAATTCTGTTAGATTCAGGAGATGGTTCTGTGATAGTGGATTGGCGGTTAGGATCAGATCAGCCATGATCTTATTGAATGGCGGAGCAGGCTCGAGGGGCCGATTGGCCTACTCCTGCCCCTATTTCTTATGTTCTTAAGTTCTTATAGAAGCCAACACGGAGCTTCACTGTAGGGCAACCAGTCTTGGCCCGCGACTACCGAACAGAAAAATGGCAGCCAGGAACGATATGCACACGGCAGGGCCCACTAATGTACACAGTGGACGTTGGGGAGAACATCATGAGATGCCATGCTGACCAGATCCTAGAGTCACAGGAACAAGTCAACCCCATACCTCGCCCATATGTACCTGGTGAGGAACCCGACGTACAGGTCGCATCTACCCCAGAAACAGTAGCATCGGAAGCTGATGCCCCAACCGACGATAGGGTGCCAGAATCGCCTCCGCACCAAGAGTGAGACACTCGGGAAAGGCGCTATCCAGAAAGGATCAGAAAGCCTCCCCAAAGACTGAATATATAAATGGACTATTTTCAGCTAACGTTGTATGTTAAAAGTGTTAATTGTAATTAGTTTGATATTTAACTGTTAAATGAGTGTTATGGTACTGTCAATCTAAAAGGGGAGGAATTGTAATGTATATACCTTTAAGGGGGGACCTACTTTTTACAGCTCATGTATACTGTAGTACCGGCAGTGACCACACCTGTATATAGCACTGAGTAGAAATCTGCACAGTTCAGTTCCAGAGTGAGCCACGTTGAGTAAACACCTGTTGCACCGTTCTCCTGCAGTCTGTGTCTTACTACTGACGGACACAACAGACTCGATTATGCTTCACCCAAGCCAGAGAATCTCCTTGGGACTTGGCTATATGCTCTTGTGTCTCTTTGCAGGAGAGGATTTCAGGATGAAGTGGGGCGTACTTCTACTCGCCCTGATAAGAATAAGCGTTGGAAAGCGAGGTGATGTGGAGGACTCCCACATCTATGGGTGCTCAGGTGAGAAAGCGCCGATCGTTACCAATGGAGGTGGCGAACGGGGTGTGGAGGAGCTCGCCATTTACTTCCACGAGGGAAGGTGGCCAGGGTGGCTGGGGTCCAATTTGACTCAGTACTCCAGCCAGACCGGGTTCACGTATGGGGAGGCCTCCCTCCTGTGCCCCAGGGTACAGGTCGTGGCCACAAGGGTCAGCATCACCGTAGGGAAACGTGTATTTCTAACATGCAAGGGACAGATTCCTTTGGATAGGTGGTGGTGGCTCAGAAAACCGAGCAAGGATATGGAAAACCCCGCAGTCGAGTGGGAACGGTTGGGGAACAATACCCATCAGACGATTACAGGGACTCATGGGGGATTGAGTGTGTGCTGGGACAAGTGGTGGGAACTGGATCAGGGGATTTATGTCTGTATGTGGGGGTCAGAGAAGGTCTGCCCCACAGGCATATCCATCATTTTCCATCGGCAGCGGCAGGGGAGGGGGTGAAGTGGGATTCCAGCCTGAAGGCGTGCGTGGTCCCATACTCCCCGATCCCAATGAATGCCACTGAACTTGTGACCCGCCCCCGAAAGCCCCTGCTCACGACCCAGGCAGCAAGGACACACAGGGAGGGGTGCCCTGCCACCACCAAGGGACCAGGGAATGGGCTGGTACTAGTGCCGACGGATCAGGTACTATACCAGGGGGTACACTACGCGGTAGCCTCCATGATTTTAAACCTCACCGAGGTACACTTACCTGAGTGGTGCCTCAAAGAGACAGAACAGCTATACCAGGCCCTGTTAAAAGAGATGTTTAGGAAATTCTACGAGTTCGATTTTGCCAATGTAGACAAAACAGAACTGTACACCACACACCATGAGTATTTTGAAAATACAGGGAGACAAAGAAGGGGTGCCTGGAATGATGTTGTCACAGCGTTTAACACATGGTCCTCTGTCATCAACAGCCTGGATGACATAGAATTGCAGACACAGATAAATGGTCTAAAAACACAATTGAGGAAAATGCTAATGGATGAAAATAAGGTAGTCGGCTCAGAGTTACACGAGGACCAGGCCATGACGGTCCATTTAAAGGAGATAATTGCTGAGCTGGAGAAGCACGCAAAGACTGTAAATGCCCTTATAAGAGAGGACAGAAATGCTTCAGATCAGGCTGCACAGAACAAGGTGTGCGTGCTGTATGGGGCATGGTTGCTGGGCGAGGGCCGCAGTAATCTGGAGGATTTAAAACAGGGTTCAGTCCCCTCCTGGATCAGCGACAAGAACCTCGCAGCCCTCCATCCATTTGAGAATGCATTAAGCCTGTGTCAACTCCGGCTAGCTTCTGAGGCCTACCCAGTCCCAGTAGATTGTGGACGTTCAAACCATACTATCATGGGTATGGTAGCAAGAATGCCAGTCATGGGTGGGACAGCCCGACCTGCACCGGTATACAGGGTAGAGAACATTGGAGTCATTCAAGGTGGTGCCCACATTTGTTTCACAGCCGTCCCACCTTATGTCATAAAGTGGGAGCATGCTATGACAGGTACTGACCTCTTGGGGTGCCGGAGCTGGGGAGCACACATAATACTGTGTCCCCAGCACTTGAACGCCTATTCAGAACCACAGTGCGGGTTTAAAGCTGCTGGCGCGAAACCTATAAATTGTACTATGGAGGCAATGGCATAAGGCCATGTTCCCCCACAGGTAGCATATATAGGAGGTGGGACATATTGTGTCACCACAGGTGCGCCCCACTACCAGCATGGACAGCATAGCTGGTGTCCGGTTAGTGACAGCAGTTTCTGCTTTAACCCCGAGGCAGAAGTTCAAGTGGCCCAGGAACGGATTGTCCCCATTCCTGAACCCTCCACTGTTCACCTCACTGTAAAAGAGAATTTCACCAACCTGCAAAAATATGTAGCGCATTTTGGCTATGAAATCCCCCCTCTCCCAGAACATTTTACCAAAATACTCAAAGCAGTAATAGTCTCACAGAAACATTTCTACACTCTGGAGCAGAAGACAGTAGAGATAGGGGCCAAAATATTGGACATTGTAGTTCCACCCTGGTGGGACATTTTTGAAAATATAGAGGTCCCTTCATGGATTAGACTGGCTTCCCACATCCTCGTGGTTTGCCAGCTGGGAATAGTATTGTACCTAGTGTGCACTCAGTGCAAGGGAAACGGCCAAATACCAGAATTCCAAAACCAAAGGACCTGGAAGGAACATTATGTCAACGTGGAGGGAGATACACCTGTTTGAGTTTTTGTGTGTTTCTGAATAAAGATTGGTTTTCTTTGTGTTTTTGTTATTTTTTATAAAGATTTTTGACGTGTTATGTTAATAAAGATGTATGTGTACCAAGTGGTGCAGGGGTGTTGGACCCCTCCATGCTTGGATGTGTGTAAATAACTGTATTCTGCCTATGTATGCTTATGTACATTGCATTTTTAAAGAATGGGAAATGCATGTGTCATGGGATCATAGATAGGTAATTACAAGGGAAGATTGACTATGGAGGGTCGGGAATTTTGCTCACCTTGAAAAGTATGATACTTAAAGCGAGTTTAGTATCAACAGGGAGGAGTGTAGGGTTCTCAAAATTCCCACATTCCCCAAAAGTTATCAATAAAAGGGACCCTGAATGGACAAGTTATTAAAAAGGGTACCCAAAAGAAAATGGCTTCTGAAGCCTCGTGACAGAAGCCTGCAGGATTTTAAAAGCAAGGCCCTGCAAAAAGCAGGCCCATTCAAATCTTGAAACGAAACCTAACATGCATGGATCTGTGTGAAAGACTTTGTCATTTCTAAAGCCAGACAGCTAGGTAAACACAGAATATGCATCCTTCATCTTGAAACAGTTTAACTCAGGATAGACGTAATCTTGAGGCCATTAACTTTCTGCATAAATAATCGGTAACTGCTCAGAGGAGCCACCAAGCCAGGAAAAGACGATTAAACTTCATAAATGACAAACAGCCAGGATATTGAAGCGGTTTAGGTGAATGGCTGTAAACACTTTAGATGAGCCTGGCATAATTAAACAAAGAACTGACCTGATTTGGCACGCAGATAAGGGAATGAAGAACCAGTATAATTGTAGGCCCACCGGTAGCCAAGCTCTCTTCTCTTCTCTTCCCGCTCTAACACCGAGGACACCCATTACAACACCGGGGGCCAAACGCGGGAGGAGAACGATCCCGACTCAACACACACAGTACACACGGGGCCGCAAGCGGGCAGGCGAGATGAGATGAACGGTAAGGCTGATAAGCAGAGAAGGGCAGCATAGAGAAGCATTGGGGATGAGCGGGTACACACCCCGGTCCAGGTATAAGCTGGTATTCGAAGCATGGGTAGAAGAAGCAGCTGATAACCATGAGCACCGCGGTAACAAACTCAAGCCAACACCATAGACCGCCAAGCGAACCCCAACCGCAACAAAACCTTCGACGACCAGCCCACCACCAGAAGAACATCCATTTCTGTAAGGTAAAGTACCCAACAAAGACTTTACTCCCTATCTCTAATGGAGGAAAAGAGGGTACTTTACACAGACGACTCCACCACCGCGCCCTGGGACCACGTGACTATGGCAGGCCCCAAAGGACACAAAGAGCGAACCCCAAAACCACAACCGGCTTAATCGACAGGTTTCGAACCATACAAAGGAACCCCATTGGTGAGCATAAATCCCTGGCCCCTCATAGCTTAATCTAGTTAGGTATTGGGGGTGGGACAAGGGTAGGGGGATTTTTAATGTGTTTGTTCCCTCGATGGGCCGTGTGTTCCCCATTCCCAAATAAGTGTACTTCTATATGCCTGTAATCATTCTAGTAATTTTCAGTTTTGTGATTTTATTGTGCCTTTAATAAAAATTACGGTTTTCTTGTACCAAACCAGTTGTCTACTCTATTTCTGTATCGCTGGCTGTAGCTAAGTTCAGTGTCTAGAACCCAGGGGTTTGGGAGCGATTCGAACCACTCAGAGACAGTCAGGGGCAGAGCTGACTGGGCACACGCCACCCCTACAGTTATATTCTGTCAGTGAGGAGGCAGTCTGTGGGTTATATTCTGTCAGTGAGGAGACAGTATGTGGGTTATATGCTGCCAGTGAGGGGACACTCTGTGGGTTATATTCTGTCAGTGAGGAGACAGTCTGTGGGTTATATTCTGTCAGTGAGGAGACTGTAACATTTGCATGTTGAATTGTCATTGGCCCGCAGGCATCTGTAAGGAATACCTATTATATTCACAAGTGATCACATGGTGAGTTGTCATTGGCCTGCAGGCATCTGTAAGGACTGCTATTGTTTAGAAGACCCAGTAGGGGTCCTAACTCCATCTTGTCCACACAGTGCTGTACTGTTGTGAGTCAGAACAATCCTAATGCTTCATTAAAAGAGTTTAAACTGTAATACTCCATTGTCCTGCAATTTATTATTTTTGTACAAAGTGTGCAAAACAAGACATGGTGTCAGAACAGGGATTTGAAATGGACATCGTTGGAACTCTCTTACCTCGAATGAATTGGGAATCTTTGAACTTACATAGAGAATGGTGCAAGTTCAAGCAACACGTGGAGTTGATGTTTTCGGGTCCACTGAAAAGCAAAGGGGAGGAAGAAAGATGCAGCTACCTACTCCAGTGGATCGAAGAAAAAGGGAGAGACATTTTTAACACATGGTCTCTCACTACGGATGAAGCAAAGGTACTGAAAAGTTATTTTGACCGTTTTGAAGCATATGTGATGCCCAAGGCAAATACGATATTCGCTAGGTACAAGTTTCAGGAGAAAGTACAAGGAGCTAGTGAGTCGTTTGAACAGTTCATGACTGAGTTAAAACTGCTGGTAAAAGACTGCATATGCAGATAAAGATGAGATGGTCAGAGACCGCATCGTGTTTGGAATACATTCAGCTAAAGTGAGAGAGAAACTTTTGAATGTTGGGTCCGGGCTAACGCTGGACAAAGCTATGGACATAACTAGATCGCACGAGATAGCCCAAGCACAGTTGAAAACCATAACCAGCGCCACGAGCAGCTCGAGTGAACAGACAGTGCACGCAGTTAATAGATACACACCAAAGAACACTGCCCAGAGAGCGTGTTTCAGAACAGAAAAAACAGAGAGAGTTCTAAAAATGGGCGACACAGACATAAAACGCTTCAAAAACTGTGGATATTGTGGAAACAACTGGCATGGAGAAAAGGAGTACTGACCTGTCAAAGGAAGGCAATGTACTAAATGTGGTAAACGGAACCACTTTGCTAAAGTTTGTAAGACTGTTTTCAGAAAACCAGTACACACAGTGAGTGACAGCCAAATGCCAGATAGAGAGCCAAATGCAGAGGAACTGTTTATTGATTCTGTGTCACAGAAAAAACAGATTTCAGAGACTGAGCAAGCCTATGCCGATATTGAAATAGGAAAACAGGGCAAAGAGCTTAAGTTTAAACTAGACACTGAATCTCAGGTTAACGTAATTCCTCTGTGTGAGTATCACAGCTTGAAGGATGATTGTGAGCTACAGCCCACCTCATGCAGACTGACTGGTTATGGGGGTGAGCAGCTCAGTGTAAAAGGCACATGCGCGATGAAATGCAAGTACAAAGAAAGCGACATGATGTTGAACTTTTACATTGTTGACACTCAAGCACCTCCAGTGCTAGGTCTAAAGGCATGTTTAGACATGGACCTCATCAAGCTAGTGCTATCATTGACAGCACCAATTGAGAAGCAGACAGTCAGGGAAGAGTTTGCTGATGTTTTCAAAGGGATCGGACTATTCCCAAGTGAATGCACTATTCACCTTGACCCAACAGCAACCCCTGTGGTTTGCCCACTGAAAAGGGTACTCCTTGCTCTATGTAGTCGCCTGAAGGAGGAGCTGCAGAGCATGGAGATTACAGAACCGACAGAGTGGGTCAACGCATTAGTAGTGGTTTAGAAACCACGTACAGGCAAGCTCAGAGTCTGTTTCGACCCCAGAGATTTGAACAAGGCTATCAAACGCCCTCACTACCCTCTACCAACGCTTGATGACATCACACCCAAGCTAGTGGGAGCACGTTACTTCAGTGTAATGGACGCACGATCAGGATACTGGACTATCAAGCTCACGGAAGAGTAATCTAAGCTAACAACGTTCAACAGACCATTTGGACGATTTCTGCGTTTACCATTTGGTCTTATCTCAGCTCAGGATGAATTCCAGTGGAAGATCGACGAAACCTATGAAAGCCTCGATGGAGTAGTCGCAATCGTAGACGACATCCTCATCTATGGCAGGAATAGAGAGGAACATGACAGGAACCTCCGTGCGATGCTACAAAGATCACGGGAGAAAGGTATCCGGCTCAACCCCGAGAAAAGCATAATCGGATCCACCGAGATCAGTTATTTCGGGCATCGCCTCTCAACTGATGGCATTAAGCCGGATCCAGAGAAAATCTCTGCCATCAAGAAGATGGAGCCGCCGAAGAACCGCGCAGAGCTAGAGACAGTACTAGGCATGGTTAACTACTTAGCCAAGTTTGCCCCGAGCCTCTCCGAAATCAATGCACCCATGCGTCAGTTGCTCAAACAATCCAATGAGTTCCTATGGGACAAACAACATGACACAGCATTTCAGAAAATGAAAGACCTAATCACCAGACAACCAGGACCAGTTCTTGCCTACTTTGACCCCAACAAAGAGCTCAGACTACAAGTGGACGCGTCAAAGTATGGACTAGGCGTAGTATTACTGCAAGAAGGAAAGCCCATCGGCTACGCTTCCAGGTCACTCACAGACAGTGAAATCAACTATGCTCAAATCGAGAAAGAGCTATATGCAATTCTGTTTGGATGTAAGCGTTTCCACCAGTATGTCTATGGCCGACAGGTCATTGTGGAATCCGACCACAAGCCCCTTGAGTCAATCATGAGGAAACCACTAGCCGCAGCCCCACTAAGGCTACAGAGAATGATCCTTCAGCTACAGAAGTATGACTTCACAATCATTCACCGTCCAGGCAAAGACATTCCTGTCACAGACACGCTCTCCAGAAAGTCTCTTAGCTACCAGGACAACAGCCTCAGTGAAGGCATGGATGAGCAGGTGCACATGGTGTACAACAGCTTACCTGTGAGTGACTCAAAACTGAAGGAGATCCAAGCAGGAACAGAGAAAGATGCGCAACTCACACTGCTGAGCAAAGTCATACATGAAGGATGGCCTGAGGAAAGGAGGAAATGCCCTCAGAGCATATCTGAATTCTGGAACCACAGAGACAAATTGTCACAAATCAACGGAATTGTCTTCAAAGGGGAGAAAATCATTACTCCTACCAGTCTCAGAGAAGAGATGCTGACAAAAATTTATGCTGGACATATGGGCATGGAGAAATGCAAACAAAGAGCACATGACATTATGTTTTGGCCTAGAATGTGCAAACACATTGAGGACATTGTCGGAAAATGTTCCATTCGTCTAGAATGCCGCCCATCAAATGTCAAAGAGCCCATGATACCTCACCGTATCCCAGACAGGCCCTGGCAGGTCGTTAGCTGCAAGCAAGTGCATGCAAAACGTGTACAGAGACAGCAACACCAAAAGAGATACTATGACAGGTCAGCTAGGTTACTGCCGCCGCTGCACAATGGAGAATCCATCAGAATCCAGGAGTATGGCTACTGGAAGCCTGCAGTCATCATCCAGCCAGCTGACACTGAGCGATCGTATCACGTCCGCACTCCAGAAGGACAGGTGTACCGCCGCAATCGCAGGAACCTCCTGAACACCAAGGAACAACACTGTCATTCCGACGAGAGGTCAAGCTGAGAGTTATCCTTGATTTGTGAACTGTCAAAGGGTGTAGGCGGATCGCTGCCCTAAAAAAAACTGTACATCGTTATTGAAACGCTGAGATGTTTTCAGCGCTAGTTAAATGCTGAGTTTACTTATATGTTTATGCTACTGAGAACATTAGGTAAACTGTAATACTCCGTTGTCCTGCAATTTATTATTTTTGTACAAAGTGTGCAAAAAAAGACAGAGACAGTATGTGGGTTATATGCTGTCAGTGAGGGGACAGTCTGTGGGTTATGCATTGTCAGTGAGTGCACATTCTGTGTGTTATATTCCCTCAGTGAGGAGACAGACTGTGGGTTATATTCTCTCAATGAGGAGACAGACTGTGGGTTATATTCTCTCAATGAGGAGACATTCTGAGGGTTATATTCTGTCAGTGAGGAGACATTCTGTGGGTTATATTCTGTCAGTGAGGGGACAGTCTGTGGTTTATATTCTGTCAGTGTAGGGTGAAAATCTGTGGTTATATTCTGTCAGTGTGTGATAGTCTGTGGATTATTTTCTGTCAGTGTAGGGGACAGTCTGTGGGTTACATTTTGTCAGTAAGGAGACAGTCTGTCGGCTATATTCTGTCAGTGTGGAGAGAATTTGTGGTTTATACACTGTCTGTGAGGCGACAGTCTGTGGGTAATATTCTGTCAGTGAGGAGACAATCTGTGGACTATATTCTGTCAGTGTGGGGACAGTCTGTGGGTTATAGTCTGTCAGTGTAGGGGGACAGTCTGTGGGTTTTATTCTGTCAGTGTGGAGACATTTTTTGGTTATATTCTGTCCATGTAGGGGGACAGACTATGGGTTATATTCTGTCAGTGAGTAAGGAGAGAGACTGTGGGTTATAATCTGTCAGTCAGTGAGGACAGAATGCGAGGCTATTTCCTGTTAGTGAGGAGACATTCTGTGGGTTATATTCAGTCAGTGAGTGAGGGGAGAGTCTCTGTGTTATATTCTGTCAGTGTAGGGGGACAGTCTGTGTGTTATATTCTGACAGAGTGAGAGGAGACAGTCTGTGGGTTATAATCTGTCAGTGAGGAGACCGTCTGTGTGTTATATTCTGTCAGTGTGGAAACATCTGTGGGTTATATTCTGTCAGTGAGGGGACATTCTGTGGCTTATATTCTGTCAGTGAGGAGAGAATCCGTGGGTTATATTTTGTCAGTGGGGAGAAAGTCTGTGGGTTATATTTTGTCAGTGAGGGGACAGTCTTTGGGTTATAAACTGTCAGTGTGCAGACAGTCTGTGGGTTATATTCTGTCAGTGTAGGGGGACAGTCTGTTGGTGAAATTCTGTTAGTGAGTGAGGTGACAGTCTGTGCGTTATATTCAGTCAGTTAGTGTGTGACAGTTTGTGGGTTATATTCTGTCAGTGAGGAGACAATCTGTGGGTTATATTCTGTCAGTCAGGCGACATTCTGTGGGTTATAACCTGTCAGTGAGATGACAGTCTATGGGTTATAATCTGTCAGTGAGGAGACAATCTGTGGGTTATATTCTGTCAGTGTGGGGACTGTCTGTGGGTTATATTCTGTCAGTATGGAGAGAATCTGTGGGTTAGATAATGTCAGTGATGAGACAGAATATAACCCACAGACTGTCAGTGAGGAGACATTCCGTTGGTTATATTCTGTCAGTGAGGAGATATTCTGTGGTTTATATTCTGTCAGTGTGGGATAGTCTGTGGATTATATTCTGTCAGTCTAGGGGACAGTCTGTGGGTTACATTTTGTCAGTAAGGAGACAGTCTGTTGGCTATATTCTGTCAGTAAGGAGACCGTCTGTGGGTTATATTCTGTCAGTGTGGAGAGAATCTGTGGTTTATACACTGTGAGGCGACAGTCTGTGGGTTTTATTCTGTCAGTGAGGAGGCAATCTGTGGGTTATATTCTGTCAGTGTGGGGACAGTCTCTGTGGGTTACAGTCTGTCAGTTTAGGGGGACAGTCTGTGGTTTTTATTCTGCCAGTGAGTGAGGAGACAGGCTGTGGTTTATATTCTGTCAGTGAGGAGACTGTGGGTTATATTCTGTCCATGTAGGGGGACAGCCTGTGGGTTATATTCTGTCAGTGAGCAGTCAGTCTGTGGGTTATGTTCTGTTAGTGAGTGAGGAGACAGTCTGTGGGTTCTATTCTGTCAGTGTAGGGGGACAGTCTGTGGGTTATATTCTGTCAGTGAAGAGGAGACAGTCTGTGGCTTATATTCTGTCAGTGAGTGAGGAGACAGTCTGCGGGTTATATTCAGTCAGCAGGCGTGGGACATTCTGTGGGTTATATTCTGTCAGTTTGGAGACAGTCTGTGGGTTATATGCTGCCAGTGAGGGGTCAGTCTGTGGGTTATACTCTGTCAGTGATGGGATATTCTGTTTGTTATATTTTGTCAGTGATGGCACAGTCTGTGGGTTATATTCTGTTAGTGTTGTGACAGTCTTTGGGTTCTATTCTGTCAGTGTAGTAGGTCAGTCTGTGCGTTATGTTCTGTCAGTGAGGGGCAGTCAGTTTGGTGTCAAAAACAGGAAGGCAGATTATTATCTGAATGGCAATAGATTGGGAGAAGGGGAAGTGCAACGAGACCTGGGTGTCCTTGTACACCAGTCACTGAATGTAAGCATGCATGTGCAGCAGGCGATTAAGAAGGCAAATGCTATGTTGGCCTTCATAGCGAGAGGGTTTGAGTACAGGAGCAAGGATGTCTTGCTGCAGTTGTACAGCGCCTTGGTGAGACCACATCTTCAGTATTGTGTACAGTTTTGGTCGCCTTATCTGAGGAAGGATGTTCTTGCCATGGAGGGAGTTCAGCGAAAACTCACCAAGCTGATACCTGGGATGGCAGGAATGACGTATGAGGAGGGATTGGGTCGATTGGGCTTATACTTGCTGCAGTTTAGAAGAATGAGAGGGGATCTCATTGAAACTTATAAAATTCTGACTGGACTGGACAGACTAGATGCAGGAAGGATGTTCCCGATGGTCAGGGAGTCCAGAACCAGGGGTCACAGTCTAAGGATAAGGGGTAAGCCATTTAGGACAGAAATGAGGAGGAATTTCTTCACCCAGAGAGTGGTGAACCTGTGGAATTCTCTACCACAGAAGGCAGTAGAGACCGAGGCCTAGAAATTGAGTTTGCGCTGCGCCAGGGCTTTAGCGCCGGAAGTTAGCGCCGGCGCTAAAGCCCTTTGCGCGCGCCAAAAATTCAGTAGCGCCGCGCCCAAACGGCTGCCGGCGCTACTGAAGGGTTTTAGCGCCTGAAAACTGGCGCAACGCGCCGCATTGCGGCGCTATTCCGGCGCTGCGGCACCCGCTGCGGTGCGGCAGGCTCGGGAAGTGCAGGCCTCCTCCTTCCGTTAAGGAGGAGCTGCCTGCACCCGGCCGCGGCCCGCGCAAATCTCATCAAAAATGAGCCCGGCACCTCGGACAAGTGCCGGGCTTGCATCTGTTCCGGGGGGTGGGGTGGGGGGAGAAGTCTGGGGAGGGAGCTGCGGGCAGGCGGCCGGCGGGAAAGCGGCCGGCCGCCGCGCCTCCTTAAAGCGCCGGCGCAGACTCCGGCAACACTCGTTTGCCGGAGTCTTAGTTGCGGCTGCCACTGGCGAGGCGGCCGCAACTGAATTTCGGCTTGGGGCCGGGTTACCACGGCAACCGGGACGCTGCGCACACCGATGATGTCATCGGTGCCGGCGCAGTGCTACCGGTCTACCGCCGCGGAAGGGCCCCAGGCAAATTAGGAACCGGCGCCAATTGCAGCGCTAGGCCCTCTAGCGCCGCAAAATCGGTGCTAAGGGCACTGAATTTCTCGGCCCAATTCTTTAAATATATTCAAGAAGGAGTTGGATATATTTCTTAAGGCTGAATGGATCAAGGGGTATGGGAAGAAAGCAGGGACAGGGTACAGAATTTGGATGATCAGCCATGATCGAATTGAATGGCAGAGCAGGCTCGAGGGGCCGAATCGCTTATTCCTGCTCCTATCTTCTATGTTTCTATGTTATATTCTGTCAGTGAGTGATGAGACTGTCTGTGGGTTATATTCTGTCAGTGAGGAGACAGTCTGTGGGTTACATTCTGTCAGTGTGGGGACAGTCTATGGGTTATATTCTGTCAGTGTGGAGAAAGTCTGTGGGTTATATTCTGTCAGCGAGGGGACAGTCTGTGGGTTATATTCTGTCAGTGCGGTGTGCAATCTGTGGGTTATATTATGCCAGTGAGGAGAAAGTCTGAGTGTAATATTCTGTCAGTTTGCAAGGTAGTATTTGGGTTATATTCTGTCAGTGTGGAGAGGATCTGTGGGTTATATTCTGTCAGTGTGGAGAAAGTCTGTGGGCTTTATTCTGTCAGTGAGGAGCCAATCTGTGGGTTACTTTCTGACAGTGAGGAGACAGTCTGTGGGTTATATTATGACAGTGAGGAGACATTCTGTGGGTTATCTTCTGCCAGTGTGGCGACAGTCTATGGCTTATATTCTGTCAGTGAGGAGACAATCTGTGGGTTATATTCTGTCAGTGAGGTGACAGTCTGTGGTATATATTCTGTCAGTGAGGAGACAGTCTGTGGGATATATTTTGTCAGTGGGGGAGGCAGTCTGTGGGTTACATTCTGTCAGTGAAGGGACAGTCTATGGGTTATTTTCTGTCAGTGAGGAGACAATCTGTGGGTTATATTCTCTCCGTGAGGAGACAGTCGGTAGATTACATTCTGTCAGTGAGGAGACAGTCTGTGGGTTATACGCTGTCAGTGAGGGGACCGTCTGTGGGTTATATTCTGTCACTGAGGAGACCATCTGTGGTTTAAATTCTGTCTGTGAGGAGACAGTCTGTGTGTTATATTCTGTCAGTGAGGGGACAGTCTGTGGCTTAATTCTGTCAGTGAGGAGACATTCTGTGGGTTATATTCTATCAGTGCGGGGACAGTCTGTGGGTTATGTTCTGTCAGCGAGGGGACCATCTGTGGGTTATATTCTGTCATTGAGTGAGGGGACATTCTGTGGGTTATATTCTGTCAGTGATGGGACAGTCTCTGGGTTATATTCTGTCAGTGAGGGGACAGTCTTTGGGTTATATTCTGTCAGTGAGGAGACAGTCTGGGGGTTATATTCTGTTCATGAGGAGACATTCTGTGGGTTATATTCTGTCAGTGTGGAGACTGTCTATGGGTTATATTCTGTCAGTGTGGAGACAATCTGTGGGTTATATTCTGTCAGTGAGGGGACAGTCTGTGGGTTATATTCTGTCAGTGAGGGGACAGTCTGTGGGTTATATTCTGTCACTGAGGAGAGAGTCTGTGGGTTATATTCTGTCAGCGGGGTGTGCAATCTATGGGTTATATTATGCCAGTGAGGAGAATGTCTGGGTGTAATATTCTGTCAGTGTGGAGGTAGTCTTTGGGTTATATTCTGTCAGTGTGGAGAGGATCTGTGGGTTATATTCTGTCAGTTTGGAGAACGTCTGTGGGTTATATTCTGTCACTGAGGAGACCATCTCTGCGTTAAATTCTGTCAGTGAGGAGACATTCTGTGTGTTATATTCTGTCAGTGAGGGGACAGTCTGTGGTTTATATTCTGTCAGTGGGGGAGGCAGTCTGTGGGTTATATTCTGTCAGTGTGGAGACAGACTGTCGGTTAAATTCTGTCAGTGTGGACATAAGCTGTGGGTTATATTCTGTCAGTGGGGAGACAGTGTGTGTGTTATATTATGACAGTGAGGAGACATTCTGTGGGTTATATTCTGTCAGCTTGGTGACAATCTGTTTGTTATATTATGTTAGTGAGGAGAACCGTCTATGGGTTATATTCTGTCAGTGAGTAGACAATCTGTGGGTTATATTCTGTCAGTGAGAAGACACCCTGTGGGTTATATTCTGTCAGTGTTAAGACAATCTGTGGGTTATATTGTGTCAGTGAGGAGACTGTCTCTGGGTTAAATGCTGTCAGTGAGGAGACATTGTGTGGGATACATTCTGTCAGTGGGGAGACAGTCTCTGTGGGTTACAGTCTGTCAGTTTAGGGGGACAGTCTGTGGTTTTTATTCTGCCAGTGAGTGAGGAGACAGGCTGTGGTTTATATTCTGTCAGTGAG
Organism: Somniosus microcephalus; assembly: GCF_052327205.1. Classification (NCBI taxonomy): domain Eukaryota; kingdom Metazoa; phylum Chordata; class Chondrichthyes; order Squaliformes; family Somniosidae; genus Somniosus; species Somniosus microcephalus. Next base: position 343,464,054 of record NC_140987.1, read on the forward strand.
GAGACTGTGGGTTATATTCTGTCCATGTAGGGGGACAGCCTGTGGGTTATATTCTGTCAGTGAGCAGTCAGTCTGTGGGTTATGTTCTGTTAGTGAGTGAGGAGACAGTCTGTGGGTTCTATTCTGTCAGTGTAGGGGGACAGTCTGTGGGTTATATTCTGTCAGTGAAGAGGAGACAGTCTGTGGCTTATATTCTGTCAGTGAGTGAGGAGACAGTCTGCGGGTTATATTCAGTCAGCAGGCGTGGGACATTCTGTGGGTTATATTCTGTCAGTTTGGAGACAGTCTGTGGGTTATATGCTGCCAGTGAGGGGTCAGTCTGTGGGTTATACTCTGTCAGTGATGGGATATTCTGTTTGTTATATTTTGTCAGTGATGGCACAGTCTGTGGGTTATATTCTGTTAGTGTTGTGACAGTCTTTGGGTTCTATTCTGTCAGTGTAGTAGGTCAGTCTGTGCGTTATGTTCTGTCAGTGAGGGGCAGTCAGTTTGGTGTCAAAAACAGGAAGGCAGATTATTATCTGAATGGCAATAGATTGGGAGAAGGGGAAGTGCAACGAGACCTGGGTGTCCTTGTACACCAGTCACTGAATGTAAGCATGCATGTGCAGCAGGCGATTAAGAAGGCAAATGCTATGTTGACCTTCATAGCGAGAGGGTTTGAGTACAGGAGCAAGGATGTCTTGCTGCATTTGTACAGCGCCTTGGTGAGACCACATCTTCAGTATTGTGTACAGTTTTGGTCGCCTTATCTGAGGAAGGATGTTCTTGCCATGGAGGGAGTTCAGCGAAAACTCACCAAGCTGATACCTGGGATGGCAGGAATGACGTATGAGGAGGGATTGGGTCGATTGGGCTTATACTTGCTGCAGTTTAGAAGAATGAGAGGGGATCTCATTGAAACTTATAAAATTCTGACAGGACTGGACAGACTAGATGCAGGAAGGATGTTCCCGATGGTCAGGGAGTCCAGAACCAGGGGTCACAGTCTAAGGATAAGGGGTAAGCCATTTAGGACAGAAATGAGGAGGAATTTCTTCACCCAGAGAGTGGTGAACCTGTGGAATTCTCTACCACAGAAGGCAGTAGAGACCGAGGCCTAGAAATTGAGTTTGCGCTGCGCCAGGGCTTTAGCGCCGGAAGTTAGCGCCGGCGCTAAAGCCCTTTGCGCGCGCCAAAAATTCAGTAGCGCCGCGCCCAAACGGCTGCCGGCGCTACTGAAGGGTTTTAGCGCCTGAAAACTGGCGCAACGCGCCGCATTGCGGCGCTATTCCGGCGCTGCGGCGCCCGCTGCGGTGCGGCAGGCTCGGGAAGTGCAGGCCTCCTCCTTCCGTTAAGGAGGAGCTGCCTGCACCCGGCCGCGGCCCGCGCAAATCTCATCAAAAATGAGCCCGGCACCTCGGACAAGTGCCGGGCTTGCATCTGTTCCGGGGGGGGGGGGTGGGGGGAGAAGTCTGGGGAGGGAGCTGCGGGCAGGCGGCCGGCGGGAAAGCGGCCGGCCGCCGCGCCTCCTTAAAGCGCCGGCGCAGACTCCGGCAACACTCGTTTGCCGGAGTCTTAGTTGCGGCTGCCACTGGCGAGGCGGCCGCAACTGAATTTCGGCTTGGGGCCGGGTTACCACGGCAACCGGGACGCTGCGCACACCGATGATGTCATCGGTGCCGGCGCAGCGCTACCGGTCTACCGCCGCGGAAGGGCCCCAGGCAAATTAGGAACCGGCGCCAATTGCAGCGCTAGGCCCTCTAGCGCCGCAAAATCGGTGCTAAGGGCACTGAATTTCTCGGCCCAATTCTTTAAATATATTCAAGAAGGAGTTGGCTATATTTCTTAAGGCTGAATGGATCAAGGGGTATGGGAAGAAAGCAGGGACAGGGTACAGAATTTGGATGATCAGCCATGATCGAATTGAATGGCAGAGCAGGCTCGAGGGGCCGAATCGCTTATTCCTGCTCCTATCTTCTATGTTTCTATGTTATATTCTGTCAGTGAGTGATGAGACTGTCTGTGGGTTATATTCTGTCAGTGAGGAGACAGTCTGTGGGTTACATTCTGTCAGTGTGGGGACAGTCTATGGGTTATATTCTGTCAGTGTGGAGAAAGTCTGTGGGTTATATTCTGTCAGCGAGGGGACAGTCTGTGGGTTATATTCTGTCAGTGCGGTGTGCAATCTGTGGGTTATATTATGCCAGTGAGGAGAAAGTCTGAGTGTAATATTCTGTCAGTTTGCAAGGTAGTATTTGGGTTATATTCTGTCAGTGTGGAGAGGATCTGTGGGTTATATTCTGTCAGTGTGGAGAAAGTCTGTGGGCTTTATTCTGTCAGTGAGGAGCCAATCTGTGGGTTACTTTCTGACAGTGAGGAGACAGTCTGTGGGTTATATTATGACAGTGAGGAGACATTCTGTGGGTTATCTTCTGCCAGTGTGGCGACAGTCTATGGCTTATATTCTGTCAGTGAGGAGACAATCTGTGGGTTATATTCTGTCAGTGAGGTGACAGTCTGTGGTATATATTCTGTCAGTGAGGAGACAGTCTGTGGGATATATTTTGTCAGTGGGGGAGGCAGTCTGTGGGTTACATTCTGTCAGTGAAGGGACAGTCTATGGGTTATTTTCTGTCAGTGAGGAGACAATCTGTGGGTTATATTCTCTCCGTGAGGAGACAGTCGGTAGATTACATTCTGTCAGTGAGGAGACAGTCTGTGGGTTATACGCTGTCAGTGAGGGGACCGTCTGTGGGTTATATTCTGTCACTGAGGAGACCATCTGTGGTTTAAATTCTGTCTGTGAGGAGACAGTCTGTGTGTTATATTCTGTCAGTGAGGGGACAGTCTGTGGCTTAATTCTGTCAGTGAGGAGACATTCTGTGGGTTATATTCTATCAGTGCGGGGACAGTCTGTGGGTTATGTTCTGTCAGCGAGGGGACCATCTGTGGGTTATATTCTGTCATTGAGTGAGGGGACATTCTGTGGGTTATATTCTGTCAGTGATGGGACAGTCTCTGGGTTATATTCTGTCAGTGAGGGGACAGTCTTTGGGTTATATTCTGTCAGTGAGGAGACAGTCTGGGGGTTATATTCTGTTCATGAGGAGACATTCTGTGGGTTATATTCTGTCAGTGTGGAGACTGTCTATGGGTTATATTCTGTCAGTGTGGAGACAATCTGTGGGTTATATTCTGTCAGTGAGGGGACAGTCTGTGGGTTATATTCTGTCAGTGAGGGGACAGTCTGTGGGTTATATTCTGTCACTGAGGAGAGAGTCTGTGGGTTATATTCTGTCAGCGGGGTGTGCAATCTATGGGTTATATTATGCCAGTGAGGAGAATGTCTGGGTGTAATATTCTGTCAGTGTGGAGGTAGTCTTTGGGTTATATTCTGTCAGTGTGGAGAGGATCTGTGGGTTATATTCTGTCAGTTTGGAGAACGTCTGTGGGTTATATTCTGTCACTGAGGAGACCATCTCTGCGTTAAATTCTGTCAGTGAGGAGACATTCTGTGTGTTATATTCTGTCAGTGAGGGGACAGTCTGTGGTTTATATTCTGTCAGTGGGGGAGGCAGTCTGTGGGTTATATTCTGTCAGTGTGGAGACAGACTGTCGGTTAAATTCTGTCAGTGTGGACATAAGCTGTGGGTTATATTCTGTCAGTGGGGAGACAGTGTGTGTGTTATATTATGACAGTGAGGAGACATTCTGTGGGTTATATTCTGTCAGTTTGGTGACAATCTGTTTGTTATATTCTGTTAGTGAGGAGAACCGTCTATGGGTTATATTCTGTCAGTGAGTAGACAATCTGTGGGTTATATTGTGTCAGTGAGGAGACTGTCTCTGGGTTAAATGCTGTCAGTGAGGAGACATTGTGTGGGATACATTCTGTCAGTGGGGAGACAGTCTATGGGTTATATTCTGTCAGTGTGGAGACTGTCTATGTGTTATATTCTGTCAGTGAGGGGACAGTCTGTGGTTTATATTCTGTCAGTGAGGGGACAGTCTTTGTGTTATATTCTCTCAGTGAGGAGAAAGTCTATGGATTATATTCTGTCAGTGAGGAGACAGCCTGTGGGTTATATTCTGTCAGTGAGGAGACTGTCTGTGGTTTATATTCTGTCAGTGAGGGGACAGTCTTTGTGTTATATTCTCTCAGTGAGGAGAAAGTCTATGGATTATATTCTGTCAGTGAGGAGACAGCCTGTGGGTTATATTCTGTCAGCGAGGAGACAGTCTGTGGGTTATATTCTGTCAGCGAGGAGACAGTCGGTGGGTTATATTCTGTTAATGAGGAGACATTCTGTGGGTTGTATTCTGTCAGTGAGGAGACGGTCTGTGGGTTAAATTCCATCAGTGAGTGAGGGGACATTCTGTGTGTTATATTCTGTTAGTGAGGTGACAGTCTGAGGGTTATGTTCTGTCAGTGAGGGGATATTCTGTGGGTTATATTCTGTCACTCAAGAGACAGTCTGTGGGTTATATTCTGTCACTCAAGAGACAGTCTGTGGGTTATATTCTGTCACTCAAGAGACAGTCTGTGGGTTATATTCTGTCACTCAAGAGACAGCCTGTGGGTTATATTCTGTCAGTGAGGCGACAGTCTCTGGGTTATGTTCTGTTAGTGAGGGGACAGCCTGTGGGTTATATTCTGTCATTGAGTGAGGGGATATTCTGTGTGTTATATTCTGTTAGTGTGGAGACATTCTGTGGGTAAAATTCTGTCAGTGAGGGGACAGCCTGTGGATTAAATTCCATCAGTGAGCGAGGGGACATTCTGTGGGTTATATTCTGTCATTGAGTGAGGGGACATTCTGTGTGTTATATTCTGTTAGTGAGGGGACAGTCTGTGGGTTATACTCCGTCAGTGAGCAGACCCTCTGTGGGTGACATTCTGTCAGTGAGGAGACATTCTGTGTGTTATATTCTGTTAGTGAGGGGAAAGTCCGTGGGTTATGGTCTGTCAGTGAGGCGACAGTCTGTGGGTTATATTCTGTCAGTGAGGGGACAGTCTGTGGGTTATATTCTGTCAGTGAGCGAGGGGACATTATGTGGGTTATAATCTGCCATTGAGTGAGGGGACATTATGTGTGTTATATTCTGTTAGTGAGGGGACAGTCTGTGGGTTATGGTCTGTCAGTGAGGGGACTGCCTTTGGGTTATATTCTGTCAGTGAGCGAGGGGACATTATGTGGGTTATATTCTGTCATTGAGTGAGGGGACATTCTGTGTGTTATATTCTTTTAGTGAGGGGACAGTCTGTGGGTTATATTCTGTCAGTGAGGAGACAATCTGTGGGTTATATTCTGTCAGTGAGGAGACAGTCTGTGGGTTGTATTCTGTCAGTGAGGAGACAGTCTGTGGGTTATATTCTGTCAGTGAGGGGACAGCCTTTGGTATATATTCTGTCAGTGAGGAGAAAGTCTATGGATTATATTCTGTCAGTGAGTTGACAGTCTGTGGGTTAAATTCCGTCAGTGAGCGAGGGGACATTCTGTGTGTTATATTCTGTTAGTGAGGGGACAGTCTGTGGGTATATTCTGTCAGTGAGGTGACAATCTGTGTGTTATATTCCCTCATTGAGGTGACAATCTGTGGGTTATATTCTGTTAGTGAGGGGACATTCTGTGGGTATATTCTGTCAGTGAGGTGACAGTCTGTGTGTTATATTCTCTCATTGATGTGACAGTCTGTGGGTTATATTCTGTCAGTGAGGGGACATTCTGTGGGTTATATTCTGTCAGTGAGTTGACAGCCTGTGGGTTATATTCTGTCCATGAGGAGACAGTCTGTGGGTTACAGTCTGTCAGTGAGGAGACAGTCTGTGGGTTATATTATGACAGTGAAGAGACATTCTGTGGGTTATTTTGTGTCAGAGAGGAGACAGAATATAACCCACAGACTGTCTCCTCTCTGACAGAATATAACCCACAGACTGTCAGTGAGGAGAGAGTCTGTGGGTTATATTCTGTCAGTGGGGTGTGCAATCTGTGGGTTTTATTATGCCAGTGAGGAGAATGTCTGGGTGCAATATTCTGTCAGTGAGGCGACAGTCTGTGGGTTATATTCTGTCAGTGAGGGGACAGTCTGTGGGTTATATTCTGTCAGTGAGCGAGGGGACATTATGTGGGTTATAATCTGCCATTGAGTGAGGGGACATTATGTGTGTTATATTCTGTTAGTGAGGGGACAGTCTGTGGGTTATGGTCTGTCAGTGAGGGGACTGCCTTTGGGTTATATTCTGTCAGTGAGCGAGGGGACATTATGTGGGTTATATTCTGTCATTGAGTGAGGGGACATTCTGTGTGTTATATTCTTTTAGTGAGGGGACAGTCTGTGGGTTATATTCTGTCAGTGAGGAGACAATCTGTGGGTTATATTCTGTCAGTGAGGAGACAGTCTGTGGGTTGTATTCTGTCAGTGAGGAGACAGTCTGTGGGTTATATTCTGTCAGTGAGGGGACAGCCTTTGGTATATATTCTGTCAGTGAGGAGAAAGTCTATGGATTATATTCTGTCAGTGAGTTGACAGTCTGTGGGTTAAATTCCGTCAGTGAGCGAGGGGACATTCTGTGTGTTATATTCTGTTAGTGAGGGGACAGTCTGTGGGTATATTCTGTCAGTGAGGTGACAATCTGTGTGTTATATTCCCTCATTGAGGTGACAATCTGTGGGTTATATTCTGTTAGTGAGGGGACATTCTGTGGGTATATTCTGTCAGTGAGGTGACAGTCTGTGTGTTATATTCTCTCATTGATGTGACAGTCTGTGGGTTATATTCTGTCAGTGAGGGGACATTCTGTGGGTTATATTCTGTCAGTGAGTTGACAGCCTGTGGGTTATATTCTGTCCATGAGGAGACAGTCTGTGGGTTACAGTCTGTCAGTGAGGAGACAGTCTGTGGGTTATATTATGACAGTGAAGAGACATTCTGTGGGTTATTTTGTGTCAGAGAGGAGACAGAATATAACCCACAGACTGTCTCCTCTCTGACAGAATATAACCCACAGACTGTCAGTGAGGAGAGAGTCTGTGGGTTATATTCTGTCAGTGGGGTGTGCAATCTGTGGGTTTTATTATGCCAGTGAGGAGAATGTCTGGGTGCAATATTCTGTCAGTGTGGAGGTAGTCTTTGGGTTATATTCTGTCAGTGTGGAGAGGATCTGTGTGTTATATTCTGTCAGTGTAGAGAATGTCTGTGGGTTATATTCTGTCAGTGAGGAGCCAGTCTGTGGGTTATATTCTGTCAGTGAGGAGACTGTCTGTGGGTTATATTATACAGTGAGGAAAAATTGTGTGGGTTATCTTCTGTCAGTGTGGAGACAACCTGTGGGTTATATTCTGTCAGTGAGGAGACAGTCTTTGGGTTATATTCTGTCAGTGAGGAGACAATCTGTGGGTTAAATTCTGTCAGTGAGGAGACAGGCTGTGGGTTATATTCTGTCAGTGAGGGAGGCAGTCTGTGGGTTATATTCTGTCAGTGGGGTGTGCAATCTGTGGGTTATATTATAGCAGTGAGGAGAATATCTGGGTGTAATATTCTGTCAGTGTGGAGGTAGTCTTTGGGTTATACTCTGTCAGTGTGGAGAGGATCTGTGGGTTATATTCTGTCAGTGTAGAGAAAGTCTGTGGGTTATATTCTGTCAGTGTACAGAAAGTCTGTGGGTTATATTCTGTCAGTGAGGAGCCAGTCTGTGGGTTATCTTCTGTCAGTGTGGAGACAGACTGTCATTTAAATTCTGTCAGTGTGGACATAAGCTGTGGGTTATATTCTGTCAGTGTGGAGACAGTCTGTATGTTATATTATGACAGTGAGGGGACAGTCTATGGGTTATATTCTGTCAGTGAGGAGGCAATCTGTGGGTTATATTCTGTCAGTGAGAAGACAGCCTGTGGGTTATATTCTGTCAGTGAGGAGACAGTCTATGGGTTATATTCTGTCAGTGAGGAGAAAGTCTATGGATTTTATTCTGTCAGTGAGGAGAAAGTCTATGGATTATATTCTGTCAGTGAGGAGACAGTCTGTGGGTTAAATTCCGTCAGTGAGCGAGGGGACATTCTGTGTGTTATATTATGTTAGTGAGGGGACAGTCTGTGGGCATATTCTGTCAGTGAGGTGACAATCTGTGTGTTATATTCCCTCATTGAGGTGACAATCTGTGGGTTATATTCTGTTAGTGAGGGGACATTCTGTGGGTATATTCTGTCAGTGAGGTGACAGTCTGTGTGTTACATTCTCTCATTGAGGTGACAGTCTGTGGGTTATATTCTGTCAGTGAGGGGACATTCTGTGGGTTATATTCTGTCAGTGAGTTGACAGCCTGTGGGTTATATTCTGTCAGTGTGGAGACAATCTTTGGGTTATATTCTGTCAGTGAGGAGACAGTCTGTGGGTTATATTCTGACAGTGAGGAGACAATCTGTGGGTTATATTCTGTCAGTGAGGAGACAGTGTGTGGGTTATCCTCTGTCAGTGGGGGGTGCAGTCTGTTGGTTAAATTATGACAGTGATGAGGCAGTCTGTGGGTTATATTCTGTCAGTGTGGAGACATTCTGAGGGTTATATTCTGTCAGTGTGGAGAGAATCTGTGAGTTATCTTCTGTCAGTGTGGAGACAGTCTGTGGTTTATATTCTGTCAGTGAGGGGTCATTCTATGGGTTATATTCTGTCAGTGAACAGACAATCTGTGGGTTATTTTCTGTCAGTGAGGAGACAGTCTGTGGGTTATATTCTGTCAGTGAGGAGACAGTCTGTGGGTTATACGCTGTCATTGCGGGGACAATCTTTGGGTTATATTCTGTCACTGAGAAGACAGTCTGTGGGTTGTATTCAGTCAGTGAGGCGACATTCTGTGGGTTATATTCTGTCAGTGAGTTGACATTCTGTGGGTTATGTTCTGTCATTGAGTGAGGGGACATTCTGTGTGTTATATTCTGTTAGTGAGGGGACAGTCTGTGGGTTATATTCTTTCAGGGACAGTCTGTGGGTTATATTCTGTCACCCAAGAGACAGTCTGTGGTTTATATTCTGTCAGTGAGGGGACAGCCTGTGGGTTATATTCTGTCAGTGAGGAGACAGTCTGTGCTTATATTCTGTCAGTGTGGGGACAGTCTATGGATTTTATTCTGTCAGTGTGGAGACAGTCTATGTGTTATATTCTGTCAGTGTGGAGACAGTCTGTGGGTTATAATCTGTCAGTGTGGGGACAGTCTATGGATTATATTCTGTCAGTGTGGAGACAGTCTATGTGTTACATTCTGTCAGTGTGGAGACAGTCTATGTGTTATATTCTGTCAGTGTGGAGACAGTCTGTGGGTTATATTCTGTCAGTGAGTTGACAGCCTGTGGGTTATATTCTGTCCGTGAGGAGACAGTCTTTGGGTTATAATCTGTCAGTGAGCCAGGGTAAACTGATAGCCAAGTTCCACACTCATGAGGACGGCCTCAACCAGGATCTTGGGTTCATGTCACGCTACATGTAAACCCACCTGAAGTAGGGTCATCTAGACTTGAGTCATCGTTGGCTTGTTCTCTCTACACAGATGCGGCCGGACCTGCTGTGATTTCCAGCAAAAAAAAATGTTTTTTTTGTCTGTTTTTTGTTTTTCATACAGACCCCATCATCTGCAACATTTGACCCCTTGTGACCCCACCTCAGTGTTCTTTGATATAATGTTTTCCTGACTAACCTGTTTGGACACCATTCACACCTTTGATTGCTGTGATTATCTCTCTGTCGAGGTGGGATAAATGGCAGTTAGAAAGATTACCTGTAATCATCTGGCATTATTCTCTGACTATATAAGCTGTGTCTTTATGCATCTCTCCACTTCACCTGACGAAGGAGCAGCGCGCCGAAAGCTTGTGATTTCAAATAAAACTGTTGGACTATAACCTGGTGTTGTGTGATTTCTTACATTTGTCCACCCCAGTCCAACACCGGCATCTCCACACCAGTGTGGAAACAGTCTGTGGGTTATATTCTGTCAGCGTGGAGACAATCTGTGTGTTATATTCTGTCAGTGTGGAGAGAATCTGTGGGTTATATTCTGTCAGTGTGGGGACAGTCTGTGGGTTATATTCTGTCAGTGAGGAGACAGTCTGTGGGTTATATTCTGTCAGTGAGGAGACAGTCTGTGGGTTATATTATAACAGTGAGGAGACATTCTGTGGGTTAAATTCTGTCAGTTTGGAGACAGTCTGTGGGTTATATTCTGTCATTGTGGGGAGAATCTGTGGGTTATATTCTGTCAGTGTGGAGACATTCTGTGTGTTATATTCTCTTAGTGAGGCGACAGACTGTGGGTTATATTCTGTCAGTGAGTGGACAGTGTGTGGGTTGTATTCTGTCAGTGAGGAGGCAGTCTGTGGGTTATATTCTGTTAGTGAGGAGACATTCTGTGGGTTATATTCTCTTAGTGAGGGGACAGTCTGTGGGTTATATTGTCAGTGAGGTGTGCAATCTCTGGGTTATATTATGCCAGTGTGGAGAAAGTCTGTTGGTAATATTCTGTCAGTGTGGAGGCAGCCTTTTGGTTATATTCTGTCAGTGTGCAGAGGATCTGTGGGTTATATTCTGTCAGTGTGCTGAAAGTCTGTGGGTTATATTCTGTCAGTGAGGAGACTATCTATGGGTTACATTCTGTCAGTGAGGAGACAGTCTGTGTGTTATATTCGGTCAATAAGGAGACAGTCTGTGGGTTATATTCTGTCAGTGAGGAGACAGTCTGTGGGTTATATTCTGTCAGTGGAGGCCGCAGTCTGTAGGTTATATTCCATCAGTGAGGAGATTGTAGTGTATGTGCCTTTAAGAGTGAAAATGAAGAACCTAGCCAGGGCGTTTGTATGGTGGCCAGGTATCGATGGAGACATCGAAGAAATGACCAAGAGCTGCCTAGGATGCCAGAAGGTCCAAAACGCTCCACCCCAAGCCCCTCTACATCCATGGGAGTGGCCCTCATCTCCCTGGCAAAGGGTACACGTCGACTTTGCTGGTCCATTTATGGACTCAATATTCTTAATCGCGATTGATGCACACTCCAAGTGGCCGGAGGTAATAAAGATGTCCTCCACCACCACGGAAAAATCCATCACAGTATTAAGGACCATATTTGCCTGGAATGGGCTGCCGGAACAGATCTGTTCTGATAATGGACCGCAATTTGTGTCTGAAGAATTCAGGAAGTTCTTAAAAAACAATGGGGTTAAGTACTACACGTCCGCCCCATACCATCCCGCTACCAATGGATTGGCTGAAAGGTTTGTCCAGACCTTCAAGAAGGCCATAAAGGCCATGGGTAATGAAGACATAAAACTTCAGCACAAGGTGGATAACTTCTTGTTCGCATACAGGAATGCAACACATATGGTTACAAACCAAACTCCCGCCATGATGTTCTTCAATAGAAGCCTAAGATGCCGGCTGGATTTGATCAAGCCCAACATCAGAAGGGGCGTGGAGAACCGCCAATTTCAAGGCATGAATGAAAGGCCAACTAGAACCTTCCAGATAGGTCAACAAGTTTTGGCCCGGGACTACCGTACCGAGAAATGGCAGCCTGGAACTATCTGCACACGACTAGGACCGCTGATGTATACCGTGGACATCGGAGAAAGCATAATAAGGCGCCATGCTGATCAAATCATAGAGTCATCCGAAAAGGGACAACCTACACCACAACTCTATACGCCTAACGATGAAGTAGAGATACCCATACCTACCTCCGATCCGGTGATACTGGAACCCGATGAACCCGACACTGGCATTCAAGCCGAATCAGCCTTGCCAAAAGAACCTACTACACCACCAGAAACTACTACACCACCGAGGCGTTATCCGGACCGAGTCAGGAAGCCTCCAGAGAGACTGACTTATAATTAATTAACTGCAGCAATGTGTAGATTATTTTTCTTGTAACATGTAATTAATAATTACTTAAAATATTATGTACTGGTTGGCTAAAAGGGGAGGAATTGTAGTGTATGTGCCTTTAAGAGCCCCATGTGCACTGTAATGCCGGTAATGGCCACTCAGGCTATATAAGCCTGTATATTGTGTTGTATCAGTTAGTTCCCCTCCAGACTTTGTTTAGTAAACACCTATGAAACCAACTCCTGTCTTCAGTGTCTCTATCAACACACAGACACAACAGAGATAATCTGTGGGTTATATTCTGTCAATGTGGAAACAGACTGTGGGTTATATTCTGTCAGTGTGGACATAATCTGCGAGTGATATTCTGTCAGTGTGGAGACATTCTGTGGGTTATATTATGACAGCGAGGAGACATTCTGTGGGTTAAATTCTGTCAGTGAGGGGACATTCTGTTGATTATATTCTGTCAGTGAGGAGACAGTCTGTGGGTTATATTCTCTTAGTGAGGAGACATTCTATGGGTTCTATTCTGTCAGTGAGGGGACAGTCTGTGGGTTATATTCTCTTAGTGAGGAGACATTCTATGGGTTCTATTCTGTCAGTGAGGGGACACTCTGTGGGTTATATTCTCTTAGTGAGGAGACATTCTATGGGTTCTATTCTGTCAGTGAGGGGACAGTCTGTGGGTTATATTCTGTCAGTGAGTGGACAGTCTGTGGGTTATATTCTGTCAGTGAGGAGACAGTCTGTGGGTTATATTATGACAGTGAGGAGACAGTCTGTGGGTTACATTCTGTCTGTGTAGACAGACTGTGGGTTATATTCTGTCAGTGTGAACATAACCTCTGGGTTATATTCTGTCAGTGTGGAGACAGTCTGTGGGTTATATTATGACAGTGAGGAGATATTCTATGGGTTATATTCTGTCAGTGTGGAGACAGTCTGTTGCTACTATTCTGTCAGTGTGGAGGTAGTCTTTGGGTTAAATTCTGTCAGTGTGGAGAGGATCTGTGGGTTATATTCTGTCAGTGTGCTGAAAGTCTGTGGGTTATATTCTGTCAGTGAGGAGACAGTCTGTGTGTTATATTCTGTCAGTGAGGAGACAGAATATAACCCACAGACTGTGTCCTCACTGACAGAATATAACCCACAGACTGTCAGTGAGGAGACAGTCTGTGGGTTATATATATAATTTTTTTTATTCATTGATGGGATGTGGGCGTCGCTGACTAGGCCTGCATTTAGTGCCCATCCCTAATTGCCCTTGAGAAGATGGTGGTGAGCTGCCTTCTTGAACCGCTGCAGTCCATATGGTGTAGGTACACCCACAATGCTGTTAGGAAGGGAGTTTCAGGATTTTGGCCCAGCGACAGTGAACGGCGATACAGGTCCAAGTCAGGATGGTGTGTAGCTTGGAGGGGAACTTGTAGGTGGTGATGTTCCCATGCATCTGCTGCCCTTGTCCTTCTAAGTGGTAGAGGTTGCGGGTTTGGAAGGTGCTGTTGAAGGAACTTTGGCGAGTTGCTGCAGTGCATCTTGTAGATGGTACACACTGCAGCCACAGTCCGCCGCTGGTGGAGGGAGTGAATGTTGAAGGTGGTGCATGGAGTGCCAATAAGCGGGCTGCTTTATCCTGAATGGTGTAGAGCTTCTTGAGTGTTGTTGGAGCTGCACTCATCCAGGCAAGTGGAGAGTATTCCATCACACTCCTGACTTGTGCCTTGTAGATGGTGGAAAGGCTTTGGGGAGTCAGGAGGTGAGACACTCGCCGCAGGATTCCCAGCCTCTGGCCTGCTCTTGTAGCCACAGTATTTATATGGCTCATCCAGTTCAGTTTCTGATCAATGGTAACCCCCAGGATTTTGATAGTGGGGGATTCAGTGATGGTAATGCCATTGAATGTCAAGGGGAGATGGTTAGAGTCTCGCTTGTTGGAGATGGTCATTGCCTGGCACTTGTGTGGTGCGAATGTTACTTGCTACTTTTCAGCCCAAGTCTGAATGTTGTCCAGGTCTTGCTGCATATGGACACGGACTGCGTCAGTATCTGACGAGTCTCGAATGGTGCTGAACAGTGTGCAATCATCAGCGAACATCCCCACTTCTGACCTTATGATGGAGGGAAGGTCATTGATGAAACAGCTGAAGATGGTTGGGCCTAGGACACTGCCCTGAGGAACTCCTGCAGTGATGTCATGTGATTGAGATGAATGACCTCCAACAACCACAGCCAACTTCCTTTGTGCTAGGTATGATTCCAACCAATGGAGAGTTTTCCCCTTGATTCCCATTGACTTCAGTTTTGCTAGGGCTCCTTGATGCCACACTCGATCAAATGCTGCCTTGATGTCAAGGGCAGTCACTCTCACCTCACCTCTTGAGTTTAGCTCTTTTGTCCATGTTTGGACCAAGGCTGTAATGAGGTCAGGAGCTGAGTGGCCCTGGTGGAACCCAAACTGGGCGTCAGTTAGAAGGTTATTGCTGAGTAAGTGCCGCTTGATAGCACTGTCGACGACACCTTCCATCACTTTGCTGATGATTGAGAATAGACTGATGGGCCGGTAATTAGCCGGGTCGGATTTGTCCTGCTTTTTGCAGACAGGACATACTTGGGCAATTTTCCACATTGCCGGGTAGATGCCAGTTTTGTAGCTGTACAGGAACAGCTTGGCTAGGGGCGCAGCTAGTTCTGGAGCACAAGTCTTCAGTACTATTGCCGGAATGTTGTCAGGGCCTATAGCCTTTGCAGTATCCAGTGTCTTCAGCCGTTTCTTGACATCACGTGGAGTGAATTGAATGGGCTGAAGACTGGCATCTGTGATGCTGGGGACCTCAGGAGGAAGCCGAGATGGATCATCCACTCGGCACTTCTGGCTGAAGGTAGTTGCAAATGCTTCAGCCTTGTCTTTTGCACTCACGTGCTGGGCTCCACCATCATTGAGGATGGGGATATTTTTGGAGCCTCCTCCTCCTGTTAACTGTTTAATTGTCCACCACCACTCACGACTGGATGTGGCAGGACTGCAGAGCTTTGATTTGATCTGATGGTTGTGAGATCGCTTAGCTCTGTCTATCGCATGTTGCTTCCGTTGTTTGGCATGCAAGTAGTACTGTGTTGTAGCCTCACCAGGTTGACACCTCATTTTTCGGTATGCCTGGTGCTGTTCCCGGCATGCTCTCCTGCACTCTTTGTTAAACCAGGGTTGATCTCCCAGCTTGATGGTAATGGTAGAGTGAGGGATATGCCGGACCATGAGGTTACAGATTGTGGTTGAATACAATTCTGCTGCTGCTGATGGCCCACAGCGCCTCATGGATGCCCAGTTTTGAGTTGCCAGATCTGTTCGAAATCTGTCCCATTTAGCACGGTGGTAGTGCCACACAACACGGTGGAGGGTATCCTCAACATGAAGACGGGACTTCGTCTCCACAAGGACTGTGCGGTGGTCACTTCCACCAATGCTGTCATGGACAGATGCATCTGCAACAGGTAGATTGGTGAGGACGAGATCAAGTAGGTTTTTCCCTCTTGTTGGTTCCCTCACCACCTGTCGCAGGCCCAGTCTGGCAGCTATGTCCTTTAGGACTCGGCCAGCTCGGTCAGTTGTGGTGCTACCGAGCCACTCTTGGTGATGGGCATTGAAGTCCCCCACCCAGAGGACATTTTGTGCCCTTGCTACTCTCAGTGCTTCTTCCAATTGGTGTTCAACATGAAGGAGTACTGATTCATCAGCTGAGGGAGGGCGGTAGGTGGTAATTAGCAGGAGGTTCCCTTGCCCATGTTTCACTTGATGCCATGAGACCTCATGGGGTCCTGAGTCAATGTTGAGGACTCCCAGGGCTACTCCCTCCCGACTGTATACCACTGTGCCACCACCTCTGGTGGGGCTGTCCTGCCGGTGGGACAGGACATACCCAGGGATGGTGATGGTGGTGTCTGGGACATTGGTTGTAAGGTATGATTCGGTAATTATGACTATGTCAGGCTGTTGCTTGACTAGTCTGTGGGACAACTCTCCCAATTTTGGCACAAGCCCCCAGATGTTGGTAAGGAGGACTTTGCAGGGTCGACAGGGCTGGGTTTGCCGTTGTCGTTGTCGTTTTCGGTGCCGAGTGGTCCGTCTGGTTTGATTCTTATTGTTTTTCGTAGCGGTTGTTTACAATTGAGTGGCTTGCTAGGCCATTTCAGAGAGCATTAAGAGTCAACCACATTGCTGTGGGTCTGGAGCCAAATGTAGGCCAGACCAGGTAAGGACGGCAGATTTCCTTCCCTAAAGGACATTAGTGAACCAGATGGGTTTTTGCAACAATCGATAATGGTATCATGGTCGCCATTACTAAGACTAACATTTAATTCCAGAATTAAATTGAATTGAATTGAAATTCCACCAGCTGCCGTGGTGGGATTTGAACCCATATCGTCCGAGCATTTGACTGAGCCTCTGGCTTACTAGTCTAGTGACATAACCATTACGCCGCCACCTCCCCTGTGGAGGCCGCCGTCTTTGGGTTATACTCTGTCAGTGAGGCGATAGTCTGTCGGTTATATTCTGTCAATGTGGAGACAGACTGTGGGTTATATTCTGTCAGTGTGGACATAATCTGTGAGTGATATTCTGTCAGTGTGGAGACAGTCTGTGGGTTATATTATGACAGCGAGGAGAAATTCTGTGGGTCATATTCTGTCAGTGTGGAGAGAATCTGTGGGTTATAATTTGTCAATGTGGAGACATTCTGTGTGTTATATTCTCTTAGTGAGGAGACATTCTATGGGTTATAATCTGTCAGTGAGGGGACAGTCTGTGGGTTATATTCTCTTAGTGAGGGGACAGTCTGTGGGTAATATTCTGTCATTGAGTGAGGAGGCATTCTGTGGGTTATATTCAGTCAGTGAGGAGACTGTCTGTGCGTTATATTCTGTCATTGAGGAGTCAGCCTGTGGGTTATATTCTGTCCGTGAGTGAGGGGACATTCTGTCGGTTATATTCTGTCAGTGAGGAGACAGTCTGTGGGTTATATTCTGTCAGTGAGGGGACAGTCTGAGGGTTATATTCTGTCAGTGAGGAGACAGTCTGTGCGTTATATTCTGTCAGTGAGGAGACAGTCTGTGGTTTAAATTATGACAGTGAGGAGACAGTCTGTGGGTAACATTCTGTCTGTGTAGACAGACTGTGGGTTATACTCTGTTAGTGTGGACATAATCTGTGGGTTATATTCCGTCAGTGTGGAGATAATCTGTGGGTTATATTCTGTCAGTGTGGAGAGAATCTGTGGGTTATATTCTGTCAGTGTGGAGAGAATCTGTGGGTTATATTCTGTCAGTGTGGGGACTGTCTGTGGGTTATATTCTGTCAGTGAGGAGACAGTCTGTGGGTTATATTCTGTCATTGATTAGACAGTCTGTGGGTTATAATCTGTCAGTGAGGAGACAGTCTGTGGGTTATATTCTGTCAGTGAGTGAGGGGACAGTCTGTTGGTTATATTCTGTCATTGAATGAGGATACATTCTGTGTGTTATATTCTGTTTGTGAGGGGACAGTCTGTGGGTTATATTCTGTCAATCAGGAGACAGACTGTGAGTTATATTCTGTCAGCGAGGAGACAGTCTATGGGTTATACTCTCTTAGTGAGGAGACAGTCTGTGGGTTATATTCTGTTAGTGTGGAGACATTCTGTGGGTTATATTCTGTCAGTGTCGAGACAGTGTGTGGGTTATATTCAGTGAGTGTGGAGAGAATCTGTGGGTTATATTCTGTCCGTGTGGGGACTATCTGTGTGTTATATTCTCTCAGTGCGGAGGCTCTCTGTGGGTTATATTCTGTCAGTGAGGAGACAGTCTGTGGGTTATATTCTGTCAGTGAGGGGATAGTCTGTGGGTTATGTTCTGTCAGTGAGGAGATCGTCTGTGGGATATATTCTCTTAGTTAGGGGACAATCTGTGTGTTATATTCTGTCAGTGAGTAGACTGTGGGTTATATTCTGTCAGCGAGGAGACATTCTGTGGGTTATATTCTGTCATTGAGGAGTCAGCCTGTGGGTTATATTCTGTCCGTGAGTGAGGGGACATTCTGTGGGTTATATTCTGTCAGTGAGGAGACACTCTTTGGGTTATATTCTGTCAGTGAGGGGACTGTCTGAGGGTTATATTCTGTCAGTGAGTCGACAGTCTGTGGGTTATATTCTGTCAGTGAGGAGACAGTCTGTGGGTTATGTTCTGTCAGTGAGCAGACTGTCTGTGGTTTATATTCTCTCAGTGAGGAGATCGTCTGTGGCTTATATTCCATTAGTGAAGGGACAGTCTGTGGGTTATATTCTGTCAGTGAGTAGACAGTCTGTGGGTTATATTCTGTCAGTGAGTAGACAGTCTGTGGGTTATATTCTGTCAGTGAGTAGACAGTCTGTGGATTATATTCTCAGTGAGTGGACAGTCTGTGGGATATATTCTGTCAGTGAGCGTGAGGATGTTCTGTGGGTTATATACTGTTAGTGAGGGGACAGTCTGTGGGTTATATTCTGTCAGTTAGTAGACAGTCTGTGGGTTTTATTCTGTCAGTGAGCAGACAATCCGTGGGTTATATTCAGTCAGTGACGAGACTCTCTATGGATTATATTCTGTCATTGAGGAGTCAGCCTGTGGGTAATATTCTGTCCGTGAGTGAGGAGACATTCTGTGGGTTATATTCTGTCAGTGAGGGGACAGTCTCTGGGTGATATTATGTCAGTGAGGAGACATTTTGTGGGTTATATTCTGTCAGTGAGGTGACATTCTGTGGGTTATATTCTGTCAGTGAGGAGACTCTCTGTGGGTTATATTCTGTCAGTGAGGTGACAGTCTGTGGGTTATATTCTGTCATTGATTAGACATTCTGTGGGTTATAATCTGTCAGTGAGGAGATAGTCTGTGGGTTATATTCTGTCATTGAGTGAGGGGACATTCTGTGGGTTATATTCTGTCAGTGAGTAGATAGTCTGTGTGTTATATTCTCTCAGTGAGCGAGGGGACATTGTGTGGGTTATTTTCTGTCATTGAGTGAGGGGACATTCTGTGTGTTATATTCTGTTAGTGAGGGTTAAGTCTGTGGGTTATATTCTGTCAGTGAGTGAGGAGACATTCTGTGGGTTATATTCTGTTAGTGAGGGTTAAGTCTGTGGGTTATATTCTGTCAGTGAGTGAGGAGACATTCTGTGGGTTATATTCTGTCAGTAAGGTGACAGTCTATGTGTTATATTCTGTCAGTGAAGAGACAGTCTCTGCGTTATATTCTGTTAGTGAGGAGACATTCTGTCGGTTATATTCTGTCAGCGAGGTGACAGTCTGTAGGTTATGTTCTGTCAGTGAGGTTACAGTCTGTGGGTTATATTGTGTCAGTGAGTAGACAGTCTGTGGGTTATATTCTGTCAGTGAGGAGACAGTCTGTGGGTTATGTTCTGTCAGTGTGGAGACACTCTGTGGGTTATATTCTCTTAGTGAGGGCACAGTGTATGCGTTATATTCTATCCGTGACTGAGGGGACATTCTGCGTGTTGTAGTCTGTCAGTGAGGAGACAGTCTGTGGGTTATATTCTGTCATTGAGGAGACAGTCTGTGGGTTATATCCTGTCTGTGAGTGAGGAGACATTCTGTGGGTTATATTCTGTTAGTGAGGAGACAGTCTGTGGGTTATATTCTGTTAGTGAGGGGACATTCTGTGAGTTATATTATGTCAGTGAGGGGACATTCTGAGTTATATTCTGTCAGTGAGGAGACAGTATGTGGGTTATATTCTGTCAGTGAGGAGACAGTCTGTGGGTTATATTCTGTCATTGAGGAGACAGTCTGTGGGTTATATCCTGTCTGTGAGTGAGGAGACATTCTGTGGGTTATATTCTGTTAGTGAGGAGACAGTCTGTGGGTTATATTCTGTTAGTGAGGGGACATTCTGTGAGTTATATTATGTCAGTGAGGGGACATTCTGAGTTATATTCTGTCAGTGAGGAGACAGTATGTGGGTTATATTCTGTCAGTGAGGAGACAATCGGTTGGGTTATATTCTGTTAGTGAGGAGACAATCTGTGGGTTATATTCTGTCAGTGAGGAGACATTCTGTGGGTTATATTCTGTCAGTGAGGAGACAATCTGTTGGTTATATCTGTCAGTGAGGAGACAATCTGTTGGTTATATCTGTCAGTGAGGAGACAGTCTGTGGGTTATATTCTGTTAGTGAGGGGACATTCTGTGAGTTATATTCTGTCAGTGATGGGAGATTCTGTGGGTTATATTCTCTCAGTGAGGAGACAGTCTAAATGTTATATTCTCTCAGTGAGTCAGGGGACAGTCTGTGGGTTATTTTCCTCAGCTAATGAAGCAATTCTTCAGATAATAAAACATGCCGTGCCCACATGCAGCAAAACCTGGAGAACATCCAGGCTTGGGCTGATAAGTGCAAATAACATTCACACCACACAAGTGCCAGGCAATGACCATCTCGAACAAGAATGAGTCTAACCACCTCCCCTTAACATTCAATGGCATTACCATCACCGAACCCCCCACCATCAACATCCTAGGTGTCATCATTGACCAGAAAGTTAACTGGATACTCGTAAATTCTGCAAGCATTCTTGTACGTTGAGTTTGGACCACAGCAAGCATCTCACTGACAAGATTAAAAGTATCCAATAACAACAGAAAATGCTGGAAATACTCAGCAGGTCAGGCAGCATCCGTGGAGAGAGAAACAGAGTTAACGTTTCAGGAATAACAACAGAAAATGCTAGAAATACTCAGCAGGCCAGGCAGCATCCGTGGAGAGAGAAACAGAGTTGACGTTTCAGGTCTGGGACCCTTCATCAGAACTGGAAAAAGCTAGAAATGTAACAGATATTAAGCAGGTGCAGAGACAGCTGGGGGGTGGGAGGGGTTAGGAGGGGAGGAAGGAATTGAAAGAACGTACTGTGAAAATGTTGCAAATGGGAATGGCAAATCATACAGCAAGAAAAATGGGGTCAGGGATTATTATCTGAAATTGTTGAACTCGATATTGAGTCCGGAAGGCTGTAAAGTGCCTAATCAAAAGATGGGGTGCTGTTCCTCGCGCTTACGTTGAGCTTCATTGGAACAATGTAATAGGCCGAGGACAGAGAGATCAGAGTGGGAGTGAAGCGGAGAATTAAAGTGACAGGCGACCGGAAGCTCAGGGTCACCCTTACGTTAAAGTGACAGGCGAGCAACCAAACACTAAAACACTAAAAATATCCAATGCCTGATTGAATTGAACTGATGTACTGGGAGATAGAAACATAGAAACATAGAAGATAGGAGCAGGTAGTAGGCCATTCGGCCCCCTCGAGCCTGTTCTGCCATTCAATGAGATCATGGCTGATCATCCAAATTCAGTACGCTGTCCCTGCTTTTTCCCCATACCCCTTGATCCCTTTAGCCTTAAGAAATATATCTAACTCCTTCTTGAATATATTTAAGAATGAATTGGCCTCTACTGACTTCTGTGGTAGAGAATTCCACAGGTTCACCACTCTCTGGGTGAAGAAATTCCTCCTCATTTCTGTCCTAAATGGCTTACCCCTTATCCTTAGACTGTGACCCCTGGTTCTGGACTCTCCGACCATCGGGAACATCCTTCCTGCATCTAGTCTGTCCAGTCCTGTCAGAATTTTCTAAGTTTCAATGAGATCCCCTCTCATTCTTCTAAACTCCAGTGAGTATAAGCCCAATCGACCCAATCTCTCCTCATACATCATTCCTGCCATCCCAGGTATCAGCCTGGTGAATCTTCGCTGAACTCCTTCCATGACAAGAACATCCTTCCTCAGATAAGGCGACCAAAACTGCACACAATACTCTAAACGCCTGCTGCACCTGCATGCTTACCTTCAGCGACTGGTGCACAAGGACACCCAGGTCTCGTTGCACTTCCTTCTCCCAATCTATTACCATTCAGATAATAATCTGCCTTCCTGTTTGTGCCACCAAAGTGGATAACATCACATTTATCCACGTTATATTGCATGTGCCATGCTTCTGCCCAATCACCCAACCTGTCCAAATCATCCTGGAGTTTCTCGGCATCCCCCTCACAGCACACACGCCCACCCAGCTTTGTGTCGTCTGCAAGCTTGGAGATATTACATCTAGTTCCCTTGTCTAGATCATTAATATATATTTTGAATAGCTGGGATACAAGGACCAATCCCTGCGGTACCCCACTAGTCACTGCCTGCCACTCGGAAAAAGACCCGTTTATTCCAACTCTTTGCTTTCTGTCTGCCAACCAGTTCTCTATCCAAGTCAATACCTTGCCCCCAATCTCATGTGCCTTAACTTTACACGCTAATCTCTTATGCGGGACCTTATCGAAAGCCTTCTGAAAGTCCAAATACACCACATCCACTGGTTCTCCCTTATCTATTTTACCAGTTACATCCTCAAAAAATTCCAGTAGATTAGTCAAGCACGATTTATCTTTTGTAAATCCATGTTGACTTTGTCCGATCCTGTCACTGTTTTCCAAGTGCTCTGCTATTACATCTTTTATAATGGACTCTAGCATTTTCCCCACTACCGATGTCAGGCTTACTGGTCTGTAATTACCCATTTTCTCTCTACCACCTTTTTTGAATAGTGGGTAACATTAGCTACCCTCCAATCCATGGGTACTGTTCCAGATTCCATCGAATGTTGGAAGGTGATCAGCAATGCATCTACTATTTCTAGGGCCACTTCCTTAAGTACCCTAGGATGTAGATTATCAGGCCCTGGGGATTTAGCGACCTTCAATCCCATCAATTTCCCTAACACCATTTCCCTACAAATACTGATTTCTTTCAGTTCCTCCCTTTCATCAGACCTATGTTCCCCGACATCCCTGGGAGGTTATTTGTGTCCTCCTTTGTGAAGACAGAACCAAAATATGTAATTAATTGGTCTGCCATTTCTTTGTTCCCCATTATAAATTCCCCTGATTCTGACTGCAAGGGACCAACGCTTGACTTCACCAATCTTTTTCTCTTCACATATCTATAAAAGCTTTTATAGTCAGTTTTTATGTTCACTGCAAGCTTACTCTCATATTCTATTTTCCCCTTCTTAATTAATGCCTTTGTCCTCCTTTGTTGAATCCTAAACTGCTCCCAATCCTCAGGTTTACTGCTTTTTCTGGCCAATTTATATGTCCGTTCCTTGGATCTTATGCTATCCGTAATTTCCCCTGTTAGCCACGGTTGAGTCACCTTTTTTGTTTTATTTTTATGCCAAACTGGGATGAACAAATTCTGCAGTTCATCCATGCGGTCTTTTAATGTTTGCCATTGCCTATCCACCGTCAACCCTTTGAGTGACATTCCCCAATCAATCCTACCCAAATTTAAATTCAGGACCCTAGCCTCTGAGTCAACTACTTCACTCTCCATCTTAATGAATAATTCTATCATATTATGATCGCTCTGACCCAAGGGGCCTCGTACAACAAGATTGCTAATTAATCCTTTCTCTTTACATAATACCCAATCTAAGATGGCCTGATCTCTGGTTGGTTCCTCGACATATTGGTCCAGGTAACCATCCCGTAAGCACTCCAGGAATTCCTCCTCCACAGTATTATTACTAATTTGGTTAGCCCAATCTATATGTAGATTAAAGTCACCCATGATGACTGCTGTGCCCTTATTGCACGCTTCTCTAATTTCCCTTTTAATGCCATCCCCAACCTCCGCATTACTGTTTGGAGGTCTATATACCACTCCCACTAATGTTTTCTGCCCCTTGGTATTTCTCAGTTCTACCCATACAGATTCCACATCATCAGAGCTAATATCCTTACTTACAATTGTGTTAATCCCTTCTTTAACCAGCAATGCTACCCCACCTCCCTTTCCTTTTTGCCTATCTTTCCTGAAAATTGAATTTTGAAAATTGAAAATTGTTGTGTTCCCAGCCTTGGCCACCCTGGAGCCATGTTTCCGTAATCCCAATCAAATCATATTCATTTACCTCTATTTGCGCAGCTAATTCATCCACCTTATTACAAATGCTCCTCGCATTAAGACACAAAGCCTCCAGGCTTATTTTTTTAACGCTCTTAGACCTATTAGAATTATTATTTACTGTGGCCATGTTTGATTTAAACCGTTGATTTCTCTGACTGCCACTTTTGTTTTTCTCCTTCCTATCTTTTGCTTTTATCCTTGTTTCCCTTTCCTCTGTCTCCCTGCTCAGGTTCCCAACCCCCTGCCATTTTAGTTTAAACCCTCCCCCAGAGCACTAGCAAACACTCCCCCTAGGACATTGGTCCCGGCCCTGCCCAGGTGCAAACCGTCTGGTTTGTACAGGTCCCACCTCCCCCAGAACCGGTTCCAATGTCCCAGGAATTTGAATCCCTCCCCCTTGCACCATTCCTCTAGCCACGTATTCATCTGAAATAGCCTTCTATTTCTACTCTGACTAGCACATGGCACTGGTAGCAATCTTGAGATTACTACCTTTGAGGTCCTATTTTTTAATTTACCTCCTAACTCCCTATATTCAGCTTTTAGGAACTTATCCCATTTTTTACCTATATCTTTGGTACCTATATGCACCACAACAACTGGTTGCTAACAGATTGTGTTGCAGCTCTGCAAAAGAATATTGACTTCTATTTGTTCTTCCCAAACAGATAAGACTGAAAAGGTGTTCTGATATCCATTAATTATAAATCATAAACCCTGATCATATACATCACTTTCATGTTTGCTGCTTCAATTTAACGTTGACAAGATATTTTTGACTCTCTCAGTTGTGCTGAAAGGGATTTTATTGGGATTGTTCACTGCTATAACAACAACTTGCATTTATTTAGTGTCTTTAACGTAGCGAATCATCCCAAGCTGCTTCACCAAGCACCAAGCCAAAGAAGGGTGGGTGAACGGGACTCAGTGTGAGTTAGGATATGGACAGTAATGTTTTGGATGAGCTCAAGTTTATAGAGTGTGGAAGACGGGATGCCAGCCAGGAGTGCACTGGAATACTGCTGTTAGTTAATCGCAATGATAAAATAGGATCATAGAATAGTTACAGCACGGAACAAGGCCATTTGGCCCATCGAGCCCATGCCGGCTCTCTGCAGGAGCACTTCAGCTAGTCCCACTCCCCCGCCCTTTCCCTGTAGTCCTGCAATTTTTTTTCTTTCAGGTACTTATCCAACTCCCTTTTGAAAGCCATGATTGCGTCTGCCTCCACCACCCTTTCAGGCAGTGCATTCCAGATCCTAACCACTTGCTGATTTTGAACACCTTTATTAAATCTCCTCTCAATCTTCTCCGCTCTAAGGAGAACAACCCCAGCTTTTCCAGTCTATCCACATAACTGAAATCCCTCATCCCTGAAATCATTCTCATAAATCTTTTCTGCACTCCCTCTAAGGCCTTCACATCCTTCTGAAAGTGCGGTGCCCAAAATTGGACACAATACTCCAGTTGAGACAGAACCAGTGTTTTATATATGTTCATTATAATTCCCACACTTTTGTACTCTATCTCTATTCAAGTAGCCCAGGATTCCATAAGCTTTTTTAATTGCTTTCTGAACCTGCCCTGCCGCCTTCAACGATTTGTGCACATATACCCCCAGGTCTCTCTGTTTATGCACCCCCTTTAGGATTGTACGCTTTAGTTTGTATTTCCTCTCCTCATTCTTTCTACCAAAATGTATCACTTCACAATTTTCTGCATTAAAGTTCATCTGCTATGTGTCCGCCCATTCCACCAGCCTGTCTATGTCTTCCTGAAGTCTATCACTATCCTCCTAACTATTCACTATACTTCCAAGTTTTGTGACATCTGTAAATTTTGAAATTGTGCCCTGTACACCCACATCCAAGTCACTAATATATACCAAAAAAAGCAGTGGTCCTAGTACTGACCCCTGGGGAACACCACTGCATACCTTCCTCCCGTCCGAAAAACAACTGTTCACCACTACTCTCTGTTTCCTGTTGCTTAGCCAATTTCATATCCATGCTGCCATGGTCCCTTTTAGTCCCTGGGCTTCAACTTTGCTGGCAAGCCTATTA
This sequence comes from Somniosus microcephalus, assembly GCF_052327205.1. Classification (NCBI taxonomy): domain Eukaryota; kingdom Metazoa; phylum Chordata; class Chondrichthyes; order Squaliformes; family Somniosidae; genus Somniosus; species Somniosus microcephalus. The sequence goes on from NC_140987.1 coordinate 343,489,958, forward strand.
TGTGGCACTTTGTCGAACACCTTTTGGAAATCCATGTAGACCACGTCAACCGCATTGCCCTCATCAACCCTCTCTGTCACCTCATCAAAAAACTCGATCAAGTTGGCTAAACATGATTTGCCTTTAACAAATCGTGTTGGCTTTCCTCAATTAATCCACACTTGTCTGAGTGACTGTTAATTTTGTCCCTGATTATTGTTTCTAAAAGCTTCCCCACGGCCTGTAGTTGCTGGGTTTATCTTTATACCCTTTTTTGACCAAGGGTGTAATATTTGCAATTCTCCAGTCCTCTGGCACCACCCCCATATACAAAGAGGATTGGAATATTATGACCAGTACCTCTGCGATTTCTCCCTTCATTTCCCTCAGCATCCTAGGATGCATCCCATCCAGCCCTGGTGACTTATCTACTTTAAGTACAGCCAGCTTTTCTAGTACCTCATCTTTATCAATTCTTATCTCATCCAGTATCTCAACTACCTCCTCCTTCACTATGTCTATGGCAGCATCTTCTTCCTTGGTGAAGACAGATGCAATGTATTTATTTAGTACCTCAGCCATACCCACTGCCTCCATGCGTAGGTCTCCATTTTGGTCCCTAATCGGCCCCACCCCTCCTCTTACTACCCATTTACCATTTATATGCTTATAGATGACTTTTGGATTACCTTTTGTATTCGCTGCAGAGAGCTTTAAAATTATCAGGAAACTGAGAGATAAGATGAAGCTGCAAGGTTTATTTTGTTTCTTCCTCCTTAAAAAAAAGGAGTCAAATTGGCAAATATTTTTGAAAACCCTGCCTTTGGTTCAAACTAGCTAAGCAAAGAAAAATGCAGCAGTTTTCTGCTGAGGATACTTAAAATGGCCAAATACGAATCAGTTCACCTGCTGAGCTGCAGTTAACTGAGTGACGGAGTAGCTAAACCCTTTGGCACAGTTCCTGTTTAACATAGATTCCATTGCCACACTAACAGGTTCAGTGTTACTGCTGGGAATAATGTCAGCTGTGGCTCAGTTGGTAGCACTCTCTAGCACTACAGTCAGTAGGTTGTGGGTTGAAGTCCCACTCCAGAGACTTGAGCACAAAATCTAGGCTGAGAATCCTAGTGCAGTACTGAGGGAGTGCTGTACTGTCGGAGGTGCCGTCATTCGGATGAGTCATTAAACTGAGGCCCTGTCTGGCCCCTTAGTTGGACATAAAAGATCCCATGGCGCTATTTTGAAGAAGAGCAGGGGAGTTCTCTCCCCAGTGTCCTGGCCAATATTTATCCCTCAATCAACATCACTAAAAAACCCAGATTATCGAGTCATTATCAGAAAATAAACTATTTTCAATGGATGAAGGGCCAATAACCAGAGGGCACAGATTTAAGGTGATTGGCAAAAGAGCCTGAGGTGGCATGAGGAAAAACATTTTTACACATAAAGTGGTTCGGATTTGGAATGCACTGTCTGATAGGGTGGCGGAAACAGATTCAATAGTAGCTTTCAGAAGGGAATTGGATAAATACTTGAAGAAGAAAAAATTGCAGGGATATGGGGAAAGAGCAGGGGAGTGGGACTAACTGGATTGCTCAATGAAAGAGCTGGTGCAGACTTGATGGGCTGAATGGCCTCCTTTTGTGCTGTACTATTCTGTGATTCTATGCTGTTTGTGGGAGCTTGCTGTGTCCAAATTGGCTATCACATTTGCTACATTACAACAGAGACTACACTTCAAAAGTACTTCATTGGCTGTAAAACGCTTTGGGATGTCCTGAAGTTGTGAAAGGTGCTATATAAATGCAAGTCTTTCTTTCTTTGTATACTGCCCAGGAGAGTAGGCACCACCAGAGATTAAGCACATATCCAACTAACCACCATTGTTTTTTAAACAGTTTACTATGCTTCACTCACCAGCACTATAACCAGGAGAACAGTTCTCTAATAGGGGGTAATTTAAATAGCCGAACAGTAAAAACTGTTCAAAGAGCACCAATAGATTGCTTGGCTGTATATTTCATTCTCCCTTGAGGGAATTTGAAAATCTCCAGTTTTGGACGCTAAAATCATTCCAAGTGCAACGGAAGCCAGTATTCACTGAAAAATATATAATTTAAATATAACTTTCAATTAAAAACTACACAATGTGATGTGGAAAATTGTTAAAAGTTGAATTGCAGTTTTTGTTTTGTTTCTGGTTTTTAAGAGATCAATGGTTGATTACTCAAATAAGAACAAATACTTCAATTCGATTGCCATAGGCCTATAAACAAATCACTCATTCTAGATGCGTGAATCAGGCTGAAACCAATCTGTTTAATTTCCTATAGTTTTCCACCCTCTCTCTCTCAAGCTGGATTAACATCGCTGACTTTTGCACTATTAATTCAGTGGCTGTTAAACCACTCATGAGGCACAAAGTGTGAATTATTGTATGAGTCCTGATTTGCCAGGCTTCCTCCAATCAGGCTAATTAAATCCTACAGAACAGACTCTCTGATGGAAGAATGAAGAAACCCACATTTCTATTAGTTGTCATTAATCTAGGCATTTTTGCTTTATTTTAACAGCATGTTTTTTAAAAGCAGAATGCTTCTCTCCATATCATTAATAACGAGATCTTTATTAGTTTTGAAGTTTGAAAACTATTTAATGTAAAATAAGTTACTGAAGTATCAAAGTAATGCAAATCCTTCAGGGACCATGCTCACAGAGAATGTGGAACACATTAACAGCTTCTGCAGATGTGTTTTACACATTCAATATGTATGCAAGCAATTAAAGGTATGAAAGTGGGCATCATACCTTTGTAAATACTAGCGGATCTCCCACGATGTTGCTCAGAGTGAGTCAGTAGACTGTGATGTGCAAAGTGTTACAGGAAGTAAGTGTTACGTAGGAAGTGCACGCTATACACAAGACTTTTAGTGGGAGATTTTTCTGCCGGGGTGATTTCCTGTTCCGTTGTTCCTAGAGTATTAAAATCAAAGGATGAAAAACTAGGGGATGTATCATATGTGGAAATACAAATACAAAATATGAAAAATTGAGGTTGTTTTCATTAGAACAGAGGAGTTTACTGAGTAATTTGACAAAGGTGCTTAATGTTATGAAGGGTTGCTTCAGTGTAGATAGAACCAGATTGTTTCTAACAGTTGATTGGTCTAGAAAGAGGGAATATAGCTATAAGATTGAATGTGGGAGATTTAGGACAGAGAGCGGAAGACATTTTTTTTACACAGGGTTGTGAGGCTGTGGACGCACTGAGTTGGTGGTTAAAGCAGAAACCAGGTCAACATTTCAGAATAGGTTAGCTAGGAAGTTGAGGGAAAGGGATATGGGAACAGAGCAGGCACATGGGATTAGGACTGCTGCTCATAAACACTAACAGGGACTGGCTTTACTGAAAGGTCTGTTTCCATGTTGTAATTTCAATGTAATTCTATGTGCTCCTGATACTGAAGAAGGAAATTTCCCCTATTAATTTATTGTACACAAGACCTAGGTACTTTGTTGTAGCCTATTAGAAATTATACTGCAGAATTAGTGCTGAATATTTTCTATTCTTTATTCCAGTTATTAAGAAGTCAAGTCATTGTTATTGATTAGTAAAGTGTAAAAAACATAACTCTGTAATTAAAACCTATACACAGTTACATTGCTGCCCAAAAATTAAGAAGTATTCAGATATTGCAAATAATTGCATCAACTTAACCCTGGGAATAAAACCCATCTGATTTATCATAGTTACTGACGCCAGGTAGAAATGATATGGCTTAAGCAGATTATTATAACCTCCTAGCTATCTGCAGCCAAATAGGTTTTCATACAATGATTTGATTTTTTTCTGTTTCTTCCTAATACTAATACTTTGAGGTTTTAAAACTATCCCCAGTTTTTTTTTTCTCTTGTAATCTTCATGAAATGCAATTTCTGCAGCTTGTTCTGTAATTGCCACCATCAAATAAGAAATTATTTCAATCCCCACGAATCAAAAAACATTTTGATTTTGCTGACTTGTACCAGACATTCATCTCCTGATATTACTTTGTTGCCAGATACAATCCTTATTGCTTAATAACAAAATTGGAATACAAACATATTCAGTGCAGTTTACCCAGTTACCAAGATCAGTATTTTGTTGATTGTGGTATGGATGAAATATGATTAATAATGTTAGCTCTGTATCGGTAGTTGTGATTTTTTCCTCACTGTTTCTCTAAGTAAATGCTAAACATATTCCTTATAAAATACAGGAATTGAATTAATGTTTTAATATTTCACAATTAATTCTCTACTCAAAACGCTATACACATTTGTAAAATAGATATATTCCAAATAAAAATATATATTTTATTCATGAATAGTTCTACCTGAATACTTTATTCTTCAGATTTCCATTAAATATGCTGAGATTAATATTTGTAAAGTACAAATTGCACAAAAATTAATTACATATTTCCAACTTTATTCCAAAATGCAATGTTAATATAATTGTATAATCCAGTTAACATTGTACTTTTGAAAGTTGTTACAATCATATCAAATTATTTTTGTATTAACATTTAAATGCAAATTCATTAAAAAAAATTATGAAGCTAAGAATAAGGATCAATTGTATCTCTAAACACTCTTAATCACAATGCACTCTTTAGCTCTCAGTATAGTGAAAGATCTACAGCATTTGCAACACAAGGGTTAATCAAGGTGAATAATTTACTGCAGAATTTCTCTAAGACCAGAGGGAGATGCATGCTGAAATTTATCAAATAATGTGGGAGGTTGCTTTTTACAAGTTTTCAGGGGCTTCTCAGATTTGTAATGAGAAGAAATTACCAAAACATTGGCAGATTTATGTGGTTACTCGTTAATAATCACAGCATTCTCTGTTCTAATCTCCCCTGAAGATGGTCCCGTGAACCTTTACTATACTGCGATAAAATTAGGATGGTCCAGACTGTTGTCGTAGCTCCAAGGGTATGACCAGAGATTGTCCTTAGTCAACCTACCAGGAGCTGTGATTGAAGTTAATGCCCTCCTCCCACCACAGGTCCGCCCACAGATGCTTAACCCTAGACAAATAATACTTATTCTTCAGTGAGAGCCAGAACAAAAAGGCCAGTTTGTACTTGGTCTTGGGTCTTCTTAGTTGGGAGGCCTTTATTTTGCTGCTAGGCCTCATCTGTCACATTTGTATTTTTTTTAAGATTTCAGTCTGGAAGCATTTTAAGTCTCTAATCCATTTCCTGCTATGCATGATTTGTAATCAGTTTTTCTGATCTCCTGAAAGGTGAGATGCGCCATGATGAATTCAGCAGACATTGCCTCTGCCCTATCCGACAGATAGCCACGTTTTTCTGCCTAATCTGTTGGTACAATATAACACTGTGGAAGAATGTTCAGCTGCTGTCCGGGCTAGGGGAAAGCATCACACAAACACCTGTAGCTGAAGAAAATTAAGTATAACGAGCAGAAAATCAATACAAGATTATTCTGCTTCGTCCTTGTGAAATTCAGCGGACTTCATTTTCCTTTTATCGCTATTGCACGTACTTAATGCCCAAAAGATTGCTGCAAGCTAGTTTGCCTCATTGTGCTTCTTAGCAACTCACCCTTCCTCAGCTGTTCAATGATCTTTGAGTCCCTCTGCTCTACTGGTGTCCTTTACTGAAAGATGCCGGGTTGGGGGCGGGGGGGGGGGGGGTGGTAGGTGGGCGGAGAAAGAAAGAAGGACTTCAAAGCAGGTGCAGGTAATTAATAGCTGAGGGGAACATAATTTAAACCACAGGCTTTACTTTCACACCCAAGTCTATTTCCAGATCCAGCCGGTAAGGGGCCGCAATTCCCTGAAGCACCCATGCCTGTTTCCTCTAAACAACCTCACTGGGCCTCCAGTTATCACATCTGCATTTCAAAACACCGTATCTCTGGTATTAATTATTAATTAGCCTACAGTCACTCATGAGGATTTGATCTCTAGACTGTGTTGACCTCCACTGCACTCTGTGTGGGGAGGAGTCGAGTGGAACATATGCCATTTTCTTTGTGTCTTTCTCATTTAATGTACCTCTGCACCAGTAAGAAACAATCATTAACATTTCTGAATGCATAATATCAAGCTTTTTAGTGCAAACTACCATTTGAAGATGCATAAATATATATTACTATTTGACTGGAACAGTGTAAAGGATCCGGTTCACAGTTTTGGGTCAATTCTAATTTACAGGATTAACGCTATGAGCAACTAAATAGACCTGCATCTCCTAAGACTTCTTTTGCATATTTAAAGCAGCAACCTCTGTTTAATGGTACATGGGTCCTGTTAGGATATTGTTCTGTAAGTATCTTATCAACTTAATTATCTGTTCAGTAATGGTAACCTTTCATTTATGTTTCTTCTTGTGTTGAACTTTCCAACTTCCAAGTACATGCCCTAAAGCTGTATTATCTTCCCTGGGCCCATTGCATTCCTTAGCCTGGACTTTAGTGTTCTTGTAGCCTGATGGGGGTCCATTCCCTCACAGCCTGATTTGCTCAAGGCAGGGACTGACCCCCTTTTCATTATCAAGTTCAGATGGAATAATGGACATGGTTGAGTAAAATAAAAGCAATTTATTAAAATGGAAGCAGGTTAGCAGTCAGTGCAACAGGCCACATGCCACGCCAGAACTACCCACAACCAAACACACACAACCCAGCTTGTTGTGCAAGTGCTTCACTTTGCCCAGACTCAAGCAAGGCTTAAGTCAAATATATCAACTAAGGTTAAGAAAACACCACCTCAATCCAAACAATCAACTCTTTCACAGAGATACCAACCAGTATGTTGTTCTACTGTAGCTAGAGAGATGGAGATGGTGAAAGAGCTGATCTAGGACTCAAAAAATAGCAGAAGAGAAGGTAGGAGCAAAGGCTGTACTCACCCCAAAATATTAAACAGAGCACCAGATATATTTCTGCCAGGACCATGTGCATCAAGATGACCTCCACTTTCACTAGCACTTCTTTCTTTGTTTTACCTGCCAAGGATGAGCAACACCAAACAGAAATTCAGAGAAGAAAGTATAGGAGTAGCCAATGGCCACATATATTCAGGAAAAGCCCCAAGATGTTGATCTCACCGAAGAGCTTCTATCTGAAGGCACATTAAACGTTGGCACTTGTTATTATTACCACTTTCGCATCTACAGTTAAACCCCTCTACCAATAAAACCCTTGAGATGCAAAGTTCTTTTACCTTACCTCTAGGCCCCAGTATATAAATTACAGGAATTGATCAGTTATAAACACCAGAGTGGCACGTTGACATCCAGATGCTTGCTGGATGACCGCTCAGTGGAAAGCCTTCCTCTTTCATCCAGTAGGTACTGGATCATTACTTACCTAAGGAAGGATATACTTGCCATAGAGGGAGTGCAACGAAGGTTCACCAGACTGGTTCCTGGGATGGGGGTATTGTCCTATGAGGAGAGATTGAGTAGACTAGGCCTATATTCTCTGGAGTTTAGAAGATGAGATGTGATCTTATTGAAACATACAAAATTCTTACAGGACTTGACAGGGTAGATGCAGGGAAGATGTTTCCCCTGGCTGGGGAGTCTAGAACCAGGGGTCATAGTCTCAGAATAAAGGGTCAGTCATTTAGGACTGAGATGAGGAGCTATTTCTTCACTCAGAGGGAGGTGAATCTTTGGAATTCTCTACCCCAGAGAGCTGTGTAGTCTCAGTCATTGAGTATATTCAAGTCAGAGATCGATAGATTTTTGTTGATTTAAAAGCTTGTGCTGAAACAAGTTGCTTCCATACATGGAAGCACGGTGGCATAGTGGTTAGCACTGTTGCCTCACAGCGCCAGGGACCCGGGTTCGAATCCGGCCTCGGGTGACTGTCTGTGTGGAGTTTGCACATTCTCCCCGTGTTTGTGTGGGTTTTCTCCGGGTGCTCCGGTTTCCTCCCACAGCCCAAAGATGTGCGGGTTAGGTTGATTGGCTATGATAAATTGACCCTTCGTGTTAGGGGGATTAATACGAGGGGTTACAGGGATAGGGTGGGATAGGGTGGGATATGTGTCGGTGCAGGCTCGATGGGCTGAAATGGCCTCTATCTGCACTGTGGGGTTTCTGTCTGTGAAATGGGTGGCCTGGTAGACATTCCTCTGGGAGTATTGAGCATGACTTGGAGACTGAAGAGAGGCCACGCAGAGCAGGACAAGCTGCTAGAAGAGGGAGGAGCAGGAGGGGGAGAAGAGCTCTCAGCAGGAGGCTATATCCTCAGAGGATCCAATTCTCTTACCTCAATTTCAGTGCGGACCAATGCTTGAGATGTCTTCACTTCACTAAAGAGGTCATGATTGAAATCTACCAACTGCTGCAGCCACAACTGCAACTTCAAAGCAGGACAAGGACAGCATTAGCTGTGGCTGTCAAGGTGACCAGGGCTCTTAACTTTTATGCATCTGTCTCATTCCAGGCTGCTGCTGGAGATATAACCAATATCTCGCAGTTTGCAGTGCACTACTGCTTAAGGGAGGTAACTGAGGCTCTCTATACAGAGAGAGAGACAGCTCCATCTCATTCCCACTTGCCAGAGATAAGCAGGCGGAGTGAGCACGAGGGTTTGCACAGATTCCAGGCTTCCCTGACTGCATGCACATTGCCTTACGTGCGCCTCATGTCAACTCAGCCATTTTCATGAATCAAAATTCCACTCCCACAATGTGCAGCTGGTGTGCAATCACAGGCAGCGCATCATGCAGGTGAACGCCATTATCCTGGAAGTAGCCACAATTCCTTAATTCTGCGGCAGTCCTCTGTGCCAGCCGTATTTGACCCACCATGGCAAGTCAAAGGCTGGCGACTGGGCGACAAGGGTTAACCACTCATGACATGGCTCATGACTCCAGTCCAGAACCCAAACACACATGCATAGCAGGCCTACAATGAGAGCCAAGCTGCCACAAGGAACGAAGGGCCAGAAATTCGGGCCGGAGGCTTCCCGCGGGTGCAAGCCCCCGACCTGCACTTCCCTAGTGTGCCGGCCATTGTGCTGTAGGCCCGCGTGGGATTCCGATCCTGGGCCTGCTCCAACTGCCGGCGCGCAGTGCTTGCGTATCCCAGGGGCGTAGGTAGTTTGAAGCATCCCCTGGGATCACGTGGGCCATGGAGAGCCAATCGTAGCAGGGAATCTATATTCATAGATTTGACAGGAAGGCCTGTCAAATCTATGAATACAGTTCGGCCCCAAAACATAACTAAAACTTCAAATAAATTTAAAAAAAACATCACATTTTTAAAATAACTATAAATTACATAAAATAACTATTTTAAACAATAATTTAATTTTTTGATAAAGTTAATTGCAGTTTTTAACGGGGCTAAAAATAAACTTACCTTTCTTTAAAGTATTTAAAAATAATAAACCTGTGGAAAAAATGTTTTAATTTGACTTAATTCACCACTTACCTTGCAAAAAGCAGGCCTTGCGACTGCTTTTTAAAAGCGTAGCTGCTGGAGACTTACCCTCCCGGAGAAACCTGTAAAAAAAACGTAAGTTCGATGTGCATGCGCTGCCTCTCCGGCACACGCGTTCGACCTGTGAACCCCTTCCTTTAAGGGAACGGAAGTTCCGGTTTCCCACGCATGCACAGTGCATGCATGAAACTGGTACTTTCGTTGGGCCTACGCGTGAGTACCCAGCGCATACTCACCCGTGGGGACCCAAATTTCTGGCCCATTATAGAGCAGACATCCTCAAGCAACGCTTCCATTGCCTGGACTGCTCTGGAGGAGCCCTGCAGTACTCAGCTGCGTGGGTATCAAGATTTGTAATAGTATTTTGCATGCTGCGCAACCTGGCCATTATGAGGGAACAGCCCTTGCCACCACTTACCAGGCGAGAAGCTGAGGACTAATGCATACAAAAATCAACTAATCACACTTGTGCATTCCCTTAGTGCCTGTCTTCTGTGTGCCTTTGCCTCTCCTAGTGCTCCTACAAGGTGTTTCCCCAGTGGCTGTAGCATGGGTAGTGCAAAGCTGCTGACCTTCAATTGAGGAGACTGCAGATGGCTTTGGAGGGCGACCTCGAGCAGCTCTGGGCCTAGAAGGCCCGGCTGCGGACTGTACCACCTCGGCCTGGGCGGCGGCAGTCCGGGCTGGCTGACTGACAGGCAAGGGCACTGGCAGAGTGGCAGGGGTGGGAGCAGGAATGCTGTCATCCTCAGAGAGGACAGCCAGTTCATGTTCCATGGAGCCACTGCCACTCTCCTGGGGCGGCGCCTCAGCAATCCTAGTAATCTGTTGGAGAACAGATTGATGGATTGCCCCTTTGAACAGTGGTATCCAGAGCCACGATGGCAGCAGTCTGAACTTCCACTACATCACTCAGACCTTTGATGGAAGCTGTTTCTGCTGCAATGCGAGCTGTGACATCAGCCATCAGAAGCTGCATCATGGTGGCTTCCACAGGTCTGCTGATGGAGGTGACTACCCGTTCCATGCTGGAAAGGATGGGCTCCAAGCTCTGTGCAAAGCCCTGTGGCAGGTTGGTGCTGGACTCCTCCATGCTCTTTGACATTGAGCGCAGGCTTTCTGGTAAGATTTCCAGTGCACCAAGCATTTGGTTATGTAAACCCATCCGTCTTCTATATTCTGACCCATCAAAGTCCTCATCTGAGTCACCTGCAGCAGAACAAGTGTGAGACATTGCCCTCCAGCGAGCTGGCACCTGCACTATCATAGAATCATAGAGAATCATAGAAAGTTACAGCACAGAAGGAGGCCATTTCGGCCCATCGTGTCCGCGCCGGCCAACAAAGAGCCATCCAGCCTAATCTCACTTCCCAGCTCTTGGTCAGCAGCCCTGCAGATTAGAGCATCCCAAGTGCACATCCAAGTACTTTTTAAATGTGGTAGGGGTTCTTCCTCTACCACCCTTTCAGGCAGAGAGTTCCAGACCCCCATACCCCTCTGGGTGAAGAAATCTCCCCTCAAATCTCCTCTAAACCTTCCACCAATTATTTTAAATCTGTGCCCCCTGGTTTTTGACCCCTCTGCTAAGGGAAATAAGTCCTTTCTATCCACTGTATCTATGTCCCTCATCATTTCATACACCTCAATAAGGTCTCCCCTCAGCCTCCTCTGTTCCAAGGAAAACAGACCCAGCCTATCCAGTCTTTCCTCATAGCTAAGATTCTCTACTCCCGGCAACATCCTTGTAAATCTCCTCTGTACCCTTTCTAATGCAATCACATCTTTCCTGTAATGTGGTGACCAGAACTGCGTTGAGGCCTAACTAGTGTTTTATACAGTTGAAGCATAACCCCCCTGCTTTCCCTCCACCCTGGCACCTGCGCACCTGTATCACCATGTGCAGATCCCTCCTCTATCCTCGCCTCTAAAATACGCGCAGTGTCAGTATCTCAGCTGGTAGATGGACTGTAAGATCGAGTGACAGTGTCTCTTCATTTTCACTATATTCTTCCTCTTCCTCCACTGACTGGGAAGGTTCCAGTTCTTGGGTATCTGAAATGAAAAAGGTGTTGGGTTGTGGTGAGAGGAGAGGAGAAAAAAAGAAGTGCATGCTTACACCATCTGCAGTTTCTAAGTCAGAAGAGATTTAGGAATGAGGGAGAAGTGGAAGGAGAGAAAAAGGATTGGGATGCAGAGACCCTCAGTCCCGCCAGTGGCCACGGCCTCAGTGAGGCCCCTTCCCATGATGGCCAGCTGTCTCCTCCATGGGGGTTAAAACATTCAAGCACGCTTGTCCTCCTCCAGTTCTTTGCTGCTGCCTGCTGTTATGGACCAGCTTCTCCTGTAACAGAGAGAGGAATGTGTCAATGAGTGTCCTGCAATATATTTGGGTGATGTAGCTGTCATAGTTGAACAGCTGCAAGTGCGTGTCTTGCAACAGTGCTAAGCGTGTGAGGGTGAGGTAAAGCATATGAATTTTAGGTTTGAGTACTGATTGATAGAGATTGTTGATAGATGGGTGATGGGGCTGTTGTGAATTAAGCGGTGGATGAGGCTAGTGGTGCAATTGGTAGGATATGCCATTTGACGATGAGCTCACTTACCTTGATAGCACGTGTCTTTTCATTAAACTTCTTCCAACACTGCATCCATGTTCTTGGAGCAACACTCCGCCGCTACTTCTTGTTATTGTCTCCTGAGCATGTGTCTGGAGGGATTCTTGCCCCTCTGCGGGCTCAGTGCAGCCGAGATAGGTGCCGGGTTGAGATTCGCTCCTGGCTCCATCCCGCTCTGTGAGAAGAATTTTCTGTTGTTTGATCTTATTAAGCCCGCCCTGTGAGGTTCCTGGCCAATTAAAAGGAAGCGGGTCTGTTGACGTCATTTGATGACGTGTCATCAGCCTGTTTCCTTAAAGGGACCATGCCCACATTTATTTTGACCATTGTGCTGTCAGTGTTCTACAGCATTGAGGTGCTACAAACACTGACAAGCACTGCACAAAGGTGCACCCAGGCTCTCCCATGACTTATGGAAGGAGTCACAGCACGCAGAGAGGTTCTCTTCCCTTCCAATGGGTGGAAGAGACCTCCCCAGGAGACCCACGCAGCCTGGTTGCATATTGCACAGGAGGACGTCGTCAGGAGGACCTGGCTGCAGTGGTGCAAACCTTTCAATGAACTCAGGAGATCACGAAACGCTACTGCAAAGCCACACTCAACCTCATCCTGCTGTGCCACTCATCACATCTCCATCACTCTGCCATCCCTACCCTACTCCTGCACATCCTTACTCACACCAACTTACTTTGCACCTCCACCCATCCCTCTCTCTCTATCTACATCATCACATCCCCATCTAACTAGCAACCCCACACACTCACCCTCATCCTAGTCCAATCATACCAACTAACTAAGGGTAGGCACTTGGGTGTTTTTGCCAATGTTCATATAAAGTTTCTGTTGATGTGTTGGTTGCCAAACATTAAAATCTTTATTTTCCACACTTTGCCTTCTTGGACAGATTTGTGTGCACCTTTGGAGATGGCTTAGTGAGTTGCAGTGAATGGTGAGACATAACACTACCCACGCAATGGTGATGAGTGTGAAAGGAATGGCTTAGACATTGCAGGGATGCTTTATGGTGCTGGTGTGGGGTAGTGCCAACCTGGCACATCATGTGGCAGCCAGGGTGTACAGCATCAAGTGAAGTAAATCTGGCCATGGTGAGGCCATCCCTGGCCTCCCAGGCAGCAATGTGGTCGGGTGCTGGTGCCCTGTGTCCTGTGCAGCATCAGGTGATTGCGGAGAAGGTTGGTGTTGTTGTTGGTGCTGCTGGTATTCCTGGTGATGTTGGTGTGCCTGATGATGCTGGTGTTGAGGCTGATCATGGTGGGATTCTGAGGACCAAGGTGAGATTTTTTTCAAGGGTACCGATGCTGCTGGAATAGATGGCAGCTGAAGCTGAGATGATAGAAGCGATCTGTCAATGGTGAGAGAGCTTGCTCCAAGGAGGTGACAGTAGATAGAGAGTTTACTCCAAACACTTCCAAACTGCATAAAGCTGAAAACTGTATTCCAAATCCTGAAGGCTCCAGCTTCTCAGATTGGGAAGTGAACAGCTTTTGCAGCTGTCAATTATTCAGAGGAATGGAGTCATTGGCAGCCCGACCAACTTACCTGACGTGATCCCTTTGTGCCGGGAACCTAGTGAAAAAGCTGGTAAAATAGTAAGTACATGGTAAAGTGATGTTTAAGTACCTTTTAACAAGCTCTTATATATCTGATTTGGCTCACCTGCTGCACCTTGGTGTTGGGTTTGTAAAGCGCAGACAGACCCAACACTTGGGAAACCGACATGGAGGTGGGTTGACAGTGGGACCCCGACCCGCTGTCAATCTTTTTGATTTTGACACTGGACCCGCCTCCAAATCTGCCCTTTGAGTGCTGGCAAAATTACGGCCAGGATGTCTCTCCTTCTCTCCACATCTTGCACCAAGGCCTGCAGTGCATTGTCAGAAAACCTTGGTGTTCGCTCTCTTGCATGTTAATTGCTCAAAGTATCACAGCCCAGAGTGACTTCTGAAATGACTCCCACTACTTCTTGCAGCGACAATGCACCTCCCCTTTAAGGGGAGCAGACTGCCTTTAAGCAGCACTAGCTATTTGCGATATCAGGCCCCCTGTTGATGCACAGTGCGGGGAGTGCTGGCTGCACACAGAAATCATTTAAAAGAGCAGGAAGCACAAATTTAACATGCTGCCTACAGCGATAGGAATGGGCGTGGGGTAATCCCGTACTGCGATTCCCATGCCTGTTTTCGGGGGTTATCCAATTTCTTCCCCTGTGACTCAGAACTGATTCAAACCAGTTTGGGTACTTAATTATATATAGTGCCCCACTTTAACTGCTTTCATTATCTAACAGGATTGAGGTAACTTCTTCTGTCGGGCACAGAATTTTAGGAGCAGGGGACATGCGGATCACTGTAAGAATAACAAACTTATGGGTATAAATAAATGAAGGGATTTTTTTAGTAAGAGGGTGATAGAATTGTGGGACAGATGACCAGCAAAGAGGATGGAACAGAAAACTGTGGCAGGTTTTGAAAAAGGACTGGATAAATTCCAATTAGGAATGGAGCTATGAAACAACTTGCATTTATATAGAGCTGTGAGCAGGAATCACACCATCTGTTCTGAATGACTTTATTGTGCTCTCAATAATAAAATTATTACTTGATTGATATAAAGCCATAGATGGGAATTCCCCCAAATTTTTCTCAAACAGTGAAGCTTAGGGTTTCACTAAATCTGTGAAAATGCTGGTGGTTAATTCAATGGTGCTGTAGGAGTCTGTGCACTCCTAACAAAAACACTGTGAACTAAACTGGTAGTTAACAAACTTAGTTTAATGCACTGAAAGTATTACAAAACAAAAACGCAGGAGAAACTCCAAACAGGTCTGTACACTAGCTCACTCCACGAGGACTAACTGGAAACGCCCGCCAACCCTGATGTCATGACGTCATCACATTTCCCGCCGTTGGGAATGTCACGTGACCCACGTGATGACGTCATCGCGTCAGATCGCGATTTTATCGATCCCGCGCTGTTTAAACAGGGCAAACATTAAAAGGTAACAATAATGATTAAAGACAATTGTACAAGTTACTGTGAGAGTCTCTTTGGTGGCTTTGCCACATATGCCCCCCCAGAATTGTCTTTAATGAGGAAAGTCAATCACCGAGGAGGTCGGACAAGCCTGTTTGACTGACTCCTAAATTCCCGGAGAGGAAAACGCTGAGCAGGTGGCGAGCTGACAGGTAGCACGGTGCGGTTAGGCATAGCGGCGGCCGGCCCCGGCGCGGAGGCTGCGCCAGTTCAACCGGCTGTTCGAGGTCCAGGTGCATAGGTTTGAGGTGATCAACAGAGATGTGATCAGGCTTGCCCCCGACGTCGATCACAAAATTCTTGTCCCCAGTCTGTAGAACCTGGAACATGTAATGATCAGTAACATGTCATTCTAGAATGGTACACTAGGTGGAGCTGTATGTTGCTGTATGTAGGAGCTGTATGTATATAAGAGTGGGACTACCCACAATGCACTAGGCTACCCAGAAGGCAGTAGTCAAGATGGATGCTGTACAAGTCCACATGGCATGAATAAAGTGACTAGCTCAAGCTAGATGTTCATAATGAAAACGTCTAGTTATTCATGAACATAACATGGTACCAGGATTGGTAAAATCTGCTGAATATTGTGAAACGCGACATGGAGACTTTGAAGCCACCGGAGGGTTTGAAACTCATGGGGAATGTCGACTGCAATTGGCGGACTTTCAAACAACAATTCGAACTCTACATTGCTGCCATCAGATTCGGTATGAAGCCAGACACAAGGAAAATAGCGTTGCTGCTCATGGTTGCAGGCCCGCAGGCGATAGAGGTATTTAATACATTTGTATTTGATCAAGAAGAGGACAGATAAAAGATGGACGATGTGCTAAAGAAGTTTGATACACATTGTTCTCCCAAAAAGAATGAAACCTATGAGAGATACGTGTTCCATTCACGGACACAGCAGCAAAATGAGACTTTTGATAGCTTTATGACCGATCTGAAACTGAAAGCACAGACATGTAATTTCTCTGATCTGAAATTATCCATGATTCGTGACCAGATTGTGTTTGGTATTCATGATAAAAAGGTCAGGGAACGTCTGTTGAGAGAAACCGAACTAACATTGGAAAATGCTGTAAAAATATGCCAAGCCAGTGAGCTAGCTCAAAAGCACGCGAAGACTTTCAGTGAAATTAATAATAATGCGATTGTAGTAAGTGATAGTGCTGCTGTCGGCGCTGTGTCCTACAAAGGAAAGAAACGTGGGCAGAACAGAAATGAAAAGCAATCAGAGGAAGGAATTTTAAATTGTAAATGCTGTGGTTACATACACCAGTCACGACAATGCCCAGCGTTTGGAAAAATGTGCACAAAATGTCATGGAAAGAATCACTTTGCCAAACAATGCTTTTCAAAAGTAAAAACTAAGAAAGGGCAACGAGTTAATGTGATTGAGGACACTGATTTAAGTGAGACATTTTCTGTAGGAATGGTGTCATGTGACAACATAGAAAAGGATACAGAAAATGTGCAGCCCTCAGGAATGGACAATGCTGAAGATAAAGTTAATGCAGTAAAAGAGGACAAATGGATGATGCCACTGCAGGTAAATGGAGCATTGGTTACCTTGAAACTAGACACTGGGGCAAAAGCAAACTTAATCAGTATGGGTGACATTAAAAACATGAAAGAAAAGCCCAAAATACAGAAAAAGTCAGTACTGCTGAAGGACTATAATGAACAGAAAATAGATAGCTTAGGTGTATGCAGACTTAAAGTGACAGTCAAAGACAAAGTGCATCATCTCATGTTTTCTGTTGTGGCTGAAGGACTTGATTCACTACTAGGTGACAAAGCTTGTGAGGACTTAGAACTGGTCAAAAGAGTCGACCGTATAAACTGTGCCATAAGCAGACCAGATGACTCGGTGGATTCTGTAGTGAGTAATTTCCAGGATGTGTTCAAAGTATTTGGAGTTCTACCATTCACTTACAAGATCCAGCTAAAGGAGGATGCTCAGCCAGTGGTACATGCTCCATGGAGAGTTCCAGCACCCCTGCGTGATAGGCTCAAGAAAGAACTGGACAGAATGACCACACTAGGAGTCATCAGGAAAGTCGAAGAGCCAACAGACTGGGTTAACTCCATGGTATGTGTAAAGAAAAAGAATAATGATCTAAGAATATGCATGGATCCAAAGGACTTAAATGCAAACAAAACGTGAACACTACCAGATTCCCAAGCGAGAAGAAATCACCAGTGAAATGTCAGGTGCCAGATACTTTACAAAGCTCGATGCCTCACAACGATTTTGGCAACTAAAACTGGATGAAGAGAGCACCAAATACTGTACCTTCAACACACCATTTGGCAGGTATTGTTTCCTCAGAATGCCTTTCGGGATAATATCTGCATCAGAAATCTTTCATAGAGTGATGGAACACATAATTGAAGGTCTGGAAGGAGTTCGGGTCTATGTTGATGACATCATCATCTGGGGCTCCACACTGAAAGAACACAATGAGAGCATACGCCGGAATGGACTAAAGCTCAACAAAGCCAAGTGTCAGTTTGGCATCCAGGAAGTCACTTTCCTAGGAGATAATCTATCTGGTAAAGGAATAGAGCCAGATATGGAAAAAGTAAATGCCATACTCAACATGCCCCGACCCACTGACAAAAAAGGAGTGCTATGCATCATGGGGATGATAAACTTCATTGGAAAGTTCATTCCTAACTTGTCAGCCAAGACAGCCTGTCTGCAAGACCTGCTACATAAAACAAATGAGTTCGCATGGACAGAAAGACATGAACAAGAGTGGATGAAACTCAAAACAGTGCTGACAACCACACCTGTACTCACCTTCTTTGACCCAACAAAGAGAATCAAAGTGTCAACAAATGCATCAAAAGGTGGCCTAGGTGCGGTCTTGCTACAAGTAGAGGGTGAAGATTGGAAGCCTGTTGCCTATGCCTCCAGGTCTATGACTGATTCTGAGTGTCGATACGCCCAGATTGAAAAGGAATGTCTAGGCTTGGTAGTTGGACTAGAAAAATTCCATGGCTACATATATGGACTTCCCACCTTCACAGTTGAGACAGACCACTGCCCACTGGTTGCCATCATTAAAAAAATCTGAATGAGATGTCTCCAAGGATACAACGACTCATGATAAAGCTGCAAAGATATGACTTTGAACTGATCTACACACCAGGCAAATACATAATGTTAGCAGATGCACTATCCCGAGCACCCACACTGAGTCATGTGAGCTCTACTGAAGAAGACGTGGATGTTCATGTGAGTATGGTCACTGCTGCGCTGCCCGTGTCAGACACAAAATCAAAGCAAATAGCAGAAGAAACAGTAAAAGATACAGTGTTACAAACAGTAATAGAGAACATTCATCATGGTTGGCCAAAAGGTTCCTGTCCACAGTACTATCACATAAGGTCAGAGTTGAGTGTCGCAAGTGGACTATTACTAAAACAGAACAGAATAGTCATTCCACAGGCTTTACGTCAAGACATGCTCAAAAGGATTCATGAGGGACACCTCGGAATTGAAAAATGCAAAAGGAGAGCAAGAGACACTGTTTATTTGCCTGGCATAAATAAGGACATTGAGAACATGATAGGCGAATGTGAGACATGTCAGAAACACCAAAACAAACAAGCAAAGGAACCAATGATAGTAGCTGACTTACCAACAGCACCATGGCAAAAGGTTGGTATGGACCTTTTTCATTTGAATGGTAATGACTATCCAATAGTGATTGACTATTATTCTAACTCTCCTGAGATGGCGCTGCTCTCAAGCACCACAGCAAGCAGTGTCATAATGCATGTGAAATCTATCTTCGCTAGACATGGAATTCCCAGGATTGCCGTTAGCGACAATGGTCCGTGCTTCAACTGTAAGGAGTGGCAACAGTTTGCAGCACATTATGACTTTCAACACATCACATCCAGTCCTCTGTATGCTCAGTCGAATGGTAAGGCAGAGAAAGGTGTTCAAGTTCTCAAACAGATACTGAAGAAAGCGACAGAAAGCAAGTCTGATCCTTATCTCGCCCTGTTGAGCTACCGAGCCTCACCTTTAGACTCTGGTTCTTCATCTGCTGAACTCCTAATGGGTTGCAAGTTGTGCACCACGCTACCCTGCTGTGCAAAAGAAAAGCAGAGTAAGGAACTGAGACAGAGACTTCAACTGTTAAAGCTGAAACAGAAATCATACTATGACAAGTCATCCAAAACTCTGAAACCATTGACAAGGGATGATGTTGTCAGGATTGAGGACCCAGATGCATGGAACAGGAAAGCTACAGTTCTTGAGGAAGTAGGACCAAGGTCATACACTGTTAGAACTGAGGAAGGACAGATTCTCAGGAGGAACCGCTGTTCCCTCCTAAAAACACAAGAAACTATCCAAGAGCAAATCGATGACAATGCCGCAACTGAATCTTGTCACTCACCACCAGAACAATCTAACACAAACACACATACAGGCTCTCATGAAAGCACATCAGACTTACCTGTGCTGAGAAGATCCACACGTGAAGTAAAAAAGCCTGATAGACTAAATCTTTGAGTATAAAGTAAAGCTTTGAAGATGTGTTGACTGTTGTGAAAATATTTATGTTTATAGAGCACTAACAGAAGTGTTACTGATATCATTTTTATCGTTTTTCTTGAAAGTTGATTGATATTGATTTTGTTTAACCTCAAAGAAAGGGCGATGTAATGATCAGTAACATGTCATTCTAGAATGGTACACTAGGTGGAGCTGTATGTTGCTGTATGTAGGAGCTGTATGTATATAAGAGTGGGACTGCCCATGATGCACTAGGCTACCCAGAAGGCAGTAGTCAAGATGGATGCTGTGCAAGTCCACATGGCATGAATAAAGTGACAAGCTCAAGCTAGCTGTTCATAATGAAAACGTCTAGTTATTAATGAACATAACAGAACGGACCTGCATAAGGAGGTGCGAGCGGGGTACGATGGCCGTCTTGGCGCACAAAGACGAACTTGGCCTTTGACAGCTCCCCAGGGATGTTGGAAGAAGGCAAACCGTGCTGCGAGGTCGGAACTGGGCGGAAACACTGAGCCGCGTCCCGATGGGCCTCTCGCTGGCTGGCTGCAGACCACGGCTGCATAGGGGACGGTAGGAACTCGCCAGAACTCGAAGTGGCTGACCGTAAACCATTTCCGCGGCCGACGACTGTAGATCCTCCTTCGGCGCCGTGCGCAGTCCCAGCATCACCCACGGCAGTTTATCGACCCATGCTGCATCCAGAAGGCTGGCCCTGAGTGACGCCTTCAATGAACGGTGGAACCGCTCGCACAAGCCGTTCGCTTGTGGGTGATAAGCCATAGTGCGGTGTAGTTTAGTGCCCAATACTGAGGCCACCTCATTCCATAGTTCCGACGAAAATTGCGGCCCGCGATCCGACAAAATATCCACAGGGACACCAAACCGGGCTACCCATGATGAAATGAAGGCTCGCGCGACATCCGCAGAGGTGGTGGACATCAGGGGAACCGCCTCTAGCCACCTCGCGGTGCGATCCACCATTGTCAGAAGATGCGTAAAACCACGGGATGGTGAAAGTGGGCCCACTAGGTCAACGTGAATGTGGTTGAAACGCCGCTCCGGTACCTCGAAGGTGGCCAGAGGGGCCCTGACGTGCCGTTGCACCTTGGCCCGTTGACAAACCACACAAGTGTTCGTCCAGTCGCGGACGTCTTTGCGTATTCCTCTCCATACGAATTTGGAGACTAGCAGCTTCTGCGACGCCCGCACTCCAGGATGCGACAGCCCGTGTATGGCTTCGAAAACGCCTCGGCGCCAGGTGGACGGCACAATTGAATGGGGTGCACCCAACGAAACATCGCAGAGTAGAGTGGTACCTGCCGCATGGAATGGTACATCTCTCGGCTGGAGGCTGGCGGGGACAGAACGAAAGGCCTGAGTCTCCGGGTCGGCAGCCTGGTCGGCTGCCATTCTTGCAAAGTCAATGCCTAATTGAACGGCCTGGACGGCGGCGTGGGAAAGGCAATCAGCGACGATGTTGTCCTTGCCGGCCACATGCCTGACGTTGGTGGTGAACTCAGAGATATAAGTCAGCTGCCGTTGTTGCCGAGCTGACCACGGTTCAGCTGTCTTGGCCATCGCGAACGTCAATGGTTTGTGGTCAACAAACGCAGTGAAGCGGCGCCCTTCGAGGATAAATCGGAAGTGGCGAATGGCCAGAAACAAAACTAACAGCTCCCTGTCGAAAGTACTGTATCGACGTTCGTGCCGTTGCAGCTGGTGGCTAAAAAATGCCAGAGGCTGCCATGCGCCATCGACCCATTGCTCCTGGACGGCCCCCACAACGTAATCCGATGCATCCGTCGTGAGGGCGATGATAGCTCCTGGCAGGGGATGTGCCAACATCATTGCGTTCGCGAGCGCAGTCTTCGTATCCTCGAAGGCGTGACCCATTTCCTGCAACCAAACCACGGGCTCCTTTCCCGTCTTGCCCCTGAGGGCCTCGTAGAGCGGCCACATGAGCTGTGCGGCCCTGGGGACGAACCAGTGGTAAAAATTAACCATCCCCAGGAACTCCTATAAGGCTTTCACGGATTGCGGCTTCGGGAACGCCATGATCGCCTCCACCTTAGCTCGAAGCGGCATTGCCCCTGTGGAAGTTATGCGGTGGCCGAGAAAATCGAGCTGCACCAGGCCGAAACGGCATTTGTCCGGGTTCACAATGAGGCCGTGCTGATGAAGCCGTCGAAAAAGGACACGGAGATGCTTGAGGTGTTCATCCTTTGTGGTGCTAGCAATCAGAATGTCATCCAAGTAGACGAACAAAAAATCGAGGTCCCGTAGAACCGAGTCCATAAGGCGCTGGAACGCCTGCGCTGCATTTTTAAGCCCAAAGGGCATGCGGAGGAATTCAAACAGTCCAAAAGGGGTGATGACAGCCGTCTTTTGGACATCCTGGGGGTGCACTGGGACCTGATGGTACCCACGGACGAGGTCGACCTTTGCGAATATTGACTTCCCCGCCAAATGCGCAGAGAAATCTTGTATGTGGGGATGGGGTAACGGTCAGGCGTCGTTATCTCATTGAGGCGACGATAGTCGCCACAGGGCCGCCATCCCCTGCCGGGCTTTGGGAAGATGTGGAGCGGTGAAGACCAGGGACTACTGGACCAGCGAATTATCCCCAGCTTCTCCATCGCGGCAAACTCCGCCTTTGCCGCCGCGAGCTTGCTAGGCTCCAAATGCCGCGTCCTGGCGTAGACGGGAGAGCCGGTTGTCGAAATATGATTCTCCACCCGATGCTTGGCAGTCGAAGCTGAAAAGGTGGGCTTTGTCAGCTCGGGGAAGTCCCCGAGAAGGCGGGAGAAGTCGTCGGGAGGTGGCCGCGCGCAGGAGACCGAGTGCGGTGCAGCCGTGCTGCGCGCACCTGAAATACCGTCGAGCGTGGCAGCATGAACGAGGCGTCGATTTTTCACATCCACCAACAGGCCGTTGGCACCTAAAAAGTCGGCGCCCAAAAGGGCCTGTGAAATTTGAGCGGTGACGAAATCCCAGGTAAAGCGCTGGCCACCGAAACAGACTTGCACCCGTCATTTCCCGCAAGTGCGGATCGTACCCCCCTTGGCAGCTTGGAGGGGGGGATCCCGTCCGCCGGACCGAAGGTCGAGGACCGAGGCGGGAAGTATGCTGCACTGTGCCCCCGTGTCACACAAAAAACGACGGCCCGAGATGGAGTCGGTTAAATACATGAGATTCCTGGAGTCGCCGATCGCCATTGTGGCCGCGGGGGATGCACCGGACCCGGTGTTCTTGACTCGCGGCGGTCTGTTCGACGGTCTGGGCACGAAACCACACGGTGGTCGGCAGCAGCGGGCCTTCGGGCCGAAACGAGTGTGGTAGTAACAGTAACCGGCCATCGGAGGCGCCGGGGCCGGGCCCCTTGGGGCGGGGCGTTGCGCGATAGCGCAGTGCTGCTGCCGGACCGCGTAAATTTTATCCGCCTCTTCGGCGAGCGCGATGCAGTCCCCAGTGTCCGATCTGGCGAGGGCTGCCTGGACGTGTTCGGGCAGCTGCGTAATGAACAGCTCACGGAACAGGAAACATGGGGGTTCGGACCCCAGGAGCGTTAGCATGTGGCTCATTAGTTCCGAGGGTTTGGAGTCACCTAACCCTGGTAGTATCAGTAAGCGGCGAGCGCGCTCCGCCTTGGAAAGGCCAAATACCTGCAGCAGCCGAGTCTTGATGGCTGCATACTTGTCAGCATTCGGGGGGTTCTCCAGAAGGCTGATGATCCTCGACGCCGTCGAGCTATCGAGGGCGGAGACCACATACAAATATCGGGTCTGGTCCTGCACGATGTTGCGGAGTTCAAATTGCGCCTCGGCCTGCACAAACCAGGAGGCCGCCTGTTGTTCCCAGAATTGGGGGAGCTTCAAGGCCACAGCGTTGGCATCCATCACTGGCCTGCGTTCCGTGTCAACCGCGAAAAACGAGCGCGAGGATTCGGGGTCACCAATGTAGGGGTCTGTGCACTCCTAACAAAAACACTGTGAACTAAACTGGTAGTTAACAAACTTAGTTTAATGCACTGAAAGTATTACAAAACAAAAACGCAGGAGAAACTCCAAACAGGTCTGTACACTAGCTCACTCCACGAGGACTAACTGGAAACGCCCGCCAACCCTGACGTCATGACATCATCACGTTTCCCACAGTTGGGAACGTCACGTGACCCACATGATGACGTCTTCGCGTCAGATCGCGATTTTATCGATCCCGCGCTGTTTAAACAGGGCAAACATTAAAAGGTAACAATAATGATTAAAGACAATTGTACAAGTTACTGTGAGAGTCTCTTTGGTGGCTTTGCCACAGTGCAGTATTTTGTCAAATCGTAAATAATATTACGTGTTCACAGACCATTGCTTTTTGAGACTTTCTTCAAATATTCTCCTGTTACATTTATCTATATATACTATATTAAACATCTTGCATCCGCCCCACATCTTGGCAACTTTTTCCTTTATAATTCCTACATCACAGGCACTATATAAATGCAAGTTATTGTTGTTGTTACAAATTTATAATGGGAGCTCTCGAGGTAAGCTTGTCGAGCTGTAATTACCCCCTCCTGCCAGTGGAGGCATGCACCACCACCACTGTGGTGTGAGCAGTTTACATTGGAAGTTTCCATTATAAACGAGGCATTGGTAATGGAGATCTAAAAAGTAAGGAGCGAATATTTGACTTTAAAATGGCGTTAAAACGGTAATTACAGTTCGATAAGCTTACCTCGGTAGCTCCCATTATAAATTTGTAACAACAACAATAACTTGCATTTATATAGCACCTGCAATGTACAAATTATAAAGGAAAAAGCTAACAAGAAGTATGGGCGGATGCAAGATTTTTAATATAGTGTATAGATAAATGCTGTCTGAATTACACCTGCATATCCTGGTCCAATTATCCTATTGCCCCGAACCCTGCTTCACTGGAAGACTAAGGCCTAGAAATTGGACTGCGACACAAAAGTTGCCGGTGTCACCATGGTCTCAGGTTAACGGCTGCTAAAATGGTCGCACTGGCAGGAGAGAAAAATTTGCGCCGGGGACTAAGGGGGAAAAATTCGTTCACGACCATTTTGGGTTTGCCCAGCAAAAGATAGTGCCGACGATCGCTAAATTCAGTTTTAGCGCCCCCAAGAGGGAAGTGGAGCGCTAATTCAAGCATGGGGCAGTGAGTTCTGCAGTGCTATGCACTGGGCCATGCAGCACTACCGAATGGAAGGGCTCCTCCACTCATTAAATGGGCGGACCCAAGCCCACAACTCTGCGGGGCCCTACCTGGACCATCGGGGAGCAGGGTGCCATGCCAGCAGCCGGGCACTCAAGGGGAGTGCTGGGCTGCCAGATCGCGGCACGGGCCCTGCGTTGAGAGACCCAATGGGCTGCAACAAGTAAGTCGGATGATTTTTTTTCCCCCTCCCACATCCTCCCCTTATGGCCACACCAGCCTCCTGCCGCTCCATTCCCGCCCCCTGAATCGGTCGCTGTCATCGCCCGGCACAGATTCAGGGGGCACAGGCCAATTTTGCAGGCGGAGCGAAAACGGGGCACTGCACACAGTGATCACCTGCACAGCAGAGCTGGGTGCTACCGGTTACTGCCACCGCAAAACATTAGTGGCGCCATGCCCAGGCAAAAAATAATTTGCGCCCCGTTAGCGCCCGCTGGAGCCGCTAATGGGAGGTACAAATGCACTGAATTTCTAGCCCTAAAGATTTTTAGCCCAGCGCTAAACTCATCATGTAATGCCCTCCTTGTGGTGTTAGTGCAGGCATCAGTAGCGCTGGCGTCCAGAAGTGGCATTCCATCTTCCAGCAGCCTCTGGAAGTGAGGTAATGAGTTCTCTAGGCATTGTGGGACATTAAAAGGGAAAGGCATTAAAAGGGCAATGCTTTCTAAACTGATAAAATTAAAATTAAATTAAAAAATGCAGCTTTCAGCCCTTACTGCCTTTGAAAAAATATATATATATTAGTAAAAAGAAATCCCAAATGGGAGTCTTCAGCTCTTAAAGCT
The DNA here is from genome assembly GCF_052327205.1 of Somniosus microcephalus. NCBI lineage: Eukaryota > Metazoa > Chordata > Chondrichthyes > Squaliformes > Somniosidae > Somniosus > Somniosus microcephalus. Next base: position 343,515,648 of record NC_140987.1, read on the forward strand.
GAATTGCCTTCCGCACTTCAAAAATTCGGAAAGTGCTTCAGCACTAACACAAATGGCTCAGCAAGCCAACGAAGGAGCACCCAGGTGCTCGCATGCAGCACTCCAGCTTTGTGCAGGGGGTCGACACTGCAACAGAGGTCCTCTACCTACAGGGGCCATGAGGCTCTCCAGAAAGAATGTAAGGGTTTCTTAGATTGCAGAGGTCTCTCTCTCTCTCCAGAGGCCTCTCTCTCTTGCACAGTAAACTTTCGAGTGGTTCGACCCACTCCCCCTTAGATTCTATACACTGGACTTTGAGGCTGGAACTGCAATGCAGAGAATACTCTATAGACCAGGTTTAATGAAAGTGAAATGAAATTTTATTGCATATAGAAACAAATCAAACTGCAAGCCAATAAGGTACATGGGAGGGAAAATCAAATCATAATACAGTACTAACCAACATACATACAGGCATATTATACTTTACAAAAGTCATCACGAAATGGGGAAACACATGGAACATTGAGGGACAACAACTCATAATTAATTACCCCTTTAAATGCCCACCCCCTAAGCCTATCTAGATCAGATTGTGAGGGGCCAGAAACATGCTCACCAATCCAGTTGGAAAGTGCAAGATTTTGAAAGGTCTGCGTTTTGATCCTCTCAGGCGACCTGTCTCCACGTGGTCAACGCTGCGGACTGCGATTCTCTCTCTTCTTCCTCGAGGTGAAGGTCACGGACAGGCTGGATGTCAGCAGGCCTGGACGTCGGTGCGGGGAGAAACCAACTGTTTTCCATTTTTGCATGGGTTTCGTTGCACAGCCCAGTTGGTTCACCGTTTTCATATAGGTTTCTACCTATCTTTGTCAGCGTCCCGGGGTTGGTCGATGATCTCCTGATAGTTATCCCGGGGCTAGATGCTGACTTGATCTCCCATCTTGAACCTCGATCCTCTGTCGTCTCCGCTTGAACTCTGCACCGATACCGAAAAGGGCTACGTTTTCGATGGCTGGCGATGTAAAGAAGCAGAAGAAGATCCCCTCGATCGCTACCCCGGGTCCCCAGGTATACTTCTCAAAAGAGGCCCTTATCTCCCGCCAGATCAAGGTTAGTCTTTGTTTAACTTTTGGCGGGCTTGTAGCACAGCGGGGTAGTTATTATGTTTTAAACTACTTTGGGATGGCCGGTAACGGCCATCTCTGGTCTGGAATGACCCTGTATTGTTTTTAATGTCCTCTTGATGTCTTTAACGGTTCTTGATGTTCCCCCTATGAATTTGAAACTGTTTTCCTTTGTCTGGGTAAACATCTAGATGGCCTTTATCTACAGGCCGATCTGACTGGATCTGCATCCAATCCGTATGTATGTGGCTCTGTCTGGTTTCGTTTTCTCCGAAACAGCCTTCCAGAACTTACTGTGGGCTGAATCCACAGAGGCTGTCTGGGGACTGCAGGAACCATTTTAAAGTGTCCCAAAAAGCTGGTCACGGGGTCTGGTGGCCATTTTGTATGCCCCTTTTCTGGGCTTCTTTTAAAATAGTCTTTAAAATTAAAGCCTTTTCTGCCAATAGACCCTTATAGGACAATGTTCAAATTTTGTAAATCTTACAGTCCCCCCTGATGATACTATAACTTGCTTGAAGTATCATAATTCTGGGTGAGCAAAATTTTCTGACCCTCCATAATCAAACCATCCCCTGTATTTACCTGTCTACGACCCCACGACACATGCATTTCCCATTTCAGAAAACCCACAGTGTACATTAAGCATCTATAGATGGCAATACATTGGAATTGAAATCTGACACACACATTTCCAGGCGTGGAGGGGGGCCTAATACCCCTACACCACCTGGTTCATACATATTCTCTTTTATTAATAGCAACACAAATAATAAAACTTCAATAAAAATACCATAAAGAAAGAAAAATACACACAAAATCATACATGAATACTATCAAAAATAGAGGAGGGAGGGAAACTTTAACTTTATACATAGCAGCAAAAATCTAAATGGGTGTCTCCTCTTCTACCCGCACATAATGCTCCCTCCATTCTCCTCTGTTCTCATACTTCTGGACACGCTTGTCCCTCTTACAATGTACAAACAGTAAATAAATCACAATAAAAACCTGACACACTACAAGGATGTGGGAGGCTATCCTAATCCATGAAGGGACTTCTATATTAGTGAACAGGTCCCACCACTGTGGGGTCACTATATCTAATATGTCTGCCCCTATTTCTAATGTCTTCTGCTCCAGCGGGTAAAAATGTTTCTGTGAAACGGCAACGGCTTTTAGTATCTTGGTGAGGTGTTCAGGGAGAGGGGGAATGATATACCCAAAATGTGCAACGAATCATTGCAGATCGGTGAAATTTTCTTTAACAGTGATGTGAACAGTGGAAGGTTCAAGAATAGGGACAATTCGCTCTTGGGCCACTTGAACTTCTGCCTTGGGTTTGAAGCAGAAACTGCTGTCACTGACTGGACACCAGCCGTGCTGTCCATGTTGGTAGTGGGGCGCTGCAGTGGTGACACAGTATGTCGCACCTCCTATATATGCCACCTGCAGGGGCACATGGCCTTGTGCCATTGCCTCCATGGTACAATTTATAGGCTTCGCACCAGCAGTTCTGAACCCGCACTGTGGTTTCAAATAGGCATTCAAGTGCTGGGGACACAGGATGATGTGTGCTCCCCGGCTCTGGCACCCCGATAGGTCATTGCATGCTCCCATCGAATGAGGTAAGGTGGGACCGCTGTGTAGCAAATGTGTGCACCCCCCTTGAATGACTCCAATGTTCTCCACCCTGTATATCGGGGCGGGTTTAGCTGTCTTTCCTGTAGTGTATGTACCCTGAAGAAGGAACTATATTCTGCAGCCCCTGTATACTGCAGTACCAGTAGTGACCACCCCTGTATATAAGCCTGTGTAGTAACTTTGTATAGTAGTTCCAGTTTTCTCTCCATTCAGTAAACACCTGTTATAACCAACTTCTGCAGTCCGTGTCTCAATTACACATGGACATTACATTTCCCATAACCGGCATTCTTACCACTATACCCATAATGGTGTGATTTGACCGCCCACAGTCCACTGGGACTGGGTACGCCTCTCAAGCTAGTCTGAGCTGGCATGGACTCAATGCGTTCTCAAAAGGGTGGAGGGCTGCGAGGTGCTTATTGCTGATCCAGGAGGGGACCAAACCTTGTTTTAAGTCCTCCAGATTACTGCGGTCCTCGCCCAGTAACCACGCCCCGTACAGTATGCACGCTTCGTTCTGCACAGCCTGATCTGACGCATTCCGATCCTCCCTGATGAGAGCATTTTCCGTTTTAGTGTGTTTCTCCAGCTCAGCTATAATTTCTTTTAAGTGTAGTGTCATGGCCTGGTCCTCATGTAACTCAGAACCCACTACCTTATTCTCGTCCGTCAGTATCTTTCTTAACCGCCCTTTTAAGCCATTAATCTGGGTCTGCAGCTCCACGTCATCCAGATTGTTGACGACGGAAGTCCCTGTGTTAAAGGCTGTAAAAATATCATTTACTGTACCCCTTCTTTGTCTCCCTACCCTGTCCAAGACCTCATGTGGTGTGGTGTACATTCCAGCTCTGTCGACATCGGCAAAGTCAAACTCATAAAACTGTCTGAACATGTTTGTTAACAGGACCTGGTACAATTGCTCCGTTTCCTTGGGGCACCACTCTGGCAATCGCACCTCGGTGAGGTTTAAAATCACCGAGGCCACTGCGTAGTGCACCCCTTGGCACAGCACCTGTCTTGTAGGCGCTAATACCAATCCGTTCCCGGTCCCTTGGTAGTGGTGGGGCACCCTTCCATGCGGGTTTTGGCTACCGGAATCATGGACAGGGGCTTGCGGGGGCGGGTGATGAGCTCAGTGGCATTCACCGGGATCTGAGAGTACGGGACTCCGCACGCCCGTGTGCTAACATCCCACCTCATCCCTTTCCCAGCATCTTGCCACTGTCTTTGGAAAAAGATGGAGATGCCTGTGGGGCAGACGCGTTCTGAACCCCACATGCAGATGTAAATCCCCTCATCTGGTTCCCACCATTTGTCCCAGCAGACACTCAATCCCCCATGAGTCCCCGTAATAGTCCGATGGGTATTGTTACCCAGTCGCTCCCACTCGACCGTGGAGTTCTTCATGGTCTTGCTCAGCTTCCTGAGCCACCATCTTCGGTCCAAAGGAACATGTCCAGTGCAGACCAAACAAATCTTCTTCCCGACGGTAACGCTGACTCTGGGTGCGATGATCCTCACCCTGGGACACATTAGAGAAGTCTCACTGTAAGTGAATGCTGACTGGCTGGAGTATTCCGTAGAGTTCGACCCCAGCCATCCTGGCCACCTCCCTTCGTGGAAGTAGGTGGCTGTCTCCTCAACGTCACGCGCGCCCGAACCATCCGTCGCGATGGGGGCTGTGTCCCCGGAACGCCAATAGACTATGGAGTCTTTGGTGTAGCCCCGATAGGCCCAGCTACACCCGATCACCGCGAGTGCGATGAGAATCTTTTCCATGGTACTTTTGGTTCCTGCAACAGATTAAACGATGCAGCCAGGCTCCCGAGAGATTCTGGCCTAGATGAAGGCATGATCGGGTCTTTCGACCTCGATCCAAAACAAACACACATGCTGGGCAGATTCCAAACTACTGCTTATACATACTATCGCCTTAAAATTGCACACTTTAAACTTAAACTAATCTAAACTTAACTAAACTTATGTACAGCGCCGCCCGTCCCCGGGCGGCTTGCCTAATCCCTGTTTGGACTGCAGCTCACCGCTCCCTGTGGCGGGGCTGCACTGACCTGTAGCTTGAGTCCCCCGCAGCCTTTTGCTGCCAATTCGGGACTGCGTTTTCCCAGGGGTTTCCCAAGTCGGTGTCTGCTGACGTAGGGGGAATCTGGCCAGGGTTTTCTTGGTTGAGGCGTTCGAGACGACCTGCGAAGGGGTGTCTTGGGCGAGGCTCCCTTAGCGAGTGGACCTGTGGTTGGGACTTTAGCCCTCACAGCCCGTGGCTCCGCCCCGACTGCCGGCTTCGGCTCCCTTCCCTCAGGCTCCGCCCCTTTGGGATTTGGGTCTGTGGCAGACGACTCCGCCCTACCTGTTCCTACAGGCGGAGAATCTCCGCCCCCAAGTTTTACCTCCCCTAAGCTTGAGCTGAGGGCGGGACCTCCGTCCTCCAACTCCACCTCTTCCAGAATCGTGTCGGGGCGGGGCCTAGCTGTTCAGGCTCCCCCCCGATGGCGTTCGGATCAGGGGGAGGGCCCTGGTCTTCGGGCTCTTCCCCGTTCGAATCCCAGGCCAATGGGGAAACCTCCCAGGTGGGCGGGATAGCTTCTCCCCTCAAGCAGGCTGCGGTTCCAGCCTGTGTGGTCTGTGACTCTTTGCACGCCTCAGGCTGAGGATTTTACCCTCAGACCTGGCTTCGGTTGTTGGCTCATTTGCACCCGGCTTAAACAGTTTGCACTGATTGATGTGAAACCATTTAGTGCATCGGGGCAACTTCACTGTGTATACCATGGGGCTGGCTTTGTCTACAATACTGTAGGGCCCCATGTACAGTGGTTCTAAACTCCCCACTCGGGCATAGTTTCTCACCATGACCTGATCTCCTACTTCCCACTCCTGTGTCTTACGGGGTTCGAGCAGCAACCGGTTGCCCTGCTGCTGCTTTCCCATGTTCCCAGCCGCTTGCCCATAAACCTGTTTCAGGCGCTCAAAAAGGGTCCGGGCAAACTTGTCCCGATTCACCTCTTGGAGCTGACCTTCAGTGAGCACCGGGTCTAGTACATGGGTGGGGGTTCGCATGACTCTCCCAGTCATTAATTTGTGTGGGGAGTACCCCGTACTTTTAGATTGGCTAGCCCGGATCCCCATGAGGACTAAAGGCAGGACCTCCGCCCATTTCTGGGGCGAGTCCATCGTCTCTTTCCTCAGTTTTCCTTTGAGGGTGCAGTTCATGCGTTCCACAATCCCGGATGACTGCAGATTGTGGGCCACGTGCCACTTCCCTTCAATGCCTAAGAGCATGAGGGTGTTCTGCAGCACTTGGCTGGTGAAATGACTCCCTTGATCGGACTCCACGAATCGTAGTAGTCCCCACCGCGAGAACACTTCCCGGACCAAGATCCTGGCAGTGCTAAGTGCCGTGGCTGTTTTGCAAGGGAAGGCTTCTACCCATTTGGTGAACACATCCACCAGGACAAGGCAATACTTATAGCCTCCCTGGGCGGTGGGCAGGGGCCCGATGTAGTCGACCTGTATCGACTGCCATGGTCCCTCTACTCTCCTGATGTGTCCCATGGGCACCTTCCTTTTCTGGGGGTCTGGGTTGTTTGCAGCGCGCACAAGACAATAAGCACAGAACTCGCGGACATCGTCCCGAAGTCCCGGCCACCATCCCGCCTGTTCTACCCGTTGCCAGGTGACCTCAGGCCCGGGGTGTCCCGCTCCTGGACCCTCATGGGCCAGTTGAAGGAATTCCCTCCGGTGCTGCTGCAGCACAACCCACTGTTCCTCTCGGAACAGCATGCCTTCCTTGATGGAAAGGGCTGCTGTATCGTACGGACCTTCTACTTCCTTGCCCTCAGTGATGGCATTGAGGACAGTTTTTAGGGCGGGATCTAGGGTTTATACGGTCTTGAGGTCTGGGGGCAGTGTTACCCCTGTGGTCCCGTGAGTCCCATCCCTGCCTTGGATTACTGCCACGGGTTTGGATCCATAGGGATCCCAGAAAGTGCTGGTGCGGGCACCTTCCCTGGCTAGCGTATCCGCTTGCTGGTTACCCTGGTTGCGGGGTTCCATGGAGGAATGGGCCTTCACCTTGTGGATAAAGACTTCCCCTTCCTCACCCACTGCGGCCAGGATCTTTTCTAACAGGGGCTTTACGGTCAATGGTTGCCCGTCTGCAGAGGTATATCCGCAGCGAGACCAGATGGCCAGGTATTCCGTACATGAATTGCATGTGAACATGCTGTCTGAGCAAATCGTGTATGGGATGGGGAAGGTTTCGGGGTGTGTAACGACGTACACTACTGTGGACAGTTCAGCCTGCTGGGCGCTCATGGTGCTGGGGAGCCTAATCGCCAGGGCAATGTCTGCCGCGGGGCCATAAACTCCACACCCTGTGAGTCGATCTCCAGCAGATACCGTGCTGGAACTGTCTACGTAGATCTCGCGGCCCGTGGGATGTATCCCGGCCCGTAAACCTACGTTCACTTCCCATACCCCTTCTACAGAACACCGATGGGCTGTTCCGGGATATACCATGTTGGCCGCGAGATTGGGCTCGCAGAGACCCTTCACCTTCAGATCCATCTGGGAAAGGAGAAGGGTCCAGCGCGCAATGCGGGCACTGCTTACTGTCCCATTCTTAATCCTTCCATCCAGAAGCATCTGGGTGGGTGTGTGATGGGTGATGAGAGTGATGGGAGAGGTGCCTGTGAACATCAACGACCTTTTCACAGCCCAATGTGTGGCCAAAAGATGCCGCTCGCAATTGGAAAAACTCCTTTCCACATCTGTGAGCACCCTGGAGGAGTAAACCACCGGCCATAGCTTGCCGTGTCGCTCTTGAAGCAGTACAGCGCTCAGGCTATCCCCGCTAGCCGCTACCTCCAGGAAGAACTCCTCCCCCCCATCTATGGCCCCCAGAGCTGGCGCAGTCTGCAAGTCCCCCTTGAGTTTTTCAAATGCTGCCTGGCAACCCTCATCCCAGGACCACTCCACTCCTTTGTGTAGGAGTCGGAGCAGCGGGGCCACTGTGGCTGCATAGTCCTCAATGAAGTCTCTGCAGTACCCGATCAGTCCCAGAAAGGACCTCACACCCGTTACGGTGGTGGGGATCGGTAGATCTTGCACCGATTCCCGTCTAGCCTTGTCTATGGCTCCCTCTCCAGCGCGGATGGTCAGACCCAGGAATTTTACCTCCTGCTGGCCAATCCGTGCCTTCTTTGGGTTTACCTTGAAACCCTTTCTGTCTAACAGCTCCAATAGTTCGGCCAATAGTGGACCATGCTCCTCCCTGGAATCTGTGAACAGGAGCAGGTCGTCCACATACTGCACTAGCTGATTGGGCTGGCTGAACTCTTTTAAGCTTCCTGCCACACATTGATGGAAAATGCTGGGGCTGTTATGGAAACCCTGTGGCAAGCAGTTCCAGGTGTACTGTTGCCCTTTAAAAGTAAAGGCAAACTTGTACTGATCCTCCCTCCTTAAAGGGATGGACCAAAACCCATTGAAAATATCCAGCACTGCGAACATGGTCGCGGATGCTGGAATACTCCCTATCAGGTCGGCAACTGCTGCTACCGTCGGCGCGCAGACTGGGATGTTGCTATTGAGGAATCTGTAGTCCACCGTGGCTCTCCATGAATTGTCCGGCTTCTTCACCGGCCACAAAGGAGAGTTTACATGGGTGACTATCAGTCTCAACACGCCCTGCTGCACCAGTGAAGACATTGCTGTCTCCATGTCGGGCTCCGCTTCCCTGGGGAAGTTGTACTGTTTTTGGGGTTGGGCCATGGGGTCCCCATCCACTCTAACCTCAAACCCGGTGACCCTCCTGCAATCGTGTTTGTGAGCGGCAAACGTAGTCAGTTGGTCTGACACGAATGCCTGCAGATCCTGTGGGACACTTGCTACCATGAGCTTGAGGTCGTAGCCCTCTTTTGGCTTCACGGTACACAGGGTCCCCCTTTCTCCCTTCCCTGGGATGATGACTACCTCGCCCTTCTTACCCTTACCTGCTCCCCAAAGACAATGATTTCTTAGATCCACGTGGATCCCGTGTTCTGCTAAGAACTCGGACCCAAGGATCCCTTTTCCACCCCCCACCTCCTACTTCATCAGTATGCACTTCCACTTGGTGCGGAGTGGTCCCAAACGAATGGAGAGGGGGATGGAAAATGCACCAGCCTGTTCTTTGCCTGTGAAGCCCGACAGAATATATGGGACCCCGGTGGACAGAGGTGAGGTGGTAGGGTTGTCTGTGTGGGTCACGGTGCACGATGCCCCCGTATCCAACAGATAGGTTCCCTTTTCCTGCTCTACCTCTATCTCCACAAGGGGTCACCTCCATACATCATATCACAGCGCACACAGGTAAACGGACTGCACTGGCTCTAGTCATTTGGGTGCAGCGGTCAGGGCTGCAGGAACGGCAGGACCAGTGGCGACGGCTATCCTCCCCTGCAAGATCATAAGAGACCGCATTGTCTCTATAATTGACTCTATTGCAGCGGGATCCATAGCTGCACCGGTTCCTCTTTCTGGGACAGGGGCTGCGGTTTGGACCTGGACTCGTGCTGGGGTGGTGGTCTGGGCTTGCGCTTGGGCTGTGGGAGATCTTCCCTTATTATCCTTCCATGGATTTTTACAGTCCTTGCGCCAATGTCCATCCTTCCCACACCCGTAGCAATTGAGCTTGGCTTGGGTAGGGCGATTCCCTTCCTGATGCCACTCCTTTTTACTTGGGGCTGTGGGTCTTGCCTCATGCATTTTTCCCTTAGAGGGAGGTGTCTCCTGACTCCTACAATTCTTGTATGCAATGGTGAGCTGTCGGAGCACCGTCTCCTCCGTGACACCGGGACCTTGGGGGTCAAACCAAGATTTGGCTTGGGCCTTTATCTGCGGCAGGCTGTTGTCAACCAGACAACGGAGCCAATGAACCCGCTGAACACCGTTCATTGCAGCCTGTTCAGGCATGCCCGGACAGCTGCGCCAATACACTGGCCACAGCCTTTCTGCGAAAACCCGTGGGGGTTCTCCAGTTAGCTGCACAGTCCCTTCCACACGGAGGAACGGATTACCTTCGTCCACTCCCAGAACTTCCAGGACCTCATCCCTGAGCTCCACATACCCTTTCTGTCCCCTCTTGCTCCCTGCTGAGAGGCACTGAAGGATTGTGCTATCCAGGGAGAATAGTAACATCTTCGCCTGCTCAGGATCATCACAATCATTGATGGCGGCTGTCTCCTCTATCTCCCTGAAAGGGACTGAGGGATCTCCCTTCTCGGTGAGTGTTGGGAGGTGGCTCACCATCGCCCTGAGCTGTTGGGCACCGTGGGGCAGCACGATCTGTTTCAGGTGGGGTCCGTCCACGCCATTGGCGTCGGTGGGACCATACCTCTGGTGCCGAGTGGGACACATTGGTGCCGGCTCCGGCTGTACTACCAGGGGTTGTCCCTCATCCTGTTCCACCTCGGCTTCCTTTTCTTCCACCACCCCCCCCTTCGGGCCAAACCTTACTATAGCTCGGCGGTGCTGAGGGCTCAATGGCTGGCGCCACAACTACTTCGCATGGAATCGGGTTTTTGGATTCCTTCAAAAAGCCTATGTGACTTGCTTTTGGGCTTATGAGGCATACCATGCCTTTTGCCTTAACCAAAGCTGTTCTTAGGTCTTCTATTGTCTTTTGGCAGGGGCCATGGTCTGCGCTCTCAATCCCGTGCTCAAGGGCCAGCTTGTAAGCTGCCTTAACCTCTACTACTCTCTCCTCCTGTGCGCTTAGCTGTTGTGCGAGGCGGGCATTTTTCTCCTGTACCCTCGCTTCATGAATCTTTGCCTCAGTAACCTGGCATTCCAGGTACTCTATTCTAGCCTGATGTTGGCTGGCTATGACTTGGCATTCCTGATTCAGCGCTTGGAGTGCTGTGATGAGTTTTTCCCCACCCATGGCCTTTTCCTCTATTTCTGCTGCCTGGGTTGTGATCTTGGCTGCCTGCGCTGCAACGACTCTGTCCAAAATCTGGACTTGTCTTTTGTAGCACATCAGCCACACTGCTTTCTCCGCTGACTTTTTATGTTCTTTGCTCTCTGTCCACCTAATGGTGGCGTCTACCGGACGCCCATCCCATAAGAGATCGGAAATCCACTGTTTAGTGAGATTTACCTTTTAAAAACATAATCCGCTATCCTCTCATCCATAACATTTCGTCCATTCAAACCTTTGTCTAATACATTGCAATCCTGCTGCCAGTGTCCTGCCGCGGTCGCCATTTTCTGTAAGGGGTTCTTAGATCACAGAGGTCTCTCTCTCTCTCCAGAGCCTCTCTCTCTTGCACAGTAAACTTTCGAGTGGTTCGACCCACTCCCCCTTAGATTCTATACACTGGACTTTGAGGCTGGAACTACAATGCAGAGAATACTCTATAGACCAGGTTTAATGAAAAACGAAATGAAACTTTATTGCATAAAGGAACAAATTGCATGTGAGCCAATAAGGTACATGGGAGGGAAAAACAAATCATAATACAGTACTAACCAACATATATACAGGCATATTATACTTTACAAAAGTCATCACGAAATGGGGAAACACACGGAACATCGAGGGACAACAACTCATAATTAATTACCCCTTTAAATGCCCACCCCCTAAGCCTATCTAGATCAGATTGTGAGGGGCCAGAAACATGCTCATCAATCCAGTTGGAAAGTGTAAGATTTTGAAAGGTCTGCATTTTGATCCTCTCAGGCATCCTGTCTCCACGTGGTCAATGCTGCGGACTGCGACTCTCTCTCTTCTTCCTCTGTTCTTAGCTGTTGTGCGAGGCGGGCATTTTTCTCCCGTATCCTTGCTTCATGAATCTTTGTCTCAGTAACCTGGCATTCCAGGTACTCTTTTCTAGCCTGATGTTGGCTGGCTACAACTTGGTGTTCCTGATTCAGCGCTTGGAGCGCTGTGATGAGTTTTTCCCCACCCATGGCCTTTTCCTCTATTTCTGCTGCCTGGGTTGTGATCTTGGCTGCCTGCGCTGCAACGACTCTGTCCAAAATCTGGAATTGTCTTTTGTAGCACATCAGCCACACTGCCTTCTCGACTGACTTCTTATGTTCTTTGCTCTCTATCCACCTGATGGCTGCGTCTACCGGACGCCCATCCCGTAAGTGATCGGAAATCCACTGCTTAGTGAGATTTACCTTACAAAAACATAATCCGCTATCCTCTCATCCATAACATTTTGTCCATTCAAACCTGGGTCTAATACATTGCAATCCTGCTGCCAGTGTCCTGCCGTGGTCGCCATTTTCTGTAAGGGGTTCTTAGATTGCAGAGGTCTCTCTCTCTCTCCAGAGGCCTCTTTCTCTTGCACAGTAAACTTTCGAGTGGTTCGACCCACTCCCCCTTAGATTCTATACACTGGACTTTGAGGCTGGAACTATAATGCAGAGAATACTCTATAGACCAGGTTTAATGAAAGTGAAATGAAATTTTATTGCATATAGAAACAAATCAAACTGCAAGCCAATAAGGTACATGGGAGGGAAAAACAAATCATAATACAGTACTAACCAACATATATACAGGCATATTATACTTTACAAAAGTCATCACGAAATGGGGAAACACACGGAACATCGAGGGACAACAACTCATAATTAATTACCCCTTTAAATGCCCACCCCCTAAGCCTATCTAGATCAGATTGTGAGGGGCCAGAAACATGCTCACCAATCCAGTTGGAAAGTGCAAGATTTTGAAACGTCTGTGTTTTGATCCTCTCAGGCGTCCTGTCTCCACGTGGTCAACGCTGCGGACTGCGATTCTCTCTCTTCTTCCTCGAGGTGAAGGTCACGGACAGGCTGGATGTCAGCAGGCCTGGACGTCGGTGCGGGGAGAAACCAACTGTTTTACCATTTTCGCATGGGTTTCGTCGCACAGCCCAGTTGGTTCACCGTTTTCATATAGGTTTCTCCCTATCTTTGTCAGCGTCCCGGGGTTGGTCGATGATCTCCCGACAGTTATCCCAGGGCTAGATGCTGACTTGATCTCCCATCTCAAACCTCGATCCTCCATCGTCTCCACTTGAACTCTGCACCGATACCGAAAAGGGCTGCGTTTTCGATGGCTGGCGATGTAAAGAAGCAGAAGAAGATCCCCTCGATCGCTACCCCGGGTCCCCAGATATACTTCTCAAAAGAGGCCCTTATCTCCCGCCAGATCAAGGTTAGTCTTTGTTTAACTTTTGGTGGGCTTGTAGCACAGCGGGTTAGTTATTATGTTTTAAACTACTTTGGGATGGCCGGTAACGGCCATCTCTGGTCTGGAATGACCCTGTATTGTTTTTAATGTCCCCTTGATGTCTTTAATGGTTCTTGATGTTCCCCCTATGAATTTGAAACTGTTTTCCTTTGTCTGGGTAAACATCTAGATGGCCTTTATCTACAGGTCGATCTGACTGGATCTGCATCCAATCCGTATGTATGTGGCTCTGTCTGGTTTCGTTTTCTCCGAAACAACCTTCCAGAACTTACTGTGGGCTGAATCCACAAAGGCTGCCTGGGGACTGCAGGAACCATTTTAAAGTGTCCCAAAAAGCTGGTCACGGGGTCTGGTGGCCATTTTGTATGCCCCTTGTTCTGGGCTTCTTTTAAAACAGTCTTTAAAATTAAGGCCTTTTCTGCCAATAGACCCTTATAGGACAATGTTCGAATTTTGCGAATCTTACAAGAATGATGTGGGACCACATCACCGAGGCTGTCACTGCCAACAGTGTCGCTCCCACCAACTGGCTCCAGTGCCCAAAGAAGCTTCATGACCTCAGACCACTGGTCAGGGTCGGCGAATGCATCTTCAAAAGCCAACTCCTACCAACTGAATCACTAGCCTCACACACTTCTCAATGCACGACTCCCCCCCACCAAATCACTCGCCTAACAACAATCTGTACCAATCACGAGGCACACCTCCCAGTCCTAGTTTCACCTCACCCCCTTGGAGGAGACGATGCCGACCATTCTTGGCTGAGCTCTTTGCCAGCAGTGGGGGCAGAAAGGATGCAAGATGCTGGTATCCTGATACATTATCCTCCTTCTCGTATGCACCTCTTGCTTTCCCGCCCTCCCCTCACCACAACTCCACCCTTGTGCCTTCCTTATTTCACACACCCAAGAAATGTAGCCTGCCCAGCCAGTGGTTGACCAGGAAGAGGGAGAGGAGAGTGAAGATAAAGAAGAAGAAACACTGTCACTCGATTTCACACTCCCAGCTACCAGCTCCTCAAAGCCGACCAGCGAGGCCATTTGCTGTGACCCCACTGAAGATCAGCAGCCTTCCACCAGCCATGCTGCAGCACTGGGGTAGCACTGCATGACATCAGTAGGATAGGCAAAGGCACACACAAGATAGTCACTAAGAGAATGCATAAGGGTGATGAGCTGATTTCTTGATGTCATATTGGATGGATAGATGTATAAAGTTGGATTGGAAAGTTTGCTTTGTTGTGGCTTTTATTTCAGCATTGTGGCCAAGAGGACGCTGTGATGGTCAGTAACAGAGGGAAGGTAAGGTGCGGGACTAATGTTGAAAGGGGAATTAGGGTTGAGGACACTGGCACCGCAGGCGGGTGACTGTATCCTGGATATCCCGGCCAGAAAGGGGCAGTCTGGATTGCATCCTTCCTTCTGCTTCCTCCTCTTTGGCTTCCTCCTCTTTGGCGTCTTCCTCTTCCCTCTGTGAGTTGATGCTGCAAATCTGAAATAAAAGCATTAAATGCTGGAAATACTCAGCAGGTCAGGTAGCATCTCGACCTGAGATGTGAACTCTGTTTCTCTCTCTCCACAGATGTTGCCTGACCTGCTGAGTATTTGCAGCATTTTCTGTCTTCTCAAAGGGCTTCCTTTACCATCCAAGGCCTTGTAAGCATCCAGCAGCACTCCCTGCACACTTAAAAAACTTTTAACATGTATTGCAGCAAGCCACCACTTCAATAAAATTTTAAAAAAATCCAGTCCGAAAGCTTAAACACAAACCTACCTGAAAGATGTTTGTGTCCTATTAAGAGGTGCTGACAGTGCCTCTGTCAGTCTGCTGAATGCTGGGTTTTCATGGCGAGCTTCGGACCCAGCACTGAACTCAGCGCCAAGGTCCAAATTCAACGAGGTGACCTTAAGTCAGCGTTGCACGCTGACTGAAGTCACCTCTCCCTAATTGAAATTTGCAGAGCTATCGTTCTTACCGGACGCTACGGGACCCGTCACCAGCTGGTGAAAGAGCGGCCGCTGTCTTTTCGCTACATTTTGCCAGTAGCGGGTGGCGTAAAGCACCCGAATTTTTAGCCCAATAACTTCCTGGTGTGGAATTCCATGGCAGATTACTGTTAGATATGAAAATCACATTTTTTTTTTAATGGCCCATAATTTCCGATAGGAGGCTTCCTGCGTGCAGAGCCTCCTATCGGAAAAAAATCTACGGACTTCCCTGAGGGCTCCCGAGGTGCGTACACTTCCGCTCCTGGGCCTCTCCAAACACGAAATGCGCAGGGCCCACATATCCCAGAGGTGCATGCAGCTCGTAAGTGTCACTGGGATCACGTGGGCCAGGCCAACCAATAGCAGAAGGGAATCTCCCTTCATACTTTTGACAGATAGACCTGTCAAATATATGAATGGAGATCACCCCCAAAACACAGTAAAACATTAAATAATTTTTTAAAAACCCATCACATTTTTAAAATGAGTTAAAATTACAATAAATTAAATATTTTAAACAAAAATTTAATTTTTTGAAAAAATAATTACTTTTTTACAGGGCTAAAAATAAACTTACCTTTTTTTAAAAGTATTTTAAAATTATAAATGAGTGTAAATTTTTTTTTTTTTTAACTTTTTTCAACTCTTATGCTGGTAAAAGCAGGCCTTACATCTGCTTTTACCAGGCATAAGAATTCTAAGGGTTTTCTGCGGGCGGAGGTTCTCCAGAAAATGGAACTATCCGCCAACAGAGGCTCTTCTTCAGGGCAGCATTCTTGACAAATTGGAAATACCGGTTTTCAGTGCATGCGCTTTGATTGCCTGAAACTGGCATTTCTGATGTCCCTATGGGTGAGTACACAGCCTGTACACACCCGTAGGCATCAGAAAATATGGCCCAATATATTGTGAGATGCATTGATGAAAAAATGAAATGATGCCAATTATTATTGTTTTTCCCTTCCAAGTTCCATTGGTAAATGTAATGTAAATGACAAAGAAGTAAAAGCGTTTCAACAGTATGTTCAGGACCATTTTCCCGATCAATATATTGTGGTCTAACAAGGAAGGAGGCGGTGCTGAACTAGTTCTAGAAAATGAAATGGGGCAAGGAGGTAGTGTAAGGGCAGCGTGAGATTTAGGAAACAGCAACCATAAAATAATTAAGTTCCATAATATAAATTGAGAGAGAGGAAACACTCAAAGATAATATTTACTGGAAAAATGTAAATTTCAATGAGATGACAAGGTCATAAGCCCAGTTGAATTGGAAAAAGAAAAGTCAGCAGATAACAGTGGGAAACTTTCAAACAGGAGTGGATTAAGGTACATGTTAAGCATGTTCCCACAAGAAGTAAAGGGGGCGCAGGGAAAGCTAGTGTTCCTTAGAGAGTAGTGAAATTTAAATTAACATGAGGAAATTAGACAGAGGATGGAAAATACTGAGCGGGATTTGAAAGGCTAAGGGGGTAATGATGAAAGATTGGCAAGGAACATAAAGGGAAATAGTAAATGATTTTATAAGCATAAAAGTAAATGAATAGCCAAAGAGTACAGATGAAAAAGGAAATCTTCTCATGCAGGATGAAGGAATGGTGGAGATATTGGATGAGTACGTTGCCTTGGTTCTTGTGGGATAAACCGAGTAATTATACCAGCCAGCTTAACATCAGTAGTGGTTGAGCTTCTAGAGGGCATAATGGAGGATAAAATTAATACTCACTTAGAAAGACATAGGTTAATTAAGCCAGTGCGGATTTATAAAAGACAAGTTGAATCTGACAAATTCAAGAGTTCTTTAAGGAAATAATCGAGTGCAATGCTAAAGAAGGTGCAGTGAATGTTGTGCATTGGATTTTCGAAAGGCATTTGATACGATGTAGCGTAGGAGGATAGTTAATGAAATTAAGATGCAAGTTATTAAAGGGAATGTAGCATCAGTAGTTCGAAATTGGCTAAAGAATAGATAGTGAGTAATGGGTATCTTTTGGAATGTTGGGATGTAACAGTGATATTTTCTTTATCTCTATCTCTATTTCTATCATTAGAATAAAACAAAGGCAAACAACACAAACATGGGGAGTATGCTTAATTGGGAATAGGATTGTAAGTAACTTCAGGAGGACTTTTGCAGGTTAACAGATTTGGCAGATGAATTCAACGTTGAGAAATGTGAGCTGATTCATTTTGGGAGGAACAATAAGGAGACAAAATATACAACAAATGGTGAAACTTTAAAGGAAGAGCAAAGACAATTAAGGTTTTATTATATACATAATTCTTTAAAAGTGAGAAAACGGGGGCGATTTTCCCACTGGAGGTGGGATGGTGGCGGGTTTCGGTTTGGGTGGGGTTGAAACCCACCTTCACTGATAGGTTTGAAAAAATTGCGATTTTCCCCTGATTGGCCAGTTGATTTCAAAGGTGTGGGTTGCCCTTGGTCAATAAGTGTTTTGAGACTGAAACTCACCTCTGCTGACATCACTTTTCCAGCCTCACTTAAGGGCTGCTTGCTGTCTTGGAGCATTCCACTGGATTTCTGTCAATGCTGCACCACCTGCAACATAGTTTGTGAAGCCACTATGTCCAATTCCAAGGCAAGGGCCTTCCCGAGACTCTCGGATGAAGCTCTGCAAATGTTGGTTGAGGGGGCTGAGAGCTAGCATGGAGGTGCTCTTCCCCTCATCTGGGAGGAAGAGGCCTCCCAAAGAAACCAAGGCTGTGTGGGTCCAGCTGGCAAGGAGTATAACCTCCAGATCTGTGTGCAGAGTGGGTGAATGTTTATGTGTATTGAAGAAATGCCTTCCCTATTGGAAAGCATTAAAATGATTTGATGGCAAAATGTTGGTGTGATGGCATCTGTTCTTTCATCTTAGGCAGCTCCACATTGCGTGCTCCGCGACACTTGCATTGTCAGTTTGTTGGCCAGAGTAAAAGGAGGCCAGAGAGTCATGTCCATTGTCTATGATGTCTTAAAATGGAGCCAAGGACATGTGCCAACATGGGCAACCTATGCAAATCTGACCAGGATAAGTTCATCCCTTGCATCATGGGCAGCCATGTGCTCGTGTGCTGCTGCTGCTGCTGATCGATAGACCAGCGCTCGGTCCTCCTCCTGCTCCTCCTCCTCAGCCTCCTCATCCTCCTCCTCCTCCTCATCCTCATCCTCATCTGAGGAGGCCTGGAACTGAGCCACTTGCTCATCAGGAAGCTGCAAGCCACGACGCTGTGCCATGTTGTGCAGTGCACAGCAGACCACAACCATTCTGGAGACCCTGTATGGTGTATACTGCAGGGCTCCACCTGACCAGTCAAGGCATCGGAAGCGCATCTTCAACAACCCAATGGGTTGCTCGATGATGGACCTGGTCGAAGTGTGGCTGGCGTTGTAGCGCTCTTCAGCCTCGTTAGCTGGCCTCCTGATCGGCATCATTAGCCACTTCTTCAGGGGGTAGCCTTTGTCACCAAGGAGCCATCCGTTAAGTTGGTTTGGCGGATTAAAAAGCAGAGGAACACTAGAGTGCCGCAGGATGAAAGAGTCATGGCAACTACCACAGAACTTGGCACAAACATGCAAAAACTCCTTCTTGTGGTTACACACCAGCTGTACGTTGAGGGAGTGGAAGCCCTTTCAGTTGACAAAGGTAGCTGGGTTGTGATGGAGTGCCCTAAGGGCCACACATGTGCAATCTATGACCGTTGGCATGCCTGCCATATTTGCAAAGCCAACCGAACGCGCGGTTATATTTGCTTGATCCCTTGAGAAGTGGATATAATTGTGCGCCTTTGCGAAAAGGGCATCAGTAACCTGCGTGATGCAACTGTGGGCAGCTGACTGGGAGATGCCGCTGATGTCTGCTGATGATCCCTGGACGGAGCCTGAGGCAAAAATGTTGAGTGCGGTGGTGACTTTGACAGCCACTGGTAAGGGGTGTCCACCCGTTCCTCTGGGCACCAGGTCTTGCTGCAGCAGTCCGCAGATCTCTCGGACAACCTCTCGCGAAAGTCTCAGCCTCCTTTGGCACTGCTGCTCACTCATGTTGAGGTAGCTCATCCTCTGTCTGTAAACCCTCTGTTGGCGGTTATCTCTTGTTGTGAGGTACCTCGATGCGCTGGTGCCTTCTGCCCTGTGCAGCATCAGGTGGGTGAGCAGCAGGTTGGGGCTCCTGCTGCTGTTGCTGCTGAGCTGCCTGGTTCTGCTGCTGCCGTGGATGCTCCTCATCCTCATCTGAGGTCCATGGTGAAAGAAAATTAATGGTTCCCATGCTGCTGGCAGATGCCTCCGTTGGGGGAGCACTCATTCCAAGTGGGGAGAGGGTCGTCCAAGGAGGTCCCACAGTTGATATAAGAAGATGCAGCACCTCCGACTTTGGAAGGCCTGCTAAAAGTGCTGAAAGATCCTTTAAAGAAAAGTTCTGCCACCTGTAACTAATCCCTGATGAAAGCTCCATTTTAATGGTAGAGCTGCAGCTGTGAGGAGGCCACCCACTTGTCAACCCGCCAGGTTTAGCTGGCGTGGTTTAGGAGGGTCGTGGAACACGCTGAAAATGTCAAAAAATAACTAGGGCCTCTCAAAATAGGATTAGAGGATTAATGACTATTTAAGGCTCTTCACAACCTCTCTGGCATGCTGAACGCGGGACCGTTTCCCACCCTACAAAACCGGCACCGGTAAAATCGCATGGAAGCAGGCTGGAGGCGGGTTCTGAACCTGCGCTCATTTTTTGCAATTTTCCTGCCCTTCCTGCCTCCAAACCCGCCTCCTCGGGGCTGAGAAAATCGCCCCCAACAAGTTGATGAAACTTAAAAAAAGGACCGCATATTGGATCCTAGATTTTATAAATAGATGCATTGAGTACCATAGTAAAGAGGTAATGTTAAAATTAAACCATCAATGGTTAGGCCACAGTTGGAATACTCTACCCAGGTATGGGCACTTTACTTTAGGTAGGATGTCAAGGCCACGGAGAGGCTTCAGAAGATATTGACTAAGATACAAGAGACGGGAGCCTTGAGTTATGAGGAGAGAGACTAGAGAAACTTTTCACACTAAGAGAAAAGGGCAAGAAGAGATCTTATAGAAAAGTTAAAATTATGAGTACTTTTGTCAAGGCAAACTGGTTAGTGACTCAATAATGAGAGGGCATAAATTCATCATGACCAACAGAATGAAGGCGGAGGTAAGAAGTATGGCCTAGAAATTCAGTCGTGTTTGCGCCCACTTAGGGTCGAAAGAGTGGGTTGCGCCGGAAGTTTTTTAGTGCCCGAAATTAAGTTGGTCCCTAACAGCGGCGTTAGCCGGTAGCGCTGCGCCGGCACCGCTGATGTCATCGGTGTGCGCAGTGCCCCAGTTCCAACGCGATTCCGTGCCGAAGGCCAAATTCAGTTGCGGCCGCCTCGCCCGCAGCGGCCGCAAACAACGTTTGAAAAACGGGGCCTTGCAGCTCCGAGAGGCCGGCGCATAAAGGTGGAGGGGCGGCCGGCCGCTTTCCCGGCGGCTGCATGGCCGCACCTCCCTCCCCGGACTCCTGCACCACCCCCCAGCATTGCTGTCTGACTCCCGCGAGCCCGGCACTTCTCCGTGGTGCCGGGCTCATTTGCCGGGGGAATCCAGCGGCGATCTCACGGCTGCAGGCAGCTCCTCCTTAAGAGAAGGAGGAGGCCTGCAGTACCCCAGCCTGCCGCACCGCATCGGGTGGCGCAGCGGCAGCTGGACGCCTGAAATAGACTTTCATCGCCCCAAGCGAGGCGGCCAAACCCTGCAATAGCGCCCGCCTCCGTCTTGGCCCGTCGCAACTGAATTTCAGGCGGGCGCTACGGGAATCCGGGCGAGCGCTAAATTTCGGGCGCTAAAGACCTGGCGGGGCCTTACTGAATTTCTAGGCCTATTTTTTAATGCAGCGTGTTATGACGGGAATGCTTGACTGGACATGGTAGTGAATGCACAATTCATAATAAGCTTCACTAGGGAAGCGGATAACTATTTGAAAAATAAGCAATTAAAAAGATATGTGAAAGGACAGGGAATTTGGATTAAGTGGATAGCTCTTTTAGAGAGCAGCAATAAGTGCAAAGGGATGAATGGTCTCCTTTTGTATTGCGACATTCTGATTCTAGGTTATATCGTACTGGTTTGGTGGTTAAATCTCAGATGACAGATGGTATGTGGTGGACTACTCAATGAACCTTCAGCCTTGGCGGCAGTACTCTTGCCCCTGAGTCAGAAGGTTGTTGCTTCAAGTCCCACTCTGAGATTTAAGTACATAATCTAGCCTGACCCTTCAGTGCAGGACTGAGGGAGTGCTGCACTGTCGGAGGTGCCATCTATTAGATGAGACGTTATACCGAGGCCATATTTGCTTGCTCAGCTGGACATAAGAGATCACATGGCACTATTTGAGGAAGAGCAGGGGAGTTCTCCTGGTGTCATAGCCATTGCTCACCTCTCCAATAACACCATCAACACTAGAATATCGGGTCGTTCATATCATTGTTGTTTGTGGGGCCTTGCTGTGCCCAATTGTAGCTGTGTTTCCATACATAACAATAGTGGCTACACTTCAAAAATATTTTATCAGCTGTGAAGTGCTGAGGACGTGAAATACACAATTGCCCGTAATTTCCGATAGGAGGCTTCCTGCGTGCAGATGCCTCTTATTGGAAAAAAATCTATGCCCTTACCTGAGGGCTCCCGAGGTCCGGACACTTCCGATGCTGGGCCTCTCCACAGTCGAAATGCGCCGGACCCACATATCCCAGGGGCGCATGCGGTTCGCAAGTGTCCCTGCGTTCATGTGGGCCAGGCGAGCCAATGAAAGAACGGAATCTCCCTTCATACTTTTGACAGATAGACCTGTCAAAAGTATGAATGGGGATCACTGAAAAAAGACATTAAAACATTAAATAATTTTTTTTTAAATCACGTTTTTAAAATGAGTTAAAATTACATTAAATTAAATATTTTAAACAAAAAATGTAATTTTTTGAAATTAATGTTTTTTATGGGGCTAAAAATAAACTTACCTTTTTTAAAAGTATTTTAAAATTATAAATGAGTGAAATTTTTTAAATTTTTTTTAAAACTCTTTGCTGGTAAAAGCAGGCCTTACGCTGCTTTTACCAGGCATAAGATTTCTAAGGGCTTTCAGCAGGTGGAGGTTCTACAGAAAGCGGAACTCTCCCCCCGCAAAGGCCTTTCTTCAGGGCAGGCGTCCGATCTGTCAAGAGGATTATTGACAGATCAGAAATGCCGGTTTACAGCCCATGCGCTTCGCATGCCTGAAACCGGCATTTCCAATGTCCCTATGGGTGTATACACAGCGCGTACACACCCATAGGCATCGGAAATATGGGCCTATATCTGAAAGTTCTGTCGGTCTTTCTTTGCCTTTTTTTATTCTTTTCTGCCCTTGAAGTCTTTAGATCCTAAGAGGTGTGCTGTCTTCCCTGTTATAACCATAACTGGGCCATCAGAAAATATTTTGCACCTTAAATTGATGACCTGTCATCACTGACTGCAACCAGCGAAAATAGTCCTTCCCTATTCACCCAAACAAAACTCTAGAATTTTAAGAAACCATTATTAAATCTCCGCTTAGCCCTCTCCATATGGTGGAAACAGTCGCAGTATTGTCAAGCCCTTCCTCATAACTGTACTTTCTCATCCCTGCTTTCATCCTGGTGAATCTATGTGATATATAGACGGGACTTTAATTCCCATTCTGTAACAAGATACCCAAAACTACTGCGATAGCAAAATATTGCAGATGCTGGAAATCCGAAATAACAACAGAAAATGCTGGAAAAACTCAGCAGGCCAGGCAACATCCGTGGAGAGAAAATAGAGTCGACGTTTCGGGTCTAACCCTTTTTCAAAACTGGAAAGGAAATCTCCCAGCCCTGCCTTTCGATCTATTTCATTTCTTTTCCAGTTTTGAAAAAGGGAAGGGTTAGATCCGAAATGTCGACTCTATTTTCTCTCCACGGATGTTGCCTGGCCTGCTGAGTTTTTCCAGCATTTTCTGTTGTTAGCCCAAAACTACTGCTTTGCCCTTGTATTCTATACCCCATTTATAAAATCCAAAATGCTGGCTGGCCATTTTTTTAAAAAAAGGCTTGATCTACCTTGACTTGCATTTTCAAAGAATTTTGCATTTGAACATCTCGATCTCTCTGTTCGTCCACACCCTTCAGCATCTTTCCGTGGAGTGAATTCACCCAAAATCTACTACCTGACAGTCCTCCACATAAATTTAATTGCATCTTCCACCTGTCTGCCCATTCTGCTAACCTGTCTATCCTCCTGAGGTCTTTTACACTCCTAACAGTTTGCCAAACTCTCTACTTTTGGATCACCGGCAAATTCCCTATACCCAAGTCAAATCACTTATATATGTGTATAGAAAGTAAAAGTGGACTCAGCGCTGTTGTTGGGGTACAACACTTCCAACCCACTAACCCTAACCCTATATTTTCTGTCTACCAGCCAGCTTTCTATCCAGCCGACTCTTGTAGGACTGACCTGACGTTTTGTAACAAAGCTTCTATGAGATACTTTATCAAATTCTTTCTGAAACTCCGTTCACACCACCACTACTCCATTCTCTCTCCCTATACAGTGACACTTCTTCAAAAAAACTCTATTAGGTTTGTTAAACGCAACTTGCCATTACCAAATCCTTGCTGTCTGTCCTTGATATTTCTAAATGCTCACTGATTTTCTTTCGAATTACGGATTCTGAGGGGTTAATTTTACCCCTCCAGGACAGCTGTGGAGGTGGCGGGTGCGGGCTGAACAATAATAAATATAGGCAACCTGCCTCCAACCTGCCTCCAACCCACCCACTTCTGGTTTTAAAGGAGGCGGGTCGAGGGGTGGGTGACCAATCCGATCTCATGTGCCAGGCTGGTTACCTAAAATATTTTAAGGAGGCCATTTGCCTCCAATTTAACTTCTAGTTTTAGCGCCTGCGCACCAGGTTTCCCAGGTCTCAGGAAATCCGGCAGCTCAAGGGAGGCGTGTAGGGCCCATCAGGTAAGTACCTTTACAGCACTTCTTGTGGGCCAGGATGAGCAGGAGTGCTTTCCCCTGGCCATCCAAGCTTACCTCCATGCGATCAGACTCCCACGATTGGCTGACTCTCTGCCCGCCATGATGTCTAATTCTCTCCCCACGATGGGACCACTGCCAATGGCGAAACCCCCCCACCCCCAACACAATGTCCGATTCCAACCCCCTGCCCATCGGGACCATCGGGATTGGCTGTCCCATGCCCATGCCCCTGCGATGTCTGACTGTTCCCCCACCTCCCGCGATGTCCGACTCTTCTCCCACCAACCCCCCATGATGTTGGACTCCCCCACTCCACCCCCCCCATCCCCATGTCGGACTTACCTCTGCTCTACTTCCCATCTGCCTTCCTGCCCACCAGACTGTCAATGTGGTTGGCTGTGGCCGGGAAACCTGTTGAAAAATTTAAAAGAGGTGCTGCTGTTAAATTCAGCAGGACCTGTGGGAAATCCGTACTTCTGGGTTTCCTGGCCGCAAATCCGCTCCCGCTGCTCACTTCCTGCCTTGCAATTATTATCAGGACCTGAGAGTTTGCCCACAGCTGATGTTAGACTAACAGGTCAGATTCAGATTCAGATTCAGATTTAGATTTATTTGCCATATGTAACAAGTACAATGGAATGCTTGTTCCCCGTAGGGACGCGTCAGCTATACATACAGCGCCGCGTTCAGAGTCAATACAATGGCTTCCCGTGGCAGTGGGAGCACGATGTCCCTCAGCCGTTCCGTCCTCCTCTTCACCGCGGCCTCCGCCTCACTGTTGCCGGCTCCACGTGTGGTGGCCTGCTTCTCCCGCTCTGGCCGCCATGCCCGGCTCCCCTCCTCCCATCCGGACTGCGAGTTACCCGAAATGGAGCTGCCGGCCGACGTGCTGCAGCGGGTCGTGAGTCTGCTGCTGCTGCTCGTTGCGCTGCGCTCCTCTGCCCGACTCGCCGAACACATCGTCAGGATGTGAATGCTCCAATGCGGCCTCCTCTTCACCGTCGCCGGCTCCATGCTCCACAGCCCGGGGCCTACTTCTCTCTCTCCCGGGTCGGCCTCTGTCCGCCATGCTCGGCTCCCCTCCTCCCAGTCGGAATTCCTTCCCGCCGAGGAGCTGCCGGCCGATGTGCTCCAGTGGGTCGGCTTGGCTGCTGCTGCTGCTCACCGCCCTGCGCTGCCTCTGCCCGACTCGCCGAGCACCTCGCTCCGGTTACGGGAGCGAGCGGCGAGAGCTGGCCGCCCGAAGCAGGGAGAGCGATCTCAACACCGGACCGTCAGGGCCGCCATCTTGACAGACAGTGGTCGATGGGGAACCTGTTTATTGTTCTTTCCCTTCTTGAAAGGTGTTACATTGACTGCTCTCCAGTTCCTATGCATAACGTGTGCATCTAAGGAAGACTGAAAAATTGTGGTTCGACCCTTGGCTATCTCCTCTCTGGCTTCCTTCAGTATGTCATCAGAGCCCAGTGACTTATCCACCATAGTCCACACCCCCTTAAGTACACAAATGGTCTCACACCCACCATCATTTGTAAAAACTGATGCAAAATACTCATTTAATATCTCCAATGTGCCTTCATCCTCCACAGCTAGGTTTGCTCCTTCTTCCCTGAATGGTCCTACCCTCTCTTTGAACTATTCATTTACTTATTATATGCTTATAAAAGCCTTGACAATTTCCTTTTATTTTATCCATTAGACTTTTCTCATGTTCCTTTGTTAGCTGCTCCTTTCTCACTTTTTAGCTCTCAGTAAACATTCTATGTTCCTCGTGATGATTTTTAAAATACTTTCTTGCCCAATTTTATCATAAGACTCCCTTTTCAAGTTTCAATATAGTTTTAATCTCTATGTTTAATCATGAAACTCTGTCCTTAAATACACCTCATACCATGGAACACATAATGGCCAGGAAATTCGATAAGGCCCAAAAACGGGCGGGGGCACGGCGGGGCGAGATTTGCTTGCTCCCATTTAGAAAGCACAGGCAGCACGTTTTTTAAAAATTCATTCATGGGATGTGTGCATCACTGGCAAGGTCAGCATTTATTGCCCATCCCTAATTGCCCTTGAGAAGGTGCTGGTGAGCAGCCTTCTCGAACCACTGCAGTCTGTGTGGTGAAGTTACTCCCACAGTGCTGTTAGGGAGGGAGATCCAGGATTTTGACCCAGCGACAATGAAGGAACGGTGATATACTTCCAGGAGGTGGGTCGCTCATTTAAATATTTTAATGAGGCTGCTTGCCTCAGATTTTATTTCTTTTCCAGGCTTAACCCGGCGGCTAAAGGGAGACAGGAACTGCTGCATGGAAGAGGTAAGTGCTTTTCCAGCACTGCTTGTGGGCCAGGAGGAGCAGGAGTCCTTCTCCCTGGCCCCCCAAGCTAACCTATTTTCCACTCCATGCGATCGGACACCTCCATGATCGAACCCCCCCTCACAATTGCCCCCCCCACCCTCGTGATCGGACGCCACCCCCTGCGATCATATGCCCCCCCCACCCCCGCAATGGGATGCCCGCCCAATTCCACAGCGTTTGAGGAAGCCCGGACTTCCAGGACTCCCGAACTCCTCCCCCTCACTTGGAAATCCTGCCCCAGTAAATGTCGAGGACTCTCTTTTCTCTTTTTTTTAAATGCACTTTTAATATTGAAATGTGACTGATGCTCTCAAAGTGTATTTTATGAATATTTAGTTATAGATATTTAGTTATTAGATCTAGTGAAAGTAATAAAATTAGTACTATATTTAATGCCTCAAATATTCTGGTTTACTGTGATTTAAGGATCAGTAGTTTCAATTCTGTACATTCCTATAGTCTATAGCCATTGCAGGTGATAGAAATTTACATTCACACCATATAGCCAGTAAGACATCATCAATACTAATAAATTAGATAGTGGTGACCTTTCCTTATGACAGCCTTTTAAAATGATGTTGCAAAAATAAAGCTTTTTAATAAAGAACTTGTGGTGCTCTGAAATCACTAAGCTTGAAGGCAGTTTGAATATTGTTCATAGGGATATTTAAGATTTCAAATGCCTCCAAAGCAGTATCAGTGCTCTTTTTGTAGGCAAGGCTCCAACGTAATAGCTGAAAGGCTTCCAATTATGACCGTTCTGCTTTCATCTATTTGCCATTTGTTGTAGATGACTTAAAAAAAACAGTGGGCAGTAGCCATTTAAAATGAGCATTCATACAACACGCTCAACATCACCATCCGTCCCTCAATGCACTCAGCTCTGCCAGTAGCAAATCCAAGGCATTACACAGCTAAATCTGGCAGAAATGATGGTTTTGAAATGGATTCTTTTAATCCCAGTGGACAGGAGAGAAAACTGTTCTGCTACGGCCCATAAAAAGGCCACGGGGAGTGAGATAATCTTTCTTTTGCTTAGATTTTTTCAACACTTATGTGTTGGTATACAAGGTCAGGATTTAGCACTATGCATAAATAATGAAGAGATGGTGGGCAGAACTTTAATCTTCCACTAGTGATCCCCCTAGATTAGCCTTTTTTATTCTATTCTTAACAGATTGGGAATAATACTATTGGAAACCATTGTTCAGTGATGTAGCACATAGTTATCCACGTACTTGATTGCTCTTGAACTGACCTTGTGGTCTTGAGATGCAGCATTTTGTATCTGGATGCAATGGCCCAGCTGAGAAGAAACTACAATTGCGATGAGATGCAATACAAAAATAATTCATCCTGTAGGACACGTTTGCTATAAAGAGGCAGCAACGCATTGCTTTTAAAAATCCAGAAGACAATTTGAAATTCTGAGACTGGCAACATTTAGCAAACCACAACTGTAGGTGATGAAGCTGAAACAGTGCAGGAAGGATCAATAGCTTTGCCATCCAATGTAGTGATAATTTACGAGTGAAAAAGTAACTATTGCACATGCATGTGAATTATTACAAAAATACTGCCAAGTGATGCCCACACTTACAAATGAATTGAACAACCATACCAAGATTTGAAGGAACATTTACTCCCAATGAATCGATAGGATAACTCTGCAATATCCGTGGGGTTCAGGGGTTTCTTATGGGGAAAGCTCTTCATAGTTCACTTGTGGTCGTAGTACTTATGGGTGCTTGGTAAGTTACATTTGTGAAGAGTGCATATCACTGGTATGGCACTGACTGGAGTCTGTGCGTTTCAGAGGCACTGAAATGCTGCAATGCTAAAATCAGAGCCAGGCCATTCGGGAGCGAAATCAGGAAGCACTTTTTCCATACAAAGAGTGGTCGAAATTTGGAAATCTCTTCCCCAAAAGGCTGTGGGTGCTGGGTCAATTGGAGCTTTCAAGACTGAGATGGATAGAATTTTATTAGTTAAGGATATCAAGGGTAATGGAGTAAAGGTGTGAAAATGGAGTTGAGGTGTAGATCAGCCATGACCTGATTGAATGGGGGAGCAGGCCTGAGGGGCTGAATGGCCGACTCCTGTTCCTGTGTTCCAGTGGGATACTTGGGTATGAATACTCACCGCATTCTTCTCAAATTCTTTCCTCTGCTACTCTAGTGAAGGGTGGAGTTTCTATTCCTTTCTCCTTCATCTACTTATCTAGCTTCCCCTTAAAGGCATCTATACTGTTCGCCTCAACTATTCCATGTGGTAGAAAGTTCCACATTCTAACCACTCTCTGGGTAAAGATGTTTCGCCTGAATTCCTTATTAGATTCATTAGGTTGAATTCATTTGTTGTTTATTTTTTGGCTATATTCTAAATTAAAGTTTAACATTGTTCCAGCCATTCAAAAATGAAATATAATATTAATAACTAAACTTATTTTCCATTTTGATGTCCTAAATGTTTGGCCATGTCCTTTTACAAGTCGTTTTGTTGTTGGTCTTGTAGTGTATGTACCTTTAAGGGGAGAACTACTTTTTACAGCTCCTGTATACTGTAGTACCGGCAGTGACCACACCTGTATATAAACCCTGAGTAGGGATTTGTACGTTTAGTTTTAGAGTAACCCTCATCCAGTAAACACCTGTTGATTGTTCCCTGCAGTCCCTTGTCAAGTTACTAAAGGACACCAACCTCAAGATACACGGATCTAACATTGGCGACGAGCAGATACGAACCTACCTGCAACTCTGCAGAAGTAGGCCGATTCCAGAAGCACGGGCGTCGACCATCCAACGGAGACTCCAGCGAAACGGGCTGGCAACAGGTACGGCGCAGACCCTTCCCGCACAGTGGCGGCTAGAGCCGACTGACGGCACAGGAAAAGGCCGAGCAGTGTCGACAGGAGCAGAGAGAGGGTAGAGCGCACAGGGCACAGCCGGTGTTCAGGACCGAGCGGCGTCGATGGGAAAAGAGAGAGGGTAGAGCGCACAGGGCGCAGCCGCTGTTCAGGACCGAGCGGCGTCAACGAGAGAGAGAGGCGGTGTTCAGGGGTCGAGCAGCGTCAGCGGGGAAGAAAGGAAAGCGTGGGAGACGCCATTTTGAGCTGCAGCAGAGAAGAAGGGAGAGCGCGGGAGACGCCATTTTGAGCCAATCTAACCACACCCAGGGATGCCGAAGAGTGGCAGTGTCACAGCGTTCGACAATGAAGTCGAAGATTGGACGACATATGTTGAACGCATAGAAGTGTACTGCAAGGCGAATGAAGTGCCAGATGAGAGGAAAGCGCTTGAATTCAATGGGTGCAAAAACGTATGGCTTACTGCGAAACCTAGTAACCCCAGAGAAGCCAGTGGAAAAGGATTTTGAAAACATAGGCCTAGAAATTGGGTTGGGGCACCAAAGTGGCGCAAAAGTCGCCTGAGCGCAGGATTTAGCGCAGCGATCGGAGTGATACCGATCGCCAGAAATTCAGTTTCAGTGCCCCTCGAGGGAGACGGGGCGAGGCTCAAGGCGCTCCGCGTCCCTCTTAGGGCGCTGAAACTGATTATCGCAGCGCAACGTGCCGCAGCGCCACACGTTGCGGCACGGCACGCTGTGGTACTGCAGGCCTTCCTCCCACTGTTAAGGGGGAGGTGCCTGCAACAGCGCGATCTCTGATCGCGAGTGCCGGCAAATGAGCCCGGCACCAAGGAGAAGTGCCGGACTCTCGGGAAACAGCCGACAATGCCGCGGGGGGGGGGGTTAGGAGGCCGGGGACGGAGGTGTTGGCAGGCGGCCGCCGAAAAAGCGGCCGCCCCGCACCTCCACCTTAACTTGCGCCACTGCCGGCACAGTAAAGCCCCGTGAACCAGGCGCGGGTAGCGAGCGGCACAACTGTGGTGTTCGCTACCAAATATCGCGAACGGGGCACGAATGGGGCGCAGTGCACACTGATGATGTCATCGGTGGCGGCGCAGCGCAAATGCCTAAGGCCACCATTAGCGCCCCTACTGAATATCGCCGGAGACGCAGCCAGTGGCGCTACAGGCACTGACTGCCTCTTTAGGCGCTAACAGGTGGCGCTACTCACCCAATGTCAATCCTACAGGACCACTTAAACCCCACACCGCTGCTGATAGCAGAAAGATTTAAGTTTCACAAAAGGAACCAGCATAAAGATGAAAGTAATGCTGAGTTTTTAACGGAACTGCGCAAGCTATCGAAACACTGCCAGTTTGGAACGGGACTAGCAGATACTTTAAGGGACAAGTTTGTGTGTGGGCTTCAAAGTGAAGGAACCCAGAAACGGCTTCTATCAGAAAAGGATCTTACGCTGGACAAGGCTTTCAGCATGGCAGTATCACACGAAGCAGCAGCACGGGGCGCGGCAGAGATACAACGGAGACCGCAAGAATATGGCACAAATGAAATGTCACACGGAACAGTGAAGTGCTATCGCTTCGGCAGAACAACACACGACCATAAGGATTGCTGGTTCAAGGACCAAGTGTGCAGGCAGTGTGGAAAAGTAGGACACATAGCAAGAGTCTGCAGGTCGGAAAAGAAAACCAGCAGCAAGAAATCCCCACAGGAGAAGTACAAGAAGGTACATAAGGTGACGGAGAGTAGTGCAGACGAACAGAAAAGTGATACAGACTCTGGAAGCAAGGAGCTGGGTTGTCTGAAACTACATAATGTGATCAAAACGGAGGATCACCAAACTATCTGGGTCACGCTCAAGATAGCCGGAGTCCAAGTGAAAATCGAATTGGACACAGGATCAGCCCTAACAGTCATAAACCGAAGGGACTACAAGCGGCTATTCTCACATATACCCTTGAGAGATACAGAGATTGTCTTGAAGACGTACACGGGGCAAAAAGTCTACCCCAAAGGAAAATTAAGGGTGAACGTTATATATAACGGCAAGGAAACACCAAAAATGGACCTATAAGTATTGCCAGATGGAGGACCACCACTACTAGGACGTGAATGGATCCGGAAGATACAGCTAGATTGGCATTCCATACAAGCACTGACGGTAGATGCCAAAAAGGATGACGAAGTCACACCTGGACGACTGTCAAAAATGCTAACTGACGCACAAGAAGTGTTCCAGGAGGGACTCGGAACACTAAAAGGCATAACAGCGATGATCAAAATAGAGGAAAATGCAAGCCCAAAGTTTTTTATGGCCAGACCAGTGCCTTATGCGATCCGCCCAGCCGTCGAAGCAGAGCTGGAAGGTTTGGAATGTTCAGGAGTACTGTCCAAAGTGGACTGGAGCGAGTGGGCTACACCCATCATTCCTGTAATGAAGAGGTCGTTGAGTAATACGCCTGGGGAACCAAAGAAAGTTCGCATCTGTGGGGACTTTAAGGTGACAGTGAACACAGTCCTTCACACGGTACAATATCCGCTTCCGCGGATTGAAGATATTTTGCCTCGCTATCTGAGGGAAACGCTTCACTAAGATTGATCTGGCCCAGGCGTACCTGCAAATGGAGGTAGAAGAAGCCTCGAAACAGTACCTCACGACCAACACTCATATAGGTCTCTGCCAATACAATCAGCTGGTTTTCGGGGTAGCATCAGCTCCGGCTATTTGCAAAGGGCAATGGATCAAGTCCTGCAAGGGATTCCAGGGACCCAGTGTTATTTGGACGACATCCTGGTCACGGGCAAAAATGACAGTGCTCACCTTGCCAACCTGGAGCAGGTGCTCACTAGATTGAAGGAATATGGGCTCCGAGCTAATCGCCACAAATGCGAGTTTTTCCAGAAGCAGATCTCGTATTGTGGCCATGTTATTGATGAAGAGGGGTTACATAAGTCCCCTGAAAAGATTGAGGCAGTAGTCAAGGCTCCAGCACCGGAAAATGTGTCACAACTGAGGTCGTTCCTCGGGCTGGTGAACTACTACCATAAGTTCTTGCCAAATTTGTCTACAATACTACACCCACTGAACACTCTACTGCAAATGGGGGTACCATGGAAGTGGAATGACGAATGTAAACGAGCTTTCCAGAAGTGCAAAGAATTGATCACATCAAAAGAGGTGTTGGCTCATTTCAACCCAGCACTACCAATTCGGTTGGCGTGTGATGCATCACCCTATGGCATTGGAGCGGTGCTGTCGCACAAATTCCCGGACGGCTTGGAGAGGCCAGTAGACTTTGCGACTCGGTCACTAACCTCAGCTGAGCGTAACTACGCCCAGATTGACAGGGAGGCCCTCAGCCTAGTGTGGGGAGTGAAAAAGTTCAACCACTATCTGCACGGGCAGAAGTTCACCTTGCTGACTGACCACCAACCACTTGTCTCCATCTTTAATCCAAAGAAGGGTGTTCCGGTGATGACTGCGCAATGGCTACAAAGATGGTCCCTTTTTCTAGGGGCGAACCAATATGAAATCGAGTATAAGGGCACGAAACAGCATAGAAACGCTGATGGGCTATCACGCCTGCCACTGCCTACTGCGGAGGAAGCACCAGCAGTGGATCCTGTCGAAATATTTTATTTGACTATAATTGAACGCTTGCCAGTAACTGACGCTGATATAGAGAAGGAGACCCGAAATGACCCGACAAGAGTGCTCAATGAGCTTCACGAAGGCCATCTGGCCGGGGATCGATCAGCAAATCGAGGACCTGACAAAGAGCTGCTCAGGATGCCAGAAGGTCCAAAATGCACCACCACATGCCCCTCTACACCCATGGGAGTGGCCCTCATCTCCATGGCAACGGGTGCATATTGATTTTGCTGGTCCATTCATGGACTCAATGTTTTTAATAGCCGTGGATGCGCACTCGAAATGGCCTGAGGTGATCAAAACGTCCTCCACCACCACGGAGAAAACTATTGCAGTCCTACGGACCATATTTGCCAGGAACGGCTTGCCAGAGCAGATTTGCTCTGATAACAGACCACAGTTTGTGTCCGAAGAGTTTCGGAAATTTATGCAAAGGAATGGGGTAAGGCATTATGTTGTATATGTACCTTTAAGAGAAGAACTGATTCTATACTGCAGTACCGGCAGTGACCACCCCTGTATATAAAGCCATAGCAGGCTTCTGTACTTCAGTCTTGAATTTCTCTCTATTCAGTAAATACCTGTTTTATTGTTCTCCTGCAGTCTGAGTATTATTGATCCTCGGACACTACACTGGCGACAGGCAGGTTTGAACTCACCTGCAGTACTGCATCACCTCACGGGGATCTTTTCCCTGAAGAGAAGCTTCTTGGAGGTCGACGTCAGAACGGCAGGCGTCGACCGCAGGCAACCGCCCAGGGATCCATCGGAGAGTTGCAGGGGAGGCTGTGGAGAGCTGGGCCTGGCTCCCCAGTCGAGGTGTTCCAGCAAGTCGTGCTGGTAGCAGGTAGTGTGCTGACCCTTCCGGACTGCGGCGGGCTCGGGCTCGATCGAGCGGCTCTGCAAAGGGGCCGTCCAGCGTCGTCGGGAGGAAGAGAGAGAGAGAGGGTGGAGCGCACAAGGCGCGGTCGGTGCTCAAGAACAGGGCAGCGTGGAGAGGATAGGATGCGGGGAAGGAAAAGTGAGACGCGCCGAAGCCGCGGGTCACCGCCATTACCCTGTAGAATGCTAGGAGCAGCGTGGCAGCAAGGGGAAGAAGGAAAAGCGCGGGAGGAGCCATTTTATTCCATTGGGGAAGAAGGAAAAGCGCGGGAGGCGCCATTTTATTACATTGGGGAAGAAGAAAAAGCGCGGGAGGTGCCATTTTAAATCACCCAAGATGCCGAAGAGTGGCAGTATCACTGCTTTCGACAACGAGGTAGAAGACTGGACCACGTATGTGGAAAGAATTGAAGTGTACTGCAATGCCAGTGAGGTGGCCAATGGAAAGAAGGCGTCGGTATTATTAAATTTGATGGGCGCGAGAACGTACGGCCTATTGCAGAATTTAATTACCCCAGCTAAACCAATGGAGAAAAGTTTTGAAGAGATTGTTAATATCTTACAGGAACACCTAAACCCTACACCGCTGCTGATAGCAGAAAGATTCAAGTTCCATAAAAGAAACCAGCACAAAGATGAGAACAATGCTAACTATCTTACGGAACTACGCAAGTTATCGAAGCACTGCCAGTTCGGAGCAGGACTGGCAGACACCTTACGGGATAAGTTTGTCTGCGGGCTCCAGAGTGAAGGAACCCAGAAACGACTACTTTCGGAAAAGGACCTGACGCTAGAACAGGCTTTCAGCGTGGCAGTATCCTATGAAGCAGCAGCACAGGGAGCTGCGGAAATACAACAGAAACCACAAGAATACAGCGCTAATGAAATGGCGTATGGAGCAGGAAAGTGCTATCGCTGTGGCAGAACAACCCATGATCAGAAGGACTGCTGGTTTAAGGACAAAGTATGCAGGCAATGCGGGAAAATGGGACATATAGCAAGAGTCTGCAGGTCGGGAAAGAAAACCAACACTACAAGAACTACTAAGGAAAAGTACAAGAAAGTAAAAAAAAATGACAGACAGTAGTTCGGAAGATCAGGAGAGTGATAATGACTCCGGGAGCAGGAGACTAAGTTGTCTAAAGTTGCACAACGTGATCGCAAAGGAGGATCACCGAACCATTTGGGTCACCCTCATGATAGCAGGGCCCCAAGTAAAGATGGAATTGGATACAGGATCAGCCCTAACTGTCATGAATCGACGAGACTATGAGCGGCTATTCTCACACATACCCTTGAAGGACACGTCCATTGTATTGAAGACATACATGGGGCAAAAAGTCTACCCCAGAGGAAAAATAAGGGTGCCAGTTCAATACAACGGCAAGGAAACACAGAAACTGTATCTATATATAATGGATCCGAAAAATACAATTGGATTGGCATTCCATTCAGGCGCTAACTGTGACTGATAAAAAGGATGATGATGTCACACCTGGACGTCTGTCACAAATTCTAACTGACGCGAAAGGGGTGTTCCAACAAGGACTTGGGACTCTAAAAGGAGTAACAGCAACGATAAAAATCGAAGATAATGCAAACCCAAATTTTTTTAAGGCCAGACCGGTACCTTACGCGATCCGCCCAGCCGTTGAAGCAGAGCTGGAGAGTCTGCAGCATTCGGGTGTGCTGTCCAAGGTGGACTGGAGCGAGTGAGCCACACCCATCATTCCTGTAATGAAGAAATCATTGAGCAGCACGCCTGGGGAACCGAAGAAGGTTCGCATCTGTGGGGACTTCAAGGTAACTGTGAACCCAGTCCTGCACACACTACATTATCCACTTCCACGGATAGCAGATATTTTCGCCTCACTATCTGGAGGGAAACGCTTTACAAAGATTGATCTGGCCCAAGCGTATCTACAAATGGAGGTGGAAGAAGCATCTAGGAAATACCTCACGATAAACACTCACAAAGGCCTTTACCAGTACAGTCGACTGGTATTCGGGGTAGCATCAGCCCCGGCTATTTGGCAGAGGGCGATGGAACAAGTCCTGCAAGGGATCCCGGGGACCCAGTGTTATTTGGACGACATCCTGGTTACGGGCGAAAATGACAGTGAACACCTTGCCAACCTGGAGCAGGTGCTCACGAGATTACAGGAATATGGGCTACGAGCCAACTGCCCCAAATGCGAGTTCTTCAGGAGACAAATCTCGTATTGTGGCCACATGATTGATGAGGAAGGGTTGCATAAGTTGCCGGACAAGATTGAAGTTGTAGTCAAGGTTCCAGCACCAGAAAATGTGTCGCAACTGAGGTCGTTCCTCGGGTTGGTGAACTACTACCATAAGTTCTTGCCGAATTTATCTACAATTCTGCACCCACTGAACGCCCTACTGCAAACTGGAGTAACATGGAAATGGAGTGATGAGTGTAAGCGTGCCTTTCAGAAATGTAAATGCCTAATCACTTCAAAAGAAGTATTGGCCCACTACAATCCAACACTACCAATTCGGTTAGCATGTGATGCGTCTCCCTACGGCATCGGAGCGGTGCTGTCACACAAATTCCTTGACGGTTCAGAGAGGCCAATAGCCTTTGCGTCACGCTCGTTAACCTCAGCCGAGCGTAACTACGCCCAGATTGACAGGGAGGCCCTCAGCCTGGTGTGGGGGGTGAAGAAGTTCAATCACTATCTGCACGGGCAGAAATTCACCCTACTGACTGATCATCAGCCCCTGGTCTCCATTTTTAACCCAAAGAAGGGCGTTCCGGTGATGACGGCACAACGGCTGCAAAGATGGTCACTTTTTCTAGGGGCACATCAGTACGACATAGAGTACAAGGGTACGAAACAGCATGGAAATGCTGATGGGCTGTCGCGCCTACCGTTGCCTACGGTAGAGGAAGCACCTGCAGTGGACCCTGTTGAGCTATTCCATGCGACCATAGTCGAATGTCTACCTGTTACAAACTCAAGTATAGAGAAGGAAACCCGAAATGACCCGACACTCTCTCGGGTCTATGATTTGACGGTGAAGGGATGGCCAGCACATGGCGACTCACTGTTGCCAGCATTCTCACCAAGGAGAGAACAGCTGTCAGTGTGCCGGGGGACCTTGATGTGTGGATCCCGAGTGGTAATTCCACCCAAGTTGAGAGATAGAGTGCTCAATGAGCTTCAGGAGGGTCATCTGGGAGTGCGTAAAAATGAAGAGCCTAGCCAGGGCGTTAGTGTGGTGGCCGGGAATCGATAAAGAAATTGAGGATATGACCAAGAGATGCACAGGATGCCAGAAGGTCCAAAACGCTCCACCACAGGCCCCGCTACATCCATGGGAGTGGCCCTCATCTCCATGGCAACGGGTACACATTGATTTTGCTGGTCCATTTATGGACTCAATGTTCCTAATCGCTGTGGACACCCATTCGAAATGGCCAGAGGTCATCAAAATGTCCTCCACCACCACGGAGAAAACTATTGCAGTCCTACGGACCATCTTCGCCAGGAATGGCTTGCCAGAACAGATTTGCTCCGACAATGGGCCACAGTGTGTGTCCGAGAATTTCCGGAGGTTTCTGAGGAATAATGGGGTGAAACATTACACATCTGCCCCATATCATCCAGCCACAAATGGATTGGCTGAGAGGTTTGTTCAGATCTTTAAAAAGGCAATAAAGGCAACGCATAATGACGACATACCACTACAACACAAGGTGGATAATTTCTTGTTTGCTTACCGGAATGCTACACATGCAGTCACCAACCAAACTCCAGCCATAATGTTCTTCAACCGAAGGCTAAGATGTCGCCTGGATTTGCTCAAACCAAACATAAGACGAGATGTTGAGGATAAGCAATTCCAGCACATAAATGAGAAGCCAACCAGGAGCTTCCAGATAGAGCAACCAGTCTTGGCCCGCGACTACCGAACAGAAAAATGGCAGCCAGGAACGATATGCACACAGCAGGGACCACTAATGTACACAGTGGATGTTGGAGAGAGCATCGTGAGGTGCCATGCTGACCAGATTCTAGAGTCACAGGAACAAGCCAAACCCATACCACGAGCAGGTGCACCTGATAATCAACCCAAAGTACAGATTGTGTCTACCTCAGAAGCAGTGGTATTGGAAGCTGACGAACCAACCAATGACAATGAGCCAGAATCAACTCCGCCTCAAGAACAGGATACTCGAGAAAGGTGTTATCCAGTCAGGATCAGGAAGCCTCCTCAAAGACTGAACTTATAAATGATTATTTCAGTTGATGTATATAATACAGAGAAAATTGTAATTGTAATTAGTTATTATTTAGTTGTTAAATGAATGTTATGTACTGTTTATCTAAAAGGGGAGGAATTGTTGTGTATGTACCTTTCAGAGAAGAACTGATTCTATAGTGCAGTACCGGCAGTGACCACCCCTGTATATAAAGCCATAGCAGGCTTCTGTACTTCAGTCTTGAATTACTCTCTGTTCAGTAAATACCTGTTTTATTGTTCTCCTGCAGTCTGAGTATTATTGATCCTCGGACACTACACATTACACATCCGCCCCGTATCATCCAGCCACAAATGGATTGGCTGAGAGGTTCATACAAAACTTTAAAAAAGCAGTAAGGGCCATGTGCGATGACGACATTCCACTGCAGCATAAGGTGGACAATTTCCTGTTAGCCTACAGAAATGCGACACATGCAGTCACCAACCAGACCCCGGCCATGATGTTCTTTAACCGAAGGTTGAGATCTCATCTGGATTTGCTCAGACGAAATGTACGAAGAGATGCTGAGAATAAGCAATTCCAGCACATCAATGAGAAGCCAACAAGGAGCTTCAATGTAGGGCAACCAGTCTTGGCCCGTGACTACCGAACAGAGAAATGGCAACCAGGAATGATATGCACACGGCAGGGGCCACTAATGTACATAGTGGATGTTGGGGAGAACATTGTGAGACGCCATATTGACCAGATCCTAGAGTCACAGGAACGAGTCAACCCCATGTCTCACGTACCTGGTGATGAACCCGACATACAGGTAGCATCCACCCCAGAAACAGTAGCATCGGAAG
This sequence comes from Somniosus microcephalus, assembly GCF_052327205.1. Classification (NCBI taxonomy): domain Eukaryota; kingdom Metazoa; phylum Chordata; class Chondrichthyes; order Squaliformes; family Somniosidae; genus Somniosus; species Somniosus microcephalus. Next base: position 343,554,528 of record NC_140987.1, read on the forward strand.
CTTATGAACCAACCGACGACAGGGGGCCAGAATCGCCTCCGCACCAAGAGCAAGACACTCAGGAAAGGCTCTATCCAGAAAGGATCAGGAAGCCGCCCCAAAGACTGAATTTATAAATGGACTATTTTCAGTTAATGTTGCATGTTAAAAGTGTTAATTGTAATTAGTTGATATTTAATTGTTAAATTAATGTTATGGTACTGTTAATCTAAAAGGGGAGGAATTGTAGTGTATGTACCTTTAAGGGGTGAACTACTTTTTACAGCTCCTGTATACTGTAGTACCGGCAGTGACCACACCTGTATATAAACTGTAGTGTATGTACCCGTCTATCTTTAAGGGAACTATTGAACGTAACCGTTCACCTTTAAGGGAACTACTTTAGGTGTGGCACTATTTGTTTGGCTTCTGTATACTGTAATACCGATAGTGACCACACCAGTATATAAGTGTTGTGCCAGGAGTTATTGGGCAGATTCGCCCGGACCTTCGAATAGTAAAGACCTGTTTGTTTGTTACTTCTGAAGTCTGTGTATTTATTAACTGCACAACCCACAGACTTTACAGTGGCGACGAGTCCGATCGTACCCTGCGGCAAGATTACCAAAAGCAACGAAGAGCGTCGAAGAGAGACAACCGCCCTCGTCGTGCTACCAAAAGAAAACACGGGGCTGCAACAACAGAAAGCAGGAAGACTAACAACAAAAGCTGTATCAGCAACAGGCACTGACTACCCTTCTGCCACGGTGCGGAGTGAGCCGACCAGCAAGAAACAAGGCGGCCGAAGAGACTGTGAGTAGGGGAAGGGGTAGAAGTATCCGGAGGATAAGGGCAGAGTACTCGACCTCGGTCGAGGGGGAGCTGTGCCGGCCAAAAGTCGGGTCCAACGGCGTCGGGTGACAGCCGGACCGTGATCGGCGGGAAAAATCCGGGCAGTGACCGCAGCCACGAAGCGCTGAGCCTGCGAGTAGGCGCGGGAAGAGAAACCCAGCCGCAGCCGGGGAGGGAAACACCGGTCTGCAAGAGGGCTGGGGAGGCGAACGGGAACTGTGCGGGTGAGAGCCGGGTGCGGAGAGAGAGACTGCGAGGAGCCAGTCCAGCGGCTGAGCTGTTCTCCACCAACGGGGTACTCAGAGCCGGCAAAACCGAACGTGCGGGAGTGGGTGAGAGACACAGCCGAAAACGAGGTGAGAGACTGCGCGAGAGCCAGTCCAGTGGCTGAACTGTTCTCCACCAACGGGGTACCCAGGGCCGGTAGCACCGAACGTGCGGGTGAGAGAGCGACAGAGCCGGGTACGGAGAGAGAGACCGCGCGAGAGCCAGTCCAGCGGCTGAACTGTCCTCCGTTAACGGGGTGTACCCAGTGCCGGTAGAGCCGTGCGGGCGGGAGGAAAAGACATAGCCGAGTAAGGGGAGCTGTGCGGAAGCCAGCCAGCGGCTGAACCTGTCCGCTATGGGGGAAGCGTACCCCTTCCACCGGGAAGAAACGCGGGAAGCCGCCATTAGGCGGAGAAGACGCCAGAAGCGGGAAACCGCCATTGAAGTGGGCGGGGCGAGAAAGGAAGAGCGGGAAACCGCCGATTTCGCGGGAAAACCGCCATCTTAGAAACAAACAAATAAATAAGAATACTTAAAGAAATACTGGTGCTGCTCCCAAGGGAAGAAAAATGCCTAAGCGAGGGAATATTAACGACTTTAATTCGGAAATAGAAGACTGGGCCACGTACGTGGAACGCATAGAGATCTATTGCGAAGCCAACAAAATAGAGGAAGACGACAAGGCGATAACATTGCTAAACTCGATGGGGGCAAAAACATACGGGCTCTTGAAGCATCTAATAGCACCAAATAAACCAGCGGATCAGACCTTCGAAGAGATTGTGGCTGTGCTGAAGGACCATTTGAACCCCACACCGCTGATGCTGGCTGAACGATTCAAATTCTACGCAAGAACGCAGAAGAAAGACGAAAGCAATGCGGAATACTTGGTCGAACTGCGTAGGCTAGCGAAATACTGCCAGTTCGGAGGGAATCTGACAGAAGCGCTGCGGGACAAGTTCGTATGCGGATTGTCCAAAGAAGGGACGCAGAAGCGACTACTGGAAGAGAACGACCTCACACTGGACAGGGCTGTCCTTATAGCTGCATCGCACGAAGCCGCAGCGAAAGGAACGGCGGAAATGCAACTAAAGGCGGCGGCACTTGGGGTGGACCAAATTACTTCAAGCACAACAAAATGCTACCGTTGTGGGAAGACAACGCATGACCAGAATCAATGCTGGTTTAAGAACCAAGAGTGTAGGAAATGTGGCAAACTGGGTCACATCGCGAAGGTATGCCGGTCCGGGAAAAAGACCAATAATCAAAGGAAGCCACCACAAGAAAAGTACAACAAGGTACACAAGGCGGCTGAGAAGAGTTCAGACAAACAGAATTTAGACTCAGACCCAAACAACCAGGAGCTGGGTAGGCTGAGAATCCACAATGTGGGTAAAGAAACGGATCTACAGGCCATCTGGGTCATACTAAAAATAGCTGGAGTCCAAGTAAGAATGGAGCTGGACACTGGATCAGCTCTATCAGTCATCAACCGAAGGGACTACCACCGGCTATTCTCTCACATACCTTTAAGAAATACCAAGTTCGTATTACAGACATACACGGGGCATAACGTATACCCCGTGGGGAAAATAAGAGTCAAGGTGAGAGATAGGGGTAAAGAACACCCAAGAATGAACTTGTACGTATTACCTGAGGGAGGACCACCACTTCTAGGACGGGAGTGGATTAAGAAAATAGACATGGAATGGCATTACCTAAAAGCCATAATGAGGGAGGACTCGGTGCAAGCTATTAGCTCAGGTTCTGAAATGGATGATGATAAGACCAAGTCGAATATGGAAGACAAGGCTAAAAGGGACTTGCCGACGATGGGAAAGAAAACGAAGACATGCAGAAGGAATTATGGTACCAAGAAGAATAAAGCTGCAGAGCAGAACTCCAGGTTGACAGAGAATTCTGAGCCTGTTCAAGCAAAGGATTCATCCATGACGGAAGAACACCGAGCTCGGACGCAAACTTATGTCAAAGTACGACAACAATTAGAACAGTTGAGTGACCGTCTCGTACAAGAGATGAAAAATATGGAAAGGTTCTGGGACACCGAATGGGAGAACCTCGAAAGACTACAGAGACAGCTAGCTCAAGCAGAGAGCGACCATAGAGCCATCGTGGTCAAATACCAATCACATTCCCCTGATGCTGTTCAGGAACTAGAATATTTACAGAATGAACCAAAGGAAGAGGAATCTTCAGGGAGCCAGGATTTTATTCCAGTTCTTCTCTACGACTCCTTACAAGCAGAGTGTGAGAAGTTGAAAGAACAGTATGAACAGGCCCAGGCTACAATTCTGGAGGGGGTTAACTCGGCAGCCTCCGAAAAGCTAGTTTCAGTAGAAGCATATGAACAACTAAAGGTTGAACATGAGCAAGAAGTCCAAAGGCTGCAGGAAATTCTTGATGAGCTCAAGGCCAAGACAGACTCATCGGTAGGAGATCCATCCATAGATGAGAAATTAGAGGTGAAAATCATGGCAGAGCATGAAAGACAGGATGTCCAAGAACTTATAAAAACATTGAAGGACACCCAAGACAAATATGAAGCGGCAATGACCGAGGTTCAACAACTTGAAGAACAGATTCAACTGGGAATCCTTTCAGTGGAAGAACAGGACACTGTAAGAATGGTCCCTGAACATGAACTAGAGAGCATCAGGGCGCAACTTTTCCGAGCGCTGAAAGCCAAAGTTCAAGAGGAATGTAAGGTGGAAGTATTGGAGGAAGAGGTGGAGGAAATGGAGAAGACTCTGATCCACTGTGTTCCCAGGGAAGAGTTAACGGTCAGCCAACTCCTTCATATGCTGAAGGACAAGACTCTGCAAGGGGAACAATCTGAACACGAGCTTCAATCTTCAGGGGGAACGAGTTCGGAGCTCTCAAAAGTCATGGAGATAGCTGAGGTGGCAACACAAATTTTACAAGGATGCCAAAAGTACGTTGAATCACGTCAAGGTGAACAGAAGAATGTGGAAACCGTTACTTCAGTAGAAGGGTTAAATAGCCCGATAACGCAATTACCGATGGAAAGGAAGGTATTGAACTCACAAATGAGGTCCGTCGTGAAGGAATGGCAGATAACCCAGGAAGAGCGGGATGAATATGAATGCATGAAGAAGGCTTTTCAAGAAAGATGTTTAGGGAAGGAACCACCGTCAGCTAACGTCCAGACGGGTGAGGAGGAAGAAGAAGTCTCTCTCGCTGGCCTAACTCAGGACGTACCCGAATATTACCATGACCTGTTGAGTGACACTGAATATTACGAGGATGTGGTCTGCTCAGCTTGTGATGAAAACTCTCAAAGTGCTGAAATCCGGAGGAAGCACTTAAGGTCTAAGGAACATAGAGAGTTGGTGGCGCTACAGCTGGCAGCCGAGAAAGGAGCTCCGAGAGTTTCAAAAAGGCAGAAAAGAAAAAGAAGAAGCAGAAGATAATAACTGTCTAAAATATTAGCACTTCTACCATTCCAGGCGGGACATTACGAAAGGAGCTAAATTAGTTGAAAAAATGGAAAATGTCAAGACAGCCAGTTGGTTGTAAAAGTCCGCACTGCTGGTTCAACAGGACGAAGGTTCAAGCTGTTACGTCAAGAAAAAGGCTATGGAGGAGTCACGCTAGCCAGGTAATCCGGCTACACCAAAGAAATGTTGTTCGGAACGAGTCAAGATCAGAGACTGAATCTATGAACTGTTTCCGCAGAGACTGAACCTGTGAACTGCTTCCACTGAGATTATATTTGTAAATTGTTTTATATGACATTGACTCCACCGAGATTATATCTGTAATTTGTTTTATAGGAAGTTGAAGATATGTATGTTTAACGGGGACTCTGTAAGTAATAAGCTAAAAAGGGAGGATTGTAGTGTATGTACCCGTCTATCTTTAAGGGAACTATTGAATGTAACCGTTCACCTTTAAGGGAACTACTTTAGGTGTGGCACTATTTGTTTGGCTTCTGTATACTGTAATACCGATAGTGACCACACCAGTATATAAGTGTTGTGCCAGGAGTTATTGGGCAGATTCGCCCGGACCTTCGAATAGTAAAGACCTGTTTGTTTGTTACTTCTGAAGTCTGTGTATTTATTAACTGCACAACCCACAGACTTTACATAAACCCTGAGTAGGAATCTGTACGTTTAGTTTTAGAGTAACCCTCATCCAGTAAACACCTGTTGATTGTTCCCTGCAGTCTCTTGTCAAGTTATTGAAGGACACCAACCTCAAGATACACAGATCTAACAGGTCTGACACACCACCATGTTTGGCAGTTTTCAAAACACATTATGGAGAAATCCATACAGGTAGAGTCTCTGTTTGCCCAATATGGAGTGGGATATACTTCACTTACTAATTGCATAGCACTTACTCGCAAACAGCCAAGGCTCAGGGATCCTCAAATTGGGTATGACCAGCTCAAACTCCGCAGCTTACCAGAGCACTGGTCAGCCCCCTGTTGATTGTCCAACTACAACTTCCATACACACCAGGACTTCAGGTTCTGGGGTTGTCTGCAAATGAATGGGAAGAATCCCGGTCCCCAGTGATGGTCTGTTGATGAGTTCAGGCTGACTGAGCAATCATCAATAGTGTCCTGTGTTATGATTTTCTGACCATGCAGATATTTCTCTCGATCTCCGCACCAGACCAATCCTGTGAGACAATCTTTGTGCTGTAACCAACCCATTAAAAAACAGATCATCTGGTCATTATCACATTGTAATTTGTGGGAGCTTGCTGTGCGTAAATTGGCTGCCACATTTCCTACATTACAACAATGACTACACATCAAAAGTATTTCATTGGCTGGAAAGCGCTTTGGGATGTCCTGAAGTCGTGAAAGGCTCTATATAAATACTAGTCTTTCTTTTTTAAAGTGTGACCTTATATGCACAATGGCCTGGAATTTCCTGCGTATCCGTGCCAGAGATGTGCGCAATCTGGGCGCAAATCAAATATGCTGCCGAAAAGATCGCGTAACTTTTGGGCATAAGTGAGTTACATGCACCAGTACAATACGCCCAAATCTCCTCAATCTTTTACGATCCATCTATCAATCTCTTAGGGCCTCAGATAGGAGCTCCATGCAGATGCAATTGCTCAGAAGCTCTCTTCAAATTACGGCTGGATTTTCAGGTGCGGCGGGAAACAAAGTAATTTTTCTGGTGGTTTATTACAATATTGTGGCTGCTGACAGTGCACTTGTCTTCCTCCCCCTCTCATTCCAGGTGGATTGGTGATTATCTGCATCACTGCAAATGGATTCCTGACCTGAGTGAGTCTCAATGACTGTTAATATCATCTGAGGCTCCGGTACTTGCATATTCTAACACCTAATCTTGGAAAGCCTTTTGTTGTAAAATAACACCAGTCAGCTTGAACCAGTTTACTGAGGCAATTGAAGCTAGCCAGACGTGTGAAAGTTGCTTCTGTCTCATGCACAGAGAATCAAGTGGGCAGAAATCAATTTCAAGTGGTACAAACACAAACGTGAATAGTACAAGTAGAAAATAGAATAGAAAGATTCCTCTGTCATTAAACAGGACAAATGTCTGACCTGGTATTGTGGAGCTGTCTGGTTTAGATTACTGGCTACGGTATGGCAGGTTGACTTAGTTCCCATCTTTCAATACCAGTGGCTAAAAATTCGATAGCGGTAAAAATCTGCTGGTGCCACCACACCACGGTGTTATCGGCCGCCAATAATGGTGGCGCTGGCTGGTCCAAAAAATTGGTGCTGGGGACTAATTAGCATTAGCCCAGCACTAAATTCACTGCGCAACGCTGTCCTGGTGGCGATCGTCCCGGCAGGCGGCCCCAATGTAGCGTGGCCATAGCGTCACTGCAGCAAGAACAGCCTGTTCTGAAAGTGAGGCTGCCATTTCAGAAAGCAGTTCAGTCTCTTAAAGGGGAACTGCCTTCTGAAATGAAAAAGATAAAAATCATGTAACAATAGGCAGTTTTTAGCCCTTACAACTCAACTGCCTTTTGAAAAAAATTAACATTATAAAGAATTCCCAAATGGGAGTCTAGGGGCAAAAAATGGAGTCATGCCCCCTTTGGGGCACTAACTTCACCGGGGCGCTACATTTAGAGTCCTGGATAAATTTGCACCTCCGCGATCAAAATTGAGTGGTCACGCCCCAAGAGGGAAGCGAGGCGCTACTGGAAGCTCCCCACCTCCCTCTTGGGGTGCTGCGAGGGAATATCGTGGCGCTACGTGCCGCAGCGCCATGGTATTGCAGGCCTTCCACCACTTCTTAAAGGGGAGGGGTCTTGCGCAGCGCCACCCGGGGCCCAACTGGGCCCCCGGGGACTGGGAGTGCTGGCAAAAGAGCCCAGCACTCAAGAGAGTGCCGGTCTCATGGAGAACAGCCGGGACTCCGCGAGGGGCGGGTCAGGAGGCCGGGGACGGCAACGGGGGCAGGTGCTGGCAGACGGCCAGCAACAAAAATGGCCGCCTGTCACCTCGCTTTTAAGTAGCACCGCCCTGGCCGCAGGTAGATCCTCCTGACCCCGTCGGACATAGCGTCTGGCAGTAAGTCAGGGGGCGCTACCGAAGATTGCGGCCGGGGCGCGAGCGGAGCACTGTGCATGGCGATGTCATTGCTGGCAGCGCAGTGCTGCAGGGCACTAATGGTTACCGCCGCCACTACCCTCCCGCTGAATTTCGTGGGAGGCATTGGCGGTGCCGCACCCGGGCGCTAGTTGCTTTGCGCCCCGTATGGGAGGCGCAAAACAACCAAATTTTTCCCCCTTTAGCTCTTAAAGCTGAATTCCCTTTGGCACCTAAAAAAATGGGAAAAGTACTTCAGCACTAACACAAATGGCTCAGCAAGCCAGGAGAGGGGCACACAGGGTCTCACATGCAGCACTCCAGCTTTGTGCAGAGGGTCAACACTGCAAGAGAGGTTCGCTACCCAGAGAATCCAGGAGACTCTCCAGAAAGAATGATTTGGGGCCAGATCACCGAGGCCATCACTGCCAGCAGTGTCACCCCCACCACCTGGCTCCAGTGCCCAAAGAAGCTTCATAACCTCAGACCAGCTGTCAAGGTCAGTGTGTGCATCTTCAAAAGCCATCTCCTACCAACTGCACCAATCACGAAGCACATCTCCCATTCCTAGCCTCACCTCACCCCCTTGGAGGAGACAGTGCTGGCCATGCTTGGCAGGGGCATAGCTGAGCCCTTGTCCAGCAGCAGGGCTGAAAAGATACAAGATGCTGGTATCCTGATATGTTATACTCCTTCTCGCATGCACCTCTTACTTTCCCGCCCTCCCCTCACCATAGTTCCACCCTTGTGCCTTCCTCATTTCACACACCCAAGAAATTCAGCCTGCCCAGCCATTGGTTGACCAAGAAGAGGGAGAGGAGAGTGAAGAAGAAGAAGAAGAAGAAACACCGTCACTCGATTTCAAACTCCCAGCCACCAGCTCCTCAAGGTCAACCATTTGCAGTGTCCCCCACTGAAGGTCAGCAGCCTTCCACCAGCCATGTTGCAGCCACTGGGGTAGCACTGTGTGACATCAGTAGGATAGGTAAAGACACACACAAGACAGTCACTAAGAGAATGCACAAGAGTGATGAGTTGATTTCTTGATGTCATATTGGCTGGATAAATGTATAAAGTTGGATTAGAAAATTTGCTTTGCGGTGGCTTTTATTTCAGCATTGTGGCCAAGAGGACGCTGTGATGGTCAGTAACAGAAGGAAGGTAAAGTGTGAGATAAATATTGAAAAGGGAATTGGGGTTGTGGTCACTGGTACCACAGGTGAATGATTCCGTTCTGGATATCCTGGCCAGAAAGGGGCTGTTTGGGTTGCATCCTTCCTTCTGCTTCTCCCTCTTCTGCGTCTTCCTCTTTTGCATCTTCCTCTTCCCTCTGTGAGTGGATGCTGTAAATCTGAAATAAAAAGAGAAAATGCTGGAAATACTCAGCAGGTCAGGCAGCATCTCAACCTGAGACGTACGGCCCCGATTTTCTCCCAGCCGTCGGGCGGGTTTTCAGGCGGGTGGGGGCCGAAAATCGCAGAAATAGGGGGTCGCGATCCCCCCCGCCCGATTCCCTGCCCCGCCCGACTTTCGCCCCCGTGTTTCAGCGCGACCCGAATCAGTCCCGCCCGCCACAGGCGGGAATGGTCGGCGGGAGCCTAATTATCAATTATTGGCATGTTTAATCCTATTTTCAAGGGCCCTTGCAATTTTGTGCCTTTCCCCATATAAAACACGCCTGGTGGGAACACCGCTGATGAAACCTGACGTGAACAGAGTTGGCTTGCTTGCTTTCAGCTGCAGGTCAATCAGGACTGAAGAGATTTAATCAGACAGCATTTACAGGCTGCAGGACCTTGCTGCTGAAGGCTTGGGGCAACTTGTTGAAGGCTTAGGCACAGCTGTGGAAGGTTGGAGCCTCACACACTTCTCCAGTGTGAGCTCCTGGGAAGCCCCTCTCATCACCCTAACTCACCGCCTCCTCAATGGAGGCATCTGCCAGAAGCATGGGAGGCCTTTTGTTCTTTCCCTTCCTGGCATTAGAGGATCTCCAACAGCAGAGGAGACTGGAGCAACTCCAGCAACAGCATCACCAGCAACAACAGCAGCACCAGCAGGAGCGGCAGGCTGCGGCTCAGCGACCTGGGGCAGCACAGGCCAGAAGGGGCCAGCGCATGGAAGGCTGTCGGCGCAGGAGATACCCCCCAAACAGGGTCTACAGACACAGGGTCAGCTACCTCAACATGACTGAGCAGCAGTGCCAGGGGCGGCTCCGACTTTCGCGAAAGGTTGTGACTGACATCTGCGCAATGCTGCAGCAAGACCTGGAACCCAGAGCACCAGGTCCACACTACTTACCAGTGGCCATCAAAGTCACCACCGCACTCAACTTTTATGCCTCAGGCTCCTTCCAGGGATCAGCAGCAGACATCAGCGGCATCTCCCAGGCAGCCGCACACACTTGCATCACGCAGGTAACCGATGCCCTCTTTGTCCTCGCGCACAATCACATCCATTTCACCAGGGATCGCGCAAGTATGAGGGCGCGAGCGCTTGGATTAGCTCAGCTGGCAGACTTTCCAAGGGTGCAGGGCATCATTGACTGCACACATGTGGCCCTTAGGGCACCCCACCGCAATCCAGGAGATTTTGTCAACTGCAAGGGCTTCCACTCCCTTAACGTTCAGCTGGTGTGTGACCACAAGAAGGTGATTTTGCATGTTTGTGCCAGGTACCCTGGCAGCTGCCATGACTCCTTCATACTGCGCCAGTCTACTGTGCCTCCACTATTCAGTCCGCCAAGCGAACTTCAGGGATGGCTACTTGGAGACAAGGGATATCCCCAGCGCTCTTGGCTAATGACGCCGTTGAGGAGACCAGTCAGCGAGCTGAGGAGCGCTACAACTCCAGCCACATTACCACCAGATGCATTATCGAACAAACCATCGGATTGCTGAAGATGCGCTTCAGATGCCTCGATAGATCAGGTGGAGCCCTACAGTACTCATCAGCCAGGTTCTCCAAAATCGTCGTGGTGTGCTGTGTGCTTCACAACATGGCACAGCGTCGTGGCTTGCCGATTCCGCAGGACCAAGAGGCTCCTCACAGAGCCGCCTCGGATGAGGATGATGCTGAGGAGGAGGAGGAGTAGGAGGAGGAGGACGGAAATGAGCATCCTGCAGAGACCCGCCAACCAGCGGCACCAGTGCGCGAGAACTTTGCTGGGCGGAATGCAAGGAACGCACTCATCCTGGGCAGATTTGCGTAGCCTGGTACATCAAACACTGCAGCCTCACTGCTTCTTAACTGACCATGGACAGTGGCCCATGCCTACACATTCCTACCTATTTGACCAGCTTGCTGACATCTGCAAGTTATCCTAAGGCCTCTATGTGATATCCCCATTCGCCAAATGACAGACGCCATAACTGCAGCAGCTGCCACCAGATTTTTTATGTACAGGAAATTGATGGCATTAAAACTATTTACAAGACTTTTCACCCAAGTGACTACCCTTGTGATTAGTGGTGCTTTATTTTTCTCTTACGCGTGCTCCTACATAGTGCTACCCCTGTGGCTTCAGCAGATGTGGAGGCCCCTTGCTCACTTTCCTGCTGCGCCTGTCTCAACACCTTTGGCGGGCGTCCTCTGGGGTGGCGAGCCTGTGAGGGCTCGCCAGCAGTCTGCTGCTCCTGCGGCTGTGCAGGGCTTGAGACTCCTATCTCACTGGGGTGTGGACTCTGGCGGGCCTCTGACCGAGGGCTCTGAAGTGGCATGGAAGTGTGAGCGCGTGGAGAGGAGCCCCCACTTCCTTGAGGTATGCCAACAACCTCCCTCTCATGGGTCAGCTCCCGCTCAGTGCCTGCAAATGGCTGGAGAGCATCTTGCTGCACATCAGGGGGGCCATGGGGACTCGTCTCAGCACTGGAAGTCCTGCTCAGAGGGACTTCCATGAAGGTCTGGTTTCGGTGCTCAATAGATGCCCATCGCTCCTCAAGAGATGCCATTCTATTCAGAGCACTCACCATGTTTTCAACACCCTGGTGACTAAGCTCCTCCATGGCCGCAGCCCTCCTCTCCATGGCCGCAGCCCTCCTCTCCTCGGCTGCTGCCCTCCTCTCTTCGGCTGCAGCCAGCATTGCCACGGAGGTAGCCATCCTTTCCGTGGTGATGCTTTGATGTGCCAATGACTCCAATAAGGCTCTGCTCATGCTCGCCATGGACTCCTCCATTCGCTCCACACTCGCAGCGACCCTGGAGACAAAACCTCCCAGAGACTCCTGCATCTGTGCATGGAGATCCATCACCTCCTCTCTTGCAGATGGACCCAGAGGAATAGGGTCGACATGCAGCTGAGCTGAGCTGGCAGAGCCCTGCGCCCTCCGGCGAGGACTCTCCACTGCTGTCCCTGTCTCCACAATCTGCTGATGCTCACTTGTGAGATGTGATACACCAGGTGACAACTCTACTCTATGTCCCGAAGGTCCCACCAAGGTGTGAGTGTCTGCGCTGGTGCTGGGTGCGCTTACTTCTGCTGATGCTGTGCCCTCAGAGGCTGGAGCTTCCTCTGAGGAGTCTGGCTGCAAAGCCTCTTCCTCCTCGACAGTGGCGACAGGGGCACCGGATGGTCCTGTGGGGGAGTAAAGGAAAGAGTTAGAGATGTGATGGCAAGGCTACTTGAACATTGGATTTGGCATATGCTCATAAGTCCAAATGATGTGGCTTCAGAATCATATCAGCAACTCATGCTATGTCAATGAGAGAGATGGGGAACTCTTCTGTCACCAGCTTGCGGGCTTGCTCCTGTCTCTCCTGCCCCAGCATCCACAGGCACGCCGGCCCCAGCAATCTCGATCGCTGCTTCCTCCCAGGGGCTCAGGTGGGCGACTGAGGGTGGCCCTCCTCCAGTCCTCGCACGCTCTCATCTATTGTGAGCTCTCTTTTCCTGCAATGAGAGAGACAAGTGGAGTTTGAGTGAGAGTGCAGGAGTGAGTGTAGAGATTGCATAGCATAGATGCTTAGAAGGAGACAAAGATGTTGTGAGGCTGCAAGACCAAGGGCCCTCCCTGTGTGTTGTCAGTTGTGTTCCAAGCATCAGAGTGAGAGGCAGTGTGAGGGCTGCATGGTGGAATAGTTATGTGAATGTGAGCATAGAGAGATAGGGAATGGGTAAGGGTGCATGGATGTGACTGTGAAGTGGGGTGTGGAGGAAGAGATTGCTGAAGCTGAGTGCTGTTGGGGAAAGGCAATGGGGATCAGGTTGAGGGTGATGGAAACTTCGTACTTACTTTCCCTGTGCGGTGAAGGTCATGGAAGCGCTTCCTGCACTGCATCCAGGTGCGACGGGTGACTCCCAGAGAGTTTACCTCTGCAGCCACCTCCATCCAGGCAGCCCTGGACTCTTTGGGAGGCCTCTTCCTCCCTGAGCGAGGGTAGAGGACCACCCTGTGGGCCCTTACCCTATCCACCAAGGTCTGCAGCGATGTCTCGTTGAATTTGGTGGCAGCTCGGCCTCTGCCGCTGGCAGCAGCTGGTGCAGGCTCCTCTGCCATTGTACTAGAGTGGTTGAGAAGCCTGCAGAGGTGGAGAAGCTTGCTGGACACTTTAAAAGCACCACGAATGATGACATCATACTGTGGGGCTTTCTGACTGGAAATGGACAATTAGCAAGGCTGCCCACACGCTGGAACTTAATTGGCCACTTGAGGGAAAATTGCGTGCAGCTGACTGACCCATTTTTTTCGGGTCGGAACCCCACATTCGGGGAACCCGAAAATTTCCCGCACGATCCAGGAAATTGGGCCCGTGAATTCTGTTTCTCTCTCCACGGATGCTGCCTGACCTGCTGAGTATTTCCAATATTTTCTGTCTTCTCAGAGGCCTTCCTTTACCATCCAAGGCCTTGCAAGCATTCAGTAGCACTCCCTGCACACATATTAAACTTTTAACATGTATTGCACCAAGCCATTACTTCAATAAAATAAAAACCATCCAGTCGAAAAGTTTAAATACAAAACTTACCTGAAAGATGTGTGTGTCCTTTTAAGAAGTGTTGACAGCATCTCTGTCAGTCTGCTGAACATTCACTTTTCAGAGTGAGCTTAGGACCCAGCTCTGAACTTAGCACTAAGGTCAAAGTTCGCAGATGTGGCCTCAAGTCGGCATTGCATGCTGACTGACGTCACCCTCTCTTCATTTACATCTCCAGGGCCAGCGCTGCTATCGGCAGGAAGAGAGTCACTAGTTGGTCATTAAACAAATAATGAATATCAGTTTGACTCTTCCCTCTCCCCATCTTCCCCCTCTCCTCTTCTCTCCCGCTTTCTCCCCTCTTCCACTCCCATCTTTCTCCCTCTAACCCTCTCCTTTCTTCCTCCCCCTCACTCTCTCTCCCAACCCTTCATCCCCCTCTCACCCCTTCCACACCCTCCTGCTCCCCCTCTTCGCATACCCCTCCTCCCTGTACCCCTCCTCCCTCTCTACTATCCTCCCTCTCCTTTCTCTTTCTTTGCTTCCTCTCCCCTCCTCTTGTCCCTCTCCCCTTTTTGCTCTCTCCCTCCCCTTTCCCCTCTCTCCCTCCCCTTTTCCCTCTCGCCCTCCCCTTTTCCCTCTGCACCCTCCTATTCCCCTCTCTCTTCTCTCTGCCCCTTTCTCCTCTACTCCCACTGTCCCCTTCGCTCCCCCTCGCCCTTTTGCTACTCCTCCCTCCCTGTCCTCTCCCCTTCCTCTCCGCTCCCCTCTGCTCTCCTGCTCACCCCTCCCCTCCACCTTCATGAAAGAAGGTGAAATATATGTGAGGTGTGAGCGAGGGGAGGGAGGAGTGCTGTTTCTCTCTCCACCGATGCTGCCTGACCTGCTGAGTGTTTCCAGCATTTCCTGTTTTTATTTCCAATTTCCACACTCGCGGTATTTTGCTTTTGTGTAGGATTACCATCCATTTTCAGTAAAGAAAATCTCCAGTAAGAAAAGCGAAAACAAATTAAACAATCACAACAGTGTTTCATTTGTTTATATGTCAAGGAAAGATACTAGTTGTGTTCATTACCAACCAAAAGCATTTTATTAACATAATTAATCTATAAAGCTCTGCTTTGAGGTCTGACTGAATGAAAACATCCGATTTTCCTTGCTTTTCCTCATCAGTAAGAGAAGACAATTAATACCTTTCAGGTACTGGGTTGACCGACTACAAACAGTCATCCTGATGCCTTCTGGCACTAATCGTGATTTAACTCTGCACAGAGCCAGTTGCACACAGTCACTTTGATCAATTAAAGCCACTTACTGGTGCCGATTTCCTGGTCCAATCCGTATCAGGGCAGTTCAGCTGTGGTCTTTTTAGCTCAGCTGTGATAGTTCCCAGTTAAATACTTTGGAGAAATATGTGTCGGAGAGGAAAAGAGCCACTGGTCCATCCACCCTGTCCCATCCCGATACAGACTCTCCTTACCCACCCGGAGCCATGGCATCTCCTGGGAGAGGCAAAATCTAAACAATTCAATTTCAATGACCACAGGATCACATTTTATGCTTCTATAACACACTGGAGAGATTAACAGCAGTCTGGTTAAACAACGCAATTGGTAATGAGTTGCCAGCTCGTTGGTCATTTTTGTGCAATGCTAGCAGATGTGTACCATCAACAAGATGCACTGCAGCAACTCGTCAAGGCTTCTTCGGCAGCATCTCCCAAACCCGCAACCTCTTGCACCTAGAAGGACAAGGGCAGCAGGCGCATGGGAACAGCATCACCTCCAAGTTCCCCTCCAAGTCACACGCCATACTGACTTAGAAGTATATCACCAATCCTTCATTGTCGCTGGGTCAAAATCCTGGAACTCCCTCCCTAACAGCACTGTGGGAGTACCTTCACCATATGGACTGCAACGGTTTAAGAAGGTGGCTCACCACCACCTTCTCGAGGGCAACTAGGGATTGGCAATAAGTGCTGGCCTTGCCAGCGACGCCCAGATCTCATAAGCGAATAAAAAAAAATCTCCTGTGGTATTACTCACAGGTTGTCTGGGACAGGAGTATAGTTTGTAATGTTAACCACTGTTCCACTTCAGTATAAACCACTGCAGTAGTATGATCGCTGAACGAATATGTCATAGGTATCCATACCTCACTGATCCTGAAGGAGCAAGACTTTGGCTTAGTGGCAGCACTGCTGCTTCTGAGTCCGAAGATGCAGCGTTCGAGTCCTGCTCCAGACAGTCCTGGCAAGTAGTGATTGGAGCTCTGGCTCTGAAGTGGCTGATGTTCAG
The DNA here is from genome assembly GCF_052327205.1 of Somniosus microcephalus. Taxonomy (NCBI): domain Eukaryota; kingdom Metazoa; phylum Chordata; class Chondrichthyes; order Squaliformes; family Somniosidae; genus Somniosus; species Somniosus microcephalus. The sequence goes on from NC_140987.1 coordinate 343,570,407, forward strand.
TGGGTAACTCGTGGGCGACCCCCCTCACTGTATGGGTTGTGAATGCCCATTAAACCCTCCCACAATATAAGACTGACCACCCCATCGGCTGATATAGGGATGGTTATGGTCAAGGAAGGAGCATTCCTGTCATAAACTGTTAATCCTCCCACTATTTTCCAAGGGAAGAGTGCGGCCTCCTTCTGTGCTATATCATTCTATGATTCTCCCTCCCCAAAATCTACCTTGGTTTTTCTCAGTTATTTAAATGATTTACTTTCCATGGTGGATTCGTAGTTCTTGCTGAAGCTGTCGCCAGTGATATAATGCACCAGGGACTTTCTCACTGTTAACTCCCCAGTGACCAGCACCTTGAATATGGGGTAATTTCCCCATGGCCCAAGCCTGACTGACTGGCTCTGGTCAGAATGTCTGAGCTTATAAACATTCCTCCCTGGCCAGTACCCCTCAACGACATTAAAACAAAACCTCATCCTAAAATTGAAATTTTTATTTAACATCTTAAACTGCTGAAAAGATAGATCTTTTTACTCGCCCCCACCTATGTCTGTGACCTTCTCTAGCCCCACAACTCGCTGAGATCTCTGCGCTCCTCTAATTCAGGCCTCTTGCACATTCCCGATTTCCTTTGCCCTAACATTGGCGGACGTGCCTTCAGCTGCCTAGGTCCTAAGCTCTGGAATTCTCTCCATAAACCTTACCACCTCTCTCACCTCCTTAAAGTTGCTATTTCAAACCTATCTCTTTGACTAAGCTTTTGGTCACCTGTCCTAAAATCTCCTTATGTGGCTCGGTGTCAAATTTTGTCTGATAATATTCCTGTGAAGTGCCTTGGGGCGTTTTATCATTACAAGTTAATTTTGTTTGGATTTTTACCACCACTGCTCTTTCTTCCCTTTCAGCAACCGAGTGGCCCGTGATTATATGGGCCCGGATTTTGTGGGGCCGATGACAGTGTACGCTCATAAGCCCTCAGAATGGCCCCGCAACTTTCTCCTCGACAGATCGTCTGCAAGCGCCCCAAAAACACTTTCACTGGCACAGGGATGGGTTATTTGCCCAACTACTGCCCAGTGAATGCCCACAAAACCCTTACGCCTGGTAAAAGCAAGCGTAGGGCCTTCTTTTACCAGTGTAAGAGTTAAAATAAATATTAAGTTAAAATTAAAAAAATTATTAATACATGCAAAAACATTCAAAATTAGTTCATGTAAATTTTGGGCTGGATTAAAATGCTTTTTTTTTCAAAAAATATTTTTTTTATTTTAAATGCTTAATCAAAGGGATTTTAAATTCATTTTGTACATGGGAATATTTATTTTTATTAAAATTCTGTTAAGTATTTATTTATTTGGGGATTTCTCATAAGCTAATGAGGATTCCCCCTTTCTAATTGGTTGGCCCGGCCCATGTGATCCTGCGTCCCTGGAGTCTGTGGGCCCTTACGCAGGCATATGCCTGGAGGCCCAGGACCCAAAGACTTCGAAGCTCAGGAGACAACACATACTGTCGGACTTTTTTGGGGGTCGGAGGCGTACTCCAACTGCAAATTTCGGCCCATGAATTTTGTATCTGTGATGAAATAACTGTGTTCTGATATTTGTACTTGTACTTGTAATGTCTGGAATGTTCCACCGGGGGGAGCCACTAATGCTCCTCCCTGGCCCCGCTCCTCTTCTGGTATGTTCTACCAAGGGCTCGGTCAATGATGAACTCTGTTAACTCTGCCATGATTCTTATTTAATAAAAGGCTTCAGTCTTAAGCTTTAACTTCACGGATTCAGGCAGTTATTTGGCACATCAATTTTATTAAATAACAACTTTTGGAAGATGGATCGATTTTTGAAATCAGAGCGTCTGGATATTGATCCCCATTCGGCAGATGCGTCGAAGAAATTTACACATTGGCTCCGATGTTTTGAACACTTAATCGCATCATCGATCGATCCGACGGTTAACAAGTTGGGTCTTCTAACCAACTTGATAAGTCATCAAACTTACTCTATAATTGAAGATATTACTACATATGAAGAGGCCCTCGCAGCTCTTAAAGCCCAGTACCTTAAGTCGGTTAACGAAGTATAAGCCAAGTATCTCCTGTCTACTCGCAGGCAATTACCCGAGGAATCTCTGGACGATTTCCTGCAGGACCATAAGGCTTTGGCTAAGGGTTGCAACTACAAGGCTGTCTCTGCCATAGTGTATCAGGAAGAAGCCATTTCTTTCATATCTGGCCTCCGATCTAATTATATTAGACAGAGACTCCTCGAGAACGACTCGTTAGTTTTAAAAACGGTTGTCGCTGCTGCTCGATCGTTAGATGTAGCCCAGAAGAATTCAGAAGTGTATGCATCAGCCCATGCATCTCTCTCAGCCTCATGTGTTCCGAGTATGGAGGCATCCATAACACCAATGGAGCCCCCACTTAATCCTATTGTTGCGGCTGTGCCCCATGGGTCTAAGTGTTATTTTTGTGGCCAATCTAAACACCCCAGGCAAAGTTGCCCAGCCAGAGAGGCTACCTGTTTTAAATGTAAGAAACAGGGACATTTTAGTAAAGTGTGTAAGGGTAATCCTGTACCCGATGTCTTCTCTGCTGCCGCCTATCGTTTTACTCTAGCCTCGGCTACGGTTGACCAGACCATACCGTGTTCCTTGTCAAAATCTATGATGGACATTAAGATTAATGGTCGTCCTACTGGGTGTTTGATAGACTGTGGCAGTACTGAAAGTTTTATACACCCCAACCTTGTTAACTCCTGTTCATTGAAGGTGTATCCTACTCGAAGTGAAATTGTGATGGCGTCCAACTCCCTTACTTCGGAGGTAACTGGATATTGTAAAGTCACATTGACCATTAAGGATACGGAGTATAAGGACTTTAAACTCCTCATATTACCTCAGTTGTGTGTGAACTTAATATTAGGCTTGGACTTCCAGTGTCAGCATGAGAGCGTTACCCTTAAGTATGGTGGATCTCAGCCTCCGCTCACAGTCTGCGGCCTTTCTACTTTAAACGTAAGTCCGCCTTCTTTGTTTGCGAACCTTGCTCCTAATTGTAGACCTATAGCGACTAAGAGTCGACGGTATAGTTCAGAAGATAAAACATTTATAAAAGAGGAAGTGAAAAGGCTTCAACGGGAGGGAATCATCGAACACAGTGGTAGCCCGTGGCGTGCCCAGGTGGTGGTGGTTAAAACTAATGAGAAGAAAAGACTTGTGGTCGATTATAGCCAGACTATAAACTTGTATACCCAATTAGACGCCTATCCTTTGCCTCGTATTTCTGAGATGGTGAACCAGATAGCTCAGTACCGTGTGTTCTCCACCATTGATTTAAAGTCTGCCTACCATCAACTCCCCATCAAAATAGAAGACCGACCTTATACGGCCTTCGAAGCTAATGGGCGCCTGTACCAATTCCTTCGGGTGCCCTTTGGAGTGACGAATGGGGTATCCGTCTTCCAACGGGAGATGGATCGTATGGTGGATGAATACGCGTTGGAAGCAACATTCCCGTACCTGAACAATGTTACCATCTGTGGGCGTGACCAACGGGAGCATGATCAAAATCTCGCGAAGTTCCTAGAGACTGCAAAGAGGTTAAACCTGACCTACAACGAAAACAAGTGTACCTTCAATACTACACGTTAGTGTATTCTTGGTTGCGTTGTGGAGAATGGGGTAATCGGGCCAGACCCTGAAAGATTACGCCCACTTAAGGAATTACCTTTACCTCACACTGTAAAGGCTTTAAGAAGGTGCCTGGGATTCTTCTCGTACTATGCCCAGTGGGTGGCTAGCTACTCAGATAAAGTCCGACCTCTTATTAAGTCGACATCTTTTCCGCTATCGGCGGAAGCTCAGGAGGCTTTCCTTAATATCAAACGGGACATTGAGAAGGCAGTGGTATGTGCCGTGGATGAGAAGATCCCATTTGAAGTGGAAAGTGATGCATCTGATTTTGCGTTGGCAGCAACTCTTAACCAAGCTGGTAGACCAGTAGCTTTCTTCTCTCGTACATTGCAAGGACCAGAAATTCGACATTCTTCAGTGGAAAAGGAGGCACAGGCAATTATTGAAGCAGTCAGGTATTGGAGACATTATCTCGCTGGCCAACGTTTTACGCTCATTACTGACCAGCGATCTGTGGCCTTTATGTTCAACACTAAGCAGAGAGGCAAGATCAAAAATGATAAGATTTTAAGATGGCGAATAGAACTGTCAACATATGACTATGATATTCAGTACAGGCCTGGAGTATTTAATGAGCCATCGGATGCTTTGTCATGAGGAGTATGTGCTAGTCTAGGTACAGATAAGCTTCAAAGTCTCCACAACGCACTCTGCCACCCTGGGGTTACCAGAATGAACCACTTCATTAAGTCCCACCACTTCATTAAGTCCCACAATCTACCCTACTCTATTGAGGAGGTCCGGACAATGACCAGAACCTGTCATGTTTGTGCTGAATGCAAACCCCGCTTCTATAAGCCGTCCGAGCCAGCTCATCTTATTAAAGCAACTCGACCATTTGAGCGTTTGAGTCTCGATTTTAAAGGTCCCCTTCCATCGAGCGACCGTAATGTCTATTTTCTTAATATTATAGACGAGTACTCTCGGTTCCCTTTTGTTATCCCCTGTCCGGATGTGACTAGTGCTGTTGTAATTAAATGCCTCTGCCAACTGTTTTCCTTGTTCAGCATGCCTAACTATATACATAGTGATAGGGGTTCTTCCTTTATGAGCGAAGAATTACGACAGTTTTTGCTATCGTAGGGGATTGCAACGAGTAGAACTACCAGCTATAACCCTCGTGGTAATGGGCAGGTCGAGAAAGAAAATGTGACAGTGTGGAAGGCTATCGTACTGTCTTTGAAGTCACGAGGCCTGCCGACCTCTCGCTGGCAGGATGTCCTGCCAGACGTGCTGCATTCCATAAGGTCTCTTTTGTGTACAGCGACGAATGCTATCCCTCATGAAAGGATGTTTAGTTTTCCAAGAAAAGCTACTAATGGAGTATCATTACCCACATGGTTGACGACCACGGGCCCTGTGTTGTTGCGCAGACATGTGAGAGGCCACAAGACTGATCCACTGGTGGAGGAAGTACAACTCCTCCATGCTAATCCCCAGTATGCGTATATTCAATATTCGGATGGGCGAGAGGATACGGTCTCTATTGAAGATCTTGCACCTGCTGGAGCTCGAAAAGAGTTCGACTCTGAGAGTAGAGTTTTCAATCGTGGTATTGGACCTTCAGAGACACAAACCCTCAGTGTGGAAAATACTGATGATTCTGGGAATTCGAATGAACCGGAGTTAGTACTCCGGGAGGAGCCTCAGCAAGAGTTACGTCGTTCCCAGAGGATTATCAGACCTCCTGACAGACTGAATCTATAGCAGGGGGTGAATGTGATGAAATAACTGTGTTCTGATATTTGTACTTGTACTTCTAATGTCTGGAATGTTCCACCGGGGGGAACCACTAATGCTCCTCCCTGGCCCCGCCTCTCTTCTGGTATGTTCTACCAAGGGTTCAGTCGATGATGAACTCTGTTAACTCTGCCATGATTCTTATTTAATAAAAGGCTTCAGTCTTAAGCTTTAACTTCACGGATTCGGGCAGTTATTTGGCACATCAGTACCTTAATCAGCAGGCCTTGAAACTCTTCACCTCTCGAAGGAACTAATGTAGTGCCAATCCAGATATGAGTGAGAAAGTTCATTTTTAATTAAAAATGGGGGGAATACTTGTTTTGTTTGCTGTAATTATGAAATCATGCCTTCAGAAATCAAACATTTCAAAGCCACTTGTCCCTCTGATTTTATTAACGGGTTATGGAGAAATCCAGGTCTCACCATATCTCTCAAAGTATTTCACCTGAATGAATCCCTTGAGCAGATGCTGTTGTCATGTGGGTAAATTCAGCAGCCATTTTGCCAAGAGAACAGTCTCACTGACAATATTGAAATGAATGACCAGTTGTTCTGGATTTATTTTTTGACGGTATCGATTGAGAGGGGAATATTGGCCAAGACACGGGGAGAACTCCCTGCTCTCCATCACATAGTGTTATCCACCATTTTAACCACCAGAACAAGCAGTTGGGGTCTTGGTTTAACGTCTTATCCTCCCTCAGAACTTCACTGGACTGTCAGTTTAGATTATAAACTGAGAGGAGACTGGAATGGGACTTGAACCCATAACCTTTAGACTGAGTTCAAAATACAGCCTTCACCTTGCTCGGCAAATTCCAGGGTCTAAATGGAAAATACCCAGAAGCTTAATACCTTTGATTTTAAATTGTTCTTAATAGTTTAAAGATGTAGATTCAAACACATCAATTATATAAAGCCAAACGTATGGTTGGCTTTGTCAAGATGAAGATAGAACTGTTATTGTATTTAAAAAAAATAGAAATTGTTTTCAGAGTGTGATTTTGGTTTAATTTATGCAGAGGAAATATATATTGCAAGTTTGTTTTAATCATAGAATCATAGAATTTTAAAAAATAAGCAGGGCTATGGGGAAAGGGTGGGTGAGTGGGACTAGCTGAAGTGCTCTTGCAGAGAGCTGGCATGGGTTCTATGGGCCGAATGGCCTCCTTCTGTGCTGTAACCATTCTATGATTATATGGGGGAAAAATTGGGTATCGCCCATTTTGGGGCGCTAATATCGGCCGGGTGCAAAGTTTAGCGCCTGGCGCTAATTATTGCCGCCGACCACGAAATTCGTCTCCATCGCCCCTGGAGGTGATTTGTGTGCTAAATCAGGCGCTATGCACCTCTCTTAAGGCGTTAAGGTCAGGGAGCGAGGCGCTATCTCAGAATGCTACTGAAGCTCAGGCGATGTCAATTACCCTGGAACTCAGACAGACTGGTGCCGTCCAGTTCTTAAAGGGGAGGGGCCATCTTGCTGGCCAGCCACACCCTGCTCATTGCAGCGTTGAACCTCGACCTGTAAACATCATTGAGATTGCTGAAACAATCATGATGGATACTCAGAGGCCCAGGGAGAGAGCTTGGTGCTTTAGCGACCAGGCGTTGGTGGCTCTGGTTGGTATAGCTGAATGGCGACGGGCAGTGCTCTTTCCAGAGAGTGGCAGGAGGCCATTGCCCCGCGAGTTTAGAAGAGTGTGGAGGGAGGTGGTCCAGCATGTGTCATCGTGGAGCCTGGTGCAGAGGACACATACACAGTGTCGTAAAAAGTTCAACGACCTCACTCGGGTGGTCAGGGTGAGTACCTGCTACTCAAAACCTCTACATCCCACCATCTCAACTTCACTATGTGCCCAGACAGTGTAAATACACAAATGCCCAACACTCATCCAACAACTATGGCCATCTCATAAAACTCACATGCACATTCCACACCTTGCAGACATTAACGGCTATTTAACTATGGTAGGTACGTCTGCCAAACACATGGCTGCACACTCACACACACGCTATCCTTTTTCTTGCAGGCCAAGCTTTCACATAACCCGCGAGAGATCCAGCAGATGGGAGGAGGGCAGGCGGAGCTACACCCCCTCACAGAATTGGAAAAGAGAGTCCACAGACTCATTGCGAGCCAGGTAGTAGGTGCCATGGCCGTTGGAGAGGTCGACCGCCTTGGGGACACCAACGGAATGTTCATCAGCTTTCTCTCCTCTCTCATACCACTGACCCCTCAAAAAACCAACCCCTCAAAACACCAGCCTTTTACACTTTCAATCTAACTAACTGTCTCCAGGCCTTGCTCCCTTCCTGCTCCCCTGCCCTCATGCTAAAGCCACTCGTACCTTCCTGCTTTCAGATAGTGAACCACCAGCTGACCAGCCTGTCCCTCAGCCTGCCAGTGGCAGCGACGCACCAGAGGAGAAGGAAGAGGAAGCCGGAGCCTCACCGCCTGCATCTCTCGAGGGCGACACTACCGACAATGGGGCCACACGTTCCCTGGATGGGGAGCAGGGGGTTAGCATCTGATGTGGGTGAAGCTCCAGGACCCAGCGGGCTGCAGCAACACCATGGAGGAAAGGAAGCTTGGGACCATCACCCTGGAAGGTGAGTACGCGCACAAGTTCTGCTACACAGGACTTGGATGAGGACCTCGATATAGCGGCCATGAATATGCAGGCGATGGACATGCATATGGAGCTCATGGGTGCAATGGCAAGGGTACCTGACAGCATGGATGCACTGGGTAGGAGCATGGAGGAGTCCGCCACCAGCACAGCTGTCATCTGTGCACAAACTCTCAAACCCATCCTTGCCTCATTGCAGAGGATGGTTGAATTGCAGGGAGACTGTGGAGAACCAGAGCCTATGCCAGGTGTAATGGGTGAGGTGGCAGGATCTATTGCAGCCAGACCAATGCAACGCAACGGCTTAGTGCTGCAATCGAGTCATTGGCTGCTGCCATCCAGTCTCAGACTGCTCTCATGCAGTCTCAGATTGATGTCACACAAGCGCTGACTGCTACCATCGTCGTTGGGTCGGCCACTGTCCACCGGGGATCTGACGATGTTGCAGCAGGCCAGCAATCTGTGTCCTTCCCCAGGGGAGTGGCAGTGTGTCGGTCGAGCAGGAAAGTGCTGTCCTCTCTCAGGATGACAGCATTCCTGCTCCCATCACTGCCACTCCACCATTGCACTTGCCGCAGCCTGTAACCCAGCCAGCCCAGACTGCTCCCGCCCATGCAGAGTTGGTGCAGTCTGCAGCCAGGCCCTCCGGGCCCTCCAGGTCCAGAGCTGGTCAAGGGCATCCTTCAAGGGCATCTGCAGTCTCTGGATCCCAGATTCAGCAGCCTTCCTCCAGGCTTGCTGCAGCCACTGGGGCCCCATTGCAGAGGAGCAGTAGGGTGGGATGGGGGGAAGTGCGCAGGGGATGGAGATCACCCTTGAAAACCGAAAAGTAAAAATTATGCAATAAATGGGGGAAATGTTATTGTGAAAGTTTGTTGTTCATCTTAATATATTTCTTTACTGTGTTGACGCTTATCTCGATGTGGTAAGAATGAGTTTTGTTAGTTTATGAATTGTTGTGTTTGTTTCTAATTGTTTGTCCTGAATAAATAAGACAGAGTTTGTAATATAAATAAAACCTTTTATTGGAAATTTACAACTTTGCTGATTTGACTCATTGGAGCTTTGCCCGGCAATAGGGGCTGTGGGATGCTTGCGATGATGTGCTTCTTCATCCCAGAAGCCATCTTCTCTGTCATTCATTAGAAGCGGTGTCTTATCAGGTGTTCACGTGTAAAGGAGATAGCCATATTCCAAGAGATACACCATCCTATGAACAGATTTCTGATATTATTAATACATGACATACTGGGTTTAAAAGTCTGGAAAGCCTCGACAACACAAACTGTGTCAATACAGGCTTCTGAGATAAAATGAAGTGTTAACACAAAAGTTGTAAACACCACACAAGCTTTTGAAATGGGAATTGATTGTTAATACTGAGACAAATACCCTATTGAAAAAGCAAAGGCTTGCTTCCAGAATGTCTGCAGTTTGGAACCAACACAATAGCAATGCCCAAGTAAAGTGTTAAAAACTGACACTTCAAACAGGAACACAGAATATTAAAAAACCATGTGCCTTTGTAAAAGTAACATCAAATGAAACAGGAAACACGATTATATATGCAACCAAATGAAGTAGCTAAGAAATGCATGGAACACCCTAGTTGAAGTGTTTTCAATTTACATGTTGTAAATATGACACCTACAGAAGACTTTGTAGATATTACTTCAATAGATACACCAAGCAATTACATTGTGTTTGTGTTGAACTTGGAACACACAGGTGTTACGACGTCTGCTTTCAAACAGCAGAGGTGATTTTAGAATTGAATGGAAGACCTTCGAAAAGAAGGACATCAAATAAATACTACTGTCATATTGTTTTTTATGATAAGTTTTGAAACACCAATTCAATTCAATTCAATTTTATTTGCCATATGTACTAGTACAATGGAATGCTTACTCCCCGTAGGGACACGTCAGCTATTTTTACAGCGCCATATTCAGAAAGTCAATTCTTTGGCATCCAGTGGCAGTGGGAGCATGATGTCCCTCAGCCGCTCCGTCCTCCTCGTCCCCGCGGCCTCCTCCTCACTGTTGCCAGCTTGGCTCCACGTGTGGTGGCCTGCTTCTCCCGCTCGCCCTCTGGCCACCATTCCCGGCTCCCCTCCTCCCAGTCGGACTGCGAGTCGTCGTGGCTGCTGCTGCTGCTCGATGCGCTGCGCTGCCTCTGCCCGACTCGCCGAACACATCCTCCGGTCACCGCAGCCTCCACCTCACCGTCGCTGGCTCCACGGTCCAACGGCCCGGGCCTGCTTCTCCCGCTTCCGGTCCGGCCTCTGGCCGCCATGCTCGGCTCCCCTCCTCCCAGTCGGAATGCTTCCCCGCTGAGGAGCAGCCAGCCGACGTGCTCTAGCGGGTCGACATGGCTGCTGCTGCGTCCCGATGCGCTGCACTGCCTCCGCCCGATTCGCCGAACACCTCGCTCCAGTTGCGGGAGTGAGCGGCGAGAGCGGGTTGCCCGAAGCAGGGAGAGCGCGCTAGCGCCGGACCGTCTCGGTCGGTATCTTGACTCCACCTATACAACAGACAGAAGTCTGCAAACTAACAGCTAAATTGACAGTAAGAATAGAAAATAATTCAACAGAGAATGACTAGAGATAATTAGCTTATATCAGCAGAAAACTTCAAAGGATAAACCACTAAAAAAAGGTTTAAAAATAGAGCTTTTCGGATGGAAAGTCAGAAGTCGCTAGAAAGGGCAATCGATTCTCAACTTCAGAGGCACGCTCTGTAAGTTTTTAACTCTTTGAGTCTCAGGGATCAAAAAGGTACTCTTATTTGATTTTGGTGGATATTCTGGATTAAGAATAATAGAAATGTAAAAATGTACGAAGTTAAGATTTGAGAATAAGGATCTCTGAGAATAAGAAATGTAAGCAATTTTATTTTGAACTGTTAAAGTTGTGATTGACTCAACAGCTGTTAACTGTATGTCGGCTCTTAAATAAATCTATATATTTTTAGAATTGTCTCAAGTAGTATTTCTGAATCAAACTCGCAAACTCAATTTCTGTACACTCTTTCGTAAGGAATTGCAGAATTCTGGGGGAATTTTCCAGACCATCATAATATCCGGAAGGTTACAGTCTAGTTAAACTTATTAAAAGTTCTATCTGGAGGATGGTAACATCTTTACGTCGTTCCTTTCCTTTAGAGAGAGATAGCCTGGACCTTTAGACCAAATTAAGCATCTTATAGAACGCGGCTATCTCTAACTTTAGTTGAAGGTAAACGTCTGGGGAATACGTCTGATCCGGGGTAGCCGGAAAAGGGCTAGGACTAGTAATTATCTCTTCACACAGACGGTGCTTGCAGAGGCAACATTGCGCATCTCCCCCCCATGTTGGTGCTACTGGATCCTTCTCTTCATCCCCCTCCTCTGCCTCCTTTTCCTCCTCCTCCTCTTCCTCTTCCTCCTCCTGAGGTGGTGCACCAATCCCTGATGGCAATGGCTGTGTCCTCATAATTGCAAGGTTGTGAAGCATGCAGCACACAACAATAAAATTCAAGACTCGCTCGGGAGAGTACTGCAGGGCTCCTCCAGAGTGGTTCAGTCACCAGAACCGTTGCTTAAAGACGTCGATCGTCTGCTCAATGAGATTCTTGGTGGTACTATGGCTCTCACTGTATTGGAGCTCAGCAGGAGTATTGGGGTTATGGAGTGTTGTCATCAGCCAGGTCATGGAGCCATAGAGTCATAACAGTGCAGCAGGAGGCCATTCGGCTCATCGAGTCTGTACCGGCTCTCTGTAGAGCATTCCACTCAGTCCCATTCCCCCACTCTATCCCTGTAGCCCTGCAAGTTTATTTCCCTCAAGTGCCTATCCAGTCTCCCCTTGAAAACTTTGAGTGTCTCCGCTTCCACCACTGCCATCGGCAGCGAGTTCCATGTCCTCACCACCCGCTGCGTAAAAGGTTCTTCCTCACGTCCCCCTTGTATCTCTTGCCCAAAACCTTAAATCTGTGTCCCCTAGCCCTTGTACCATCAACTAGTGGGAACAGCCTTTCCCCGTCTAGCCTATCCAAACCCGTCATAATCTTGTACACCTCTATCAAATCACCCCTCAACCTCCTTTGCTCTAATGAAAACAAATCCAACTTCTCCAACCTGTCCTTGTAGCTAAGATCCCCCATCTCCAGAACTATTCTGGTAAATCTCCTCTGCACCCTCTCAAGTGCCTTCACATCCTTCCGAAAGTGTGGTGACCAGAATTGGATGCAATTCTCCAGTTGTGGCCTAACCAGCGCTTTATAAAGGTTCAGCATAACTTCTCTACTTTTGTACTCAATACTTCTATTTCTGAAGCCCAAAATCCCATATGCTTTACTAACCACGCTCTCAATATGTCCCGCCACCTTCAGGGACCTATGCACATTAACTCCCAGGTCCCTCTGTCCCTGCACACTCTTTAAAACTGTGCCATTAAGTATATATTGCCTCTCCCTGTCCCTTCTGCCAAAATGCATCACCTCACACTTCTCTGTATTATATTCCATCTGCCACTTGTCTGCCCATTCTTCTAGCCTTTCTATGTCCTGTTGCAGTCGATTGGTATCATCCTCACTGTGTGCCATGCCCCCAAGTTTGGTGTCATCGGCAAATTTAGAAATTCTACTCTGTATTCCAATAATCAGGTGATTTATATATATCAAAAATAGCAGTGGCCCCAGCACTGACCCTTGGGTAACACCACTGTCTACTGTAAGGGGTTTTCCTTCCTCGAGAGGTTTCCCTGAGGTTTCTCTCTCTAGAGGCCTCTCTCTCTTGCACAGTAAACCTTGAGTGGTTCGACCCACTCGCCCCTTAGATTCTGTACTCTGGACTTAGGTGCAGGAACTACAATGTAGAGAAAACTCTTGTAGACCAAGTTTGATGAATCAAAATGAAATTTTATTGCAAATGGAAAAAAAATATATCAAATCAAATGCAACACAGATAAGAGTACGGTACATGGGAGGGAAAAACAAACACAAACAAATCATAATGACATTATACTAACTAAGGCAAGTACAGGCATCTTATACTCTACAAAGATCATCATGAAATAAGGAAACACACGGAACATCGAGGAACAGCAACTCATGTTAATTGTACCCTTAAATCCACCCCCTTATTATACTTATCTAGATCTGATTGTGAAGGGCCAGAAACATGCTCACCAATCCCACTAGGAAGTGCAAGGCTTTGAAATCGAGTCTGTGTTTGGCCCTTTCAGGCGTCTCGTCTGCACGTGGATCGTGGAGCCCCTGCGAGCTGCGCCACACCTCTCTCCTGAGGTGGGGGTCGGGGGCGGCTGGACACCAGCGGGCCTGGATGTTGGCGGGGTTGAGGATCGTTGGCTCGACCCTGGTCAGAGAAGCATTGGGCTGGTGTGGCCCCTTCTACCTTCAGCTATGGCCCGGGGATGGTCGATGATCTCCCGATGGTTTTCCCCGGGGCGGGACGCTGGTTTCAAGCGACTTTCTTCATACAGCCATAATTATCCTTCTGATTTCTCCAACGGTGGAGCAGAGTCCGCTGATCTTTCCTCACGCCAGCTCCTCTTTGCCCAGCTCAAAAAGCTGGACAGGCTACTGGGGCTGCAACGACTGTCCGATTTTAAACTGTCCTTTTCTCGGCTCTCTTTGTGACTGTCCGAGCTTGTTGATTCAAGCTTCCTCCAGCGTCTTCTTCCAAGCTGTTTCTTCCTCCTCAAGCTGCGTGTCCGGGGTGCTGTGCTCCGTGCTCCCTGGTGCTGTGTCGAGTCATGTCCCACTGCCGTATCAACTGCCGAAAAGTCTCTCCAGATATACCTTTCTTCCCGAGGCCTCATTTCCCTCCCAAAATCAGGTTAGTCTTTATTTTAACTTTGGCGGGCTTTGAGCACAGCGAGGCAGTTATTATATTTAAAATCATTTTAAGCGTCTGGTAATAGGCCCATCTCTGGTTGGAAATGGCTTTCATTGTTTTTAATGTCCTGCTGATCTCGTTACCGAGCCCTTGGTGTTGTCCTCATGAATATATATTGTCCTCTTTCGTCTGGGTCAACATTTAGATGGCCCCTGTCTCCAAGCCGATCTTGAGTGGATCTGCATCTAATCCGTATGCATGCCTGTGGGTCTGGTTTCGTTCTCTCCAAAACGGCTTCCAGAACTTACTACGGGTTCAATCCACATAGCTGTCTGAGGTTGCGCAGGAACCATTTTAAAGTGTCCCAATGAGCTGATCACATGGTATGGCGGCTATTTTGTATGCCCCTTTTTCTGGGCTTCTTTTAAAACAGTCTTTAAAATCACGGCCTCTTCTGCCATTTAACCCTTATTAATATGAAATCCAATTTTGCGAATCCTACACTCCCCCCTGATGATACTATAACTTGCTTGGAGTATCATAATTCTGGGTGAGCAAAATTTTCTGACTTTCCACAATCTAACCATCCCCAGTATTTACCTATCTATGACCCCACGACACATGCATTTCCCATTTCAGAAAAAATCTAGTGTACATTAAGCATCTATAGATGGCAATACCTTGGAGTTAAAATCTTATAACTTACTTCCAGGCATGGAGGGGGGCCTTATACCCCTACATCACCTAGTACATACATGTTACCAAATAATAATAACATCTAATGAACTTCAATAATAAAAATGCAATACATACGAAAATCCAAAAAACATGAATCAAATCAAAATGATACAGAGGAGGGAGGGAAAATTTTAACTGTATACAAAGCATCAAAATCTACACGGGTGTCTCTCCTAAGCCTTGCTTTAAATCCTCCAGATTACTGCGGCCCTCGCCCAGTAACCACGCCCCATAGAGCACACAAGCTTCGTTCTGCGCAGCCTGATCGGACGCATTCCGATCCTCCCTGATGAGAGCATTTACCACTCTGGCGTGTTTCTCCAGCTCCGCTATTATCTCTTTTAAGGGTAGTGTCATGGCCTGGTCCTCATGTAACTCAGAACCCACTACCTTATTCTCATCAGTCAGTATCTTTCTTAGCTGTGTTTTCAAACCATTAATCTGGGTTTGCAGCTCCACGTCATCCAGTGTGTTGATGACGGAAGTTCCTGTATGAAAAGCTGTAAAAATATCATTTACTGCACCTCTTCTTTGTCTCCCTATTCTGTCCAAGACCTCATGTGGTGTGATGTACAACTCGGCTCTGTCGACATCGGCAAAGTCGAATTCGTAAAACTGTTTAAACATGTTTGTTAACAGGACCTGGTATAATTGCTCCGTTTCCTTGGGGCACCACGCTGGCAATCTTACCTCGGTGAGGTTTAAAATCACCGAAGCCACCGTGTAGTGGACCCCTTGGTACAGTACCTGACCTGTGGGTACCAATACCAATCCGTTCCTGGGTCCCTTTGTCGTGGTGGGGCACCCTTCCTTGAGGGCTTTTGCTATCGGAACTGTGGGCAGGGGCTTGCGGGTCGGGTGATGAGCTCAGTGGCGTTTACTGGGACCTGTGAGTACGGGACTCCGCACGCCCATGAGCTGGTGTCCCACCTCATTCCTTGCCCAGCATCCTGCCACTGTCTTTGGAAAAAGATGGAGACGCCTGTGGGGCAAGCGCTTTCTGAACCCCACATACAGATGTCGATCCCCTCATCTGGCTCCCACCATTTGTCCCAACAGACACTCAACCCACCGTGTGTCCCCGTAATTGTCCGATGGGTGTTATTACCCAGTCTTTCCCAGTTCACAGTTGAGTTCTTCATGGTGCTGCTCAACTTGCGCAGCCACCACCAGCGGTCCAAAGGTACATGTCCATTGCAAACAAGGCAAATCTTCTTGCCCACGGTGACGCTGATCCTGGGTGCAATGATCCGCACCCTAGGGCACATCAGAGACGTTTCTCTGTATGCAAACCCCGTCTGGCTGGAGTATTCAGAGGAGTTCGACCCCAGCCAGCCTGGCCATCTCCCTTCATGGAAGTAGGCTGCAGTCTCTTCAGCGTCCCGTGAGCCGGTTCCATCAGTCGTGATGGGGCCTCTATCTCCAGAGCACCCATAAATGGTGGAGTCCTTGGTGCGGCCCCGATAGGCCCAGCTCCATCCAGCCATCGCGATCGCGATGAGGATCCCTCTCATCTTTACTGGCTTCTGTAACAAACCAAACAAATATAGCCAGGCTCCCGAGAGATTCTGGCTTAGGTGACAGCATGATTAGGTCTTTCGACCTCGATCCAAAACAACACACATACTGGGCAGATTTAAAACTACTCAAAACTCTAATCATCTTTAATATATACACACCCTAAACTTAAACTTAAACTAAACTTATGTACAGCGCCGCCCGTCCCCGGGCGGCTTGCCTAATCCCTGATCGGACTGCAGCTCGCCGCTCCCTGTGGCGGGGCTGCAGTGACCTGTGTCTCTGGTTCCCCGCAGCCTTTTGCTGTTAATCGGGGACTGTGTTTTCTCAATGACTTCTGAAGTCGGCGTCTACTGGGAGTGGGTGACTCGGGCCAAGACTTTACAGGCTGAGGCGCTCGGGTCGACCTGCGAGGAGGTACTTTGGACGTGGCTCCCTTAGCGAGTGGACCTTCGGGTGGGACCTCAGCTCTCACAGCCCGTGGCTCTCCCACGACTGTAGGCTTCGGCTCCCTTCCCTCAGGCTCCGCCCCTTTGGGATTTGGGCAGGCTCCCTTGGTGAGTGGACCTTCGGGTGGGACTTCGGCTCTCACAGCCCGTGGCTCTTCCACGACTGTGGGCTTCGGCTCCCTCCCCTCAGGCTCCGCCCCTTCGGGAATTGGGTCTGTGGCAGATGGCTCCTCCCCACCTGTCCCTACAGGTGGAGGATCTCTGCCCCCAATTTCTACCTCCCCCACGCTCGAGTCGAGGGCGGGACCTCCGTCCTCCGACTCCACCTCTTCCAGAATTGTGTCGAGGGCGGGACCTTGTTGTTCGGGTCCCTCCTCGTCTGAGTCCCAGGCCATTGGAGAAAGCTGCCCCCAGGTGGGTGGGACCTCTTCTCCTTCCAAGCAGGCTACAACGCCAGCTTCTGTGGTCTGTGACTCATCGCGCGCCTCAGGCTGAGGATCTTTATCCTCAGACCTGGCTTCGGTTACTGATGCTTTTGCACCCGGTTTGAACAGTTTACACCGCTTCACACTAAACCACTTGTTGCGTCGGGACACCTCCACTGTGCGAGTGGCATAGACCGGCGGATTTTGCACCGATTCCGGCTCATCCTCCTGGTCTACGGTTCTCTCGCCAGCGCATAGGGTTAGACCCAAGAATTTTACTTCTCGCCGGCCAACCTGCGCCTTTGTAGGGGTTTCCTTAACACTCTCTACCTCCTTCACACTCGTACCCTTTCCCCAGAGACAATGATTTCTTAGGTCCACGTGGATCCCGTGGGCTACCAAGAAATCAGGCCCCAGGACTCCCGTTCCACCTCCCACCTCCCACTTCATTAGGGTACACTTCCACGTGGTGCGGAGTGGTCCTAAACGAATGGAGAGGGGAAGGGAATGTGCACCAGCCTGTTCTTCGCCCATGAAGCCCGACAGAAGATATGGGACCCCAGTGGACAGAGGCGAGGCGGTGGGGTTATCTGCATGGATTACGGTGCACGATGCTCCCGTGTCCAACAGATAGGTTCCCTTCACCTCCTCCACCTCCATCTCCACGAGGGGTCATCTCCATACATCATATCGCAGCGCACACAGGTAGACGGGCTGCGCCGACTCCAGTCACTTGGGTACAGCGATCGGAGTTTCGGGAGCGACAAGGCCGGTGGTGACAGCTATTTTCCCTTGCGAGGTCATCAGAGACCGCATTGTCTGTATGATCGTTTCAATTGCAGCGGGATCTACTACTGCACCAACTCCTTGCACTGGGGCAGGAGCTACGGCTTGGTTTTGGGCTGGTACTGAGGCGGCGGTCTGGGCTTGGGCTTGGACTGCGGGAAATTTTCCTCTACTATCCTTCCACGGATTTCTACAGTCCTTGCGCCAATGTCCATCCTTCCCACACCCGTAATAATTGAGCTTGGCTTGGACAGGGCGATTCCCTTCCTGCCTCCACTCCTTCTTGCTTGGGGCTGCGGGTTTTGCCTCATGCACCTTTCCTTTCTGGGGAGGTGTTTCCTGACTTCTACAGTTCTTATACGCCACATTAAGCTGACGGAGTACCATCTCTTCCGTGACACCGGGACCTTGGGGATCAAACCATGATCTGGCTAGGGCCCGTATCTCTGGCAAGCTGTTGGTAACCAAGCAACGGAGCCAATGAACCCGCTGTTCGTTGCTCATTAAAGCCCGTTCAGGCATACCTGGACAGCTGCGTCGATATGCTGGCCACAGCCTTTCTGCAAAAACCCGTGGGGGTTCTCCAGATAGCTGCACGGTCCCTTCTATGCGGTCGAACGGACTACCGTCGTCCACTTCCATTACCTCTAAAACTTCCTCCCTGAGATCCGTGTACCCTTCCGTCCCCTTTTGCCATCCTCTGAGAGGCACTGAAGGATCGTGGGATCCAGGGAGAAAAGCAACAGTTTGACCTGTTACTGTTCATCGCAGTCGTTAATGGCTGCTGTTTCCTCTATCTCTCTGAAATGAATCGAGGGATCTCCCTTTACTGTGAGTCGTGTGAGGTGGCTCACCATGGACCTTAATTGCGGGCCAGCGTAGGGCACCACGAGCTGGTTCTGGTGGGGTCCGACACTGCCCTCGGCAGCGTTGGGACCGAACCTCTGGTGCCGAGCGGGACACATCAGTGCCGGTCCCGTCTTTGCTACCAGTGGTTCTTCCACACACTCCACCTAGGCTACCTCCTCTTTCGCTACCCCCTCCTTTTCCGACCAAGTCTCACTATAGCTCGGCGGTGCTGAGGGCTCGGTGGCTGGTACCACAATTACCTCAGCTGGAATCGGCTGTTTTGATTCCTTCAAAAAGTCCATGTGACTGGCTTTCGGGCTGACGAGACACACCATGCCTCTTGCCTTAACCAGGGCCGCCCTTAGGTCCTCTATGGTCTTTTGGCAGGGGCCGTGGTCTGTGCTCTCAAACCCGTGCTCGAGGGCCAGCTTGTAAGCTGCCTTAACCTCCACTACTCTCTCCTCCTGGGCTCTTAGCTGTTGTGCGAGGCGGGCGTTTTTCTCCCGTATCCTCGTTTCATTAATCTTTGCCTCAGTAACCTGGCACTCCAGGTACTCTATCCTAGCCTGATGTTGGCTAGACACCACTTGGCATTCCTGATTCAGCGAATGAAGCGCTGTGATGAGTTTTTCCCCACCCATGGCCTTTTCCTCTATCTCTGCTGCCTGGGCTGTGATTTTGGCTGCCTGTGCTGCAATGACTCGGTCCAAGATCTGGACCTGCTTCTTGTAACACATCAGCCACACTGCCTTTTCCACTGACTTCTTATGCTCTTTGCTCTCTGTCCACCTGATGGCTGCATCCTCCGGACGCCCATCCAGCAAGAGATCGGAAATCCACTGTTTAGTGAGATTTACCTTGCCAAAGACATAATCCGCTATCCTCTCATCCATTGCATTTCGACCATTCAAACTTGGATCTACTACGTTGCAATCCTGCCGCCAGAGTCCTGCCGCGGTCACCATTTTCTGTAAGGGGTTTTCCTTCCTCGAGAGGTTTCCCTGAGGTTTCTCTCTCTAGAGGCCTCTCTCTCTTGCACAGTAAACCTTGAGTGGTTCGACCCACTCGCCCCTTAGATTCTGTACTCTGGAATTAGGCGCAGGAACTACAATGTAGAGAAAACTCTTGTAGACCAAGTTTGATGAATCAAAATGAAATTTTATTGCAAATGGAAAAAAAATATATCAAATCAAATGCAACACAGATAAGAGTACGGTACATGGGAGGGAAAAACAAATTGTAGTGTATGTGCCTTTAAGAGCCCCATGTGTACTGCAATGCCGGTAATGACCACTCGGGCTATATAAGCCTCTATATATTGTGTTGTATCCGTTAGTTCCCCTCCAGACTTTGTTTAGTAAACACCTATGAAACCAACTCCTGTCTTCAGTGTCTCTATCAACACACAGACACAACAGTGGTGATGCAGTGGAAACGGACTTACCTGCAATTCGGCAGCACCTCAAGGACATCGATTCCTCTGGCGTCCAGAAGAATCAAGAAATTGAAAGAAGCTGTGGTTTCACCAGCTTGCCAAGCTGGTGGCAGGTACTGCGCTAATCCTTCCTGGGCGTCAGGCTGGGGCTCCAGCGGCTTGCTCTACAGCTGGGCCAAGCCGCAAAAGCAGAGGCAAGCAGTAACAGACGGGGAGGGAAAACTCGGGAGACGGCCGGTGCCGCAAGCAGGTCGGCGTTCAGACCTAGAGAGAAAGTCCGGCGGGAACGAGTCTCCAACTGTAAATAAATAAATAAAAAAAGAACAGAAACCGTGGGAAACAGCGTTGTCATCGGCAGCAGCGGTGGAAAAGTGCGGGAAGCACCATATCTTTTCTGCAGAAAAGAAAGAAAAGCGCGGGAAGCGCCCTATCTTTTATAAGATGCCTAAGTCTGGCAATATTGATGCTTTTGAGAACGAGATAGAGGCTTGGACCACATATGTGGAAAGAGTGGAGGTATATTGCACTGCAAATGGAATAGAAGATGAAAAGAAAGCTTCAGTACTGCTAAATCTAATGGGCGCAAAGACATACGGGCTGTTACGATATTTAATCACTCCAGCCAAACCAAAGGACAAGAATTTTAAACAAATTGTTGATACCCTACAGGAGCATTTAAACCCAACACCGCTGCTGATAGCGGAATGATTCAAATTCTTCAAGAGAAATCAACACAAGAATGAAAGTAACGCTGATTACCTCACCGAATTAAGAAAGCTATCAAAACACTGCCAATTCGGGGCAGGACTAGCAAATTATCTTCGAGACAAATTCGTCTGCGGTCTCTTAAGTGAAGGAACACAGAAAAGGCTGCTTTCTGAAAAAGATTTAACACTGGACAAGGCTTTCAGTATGGCTGTATCATATGAAGCAGCCGCAAGAGGAGCTGCAGAGATGCAACAAAAGACACAGGACTTCGGCACCCATGAAATGACACAGGGTTTCGAGAGATTTTATCGCTGCGGCAGATCCACCCATGACCAGAGGGACTGCTGGTTCAAGGACAAAGCATGCAGGCAATGCGGAAAGATTGGCAGCACGGTGGCATAGTGGTTAGCACTGTTGCCTCACAGCGCCAGGGACCCGGGTTCGAATCCGGCCTCGGGTGACTGTCTGTGTGGAGTTTGCACATTCTCCCCGTGTTTGCGTGGGTTTCCTCCGGGTGCTCCGGTTTCCTCCCACAGTCCAAAGATGTGTGGGTTAGGTTGATTGGCTACGATAAATTGACCCTTAGTGTTAGGGGGATTAAATACGTGGGGTTACGGGGATAGGGTGGGATATGTGTCGGTGCAGGCTCGATGGGCCGAAATGGCCTCTATCTGCACTGTGGGGTTTCTGTGATTCTGTGATTCTGTGATTGCACGGGTATGCCGATCTGGACAAAATAAATCCACAGACAGGAAAACAAAAATCAATAAAGAAAAGTACAGAAAGGTACAAATGATGACGGACAGTAGCTCCGAAGACCAGAAGAGCGATAGCGACTCCAGGAACAAGAGACTAAGCTCTCTCAAATTACATAATGTACTTGCCAAAGATGATTACCAGACCATTTGGGTTACCCTCATGATAGCAGGGTCCCCAGTTAAAATGAAGCTAGATACAGGATCAGCTCTGACCGTCATAAATCGATGGGATTACGAGCGGCTATTTCTGCATATACCTTTAAAAGACACATCCATTATCTTGAAAACATATACGGGGCAGAAAGTATACCCCAAAGGAAAAATAAGGGTACCTGTTGTATACAACGGCAAGGAAATACAAAAGTTGTATTTATACATTCTACAAGATGGTGGCCCACCGCTGTTGGGACGTGAATGGATCAGGAAAATACGTTCAGACTGGAACTCCACTCAGGCAATGACGGTGACCAGTAAGAAAAAAAACGATGATGACGTCATACCTGAACGATTAAAAGACATCTTGGCCAACGCCAAAGAAGTGTTTCAAGAGAAACTAGGAACCTTGAAAGGCATCACTGCCTCAATAAAAGTGGAAGATGCAGCAATTCCCAAGTTTTTTAAAGCAAGACCGGTACCATACGCAATTCGTCCAGCAGTCGAGGCAGAGCTGGAGAATTTGAAAAATGCAGGCGTATTATCCAAAATAGATTGGAGCGAGTGGGCAACACCCATCATTCCAGTCATGAAGAAAGCATTGAATAATGATAAATCTGAAGAACAGAGAAAAATTCACATCTGTGGAGACTTCAAGGTGACGGTAAACCCGGTCCTTCACACGGTACAGTATCCTCTTCCGAGGATAGAAGATATTTTCGCCTCACTATCCAGAGGGAAACATTTCACCAAAATTGACTTGGCACAGGCATATCTACAGATGGAGGTTGAAGAGGCCTCTAAAAAATATCTCACGATAAATACACACAAAGGTCTGTACCAGTACAATCGACTGGTTTTCAGAGTAGCATCCGCTCCAGCTATCTGGCAAAGAGCTATGGAGCAAGTCCTCCAAGGGATTCCGGGGACTCAATGCTACCTAGACGACATCCTTATAACAGGAGAAAACGACAACGAGCACCTTGCCAATTTGGAGCAGGTGCTCACTAGGCTGAGAGAACGGGGCCTACGAGCAAATCGCCCCAAGTGCGAATTTTTCCAAAATCAAACATCATATTGTGGCCACATAATTAATAAGGAAGGGTTGCATAACTCACCTGAAAAAATTGAAGCAGTCATAAAAGCCCCAGCACCTGAAAATGTTTCACAATTAAGGTCGTTCCTGGGATTAATAAATTACTATCATAAATTTTTACTGAACTTATCAACTCTTCTACACCCTCTTAATGAACTGCTACAAACAGGAGTAATTTGGAAATGGAGCGAAGACTGTAAACGTGCCTTCCATAAATGCAAAGACTTAATCACGTCCAAAGAAGTTTTGGCTCATTACAACCCATCACTGCCAATCAGACTGGCGTGCGATGCATCCCCTTACGGCATAGGAGCAGTATTATCGCATAAATTCCCTGATGGCTCGGAACGGCCGATAGC
The DNA here is from genome assembly GCF_052327205.1 of Somniosus microcephalus. Taxonomy (NCBI): domain Eukaryota; kingdom Metazoa; phylum Chordata; class Chondrichthyes; order Squaliformes; family Somniosidae; genus Somniosus; species Somniosus microcephalus. The sequence goes on from NC_140987.1 coordinate 343,593,588, forward strand.
TTTTGCATCACGCTCATTGAACTCAGCTGAGCGTAACTATGCCCAAATCGACAGGGAAGCACTCAGCCTGGTATGGGGAGTGAAGAAATTCAACCATTACCTACATGGACAAAAATTTACCTTGTTGACTGACCAGCAACCCCTCATCTCCATATTCAACCCTAAAAAGGGTGTTCCCATTATGACAGCGCAAAGGCTACAGAGGTGGTCCCTTTTTCTAGGGGCACACCAATACAACATAGAATACAAAGGATCAAAACAGCATGGGAATGCTGACGGTTTATCGCGCCTACCGTTGCCAATGATAGAAGAGGCACCTACAGTAGACCCAGTGGAGATGTTCCACTCAACCATAGTGGAATGTCTACCAGTAACAAATTCTGCCATTGAAAAGGAAACGAGAAATGACCCGACTCTCTCACGAGTCTACGACTTAACGGTAAAGGGATGGCCAGCACATGCCGAACCACTGTTGCCAGCATTCTCACAAAGAAGAGAACAGCTGTCAGTATGCCGAGGAACCTTGATGTGTGGATCCAGAGTGGTGATTCCACCCAAACTCCAGGATAAAGTGCTAAAGGAGCTTCACGAGGGGCATCTGGGTGGAGTGAAAATGAAGAACCTAGCCAGAGCATTTGTATGGTGGCCAGGTATCGATGGAGACATCGAAGACATGACCAAGAGCTGCCTAGGATGCCAGAAGGTCCAAAATGCTCCACCCCAAGCCCCTCTACATCCATGGGAGTGGCCCTCATCTCCCTGGCCAAGGGTACACATCGACTTTGCTGGTCCATTTATGGACTCAATGCTCTTAATCGCGGTTGATGCACACTCCAAGTGGCCGGAGGTAATAAAGATGTCCTCCACCACCACGGAAAAAACCATCACAGTATTAAGGACCATATTTGCCAGGAATGGGCTGCCGGAACAGATCTGTTCTGATAATGGACCGCAATTTGTGCCCGAAGAATTCAGGAAGTTCTTAAAAAACAATGGGGTTAAGCACTACACGTCCGTCCCATACCATCCCGCCACCAATGGATTGGCTGAAAGGTTTGTCCAGACCTTCAAGACGGCCATAAAGGCCATGGGTAATGAAGACATAAAACTTCAGCACAAGGTGGATAACTTCTTGTTCGCATACAGGAATGCAACACATATGGTTACAAACCAAACTCCCGCCATGATGTTCTTCAATAGAAGCCTAAGATGCCGGCTGGATTTGATCAAGCCCAACATCAGAAGGGACGTGGAGAACCGACAATTTCAAGGCATGAATGAAAGGCCAACTAGAACCTTCCAGATAGGTCAACAAGTTTTGGCCCAGGACTACCGTACCGAGAAATGGCAGCCTGGAACTATCTGCACACGACTAGGACCGCTGATGTATACCGTGGACATCGGAGAAAGCATAATAAGGCGCCATGCTGACCAAATCATAGAGTCATCCGAAAAGGGACAACCTACACCACAACTCTATACGCCTAACGATGAAGTAGAGATACCCATATCTACCTCCAATCCGGTGATACTGGAACCGATGAACCCGACACTGGCATTCAAGCCGAATCAGCCTTGCCAAAAGAACCTACCACACCACCAGAAACTACTACACCACCGAGGCATTATCCGGACCGAGTCAGGAAGCCTCCAGAGAGACTGGCATTTATAATTAATTAACTGCAGCAATGTGTTTATTATTTTTCTTATAACATGTAATTAATAATTACTTGAAATATTAGGTACTGGTTAGCTAAAAGGGGAGGAATTGTAGTGTATGTGCCTTTAAGAGCCCCATGTGTACTGTAATGCCGGTAATGACCACTCGGGCTATATAAGCCTGTATATTGTGTTGTATCCGTTAGTTCCCCTCCAGACTTTGTTTAGTAAACACCTATGAAACCAACTCCTGTCTTCAGTGTCGCTATCAACACACAGACACAACACAAACACAAACAAATCATAACAACATTATACTAACTAAGGCAAGTACAGGCATCTTATACTCTACAAAGATCATCATGAAATAAGGAAACACACGGAACATCGAGGGACAACAACTCATGTTAATTGTACCCTTAAATCCACCCCCTTATTATACCTATCTAGATCTGATTGTGAAGGGCCAGAAACATCCTCACCAATCCCACTAGGAAGTGCAAGGTTTTGAAATCGAGTCTGTGTTTGGTCCTTTCAGGCGTCTCGTCTCCACGTGGATCGTGGAGCCCCTGCGAGCGGTGCCACACCTCTCTCCTGAGGTGGGGGTCGGGGGCGGCTGGACACCGGCGGGCCTGGATCTTGGCGGGGTCAAGGATCGTCGGCTCGACCCTGGTCAGAGGAGCTTTGGGCTGGTGTGGCCCCTTCTACCTTCAGCTATGGCCCGGGGATGGTCGATGATCTCCCGATGGTTTTCCCCGGGGCGGGACGCTGGTTTCAACGACTTTCTTCATACAGCCATAATTATCCTTCTGATTTCTCCAACGGTGGAGCAGAGTCCGCTGATCTTTCCCCACGCCAGCTCCTCTTTGCCCAGCTCAAAAAGCTGGACAGGCTGCTGGGGCTGCAATGACTGTCCGATTTTAAACTGTCCTTTTCTCGGCTCTCTTTGTGACTGTCCGAGCTTGTTGATTCAAGCTTCCTCCAGCATCTTCTTCCAAGCTGTTTCTTCCTCCTCAAGCTGCGTGTCCGGGGTGCTGCGCTCCGTGCTCCCTGGTGCTGTGTCGAGTCGTGTCCCACTGCCGTATCAACTACCGAAAAGTCTCTCCAGGTATGCCTTTCTTCCCGAGGCCTCATTTCCCGCCCAAAATCAGGTTAGTCTTTATTTTAACTTTGGCGGGCTTTGAGCACAGCGGGGCAGTTATTATATTTAAAATCATTTTAAGCATCTGGTAATAGGCTCATCTCTGGTTGGAAATGGCTTTCATTGTTTTTAATGTCCTGCTGATCTTGTTACCGAGCCCTTGGTGTTGTCCTCATGAATATATATTGTCCTCTTTCGTCTGGGTCAACATTTAGATGGCCCCTGTCTCCAAGCCGATCTTGAGTGGCTCTGCATCTAATTCATATGCATGCCTGTGGGTCTGGTTTCGTTCTCTCCGAAACGGCTTCCAGAACTTACTAAAGGTTCAATCCACATAGCTGACTGAGGTTGCGCAGGAACCATTTTAAAGTGTCCCAATGAGCTGATCACATGGTATGGCGGCTATTTTGTATGCCCCTTTTTCTGGGCTTCTTTTAAAACAGTCTTTAAAATCACGGCCTCTTCTGCCAATTAACCCTTATTCATATGAAATCCAATTTTGCGAATCCTACACTACCACCCTCCAGTCTGAAAAACAGCCATTTACCACAACTCGCTGTTTTTTGTCCTTAAGCCAATTCCTTATCCAAGCTGCCACTGACCTACTTATGCAGAGTGGATAACCCTTGTCCCCGAGGAACCAGCCATGAGGTTGGCGTGGTGATTGGAATAGGTCTGGGACACTGGTCCGAGACACCAGTCTGGCGCAGGATGAAAGCATCGTGGCTGCTGCCAGGATAGCGGGCATTGATGGCGAGGATGTGCTGGCAACTGGATGTTCAGAGAGTGGAAGCTCTTGCGGTTTTGGAACACCTCTGTATTTTCATGAGGTACCCACAATGCCATGTGCGTGCAGCCAATGGCACCCTGAACCATGGGGAAGTCCACTATCCTAGCAAAGCCACATGCGCGTTCACGCTGTTTGTCCCGGGTCATGGGGAATGAGATGTTCTCCCTTCTCCTTTTGTACAGAGCATTTGTGACCTCCCAGATGCAGCAATGGTCAGCGAACTGGGAGATATTCGTTATGTCCCCAGTTGAAGCCTGGAAGGAGCCGCTGGCATAGAAATTCAGAGCCATCGTTACCTTCACTGCCACCAACAGAGATGTCCTGGTCCTGAGCTAAGGCTGCAGATCTGGTTGCAGCAGGTGGCAGAGCTCAGTGACCACCTCCTTGCTGAAGCGCAGCCTTCTGAAACACTGCTCCTCAGACAAATTAATGTAGGAGAATTGCTTCTGGAATACCCTGGGAGGGTAAGGTCTCCTGTGCAGAGGCCTGTTGGCCCTCCTCCCTCTGGCCACATTTGCCACTCTCTCTCTCTGCGCCTCTGCTGCCTCCGAAGGTAAAGCTGGAGGACGACGCCCCGAGTTAGTGCACCCCCCATTTAATCTTCTAAATGTGGTAAATATGAAGCTCAGAGAAATGGGAACCTGAAAAGTGTGCTCAGGACCAAAACTCCTCAGGACAGCATTAAATCTCTCCAGACGTCTCTCCCCCTCTCAATCTGTGTATGTCAAAAATTTTGCCCTCAAGAAAAAGGAGGAAACATGCGCCTTTAAATAGCGCTCCCCCACCTCCTTCCTGACTTCAAAACATCCCTCTCTACCTGTCGTTCCTAGCGGCAGGCACCAAGGCAGGGGTCGAGAATCAATTTCCGGTCCGGGGCGCTACCGGATCACTGCACGCTCGACTGACGTCATGATCTATGGGCGCAGGAGATCGTGGCGGTACTGTTTAGCTAAAATCGCCACGCTCGGGCGCTAAGTTGCTAGCGCCCTGTTAGCGCCCCCTGGAGGCAGTAACAGGAGGTGCTAACCAACTGAATATTTCCCCGTTTGATTCTATGGGCACAGAAGAAGGCCATTCGGCCCATCATGCCTGTGCCGGCTATTTGACAAAGCTATCCAATTAGTCCCACTCCGCTGCTCTTTTCCTACAGCCCTGTAAATTTTCTCCTCTTTAAGTATTTGTCCAATTCGCTTTTGAAAGTTTCTATTGAGTCTGCTTCCACCACCTTTTCAGGCAGTGCATTCCAAACAATGGAATGAACAAAAGTAAATGGAAAAAAAAATGCTGGGTAGCCAGCCTGAATGGGTTAATCTGTTTTGTGGCACTTAATAACATATGCCCAGTGTCTTCTCTTGAAAATGTGAGGAGAGATGGATCCTTCTTCTTGGCCGAGCAAAAAATAGAAAGTCATTGTTTTCATGGGTCAGTGAGATTCTAACAAAGAATCAAGGTGAGTTCTCACAACCTACAGTGAGGTGAATTATCAATGTACTGTATCAATCTGCCAAGCGCTTGGCTTGTCATGCACTTCAAGTTTCACGAATGGAACTGCTAAATTCCTTGAAACTTTGTGATTGGTCATTTCCCCCTGTTTCCCTGGCCTCGAACCGTGTGCAGCTTGTTGGTAATTTCCTTTTGTACTTAACCACAGCCTGAGAACAACCTTTCTTGTCCCATTCCACTCGAAGCAATACCTCTCTGGACCGGTCACAGGATCAGTCACTCGTTCAACAGGAAATGAACAACTGAACCATAGATAACCCATTCCTCTAATAAAGGATCTCAATTCAAGTTACAGGGTCTGTAGAATTCGAGTTTCTGTGTTTGGCAGATTGTTTTTCATGATTTACTTGAAAGTGAGCTTCAAGTCGGAAGGTACAAATGATGTTGATGCTGCTGAATATGACAGTTTTGTCTTCATGTACCAAAAATAAATGATTAAGGTTGTTAAATTAAGTGACAATCAAGCCAATGACCTGAAGTGACCCTCCCTCCCCCCCTTCTAATCCCATCAAACTTCAACTCACATCTGCTCCACGGAGTCAGAGCATGTAGCACAGGTGAAGATTTGTGCAGTTGCAAATTTATTTTCTCTGGTGGGCATTAACGTTTCTTGATGAACAGATCAACCTGCCCCATTACAAGGAACAGGAACAAAACCAATTAAAGCTTGGTTGTTGTTTGGCCAGAACAAATCAGCCGTACTTAAAGAACAGACGATTTTTTTTGTAAGAGACTAGAAAAGGGCACTGAGCCCCAAAGAATTTTGCCCCGATTTTAGTTTGCCTTTAAGTCTGGAAGCATGCCAAGCCCCTAATTACAGTTGTGAAATTTTGGAGTGCAGGCACTTAAAAGTAGTTTGCAGTCGCATAATCATTTCCATGCTGGTGTTTCATGATTCTACCTGGATTTAAAGGGGGGAGGAGAAATGTTGCTGGTGTACTTTACTGAGACCCAACAATTACCAACAGCCCCCTGTTCTTGTACCAGCCATAGCCAACTGGTTACACTGCTATTTTAACGCAGGCAGTACCTCATTCTGGGTTAATGCCGGCATCGCAATAATGTAGAAAAAGACTTCGTGTGGACATAGCAAAGATTTTACATAGAATTTACAGCACAGAAACAGGCCATTCGGCCCAACTTTCAGGAGTCCGACCTGAGGCAGTCAATCTGGTGGGATTATTGTAGCAGCCTTGAATGCCAATGCACTTGGAGTGGTGGCTCTGTGACTGATGGGTCTAGTGATTTCTCCTCCCAAGGTTGTACGTTAAATAGTGTTTGATGTGATTTGACAATCATAAACAACAGTGAAGTTAACTACTGTTTTTATTATGGTGTATTACTTTGTAAATGAAAACCTTGTTAAATTACAATGAATTACATAGAATTTACAACACCGAATCAGGCCATTCGGCCCAACTGGTCCATACTGATGTTTATGCTCCACACGAATCTCCTCCCAACCTACTTCATCTAACATTATCTTCATATCCTTCTATTCCTTTCTCCCTCGTGCACTTAACTAGCTTCCCCTTAAAGGCATCTATACTATTCGCCTCAACTACTCCATGTGCTAGCAAGTTCCACATTCTAACCACTTCCTGGATAAAGAAGGTTCTCCTGAATTCTCTACTGGATATTTAAGTGATTATCTTATATTTATGGCCCTTAGTTCTGGTCTCCCCCAGAAGTGGAAACATATTGGCCCAGAAATTCGGGTTGGGGGCTTTCCGCGGGTGCAAGCTCCCGACCTGCACTTACCTAGCGCGCCGGCCGTTGAGCTGTGGGCCCGCGTGGGATTCCCATCCTGGGCCTCCTCCAACTGCCGACGCGCAGTGCTTGCGTATCCCGGGGCACAGTTAGTTCGATGCATCCCCTGGGATCACGTGGGCCATGGAGAGCCAATGGTAGCAGGGAATGCTTCATTCATAAGTTTGACAGGAAGAGCTGTCAAAGCTATAAATACTATAAGCACCAAAAATCACTAAAACTTCAAATACATTTTTAAAAAACATCACTTTTTAAAATAACTATAAATTACATGAAATAACTATTTTAAACAATAATTTACATTTTTGAAAAAATGAATTACATTTTCTAATGGGGCTAAAAATAAACTTACCTTTCTTTAAAGTATTTATAAAAATAATAAACCTGTGGAAAAAATGTTTTAATTTTAATTAATTCACCACTTACCTTGTTAAAAGTAGGCCTTGCGCCTGCTTTTTAAAAGTGTAACTGCTGCAGACTTACCCTCCCGGAGAAACCTGCAAAAAAAATGTAAGTTCGATGTGCACGCGCTGCCTCTCCGGCGCACGCATTCCACCTGTCAACCCCTTCTTTCAGGGGAACGGAAGTGCCGGTTTCCCACGCATGCACAGTGCATGCACGGAGCTGGCACTTTCGTTGGGCCTACGTGTGAGTACCCGTGTGTACTCACGCGTTGGGACCCAAATTTCTGTGCCATTCTCTACATCTACCTTTTCAAACATCTTCATAACCTTAAAGACCTCTATTTGGTCACCCCTCAGCCTTCTATTTTCTAGAAAAAAGAGCCCCAGCCTGTTCAGCCTTTTCTGATAGTTATAACCTCTCAGTTCTGGTATCATCCTTGTGAATCTTTTTTGCACCTTCTCCAGTACCTCTATATCCTTTTTATAATATGGAGACCAGAACTGTGCGCAGTACTCTTAAGTGTGTTCTAACCAAGGTTCTATACAGGTTTAACATAGCTTCTCTGCTTCTCAATTCAATTCCTCTAAAATGAACCCGAGTACTTTGTTTGCATTTCCATTAGAAGAGTTCATAATTTTTAGCCATACATGCATCATATTCTTTAAAAAGTATGCAGATGTTGGAAAGTATTTCCTGTTCTTCTGCGCCACATGATTAGTTACCGGTTACAGAACAGGTTTTGGCAGGTAACTTGGTGGCATAGCCGTGGGGTGGCAGGTTTAGCCCTGCGATTCCGGAACTCAAACGGGCTGTCATGATGGAACACAGACTAAGCACTTTTCCAAAAGAACCAGGGGGGAGATGAGGAGAATTTTTTACGCAGTGAGTTGTTGTGACCTGGAATGCGCTGCCTGAAAGGGTGGTGGAAGTAGATTCAATAGTAACTTTCAAAAGGGAATTGGATAAATACTTGAAAAGGAAAAAGTTGCAGAGCTACGGGGAAAGAGCAGGGGAGTGGGACTAATTGAATAGCTCTTTCAAAGAGCCGGCACAGACATGATGGGCCGAATGGCCTCATGTGTTGTGAGATTCTATGATCAACCAACAAGTTGCACCTGTCTCCTTTTGGTCGTATGTTAAATTCAACTTACAATGCACCTTTGGCAAAGCTCTGGAAGCAGAATGCACAACTACCCTCCTAACTAGGGAGTGGTGTATAAGCGTGGTGAATATAGTAGAAATGTCAGCACAGCATTCTTGCCTGAGTCAGATAGCTGAGGTTTCAAGCCCCACTATAGGGACCTAAGACCATATGCCTGGAGTTTCCGCTAGGTTGCGCTGGTTTTTCCGTGCAGTTCGCCTGAAATCGGCCAAACCATGCAGAGGAACGAGGAATCAAGTTTCTGTGATCTTTTGTGCTGGTTTAAAAAACATAGTTCTGGAAGTCCACAAGAGTGGCTACAAAACTGGCCACGGCCCCAGTTTAAATTAAACACCATGCCGAGTTTTCGCTAATTCCACCCATTTGCGGGCCTTTGAGGAGGCTCTTCAAATTAAGCTTTCTTTTAAAGGTGTAAGGGCACTAATAGGTACCTTTCAAAAGCTTTTAAATGTTAAAAAAATATTTAATTTACTCAGAAACTGACTACTGTACACCAATGAAACTAGTAAATGTGTCTGTATAGTTTTTTTTAGTCATTTTTAATTATTTAAAATCAGGTTACTCACAGGTGGTGATCTAGACACTGATTAAAAATGCTTATTTTTTTGACAAACCATTTTTAGCTGTGTTAATAAAACTGCACTGGGTTACCACTCTTCAATATAACAAGGAATACTTTTTATTGCAAAAATAGTTACATTTTAAAACGCTGCCAGATTGCGCTGGTTCATGAAAGATTTTGGGGGAGAAATTCGATATCGCCCCGTTTGGGGCGCAATTATCGGCCAGCACAAAGTTTAGCGCCTGCCGCTAATTATCGCCTCCGACTGCAAACTTGGCTTCTATCACCCCTGGAGGTGATTGGAGCGCTAAATCAGGCGCTACACACCTGTCTTAAGGCGCCAACACCGAGAAGCGAGGCGCTACCTCAGAGCGCTGGCGAAGCTCATGTGATGTCAGTCAGCAATGGAACACAGACACACTGGTGCTGGCCAGTTCTTTAAGGGGAGGGTCAATCTTGCTCTCCATCCACACCCTGTTCATTGCAGCCTTGAATCTCGGCCTGGAGAGACCTGTACATCAAATCTGCTGGAAAGAGCAATGGAGATGCCCAGGGAAAGAGGTCAGAGTGCAGCCCCCACAGTCTCTTCTAAATCGATGCAAGGAAGGTCAAATTAAAATGAACCTGCAAAGTGCTGCCCAGTACCCAAAACTCCTTCACACAGCGTTGAATCTCTCCAGAAGTCTCTCTCTCTCTCTCTCTCTCAGAATGCGTGGTGCAAAAATATCGCCGACAAAAAAAGGCAGGAAGCGGTCGCCTTTAAATAGAGTTCCCCCAGTCCTTTCCTGACTGCAAAACGCTCCCCTCAACCTGTCGTTGCTAGCAGCAGGTGGTAAGGCAGGGGCCGCCACTCAATATCTGTTCCGGGGCGCTACCGGGGCGTTGCACACTCAACTGACGTCACGATCTGCGGGCGCAGGAGATCATGGCAGTGGTGTTTAGCGCCACCACAAAATGTCTGGTCAATTTCGCGAGCGACACAAACATCGCCACGCCCGGGTGCTAGTTGCTTTGTGCCCCATTAACGCCCTCTTAGGGCACTAACGGGAGGTGCAAAGCAACCGAATTTTTCCCCCTTTACGTTTGGTGATATGTAAATATGTTTGAGTGGAAACTTGAGCAAAAAATTCATTTCTGAAAACAAAGCAGAAACTTTTGGCCATAATCTAGGTTGACACTGCAGTGCAGTACTGAAGGAGTGCTGCACTGTTGGAGGTGCTGTCTTTCGGATGTTAAACCGAGGCCCCGTCTGCCCTCTCTTGTGGATGTAAAAAATCCCATGGCACTATTTGAAGCAGTGCAGGGGAGTTTTCCTTGGTATCCTCGACAATATTTCTCCCTCAACCAGCACCTAAAAAAGATGATCTATTCACTGCTGTTTGTGGAACCTTGCTGTGCACAAATTGGCTGCCATGTTTCCCTACATTTCATCAGTGACTACACTTCAAAGCTGTAAAGTGCTTTGGGATGTCCTGAGATCATGAAAGGTGCTACACAAGTCCTTTCCCTAAATGGGAGGAAAAAGTAAGACATTGGCCTGGATTTTGCTGTGAGAAGCCAAGGAACGATTTTCACCATTCACCTTCTCTGCGGTTGCCCAGAGACTTTTCGCGGACTTGTCAGCGGAGACTTCCTGTCATCGGGCATCTGATCCAGCGTGGCACCCTCTACAGGGGTACTGTGGTATCTGTGAGCAGTACGAGTGACAGGGAGGCTCTTCAACCAATCAGATTGAAGAATCCTCAATGAAACACGCAGACTGCAAACCAAGAAGTAAAAAACAGGAAATATAAATTACATTTAAATCATTGTACAGGAAGCAAACTAAAGATTGGGACATACAGATGGGATTAAGGGCTAGAGATTAAAGAGGGGGAAAAAACTAAAATTAAATTACTTTATTTTTTTTTTGAAAATCGACAACATAAATTTTCTTCGGAGGGAATGAGATTCCACATTTGTAAAATTAATTTTTTAGGGCCATAGAGGTTGTTCAGCAGTAATTATCACTTACTACACCATTAAAAGCTCACTTACTCCTGAATGCACTAGCCCTAACCTTTTCAGCCATTTTTAGTGCGAGAGTATTGGACAATTATCCTAAGTTCATGCCGTTACAGTGACATAGAAACATAGAAACATAGAAGATAGGAGCAGGAGTAGGCCATTTGGCCCCTCGAGCCTGCTCCGCCATTCAACGAGATCATGGCTGATCATCCAAATTCAGTACCCTGTCCCTGCCTTCTCGCCATATCCCTTGATCCCTTTAGCCTTAAGAAATATATCCAACTCCTTCTTGAATATATTTAATGAACTGGCCTCCACTGCCCTCTGTGGTAGAGAATTCCACAGGTTCACCACTCTCTGGGTGAAGAAATTGCTCCTCATCTCATTCCTAAATGGCTTACCCCTTATCCTTAGGCTCTGACCACTGGTTCTGGAATTCCCGGCCATCGGGAACATCCTTCCTGCATCTAATCTGTCTAGTCCTGGCAGAATTTTATAAGTTTCAATGAGATCACCTCTCATTCTTCTAAACTCCAGCAAGTACAAGCCCAATCGACCCAATCTCTCCTCGTACGTCATTCCTGCCATCCCAGGTATCAGCCTGGTGAATCTTCGCTGCACCCCCTCCATGGCAAGAACATCCTTCCTCAGATAGGGCGGCCAAAACTGCACACAATACTCAAGGTGTGGTCTCACCAAGGCCGTGTACAACTGCAGCAAGACATCCTTGTTCCTGTACTCGAACCCTCTCGCTACGAAGGCCAACATATCATTTGCCTTCTTAACTGCCTGCTGCACCTGCATGCTTACCTTCAGCGAGTGGTGCACAAGGACACCCAGGTCTCGTTGCACTTCCCCTTCTCCCAATCTATTGCCTTTCAGATAATAATCTGCCTTCCTGTTTTTACCACCTTACTCCCTTATCTATTTTACCTCGCATTTATCCACATTATATTGCATCTGCCATGCTTCCGCCCAATCACCCAACCTGTCCAGATCATACTGGATTTTCAGGGCATCCTCCTCACAGCACACTCTCCCACCCAGCTTTGTGTCGTCTGCAAATTTTGAGATATTACATCCAAAAACCCTCGTCTAGATCTTTAATATATATTGTGAATAGCTGGGGTCCTAGGACCGATCCCTGTGGTACCCCACTAGTCAGTGCCTGCCACTCGGAGAATGACCCATTAATTCCGACTCTTTGCTTTCTGTCTGCCAACCAGTTCTCTATCCAAGTCAATACCTTGCCTCCAATCCCATGTGCCTTAACTTTGCACGCTAGTCTCTTAGGCGGGACCTTATCGAAAGCTTTCTGAAAGTCCAAATACACCACATCCACTGGTTCTCCCTTATCTATTTTACCAGTTACATCCTCAAAAAATTCCAGTAGATTAGTCAAACACGATTTACCTTTCGTAAACCCATGTTGACTTTGTCCGATCCTGTCACTGTTCTCCCAGTGTTCTGCTATTACATCTTTCATAATGGACTCTAGCATTTTCCCCACTACCGATGTCAGGCTTACCGGTCTATAATTCCCCGTTTTTTCTCTACCACCCTTTTTGAATAGTGGGGTAACATTAGCTACCCTCCAATCCATGGGTACTGTTCCAGAGTCTAGCGAATTCTGGAAGATGGCCAGTAATGCATCTACTATCTCTAGGGCCACTTCCTTAAGTACTCTCGGATGTAGATTATCAGGCCCTGGGAATTTATCGGCCTTTAATCCTGTCAATTTCCCCAACACCATTTCCCTACAAATACTGATTTCTTTTAGTTCCTCCCTCTCATTAGACCCTATGTTCACCGACATCTCTGGGAGGTTGTTTGTGTCCTCCTTTGTGAAGACAGAACCAAAATATGTATTTAATTGGTCCGCCATTTCTTTGTTCCCCATTATAAATTCCCCTGATTCTGACTGCAAGTGCCGAGTCTATCACTGAGGACTGCAAAAGCGCGCCCTGTGGAGGAGCAGGGTATCTCTGACAGCAACTTCTGGCTATCCACTTTTAACGGCGCATGTACGGACAGCAGAAGTTGCTGCCAGATTTATCCTGTAATAACGGCGAGCTCTGACAGCCTCACCATTATTATTAAAGCAAAATCGGGCCATTAGCACTTATTTCAGTGTCACAATCATACATCAGAATAATTTTAATTGGACCTGAAATGAATCTGGTGGGAATCAATTGTACAAGCACTTAACATGTTAGTCCGAAATCCTTATCTTTATATTAACCTGTGTTAATATACCAAACTGGGGAACATTAAACAAAATCACAATACCTGTGTTAAAAATAGAACATGAGGAATATTATACAAAGTATTAATACTTTGTTAAAATACCAGACTGAGGAACATTATACAAAATGTTAATACTTGTGTTAAAATAGAGGATGAGGAACATTATACAAAATGTTAATACCTGTGTTAATATAGAACATGAGGGACATTATACAAAATGTTAATACCTTTGCAGCATTAAAATAGACAGTGTTTTTCAAATGGTTGGAGTATGTTAAACAGTGTGCTGTGTGTTTGAATTTTGGGAATGCAGGCTGTATTGGTTGACAAGAAGGTATCTTTTCTCTTTAAATCAGAGATCTCTGCATGTTCCTGAGACTAAGACCTAGTTACAACACAGCATGTCACAGAATTCAACTGTGCAAGTAGCTGTAATTACACACGGCTGAATTTTGATTGCACAAATTGTCCTTGGCTTATCAAGGGGGTAAGATGTCTTGGAAAAACTGATAAGATGTTGAGCTGCATGGGGTGAATATCATTTTTCTTTTAACTCCAATCCTTTTTCACGAATGCGTGAATTTATTTTGATATGTTGGTAATTCTCATTTTTGTTTATCTTCTACTCTCGTCTCCTTCCCCTCCCCCACTCCACTCCACACCAGTGGCATGCTGCAAAGCAATTGTATAGTGACTCCATTAATCCTACATTTCCAAGATAGTATCATAGGGATAGTGCGCTTCTACAGAAATTAATTTATCTTGACAACAGGCTTAAAGACTGGGGTCTGGGGATCACTTGCAAGTTCCTCAAAGGCCATTTAAAGTAATACAACAATAAACAGAAAGCTGATATTGGCTGCTGCTCCTGTGGGGACCACACAGAGCAGTAAGTGAGACTGGCCATGCTGTGCATCGAGAATGCCACTAAAACCCAGGGACATGCTAAGATCTGCTGCTCTGTGATCCAAGAATAGTATGGATGAATGAATTAACTGAGTGCTGTTCATGATACATTAGTAGATTAGTGAAGACAAATGGCAAAATCTGCTCAGTGCCATTGAAAGTATATCACAAAGAGTTTCCCCCTGAAATATTACTCGAGTGCGGTTGAGCTTTTCGCAACGATCTATTAGATCTTTACTGTGCTCCTTTCATCCAGCAATGTTATCAGCTTTTTAACTCTGGGTTCTTCGTTTCACTTGACACGTTAATATAAACGCTGGCATTTTCTATCAACTGCCATCTACCAGTAGTGTGATGTGGGAATCTATAAAGAGGAATGTGAATTATAAGGCATACAAAGGTTGTTGTTTTATAAATACAGTAGATGCCACTTTAATTATACTGTTTATTTACACACGATTTTAATCCTCAGTAAAGTGTATTCAATCTTCAACGACAATTTGAGTCAATGGGTATGCACGCAGATTGAACATTTCCGAATACAGACAATGGCCTCGATATTAACGGGGTGGCGGGGAGGGTGCAGGGGAGCCTGTTAGTGGGCGAAGAACCTGGCAAGACCGGCAACGTGGAGGCCCTGCCGAACTTAATGGTAGGGCTTCATTTAAATAAATCGCTGCAGTCTCCTGCCTGACACCCGGCCAGATTGACTACTCTACCGGCGGCGGGAGTGGAAATTTAGTGGCAGGAGGCCGCAGCTGGGGACCCATGTCAGTCGGTGCGGTGTGGGGGGGGGGTTGGTGGAAGGAATGCCTCAGGCCATGATCGGGAGGGGGGAGGTTTCCTTGTGAGTCCTGGGGGATGCACTTCTGCTCCTCCTGACCCACAGGAGCTTAACACCAGGCAAAATTCTGAAACTTACCTGGGCCTCTTCTGGCCAGTTTGTTCCTCCTGCCGTGTTGCTGCTGCCGGGCAAGACAGCACGGAACTCCCCCGGTGATGAGGGTAAAAATACATCACGCCGCTGATGACATCATCGGGCCTCGACTTATGCATGTTAAATAGGCCCGCACCTACTTTTATCGGGAACCTTAGCCAGGGCCTGAATCGCCGCCATAAAATATGGAGGCTGGGAATGAGGTCAGATTGCTCGATTCTGGTATTTTAACCCTCCTCCCACAACCTTCTCTCGCCCATCAGGGGGGTTTAAATTGAGGCCAATATCTCTGTATAGAGTTTATGTACCCGTCTATCTCACTGAGAGAAAATTGCACCATTTCTTTTCATACATGTGAACAATCTGTGCTGTTAATACAGGGTGAGGGGCTACAAGATGTGCCCACTTGGTCGTACAGGGCTTGCGGTGTGCTAGGGTGTCGTGAGTCAATGCTGCAACATATTGTTTCATCACATCCGATCTCACTGCCATGCAAATGTGCTGCACTCTATGGAGGTAGAAGTTTGCCCAGGCCCATTTTCAGGCTCAGAATCGGAGCTGCCTAGGCAGCATGCACCCCAACTGGGAGGCCTGAGGTAGGCCCAAAATTGAGCCTCAGGCCTCATCAAAAATTTCGGCACCCTCATTTGAAGAAATTAATATCTGGCCGCTTGTCTCGTTGTCAGTGGTTCTGCTCCGCTCTATGATAACCACTTTCTGCAAGGGAGCCTAAAACAAGCGTTTGGACCCTCTATGGGGCCTAATGCCTGTTATAGGCGGCCACCAGGGAATGTCTGAAAAATGGCCCGACCCAAACTGGGCAGTTGTTTTTAGGGCATCCTCTGAGTGGAGGACATCAGTCACCGAAATTGGGCCTCGATGTGCCCACTTTACGCCAGTTTAACAAGGTCCGGTTTCTGCCCTTATATGTTTGAAATGATTAGTTTTTTCATAATTTGTCAGTGGGTTCTCAGATGGTGCTGACTATATTACAATTAAACTGCTGTTGTCTCTCATATTAAGGGAGCTATTTCTTCAAGCATCAAAGGGTGTATTGACACATGGGCCTAGAAATTGGACAATGCCCTAAAACAGGTGCAGGGATTGCATTGCGCAATCAACCTGCGCTTCTTCCTTCCAATGAAGGCAGCATGCAAACTTCGTGCTACCTGCTAATTTAAATAATATTAGCTTGCAGCCCAGCACTGAAAACGCTGCTGAGTGATTGAGGGGGCCCAAGTTCGTGCAAGGCTAGCACTACTAAAAGCTAGCCTGCACTACTTAAAGGCAGCCTGCATCTCTTCAAGGGGAGCTGCCTTCTGGCTGCAGCAGGTGAGCGGCAGCGGCGGGAATCTCGGCGGCGGCGAGCTATATAAGGTGAGCCCGTGGTGCGGGTAGACCTCAGAGCAGCAGCGGCGGGAATCTCAGCAGCAGCGAGCTATATAAGCTGAGCCCGAGGCGCGGGTAGGCCTCAGAGCGGCAGCGACGGGAATCTCGGTGGTGGCGAGCTATATAAGGTGAGCCCGAGGCGTGGGTAGGCCTCAGAGCGGCAGCGGCGGGAATCTCGGTGGCGGCGAGCTATATAAGGTGAGCCCGAGGTGCGGGTAGGCCTCAGAGCGGCAGCGGCGGGAATCTCGGCCGTGGTGAGCTATATAAGGTGAGCCCGAGGCACGGGTAGGCCTCAGAGCGGCAGCGGCGGGAATCTCGGCGGCGGCGAGCTATATAAGGTGAGCCCGAGGCGCAGGTAGTTGTCGGGATGGCGTGTGGCACGTGCGCCCAGTCAGTTATGCCCCTGACTGCCTGTGAGCGGTTCGAATCGCTCCCACACCCCTGGGTTCTAGACACCGGACTGAGGTACAGGCGGCGATACAGAAAATCGAGTAGACAAGTGGTTTGGTGTAAGAAAACCAAGATTTTATTAAAACAGAATAAAACACAATCTTATGAGAAGCTACTGGTAGAAAATACAGGCAAATACAATTATACTTATATGGGAATGGGGAACACACGGCACATCGAGGGAAAACAATTACATTAACAATCCCCTTATCCTTATCCCACCCCGTATGCATAACTAGATTAAGCTATGAGGGGCCAGGAATTCATGCTCACCAATCCAAAGCCTGTTGCTTTAACAGTTGCGAATTTTGAGGTTTGGTCTCCTGTCCTTTGGGGTACTCCGTCGCCACGTGGTCTCAGGGCGCGGTGCTGGAGCTATTGCTACGACACACCTTCCCTCTCCTCAGCTACCATCGTCGTCTCGTCGTGATGGGTTCTCTTCTTCTTCTTCCTCGGGCGGTCGTCGGCGGTAATGTTGCGTTTGTGGGACGGATGGCAGTCTTCACTGCTTAGATTTTCCTACCCATTCTTTGAACGCTGGTATATTTGTTGCGGCGTGGAAACCTGCGTTTAACACCAGCTTACTTGCAGTGTTCAATAGCCAACTTATTCTCACTGTCCATACATATATTTTCTTCCCCAAGCGCCAGCTTATAACTAGGCACTCGGTCTTTATCAATCCATCTTCTGCTGCCCTTCTCTGCACTTGTCGGGTCTTTACCTTTTTCTTCGCCTCACCTTGTCTCATCTCGTTTCGTCTGCCCCTCTTGTGGCCCGTGTGTCCTGTATGACTTTGGACTTGGGTCTCGTTCCCCATTGGCATGGATGTCCTTGGTTGCAAAATTAATGCAGGGAGCGAGAAGAGAGCCCGCCACGAGGCCAGGGCATGAGTACGAGCGGCAGCAGCCCAAGGCCAAACAAGAGGTCAGAGTCCAGAGAGCGATTGCTACTGATGGGCCTCCAATTATACCCGTTCTTCCACTCTTTATCTGCGCGCCAAATCAGGTCAGTCCATTGTTTAACTTTTGGCGGGCTGTTTTAAATGATTATACCAATCTAAGTTAACTGGTTCTAGATGGCCATTTATCGCACCTAATGGCCCTATGTCCGGGTTGTATTGTCATTAATGCATTTTAATCGGCCTGTCCAGCCTTGGTGGCTCCCTTGAGCTGTTTCCGATTATTTATGCGGACAAACTAATGGCCTTATGCTTAGGCCTAACTGTGTTTGATCTGTTTTGATCTAATGTAATTCATATTCAGTGTTTGCCTAGCTGTCTGGCTTTTTCTCAAACACAAAGCCCTTTTCACAGAAATGCATTTTAAGTTTCGATTTCCCAAAGCTGCCTGTTTGTGCTACAGAGTCTAAGCTTTTAAAATCTTACAGGCTTTTGGTCACGAGGTGCGGACGCCATCTTTTGGGTACCCTTTTTAAATTGTCCATACAGGGTCCCTTTTATTAATAACCTTGGGGGAAATGTGGGAATTTTGTGAACCTTACATAGTTTTACCAATCTCAGAGGGAGAGAAGTAAAAAGTAATTGAAGTGTGACATCACCAGAAAGCAGGTAAGTGATTGGTTGGTGAGTATTTCTCTTTTTTTTAAACATAAACTCTTTGATTTATACTTTCTAAGCTCTCTGTGGTGTAGCGGGGACTGCTTGTAAACCAGGGCCCTTAAATATATCATTTAACTGTAGTGAAATTGGTGGGATTGATTTGTTTAATTTAATTTGAATTAATTAAAGGGTACGTCATGGCAGGACAGCCCGGTGCCATGGTATGCTCCTCCTCCGCTATGTGGGAACTCAGGGACACTTCCTCTGTCCCTGACAACCATGTGCGCAGGAAGTGTGTCCAGCTGCAGCTACTGACAGACCGCATTGCGGCGCTGGAGCTGCGAGTAGACACATACTGGACCATTTGCGATGCTGAGGACGTCGTGAATAGCATGTTTAATCAGTTGGTCACACCGCAGGTAAAGGTGTCACAGGCAGAAAGGGAACAGGTGACCAACAGGCAGAGTACTAGGCGCAGGCAGGTATTGCAGGGGTCCCCTGTGGCCATCCCCCTCTCAAACAGATATACCTCTTTGGATACTGATGGGGGGGATGGCTTACCAGGGGAAGGCAGCAGCAGCCAACTTCCTGGCACCAGGGGTGGTTCTGCTGCACAGGACGGGAGCAAAAAGAGGGGGAGAGCTATAGTAATAGGGGATTCTATTGTAAGGGGAATAGATAGGCATTTCTGCAGCCGCAAACGAGACTCCAGGATGGTGTGTTGCCTCCCTGGTGCAAGGGTCAAGGTTGTCTCAGAGCGGCTGCAGAACATTTTGGAAGGGGAGGGTGAACAGCCAGTTGTCGTGGTGCATATAGGTACCAATGATATCGGTAAAAACTGGGATGAGGTCCTAAAAGCTGAATATAGGGAGTTAGGAGGTAAATTAAAAAATAGGACCTCAAAGGTAGTAATCTCAAGATTGCTACCAGTGCCACGTGCTAGTCAGAGTAGAAGTAGAAAGATATTTCAGATGAATACGTGGCTAGAGGAATGGTGCAAGGGGGAGGGATTCAAATTCCTGGGACATTGGAACCGGTTCTGGGGGAGGTGGGACCACTACAAAACGGACGGTTTGCACCTGGGCAGGGCTGGGACCGATGTCCTAGGGGGAGTGTTTGCTAATGCTCTGGGGGTGGGTTTAAACTAAAATGGCAGGGGATTGGGAACCAGACCGGGGAGACAGAAGGGAAACAAGGATAAAAGCAATAGACAGGAAGGAGAAAAACAAAAGTGGTAGGCAGAGAAATCAAGGGTTTAAATCAAACATGGCCACAGTAAATAATAATTCTAAAAGATCTAAGAGCATTAAAAAAACAAGCCTGCAGGCTTTGTGTCTTAATGCGAGGAGCATTCGTAATAAGGTGGATGAATTAGCTGCGCAAATAGAGGTAAACGAATATGATATGATTGGGATTACGGAAACATGGCTCTAGGGTGGCCAAGGCTGGGAACTCAACATCCAGGGGTATTCAATAGTCAGGAAAGATAGGCAAAAAGGAAAAGGAGGTGGGGCAGCATTGCTGGTTAAAGAGGGGATTAACACAATTGAAAGGAACGATAGGAGCTCTGATTATGTGGAATCTGTATGGGTAGAACTGAGAAATACCAAGGGGCAGAAAACATTAGTGGGAGTGGTATATAGACCTCCAAACAGTAATGCGGAGGTTGGGGATGGCATTAAATGGGAAATTAGAGAAGCGTGCAATAGGGGCACAGCACTCATCATGGGTGACTTTAATCTACATATAGATTGGGCTAATCAAATTAGTAACAATACTGTGGAGGAGGAATTCCGGGAGTGTACACAGGATGGTTTTCTGGACCAATATGTCGAGGAACCAACTAGGGATCAGGCCATCTTAGACTGGGTATTATGTAATGAGAAAGGATTAATTAGCAATCTTGCTGTGTGAGGCCCCTTGGGTCAGAGCGATCATAATATGATAGAATTCTTCATTAAGATGGAGAGTGAAACAGTTGAATCAGAGACTAGGGTCCTGAATTTAAATAAAGGAGACTACGATGGTATGAGGTGCGAGTTGAGTAGGATTGATTGGGGAATGTCACTCAAAGTGTTGACGGTGGATGGGCAATGGCAAACATTCAAAGATCGCATGGATGAACTACAGAATTTGTTCATCCCAATTTGGCATAACAATAAAACAAAAAAGGTGACTCAACTGTGGCTAACAAGGGAAATTAGGGATAGCATAAGATTCAAGGAGAGGACATATAAATTGGCCAGAAAAAGCAGTAAACCTGAGGATTGGGAGCAGTTTAGGATTCAACAAAGGAGGACAAAGGGATTAATTAAGAGGGGGAAAATAGAGTATGAGAGTAAGCTTGCAGGGAACATAAAAACTGACTATAAAAGCTTTTATAGATATGTGAAGAGAAAAAGATTGATGAAGTCAAGCGTAGGTCCCTTGCAGTCAGAATCAGGGGAACTTATAATGGGGAACAAGGAAATGGCGGACCAAATAAATACATACTTTGGTTCTGTCTTCACAAAGGAGGACACAAATAACCTCCCAAAGATGTCGGGGAACATAGGGTCTAATGAAAGGGAGGAACTGATAGAAATCAGTATTTGTAGGGAAATGGTGTTAGGGAAATTGATGGGATTGAGGGCCGATAAATCCCCAGGGCCTGATAATCTACATCCTAGGGTACTTAAGGAAGTGGCCCTAGAAATACTAAATGCATTGCTGGTCATCTTCCAAAATTCGATAGACTCTGGAACAGTACCCATGGATTGGCAGGTAGCTAATGTTTCCCCACTGTTCAAAAAGGGTGGTAGAGAGAAAATGGGGAATTACAGACTGGTAAGCCTGACATCGGTAGTGGGGAAAATACTAAAGTCCATTATAAAGGATGTTATAGCAGAGCACTTGGAAAAAAGTAACCGGTTCGGACAAAGTCAACTTGGATTTATAAAAGGTAAATCGTGCTTGACTAATCTACTGGAATTTTTTGAGGATGTAACTGTAAGATTCGAAAATTTTCATTAACTAATCACGCAAGAAAACAGGATTAATAATACAGCTTTATTGACCAAAAGAAGCTTATACAGAAAGCCCTTTGATGAAAAGGGGCATACAAAATGGCTGCCGGACCTCGTGATCAGTTTCTGGGACCATTTGATTTCTGTTACTGCAAGCCAGACAGGCTTGTGGATTGAGGACAGTAAGCCCGCGAAAGCCAATATCGGGAAACCGAAACTCAGGGAACTGGGCATACATATTAATTGGATTCTAAGTACAAGACAGTTTCAGGTAACAGGATGGGGCCCATCAAGGTATGGGCGGACAATTGAATGAACTCTTAAACCCATTTACTGTACAAAGGAAAGACCGTTTAACAGCCATCAAGGGCAATCTCCAGACCGATCAATATGTGAACCGAGTTACGGTGACAAAGTAAAAGACATTATCGGCCAGGAAGGCCAGTTAAGCTATCACCGGCTCCCGTTACAAGACAAAGTGCCCCTGCAGAGATTTCTGCCCGCCAAAAATATTACAAAGACTGGACTATGATCTGGCGGGAGATAAGACTGTCCCAAAAGAGTATAACTAGGGATTTGAAAAGTCCATCAGGGCGCGATTGGAAATTGGCGATGGGCGATTGGCCATTCTCGTAAAGACACACTGGGGGCAACGCTTCACCTCGACGGCTACGCTTCATTCGTAGGACGATTCACTTCTTCGGTACAATTCGTAACTTCGGTGACGACGAGAAGACTTTGGCTGGGAAGCCAGCTCGGCCAGGCAAGGCTCGAATACGACGGGAAGACGAAGGAGGGTGGCCCGGGTACTTTTGTCGGGAGATCATCGACGACCCAGGCCGAAGGAGAAGACACCCTCTGGAAAACCGCCGAGCCAGGCGGGAGCGAGAAATAAAAGGGCACTCCGGGCCTAGCACTTCCGTGCCTCAACATCCCATTCGCAGTTTTTCCTTACTGGACTCTCCCATGTGCATCCAGTTATTCAACATCACATCGGTGGCCGATTCTCCCATGTGTATCCAGTTCTTCAACGGCTTGTTAACGGATTCAACCATGACGAGCGCTCATCAAGGCTGTGTCCACTGCCTCATCGCCTGAGAGAGAGAGAAAAACAAGCTGCGCCAGAAGTTTCCAAATCCACGTGACGACGGAAAGCTGCACCAAAAGGCTGCGTACCCCCTCTTTTGCGAATCTGAAAGTGGTGAGCATGATTCCGAGTTCCTCAGGTCGAAACTTAGTCTAGGTCTAGGGGAGGGGGAGGGTAAGGGTAATCGTAATGTGTTTCCCCTTTTTTGATGTGCCGTGTGTTTCCCATTTCCATGGAATTAAGTTTATAGATATGTGCATGCTTGTAGTTACTTTAATTTGTGCTTATGACATGTATTTTATAATGCTGCAAACTGTTTAATAATAAAACCATCCATTTCGTGCTATTCAACCTGGTCTATTGAGTCTTTCTCTGCACTACAGTTCCCTGCACCTAAGTCCAAGGTCTAGAACCGTAGGGGAGAGTGGGTCGAACCACTCAAGGGTAATTATTGCACGAAGCCTGGTAGGAGACCAGATCGAGCAAGAGAAACCCCCTACAGTAACTGGTAAAATAAATAAGGGAGAACCAGTGGATGTGGTGTATTTGGATTTTCAAAAGTCTTTCGATAAGGTCCCGCATAAGAGGTTAGCGTGTAAAATTAAGGCACATGGGATTGGGGGCAAGGTATTGACTTGGATAGAGAACTGGTTGGCAGACAGAAAGCAAAGAGTTGGAATAAATGGCTCTTTTTCGCAGTGGCAGGCAGTGACTAGTGGGGTACCGCAGGGGTCGGTCCTTGGACCCCAGCTATTCACAATATAAATTAATGATCTGGACGAGGGAACTAGATGTAATATCTCCAAGTTTGCAGACGACACAAAGCTGGGTGGGCGTGTGTGCTGTGAGGAGGATGCCGAGAATCTCCAGTATGATTTGGACAGGTTGTGATTGGGCAGAAGCACGGCAGATGCAATATAACGTGGATAAATGCGAGGTTATCTACTTTGGTGTCAAAATCAGGAAGGCAGATTACTATCTGAATGGCAATAGATTGGGAGAAGGGGAAGTGCAACAAGACCTGGGCGTCCTTGTGCACCAGTCGCTGAAAGTAAGCATGCAGGTGCAGCAGGCGGTTAAGAAGGCAAATGGTATGTTGGCCTTCGTAGCGAGAGGGTTTGAGTACAGGAACAAGGATGTCTTGCTGCAGTTGTACAGGGCCTTGGTGAGACCACATCTTGAGTATTGTGTGCAATTTTGGTCGCCTTATCTCAGGAAGGACGTTCTTGCCATGGAGGGAGTGCAGCGAAGATTCACCAGGCTGATACCTGGGATGGCAGGAATGACGTATGAGGAGAGATTGTGTCGATTGGGCTTGTACTCGCTGGAGTTTAGAAGAATGAGAGGGGATCTCATTGAAACTTATAAAATTCTGACAGGACTGGACAGACTAGATGCTGGAAGGATGTTCCCGATGGACGGGGAGTCCAGAACCAGGGGTCACAGTCTAAGGATAAGGGGTAAGCCATTTAGGACAGAAATGAGGAGGAATTTCTTCACACAGAGAGTGGTGAACCTGTGGAATTCTCTACCAAAGAAGGCAGTAGAGGCCATTTCATTAAATGTATTCAAGAAGGAGTTGTATATATTTCTTAAGGCTAAAGGGATCAAGGGATATGGAGAGAAGGCAGGGACCGGGTACTGAATTTGGATGATCAGCCATGATCGCATTGAATGGCGGAGCAGGCTCGAGGGGCCGAATGGCCGACTCCTGCTCCTATCTTCTATGTTTCTATGTTTCTATGTGCTGGAAGTTGCTGGGGAAGAGAGTGTGAACAAGAAGAGGCTGTACTGATGGCGTAACAGGGCAGAGAATGGGGTCCAAGATTCTCTGATGCAGCACTGGAGACCTTGGTGTAGGAGGTGGGCAGGAGGAGAGAGATCCTGCATCCACAGGGGGCCAGGAGACCCTCCAGACAAACTCTGAGAAGGCAATGAGAAAAGAGCAGATAGCCATCATGGTCAATGCCAGCAGTGTAGCCCTGAGGTCCTGGACGCAGTGCCACAAGTAGTTTAATGACCTCGCAAGAGTGGTCAAGGTCAGTGCATTCATCCTCAAATGCCATAACCTTACAATGATCCATTCGGCTCAGACACTGCTCAATTGACCACCACCTCCTTTACTCACCTACCAACAATCTCTATCAATCACGACTCATGGTTGGAATTTTAACCCAAAAAACGGGTGGGTTGGGGATGGGCGGGAGGTTAAAGGGTTAAAAATTTGAATCCTGACCTCAGCCCGCCTCCAATCCGCCCGCTTCAGATTTTAACGGAGGCCTTCAAACCCCCCCTCCGGCCTCCGACCCCCTCTCTGGTCTCTGACCCCCCTCTGGCCTTCCAACCCCCCTCCGGTCTCTGCCCCCCCTTCGGCCTCCGCCCCCCCCCTCCGGCCTCCACCCCTGACCTCCGACCCCTCTTCGGCCTCTGACCCCCTCCGGCCTCCGCCCCCCCCCTTCAGCCTGCGCCCCCCTCCAGCCTCCGACTTCCGACCCGCCTCCGGCCTTCGACCCCCCTTCAGCCTTCGACCCTCCTCCGGCCTCCGACCCCCATCCGGCTTCCGATTCCTCCGCCGATCCCTCCCTCCCTCCTCTCTGTGGCCTGGTGACACAGGCCTACCTGCTCGCCAGCCAGCCAGCCTCTCCATCTGGCTGGCTGTGGGCGGGAAACAGAGATTCAAAATCTTAATCAGGCCCTGCCGTTAAATCCGGTGACTTGTTCTCCCGGGTTTCCTGACCGCATTGCAGCACTCCCACCCCACCCCCAATCCCGGTCCCTACCCGTCTCCAAATTAAAATTTTGGCCCATACCTCACATTCATAGCTTCACCTCACCCTCACACACGTGGCACTGCTGTTAGCCTCACCTCCACATCTCACAGCTTGCACACACTGCCAGCTATTCAACCATGACAGGCATATCACCCAAACTCATTGCACCACACTCACTGACACAATTCCCTCTCTCTTGCAGGACCAGGTGGCTCATAACCGAAGGCAGCAGGAGCTAACCGGCGGGGGACAGGCACGGCTGCATGACATAACCCCGATGGAGGAGACGCTGCTGGAGATTATTTGAGCAACCATCGCTGAGCCCATGGCCAGTGGCGAGGCGGAAACAATCCAAGATGACGGTATCCTCATACCTAATCCTGCTTCTCACATCCCACTTCCCCCTCATCCCACAATCTCTTCTAAGCTGCAGATGGTGTAAGCAAGCACCTCTTGCTTTCCCCCCCAGCACCACACCACAACCCTACCCTTGTGCCTTTCTCCTTTCAGATAGCCAAGAACTTCAACCTGGCCAGGCAGTGGTGGAGGAGCAAGAACAGGAAGAGGAAGAAGGCCGTGATGTTGAAGACACAGCACCGTCAGTCGATTTCACACTCGTAGTCACCAGCTCAGATACGGACACTGCGTGTACTTTAGAGGATAGTTTAGAGGCGGGATCTGCACATGGTGAGTCACCAGGCATGAGTGGGCTGCAGCCAAGGCATGGGGAAAAGGTAGCGCAAGACCCAGCTTCCTGGAGGGTGAGGTCGCACACGGGTTCTGCTGCACAGGACTCAGATCAGGTCTTCGGTGGGACAGGCTACAGGAGAAGGCTGATGGGTTTGCACAATGAAATGCTTGGTGCATTGGCAGGCCTGCAGAAAGCTTGCGTGCAATATCAAGGAGTCCGGCACTAACTTCGCACAAGACTTTGTGCAGAGCTTGGAGCCCATCTTTTCCAGCAAGGAAGTGATGAGCAACTCCATTAGCGCACTGTGGAGCTAACCATGGTGCAGCGTCTGAAGGCCGATGTCTCAGCTTCCATTGCAGCACAAGCAGAAGCCACCCGACATTTGAGTGCTGCAGTAGAAGCTCAGACTGCTGTCATGCCGACTCAGCTTGCTGCCATGCAAGCTCAGACTGCTGCCATCATGGCTGTGGGTACCAGTGTTGAACAGGTCACAGCAGTCCAACAATCTGTCCTCCAACAAATTACTAGGATCGCTGAGATGCTGCCCTGGGGGAGAGGCAGTGGCTCCGTGGAGCTTGAACCTGCTGTCCTCTCTCAGGACGACAGCTTTCGTGCTCCCACCACTGCTACTCCGCCAGTGAGCTTGCTGTTGCCTGTCAGCCAGCCAGCCTGGACTGTGCTGCCCATGCTGAGATGGTGCAGTCCAAAGCCAGGCCTTCTAGGCCCAGAGCTGCTCGAGGTCATCCGGCAAGGCCATCTGCAGTGTCCTTCACTGAAAGTCAGTAGCCTTCCACCAGACATGCTGCAGCCACTGGGCGAGCACTGTCTTGGAGCACTAGGACAGGCAAAGGCACACGGGAGACAAGGGAATGCACAAGGGTGATTAGTTGACTTTGGTATGTAATATTGGATGGTTTGATTTATAAATTTGGTTTGGAATATTTGTTTTGTGGTGGCTTTTATTGTAGCATTGTGACCAAGAGGACGCTGGGATGGTCCATAACAGATGGAAGGTAAGGTGTGCGACTGTTGGTGAATGGGGAATTGGGGTTGAGTTCACTGGTATCGCAGTCAAATGAGTTGATCACGGACAGCACGGCCAGAAAGCGGCTGTGTTGGTTGCCTCCTCCCTTCCTCCTGGTGTGAAAATTGCTGTGTAAAGAGGGAGTTAAATCAGTCAGATCACTTTCCACTACACTGAGAATGGCAAAGTTAAACCACCAGCAGCTGGGCGTTGGATCCCAACCTGTAGTTCCCCGATTGTGGTATAAACATGGTCTTCTGTAGTTCAGGTCCTGTAGTCATTGCTCCTGCCATGGCTAACTTTTGGACGTCATAACCTAGGGCTGGATTTTGTGAATGGAGACGTGTTGGAGGCGGGGCTGCTGCTTGTTGGGTTTCAGTCCTGCCTCCATCAGCCTCTGGCCAACCAGTGGGATTTTACCCTGATTGACCTTGTTAAGCCCGCCCTGCGGGCTCAGCAGGCCAATTGGGGGAAGTCACTGACAGAGCACGTCAACATCTGACGTGCTATCTGTGAAGACTTCTTGAAAGAAGAAATGTCAGCGTTTGACAGCTCTGTGAAGCTCTTGTGTTCAGGACTCATCAAACCTTTCTACTTTGTAGAAATCAGATGACTGTTGGTTCGGAGGATCCAACAGCCAGTCTGTGAAATCTACAATGAAGATGTCGGGACTCCGGGACCACAGCGGCTGAAGGCTGTAGGCAGAAACAAAGGTAAGTGAACATTTTATAACACTTTACGAGCGTTAAAAAAACAAGCCTGAAGGCTTTGTGTCTTAATGCGAGGAGCATTTGTAATAAGGTGGACGAATTGGCTGCGCAAATAGAGGTAAATGAATATGATTTGGTTGGGATTACGGAAATGTGGCTCAAGGGTGGCCAAGACTGGGAACTCAACATCCAGGGGTATTCGATAATCAGGAAAGATAGGCAAAAAGGAAAGGGAGGTGGGGTAGCATTACTGGTTAAAGAAGGGATTAATACAATTGTAATGAAGGATATTAGCTCTGATGATGTGGAATCTGTATGGGTAGAATTGAGAAATACTAAGGGGAAAAAAACATTAGTGGGAGTGGTATATAGACCTCCCAACAGTAAGGCGGAGGTTGGGGATGGCATTAAAAGGGATATTAAAGAAGCGTGCAATAAGGGCACAGCAGTCATCATGGGTGACTCTAATCTACATATAGATTGGGCCAACCAAATCAGTAATAATACTGTGGAGGAGGAATTCCTGGAGTGTTTACGGAATGGTTTCCTGGACCAATATGTCAAGGAACCAACCAGAGATCAGGCCATCTTAGACTGGGTATTATGTAACGACAAAGGATTAATTAGCAATCTTGTTGTACGAGGCCCCTTGGGTCTGAGCGATCATAATATGATCGAATTCTTCATTAAGATCGAGAATGAAGTAGTTGACTCAGAGACTAGGGTCCTCAATTTAAATAAAGGAAACTACGATGGTCTGAGGAGCGAGTTGGGTAGGATTGATTGGGGAATGGCACTCAAAGGGTTGACGGTGGATAGGCAATGGCAAACATTCAAAGACCGAATGGATGAGCTACAGAATTTGTTCATCCCAGTTTGGCATAAAAATAAAACAAAAAAGGTGACACAACCGTGGCTAACAAGGGAAATTAGGAATAGCACAAGATCCAAGGAGACGACTTATAAATTGGCCAGCAAAAGCAATAATCCTGAGGATTGGGAGCAGTTTAGGATTCAACAAAGGAGGACAAAGGGATTAATTAAGAAAGGGAAAATAAAATATGAGAGTAAGCTTGCAGGGAACATAAAAACTGACTGTAAAAGCTTTTATAGATATGTGAAGAGAAAAAGATTGGTGATGTCAAGCGTAGGTCCCTTACAGCCAGAATCAGGGGAATTTATAATGGGAAACAAAGAAATGGCAGACCAACTAAATTCATACTTTGGTTCTGTCTTCACAAAGGAGGACACAAATAACCTCCCAGAGATGCCGGGGAACATAGGGCCTGATGAAAGGGTGGAACTGAAAGAAATCAGTATTTGTAGGGAAATGGTGTTAGGAAAATTGATGGGACTAAAGGCCGATAAATCCCCAGGGCCTGATAATCTACATCCCAGGGTACTTAAGGAAGTGGCCCTGGAAATAATAGATGCATTGCTGGTCATCTTCCAGAACTCGATAGACTCTGGAACAGTACCCATGGATTGGAGGGTAGCTAATGTTACCCTACTATTCAAAAAAGGTGGTCGAGAAAAAGCGGGGAATTATAGACCAGTAAGCCTGACATCGGTAGTGGGGAAAATGCTAGAATCTATTATAAAAGATGTAATAGCAGACCACTTGGTAAGCAGTGACAGGATCGGACAAAGTCAACATGGATTTATAAAAGGTAAATCATGCTTGACTAATCTACTGGAATTTTTTGAGGATGTAACTGGTAAAATAGATAAGGGAGAACCAGTGGATGTGGTGTATTTGGACTTTCAGAAGGCTTTCGATAAGGTCCCACATAAGAGATTAGCGTGCAAAATTAAGGCACATGGGATTGGGGGCAAGGTATTGACTTGGATAGAGAACTGGTTGGCGGACAGAAAGCAAAGAGTTGGAATAAACGGGTCGTTTTCCGAGTGGCAGGTAGTGACTAGTGGGGAACCGCAAGGATCGGTCCTAGGACCCCAGCTGTTCACAATATATATTAATGATCTGGACGAGGGAATTGGATGTAATATCTCCAAATTTGCAGACGACACAAAGCTGGGTGGGAGGGTAAGCTGTGAGGAGGATGTCGTGAAACTCCAGTACGATTTGGACAGATTGGGTGATTGGGCAGAAACATGGCAAATGCACTATAATGTGGATAAATGTGAGGTTATCCACTTTGGTGGCAAAAACAGGAAGGCAGATTATTATTTGAATGGCAATAGATTGGGAGAAGGGGAAGTGCAAAGAGACCTGGGTGTTCTTGTGCACCAGTCGCTGAAGGTAAGTATGCAGGTGCAGCAGGCGGTTAAGAAGGCAAATGGTATGTTGGCCTTCGTAGTAAGAGGGTTCGAGTACAGGAACAAGGATGTCTTGCTACAGTTGTACAGGGCCTTGGTGAGACCGCACCTTGAGTACTGTGTGCAGTTTTGGTCGCCTTACCTGAGGAAGGACGTTCTTGACATGGAAGGAGTGCAGTGAAGATTCACCAGGCTGATACCTGGGATGGCAGGCATGACGTATGAGGAGAGATTGTGTCGATTGGGCTTATACTCACTGGAGTTTAGAAGATTGAGAGGGGATCTCATCGAAACTTATAAAATTCTGTCAGGCCTGGACAGATTAGATGCAGGAAGGATGTTTATGATGGCCGGGGAGTCCAGAACCAGGGGTCATAGTCTAAGAATAAGGGGTAAGACATTTAGGACTGAAATGAGGAGGAATTTCTTCACCCAGAGAGTGGTGAACCTGTGGAATTCTCTGCCACAGAGGGCGGTGGAGGCCAATTCATTAAATATATTCAAAAAAGAGTTGGATATATTTCTTAAGGCTAAAGGGATCAAGGGATATGGGGAGAAGGCAGGGACAGGGTACTGGATTTGGATGATCAGCCATGATGTCATTGAATGGCGGAGTAGGCTCGAAGGGCCGAATGGCCTACTCCTTCTCCTATCTTCTATGTTTCTATGTTTCTATGTTTACACTCACTTCACATACTTACCACTCCACACTTACACCCATCACTTACCTCTATATCTCACTTTCAGACCACCCTAACCCCTGCAGACCTCTTACTCAACTCCTCCACCCCAGCGGGGTTCTCCGAGGTCGGGAAGCCTGCAATTGAAAAGGTAAAATGGGACTAATCCTTTTTCTGCCTATTAACTACCTGTTAACAGGCAGTTTAAATGATTTAATCCCTTTCCCGCCTCAAGGAAATGAGACCCGGGGCAGGACGGCTTCCCGTCTCCTGGCAAATGGGCACGGAGGAGGGGTGGGGGCGGGTTTGTCAGCCGCCCCCACATTCTGCAACTTTACTGGCAGTCCCACCTCCATTTTGAGTTTGGGTAAGTGTGAGAGTTCTTTAATTGTTATTTCTCTTTAAATCATTCTTGATAAGATTCCTTAAGCAGTTTAAGTAAAGGGGAAAAGTTAAATATTTGGGATTCTGTTGGTTTAAGAAGAGTAAAACAAGGTTACACTGCAGTAGGAGTAAATTGCCACAGCAGGCAGTGGAAACCAGTTTTCTAACCAATCAGCAGGGGTGACTCATTTGGCTGTAAACAAACAAAGAGCATAAAAAAACCAGTACTAGTGCGAGCAAGCACTGAGTGCGAGTCATCAAAGAGTGCTCTTAGTTTGGGTAAGTGTGAGTTAGGGTAAGTGGGGTGTTAGGTGCTCTTTTCAAACTTTAACTCTGTGGGTTGTAATTAATAAGGCCTTTCTGGTGCAGAGTGACTGTTGGTAAACCATTTAACTGGTGTAACTAGAGGGATTGATTTAATTTAAATCCAATTAATTAAAGGGGATACTAGCATCTAAAATCGGGCAGAGGGTGTCCATAACTAACAATAAAAAACTTAATTAATTACATAGAATGGAGCAGGTGATGTGTTACTGTTGTGAGATGTGGGAGCCGGTGAACCCCATTGAGGCTCACGGTGATTACGTCTGTGACAAGTGCCTGCTGCTACAGGAACTCCAGCTCCGTGTTGATGAGCTGGAGTCTGAGCTTCAGACACTGCGACACATCAGGGAGGGGGAGAAGTACCTAGACTCTGTGTATCAGGAGGTGGTCACACCTATGAAGTTAATTAAATCAGATGTAGCCCATGGTCAGGGACAGGACGGTGTGACTACGAGTGAGGCAGGTACGGGGATCCAGGAGGTAGAGCTGGAGGAGCCGCAGCCCTTGTTCTTGTCCAAAAGGTTTGAGGTTCTTACTCCCTGTGGGGACAGGAGCAGGGACTGCAGGGAGGATGAGCAACCTGGCCACAGCACCGTGGAATGGGGGGCCATTCAAGAGGGGGGAGTAAATAGAAATGTTGTAGTGGTAGGGGATAGTATTATTAGGGGGATAGAGAGAGTTCTCTGCAGCCGAGAGCGAGAGTCCCGAAGGCTGCGTTGCCTACCCGGTGCCAGGGTTAAGAACATCTCCTCTGGGCTGGAAAGAAACTTGCAGTGGGAGGGGGTGGATCCAGTTGTCGTGGTCCATGTTGGTACAAATGACGTAGATAGGACTAGGAAGCCGGTTCTGTTAAAGGAGTATGAGAAGCTAGGGGTCAAATTAAAAAACAGAACCTCAAGTGTAATAATCTCTGGACTATTACCTGAGCCACGAGCGAATTTGGCTAGGACAAATAAAATTAGAGAGTTAAATGCGTGGCTCAAAGACTGGTGTGGGAGAAATGGGTTTTGCTTCCTGGGACACTGGCACCAGTACTGGGGCAGGAGGGAGCTGTTCCGTTGGGACGGGCTTCACTTGGCCAGTGCTGGGACTAGAGTCCTGGTGGATCATATAACTAGGGCTGTAGAGAGGGCTTTAAACTAACTAGTGAGGGGGAGGTTCCTAGAGAGCAAATAATAAAAATGACAACGGAGAAGGTCATAGACTTAGGTAGCAGTGGGGAAATTAAAAACCAGAGTGTGTCAGGAAGGGGCAGAAGGTATGGAGTAAAAGGTAAAGTAATAAAAAGGGCAAAAGCAGGAACTAAGTGTCACAAAACATATTTGAAAGTTCTCTATCTGAATGCACGTAGCATTCGTAACAAAATAGACGAGTTAATGGCACAAATAACTACATATGGGTATGATCTTGTGGCCATTACAGAAACATGGCTGCAGGGTGACAATGCCTGGGAATTAAACATACCAGGTTATTTAACGATCAGGAAGGACAGGCAGGAAGGAAGGGGAGGTGGGGTGGCTATGTTAATAAAGGAAGGAATCACTGTAATACAGAGAAATGATATTGGGTCAAAAGATCAGGATAATGAAACAGTTTGGGTGGAGGTAAGGAATAATAAGGGGAAAAAAACACTAGTGGGCGTAGTCTTTTGGCCTCCGAACAGTTGCAACACTGTTGGACGGAGTATCAATCAGGAAATAGTTGAGGCTTGTAATAAGGGAACATCTATAATTATGGGGGATTTTAACTATCATATTAATTGGACAAATCAAATTGGGCAGGGCTGCCTTGAGGATGAGTTCATTGAGTGTATTAGGGATGGGTTTCTTGAGCAGTATGTAACTGAACCGACCAGGGGGCAAGCAACCTTAGATCTGGTCCTGTGTAACGAGACAGGATTAATTAAAAATGTCCTAGCAAAGGATCCCCTTGGAATGAGTGACCATAACATGGTTGAATTCCATATTCAATTAGAGGGTGAGAAGGTTGGATCTCAAACAAGCGTGCTAAGCTTGAATAAAGGAGACTATGAAGGTATGAGAGTGGAATTGAGTAGAGTGGATTAGGAAAATAGATTAAAGGGTAAGACGATACATGATCAGTGGTGTACATTTAAGGAGTTATTTTACAACTTCCAAAAAATATATATTCCACTGAGAAGAAAAGGGTGTAAAAGAAAAGACAGCCATCCGTGGCTAAGTAAAGAAATTAAGGATAGTATTCAACTAAAAACAAGGGCATATAAGGTAGCGAAATCTAGTGGGAGGATAGAGGATTGGGAAAACTTTAAAAGATAGCAAAAAATAACAAAAAGATTGGTTAAGAAAGGGAAGATAGATTATGAAAGTAAATTAGCAAAAAATAAAAAACAGATAGTAAGAGTTTTTATAGTTGTATAAAAAGAAAAAGGGTGGCTAAAGTAAATGTTGGTCCCTTAGAGGATGAGACCGGGAAATTAATGGTGGGAAATATGGAGATGGCAAAAACACTGAATGAATATTTTGTATCAGTCTTTACAGTAGAGGACACTAAGAATATCCCAACACTGGACAAACAGGGGGCTATAGGGGGGGAGAAGCTAAACACGATCAAAATCACTAAGGAAGTGGTACTCGGTAAAATAATGGGACTCAAGGCAGATAAATCACCTGGACCTGATGGCTTACATCCTAGGGTCTTGAGGGAAGTGGCGGTAGGGATTGTGGATGCATTGGTAATAATTTTCCAAAACTCCCTGGACTCAGCAAAGGTCCCGGCAGACTGGAAAACTGCTAATGTAACACCCTTATTTAAAAAGGGCAGTAGACAGAAGGCTGGAAACTATAGACCGGTTAGCCTAACATCTGTGGTAGGTA
This sequence comes from Somniosus microcephalus, assembly GCF_052327205.1. Lineage (NCBI taxonomy): Eukaryota > Metazoa > Chordata > Chondrichthyes > Squaliformes > Somniosidae > Somniosus > Somniosus microcephalus. The sequence goes on from NC_140987.1 coordinate 343,627,885, forward strand.
AAATTTTGGAGTCCATTATTAAGGAGACAGTAACAGGACATTTGGATAATCATAATGTTTGACAAATTTGCTGGAGTTCTTTGAGGAAGTAACATATAGGGTGGATAAAGGGGAACCAGTGGATGTAGTGTATTTAGACTTCCAAAAGGCATTTGACAAGGTGCCACACAAAAGATTATTGCTTAAGCTAAAAAATCACGGGATTGGGGGTAATATTCTGGCATGGATATAGGATTGGCTATCTAACAGAAGGCAGAGAGTTGGGATAAATGGTTCATTCTCCGACTGGCAATCAGTAACTAGTGGTGTTCCGCAGGGGTCAGTGCTGGGTCCCCAACTCTTTACAATCTATATTAACGATTTGGAGGAGGGGACCGAGTGTAACATATCAAAGTTTGCAGATGATACTAAGATGGGAGGGAAAGTAGTGAGTGAGGAGGACATAAAAAACCTGCAAAGTGACATAGACAGGCTAAGTAAGTGGGCAGAGATTTGGCAGATGGAATACAATACTGGAAAGCGTGAGGTTATGCACTTTGGCAGGAAAAATCGTAGAGCAAGTTATTATCTTAATGGCAAGAAACTGAAAGTACTGAAGTACAAAGGGATATGGCGGTCCTGGTGCACGAAACTCAGAAGGTTAGTATGCAGGTGCAGCAAGTGATTAAGAAGGCCAATGGAATGTTGGCTTTCATTGCTAGGGGGATAGAATATAAAAATAGGGAGGTATTGCTTCAGTTGTACAAGGTATTGGTGAGACCGCACCTGGAAAACTGCATACGGTTTTGGTGTCCATACTTAAGAAAAGACATACTTGCTCTTGAGTCAGTACAAAGAAGGTTCACTCGGTTAATCCCGGGGATGAGGGGGTGGTCGTATGAGGAGAGGTTGAGTAGATTGGGACTCTACTCATTGGAGTTCAGAAGAATAAGAGGCGATCTTATTGAAACATATAAGATTGTGAAGGGGTTGGATTGGGTGGATGCGGGGAGGATGTTCCCGATGATGGGTGAAACTAGGACTAGGGGGCATAGTCTTAGAATAAGGAGCTGCTCTTTCAAAACTGAGATGAGGAGGAACTACTTCACTCAGAGGGTGGTAGGTCCATGGAATATGCTGCCCCAAAAAGCTGTAGAAGCTACATCATTACATAAATTTAAAACAGAAATAGGCAGTTTCCTAGAAGTAAAGGGAATTAAGGGTTACGGGGAGCGGGCAGGAATTTGGACATGAGTCTAGTTTCGGATCGGACATGGCCCTGTGGGTAGCGGAGCGGGCCCATGGGCCGTGTAGCCTGATCCTGCTCCTATTTCGTGTGTCTAATTCTGTTAGCTTCAGGAGATGGTTCTGTGATAGTAGATTGGCGGTTAGGATCAGATCAGCCATGATCTTATTGAATGGCGGAGCAGGCTCGGGGGCCGATTGGCCTACTCCTGCTCCTATTTCTTATGTTCTTATGTTCTTATACCCACCTCCTCAGGGCTGGCAAAATCCAACCCCTAATCCTGCACTACGCCGATTGTGTAGTCCGACGCGTCGGTGGTAAGGGCAATGGTGGCACCTGGAAGCGGGTGCGCCAGCATGGTTGCGTTGGCCAAGGCGCATTTGGTGTCGACGAACGCCCGGTCCATCTCGGCCGTCCAGCTGATCGGATCCTTACCGAACTTGGCCTTGAGGGCCTCGTACAAGGGCTGCATAAGCAGAGCCGCCTTAGGGACGAACCGATGATAAAAATTTACCATCCCGAGGAACTCCTTTAGGGCCTTGATGGTCTGCGGGCGTGGGAAAGATGTAACTGCCTCGACCTTCATCTGTAAGGGAATTGCGCCGCCTGATGTAATGCGGTGGCCCAAGAAATCAATCCGCTGCAGGCCGAACTGGCACTTGTCCAGGTTGATAATCAAACCGTGTTGACTGAGGCGTGTGAAGAGGGTACGCAAATGGCAGAAGTGCTCCTCTTTGCTAGGGCTGGAGATGAGGATGTCGTCGAGGTAGACGAAGAGGAATTTTAGGTCCCGAAGCACGGAGTCCATTAAGCGCTGGAAAGCCTGTGCAGCGTTCTTTAAGCCAAACGGCATCCGCAGAAATTCGAACAGGCCGAATGGAGTGATGACTGCGGTTTTCGGGACATCTTGCAAGTGCACGGGGACCTGGTGGTAACCACAGATGAGGTCGACTTTCGAAAAAAAGGTATTTCCCGCCAAATGGGCTGAGAAATCTTGGATATGCGGGATCGGGTTCCGATCAGGATTAGTGGCGTCATTCAGGCGTCAGTCGTCGCCGCATGTCTGCCATTCGCCGCCGGGTTTCAGAACAATGTGGAGAGGCGAAGACCAGGGACTATTCGACTGGCGAATTATCCCCAGCCGCTCCATCGTGTCGAACTCCGCTTTCGCAGCCGCGAGTTTGCCGGGCTTGAGTCGTCGGGCCCGTGCGTAAACCGGGGGGCCGGTGGTGGTGATGTGATGTTCCACACCATGTTTAGTAGCCGAGGAGGAGAAAGTGGGCCTGGTCAGATCCGGGAACTCTCCGAGGAGCCGAGTGAAGTCGTCTGGAGGTGGGACCGTACAGAAGACAGTGCGCGGCAGGGCGTTACCGCGGTGGCATGGGATGGAGTGGAACGTGGCCGCATTGATCAACCGGCGGTGCCTGACATCGACCAGGAGGCCGTTGGCGCACAAAAAATCCACCCCAAGGATGGCCTGCGTGACTTTGGCCGTGATGAATTCCCAGTGGAAATGCTGGCCGCCGAAACACACCTGGACCCGCCGCCTTCCGAAGGTCTGAACGGCCACGCCATTAACCGCCGCGAGGGCGGGGCCGTGGCCCCCAGCTAGTATATCGAGATTTGACGCAGGTAGGATGCTACACTGCGCCCCGGTGTCACAAAGGAAACGTCGACCAGAAAGGGAGTCGGTGATGAAGAGAAGCTTCCCTGAGTCTCCGATGGCCATCGCAGCCACGGGGCGATCATTAGACCCGGTCCTCTTTCGCCAGGGTGTCTGTAGATGTTTTTATTTTGTGCGAAAAACTGCAGGGAGGGCGGCAGCATCTTGCTTTCGCGCCAAAACGGGCATGTTAAAAGCACAACCCCACTGATTGAGGAGCTGGAGCAGTGTCTGTGGGGGAGGAGCGCCTCGCGCCCGCACAGTGCTGTTGTGTCACCGCGAAGGTCTTGTCCGCTTCGGCAGCAAGCTCCGCGCAGTCTGTGACTTCGGACCTGGCTAGGGCAGCCTGAACTTGCTCCGGGAGTAGGATGAGGAATAGCTCCCTGAAGAGGAAGCATTCCGGCTCAGACCCAAGGAGCGTGAGCATCTGGCTCATGAGCTCGGATGGCTTGGAGTCCCCGAGGCCAGGCATAGCGAGCAGCTGGCGAGCACGCTCCAACTTCATGAGCCCGAAGGCCTGCAGCAACCACGCCTTTAAGGTGTCATACTTGTGATCAGTAGGCGGACTACTGAGTAGGCTGATGATCCGCGAGGCTGTGGCGCTGTCGAGGGCGGAGACCACGTAATAATAACGGGTCCGCAACGATGTCCCTGAGGGCGAAGTGGGCTTCAGCCTGGATGAACCACGTGGCTGGTTGTTGCTCCCAGAACTGCGGCAGCTTCAAGGTAATGGCGTTCGTTTCCATGTTGATTATCTTCTGCGAAAACCGTTCGCAAAAGTTGGGGTCACCAATGTAGGAATGTCTAGTTCTTATCCAAAGACTGAGGCCCGCTCAGGCGCTTAAACAAAACGAAGTTTAATGGAAACTAACAGGTTTAAACAAGTAACTGCAGGCGAACATCGAGTGTAGGTCTATTCAGTTCGGAGGCTCCACGAGGACTGCTGGCTGGTCCCGTGGTTGACGTCATGACGTCATCACGTTCTTCCCGCCAGTGGGGGAGCACATGATGTACGGCATGACGTCATCGCGTTTACCTGCGCTGTTAAAGTAATCATGCTCTATACAAGTAAACAGTATAAATAAAGATACATACTCAGGCTGTAGCTAACATGTTGTTAAAGGGAATTATATACAAATGCTCTGAGTCCTTTAGTGGCTCCGCCACAACACAACAACAAAAAAGTACCATTAAAGTGTAGCCACTGTCATAATGGAGGAAACTCATTGACTTAATATATATGATTCACTGAATTCAATATTGTATAAAAGTAACCATTCCAGAGGATGGGGTGTTAGGTGTCTCAGTGGGCACTTTCATTGAATATGGGCTTCTTCCATGTACAATCAAGTGATCTACAACATGTTGATATCACTTACTATAGTCACCAATAATATCAGCTGGTACATAATTTTATTTTTATTATAGTTCAAGTTTGAATAAAACTGAAGAAGCTGCATTGTAGAAATGTTCGACACGGCTGCGTGTGAATGAAGTTTTAGGAACAGGCAGCGCAAGGAGCACACGTCAACCCAAGCACCCCACCCACCCGCCCCTTCAACCACCGTCTGCCCCACCTGTGACAGAGACTGTAGGTCCCGCATTGGACTCATCAGTCACCTGCAAACTCATTTTTAATGTGGAAGCAAGTCATCCTCGGTTCCGAGGGACTGCCTAAGAGGAACAGGCAGTTCAAAGAACATAGCCTGCCTGAAAGCTCCCAATGCAAGAGGAATATCGGCTTTATTTGTTCATGGTAAAGGCAATTTTAATTGTTGTTTCACATCAAAGTATTTGGGGTCAATTTTCTGTCTGCTGTCGGGCGGCTTTTCAGGCGGCCGGGGGCCGAAAATTGCCGAAAAAGCGGGTCGGGACCCCCCCCCCGCCTGATTCCCCACCCCGTCCGACTTTCGGACCGCCGTTTCCCTGCGACCCACTTCAGTCCCAGCCGCCGCAGGCGGGACTGGTCGTCGGCACACTAATGACCAATAATTACCTTGTTGAAGAAGATTTCCGGGGCCGTTGCGACTTTGGGGCTTTCCCCACATCAAACACGCCTGCGGGGAACCCCGCTGATGAGACCTGGCGTGAAGCTTGCCGGCTTGCTTGCTGTCAGCTGCAGGTCATTCGGGAAAGCTGCGATTTAAAGGGACAGCACTTGTATTTTGAAGGACCTTGTTGTTGCAGGTTTGGGGCTACTTCTTCAAGGCTTAGGCACAGCTGTGGAAGGTTGGAGCCTCACACACTTCTCCAATGCAATCTCCTGGGAAGCCCCTCTCGCCACCCTCACTCAGCGCTTCCTCAGCGGAGGCATCTGCGAGAAGCATGGGATGCCTTTTTTTCCTTCCCTTCTTGCCATTACAGGATCTCCAGCAGCAGAGGCGGCAGCAGCAGAACCAGGAACAGCAGGATGAGCACCAGGAGCACCAGGCTGCTGCTCACTCACCTGAAGCTGCACAGGCCAGAAGCGGCCAGCGCTTGGACGTGGCTTGAGAGCATCTTGTTGCGCTTTAGGGGGCCATGGGGACCCATTTCTGCACTGGCAGTCCTACTCAGAAGGACTTCCATGAAGATCTGGTTTCTCTGTTCAACAGATTGCCAAGTTAGGTTGATTGGCTATGATAAATTGACCCTTAGTGTTAGGGGGATTAAATACGTGGGGTTACGGGGATAGGGTGGGATATGTGTTGGTGTAGGGATTACGGGGATCGGGTGGGATATGTGTCGGTGCAGGCTCGATGGGCCGAAATGGCCTCTATCTGCACTGTGGGGTTTCTGTGGTTTCTGTGATCCTCAAGAGATGTCATTCTCTTATGAGCACTCACCATGTTTTCCGTACCCTGGCGAGTTATCTCCTCCATGGAGGTTGCCAACCTTTCCATGGTGATGAGTTCATGCACCAATGACTCCACAAAGGCTCTGCTCATGGTCGCTATGGACTCCTCCATTCGCTCCACACTCGCAGCGACCCTGGAGACAAATCCTGCCAGAGATTCCTGCATCTGTGCATGGAGATCCATCACCTCTTCTCTTGCGGATGGACCCAGAGGCAGAGGGTCAACATGCAGCGCAGCTGAGCTGAGCTGGCAGAGTCCTGCGCCCTCTGACGAGGACTCTCCATTGCTGTCCCTGTCTCCAGAATCTGCTGAGGCTCACTTGTGAGCTGTGAAACACCAGGTGACAACACTACTCTATGTCCCGAAGGTCCCCCCGAGGTGTGAGTGTCTGCGCTGGTGCTGGGTGCGCTTACTTCTGCTGACACTGTGCCCTCAGAGGTTGGAGCTTCCTCTGTGGAGTCTGGCTGCACAGCCTCTTCCTCCTCCACAGTGAGGATGGGGGCTCTGGATGGTACTGTGGGGGATTAAAGGAAGGAGTTAGAGATGTAATGCCAAGGTTCTTCTGGTGACTCCCAACGAGTTGGCATCTGCTGACACCTGCATCCATGCAGCATTGGTCTCAGTGGGAGGCCTCTTCCTCCCTGACCTAGGGAAGAGGACCTCTCTGTGGACACTAACACCATCCAATAATGCCTGCAGTGAAGCCTCGTCAAATTTGAAGGCAGCTTGGGGTCTGGCACTGGCCACAGCTGCTGCAGGCTCCTCTGCCATCCTGTATGGTTCATTTGGAAGCCTTCAGAGGATGCAGTGCTTGCTATGGACCTTGAAAGCACCACAAATGATGACATCATACTGTGGGGATTTCTGACTCGAATTGGACAATTAGCAAGGCTTCCCACATGTTGGGAATTAATTGGCCAATTGAGGGAAAATTGCGTGGAGCTGGCTGACACTTTTTTATGTGTGCAGAAACCCCACATTCGGGGAAACCCGACCATTTCCCACACAAGCCGAAAATCGGGGCCTTTCTGTCCATCCATTGAAGATTCTGTTCTCAGTGAGTTAAATTCACAGCAGATTCCGTGTGTCATTATGCTACATGTATGAGTTGGAGACCGCTACATACCTGTGTTTGTCGGCTACATGAAGCTGTTAGACTGCTGCCACTACATCACTCTCTAGTCAGGGAAGGTTGGCTCTACATTGTTCAGTTAGACTCGTGCCACTACACCACTCTTTAATCAGGGAAGTTTTCTCTCACCAGTGGTCAGATGCTGACAGCTGATGTTGAAAAAGTTGAAAATGAAGTTTTAAAAGTTCCCAGATGGCCAGGAACTTTTTAAATGTTGCTTTTCATTGGCTGTGGTTACATTGCAGTTGGTATGAAGGCAAAGTGCTGAGATACTGCCTCCTGAAATGTTCTCGTGTTACCAAACCTAAGTGCGACTGGGAGACTTGTTGGTATCCAAGTTATACTGTGTTTTATCTGCCAATGTGAAGCCAAAACTACCTCCCATTGATTCCCAATTTAAAATGTAAATGAACCTCTTTTTACCATGTGAACATGTATATACTTCAAGGGATATTTTTTGCCCACATTATGCCCCATAAACTGGCACGGACGGGGTGTAACAAAACACAAAAATGGGCAAAGGTCAGTCTCGAAATATAAGGAGCAGGAAGAGCCCATCTCAATCACAGGAGCTTCTTTCAAATATTGAAATGTATGCACAAATGCCCTACATACGATTTCCAGGTGTTCAGGCTTGTGGGACACTCAGTGTTAATCTGAAATGGGCATCCAGTGTTATTAGGGATTGGGAAAAATCTAGAATTCAATTTAAAGGCAGCAGTAATATATCAGTAACTCTTTTGCGGCCATTTATCTGCCGGACGTCAGCTTGGCTCCTTGGTAGCACTCTTCCCTCGAAAGTCAGAAGATAGTAGGTTCAAGTCCCACTCTAGGATTTTAACACATTATCGAGGCTTCAGTGCAGGACTGAGGGAGTGCTGCATTGTCAGAAGTGCTGTCTTTCAGATCAGATATTAAACTGAAGTCCATGTTCAAGTGGATGTAAAAGATCCCATGGCAAGATTCAAAGAAGAAAAGGGCTTGTGTCCTGACCAAGATTTTTCCTTCAATCAACACCGGAAAATACAGATGAACTGGTCATTGCTGTGTGCAAATTGGCTGCTGTGTTTGCCTTTCTAACAACAGTGACTGCGCTTAGAAAGTACTTCACTGACAGTGAAGTGATTTGGCACATCCTGAGGTTGTGAAAGGTGCTGTATAAATGCAAGTTCTTTCTTATTTCTCGACTGTTTTTCTTCACTTTCATTGCCTTTTTTCTGTTGGTAAGCCTTTGTGCCAATGAATCTTCTTTTCTCCCCAACTGCTCCATTACTGGGTTTCCCAATAGGAATTCCCACATCTCAACTTCTCTGGAGGACCAGCTAAGGAATGTCAAGCAGGTCAGGCTGCACCAGAGGTGTTCTGTGCCCCACCTGCACACCCGCATCTGCAAACAGAGGTGCATGTGCCTTTTTGGGGGCAGATGACCAGGGGCATGGATATGACATGTCAATGCCTGACCGTGATGCTGGATGTTTCTTTCAGTGGTACTGCCTGAAAGAAGGCATTTCAGGGGATCCACAGCCTACATAGCCTGATTGGCCACCCCCTCCACCCCCCAAAACCATACCTGACACACAGCTTAGGGTTGGCACTGTGACAGTCCTGGTGGGCTGAGGCTTCAAATCTGCCTCAACCCACCTTCCAGACATGTGGCAAATGTGACCTATGGAGATGGTTCTGTGACATGTCAAACAGGGCCACCCTCCTTGCCACATCTTATGTAGCACCAGCTCCACCTCAGCAACTCTCCAACAAGGAGCCAGGTGCTGGTCTGCTCTGCCTCTTACTTGCAGATGCACGCTCCTTGTTGGGTTTCCTTTCCCTCCGTTTTCCTCTGTCACTTTTTAGTCATCTCTCTCCCTCTTGCTCACTCTCTTTATTCAGCCTTGGCAAAGGCTGGCAATGGTTTGAAATGCCTTTCGAACTTTTCCAAAGGCTGCAAGATTTATTGTCCCCCTATTCTTTCACTACCCTTTAATTGTCTGCATCCCTTTAAATTTTACCACTGGGGTACCTCCATACACCCATCTTAATCTGCATTTGGAGAATAGTGTGACCATTTTGGCGAGGTTTGTACCAGTTCTTAACCATTCAGGACTGAATTATGGCCGCAGATGAAGATTTGTCCCCATATGTTTACATGGCAAAATATGCATCTTTTTTGTTCATGCAAGTAATAATATACAAAGCATGGAAAAGGTTGTGCTGTGTGTAGGATGTAGAAGGATGAAACCAGCTCAATGGGGATTGAATGGCTGGAACTGGGTAGACTGAGTTTGCTGCTGAATTATATTTAGCATAGGTCCAAGTTGGCATTGGGATGAAACCAATGCTGGTGGCAGGGTGGCAGGATGTTTTTTGACTACAGATGAGACTGCAACATGGGTTGGAGACTCCCCCTCCTTGCATAATGTGGCTGTTATGTCTGACATTGGTGATAGGTACTCGATTGCCTTGGCCTGAGCACATGGAGTTTGATAGTGCTGTTATCATTGTATTGTGTATAGGTATTCGATTGCTTATGCCTGGAAGTGTGTGTGTGGCAGCCATTATAAAAGCAACATGAACTGAACTCTGCTTACGCTCTCTGGATTATCTTTGCAAACGCAACATTTGGCGACAAGGATGGCTGAAATCTCTCTTCCACCATCTCCTCCCTTCCTTGCACTACCAGGTGAGCCCCCGATCCCATGGGTTCGCTGGTTACAGTCCTTTGAAACCTACCTCATTGCTCTTGGACTAGAAACTGTGAGTACGGCTCGGAAAAAGGCACTGTTATCCCATTGCTTGGGAGCGGAGGGCCAGCGTGTTCTTGGGACATTATGCACAGCAGACTCAATCCAAACATATGATGAGGCTGTGGCTCTGTTAAGCACACACTTCTCTGCCCCACAAAGTGCCCTCCTGCGGCGATTCATTTTTAGACAGCGTCACCAACTCCTCGGCGAGTCGGTGCATCAATACATGGCTAATTTGAGGGGGTTAGCTAGCTCGTGCAAGTTCAGTGCATTACAAGATGAGATGGTGCGTGATCAACTAATAGAGCATACAAACAACGTGAGAGTGCGTGAAAGACTGTTACTCGAGTCCGACGATCTGTCGTTGTCACAGGCAGTCAACATTGCCTTTCAAGTGGAGTCTGCAGCCGAATGTGCAGCGAAACTAGCACACACACCCAGTGACAGTGCCCTCGGCCCCGACAGCTCTGACACGGTAATGCTCGCGCGACGGCAGCAATGCGTGCTACCGCGGCAACAGTGTGGAAACTGTGGATCTCGTTCACATGCTACCAGAGCGCAGAATTGCCCCGCGCACGGCCAAGCCTGTCGCAATTGTGGAAAACAAAATCACTTTGCCAATGTCTGCCGCTCTGCCCCGGTTGCTACAAATGAACACTCTCAGTCCTCAAGCACTATAATTCACAACGTGAGCTCTGGGCCAGTAGTGGCTTTCAAGTCATGCACAATTAACCTGAATGATGTGTGCATCCCGTTGTTGTTGGATACTGGTGCCAGCGTCTCACTGCTGAATGTGGACACATTCAAACACTTTTTCAGCTCCCTGCCACTCTCTGCGCTCTCCACTACCCTTTGCGGGTATGGTAATTTGAAAATTGGACTAGTGGGCTCAGTCAACCTCACTGTACGCTATGGAACAAAAGTTTTGCCAGATTTTTGTTTTCATGTGGCACGCCAAGGAGCTAACCTGATGGGACTGGATCTTTTCACTGACCTGGGTTTTTCTCTCTTGGACACCGGCGGGTCTGCGATTCTGCACGTCGCCTCACCGTGGCGCCAAACATGGCCAGCACTCTTTGAGGGTCTGGGCTGCCTGACTGCCTTCACCCACCAGCCCATGGTTGACTCCACCATTACCCCTGTCATTCAGCCACTGCGCCGCATCCCGCTTGCTCTCCGTGACGGGGTCACAGCTGAACTAAAGCAGCTACTGGAAGCCGGCATCATCGAAGCAGTTGATGCCTCCCCATGGGTCTCCAACCTGGTGGTCGCAACGAAAAAGTCAGGTGGTCTACGCGTCTGTGTCGATCTTCGAGCAGTGAATAAGGCCGTAATCCCTGACAAGTATCCACTGCCCACGTCAGAGGAACTCACAGCGCAGTTCTATGGTTCCATCCTGTTCTCGAAACTGGACCTTCGACAGGGCTATCTACAGGTTCCCCTCCACCTCAGCAGCAGGGACCTCACTGCTTTTGTGACACATGCTGGCATCTTTCGGTACACCAGGATGCCATTTGGACTTAGCTCTGCACCCAGCTGCTTCCAAAAGGTGATGTCCTCTGTGCTCGTGGGCATTCCTGGGGTGGCCATCTACCTGGATGACATCATCGTGCATGGGCCCTCGACCTCCACTCACGACAAATGCCTTCACAGAGTTTTCACAGCTCTAGCAAAACACAAGCTCACACTGAATGGCGAAAAGTGTGTCTTTGCTGTTTCAGAGATTGAATTTGTGGGGTTTTGGTTGTCGGCTGATGGTATATCCCCACTCCAGTCAAACGTGGATGCCAGTCACAGCATCCCAGAACCCAGCTCTGCAGCACAGGTTGCCTCCTTCATTGGCATGACTGGGTACTACCTGAGGTTTTTGCCCCAGTACTCAGCCACCACAGCCCCACTGCGCCAGCTCCTGCGAAAGGATGAGCCCTGGGTGTGGTCACAAGCCTGTACGGAAGCTGTTCGCCTCCTCAAATTGCAGCTCACGTCGCCTCCAGTGTTGGCTCACTTTGACGTCGCCAGCTCCACCCTCGTCACCTGCGACGCATCTGCTGCAGCTGTGGGGGCGGTGTTATCGCAGATAGAGAATGGAGTGGAGAAGCCAATCGCCTTTGCCTCCCGAGCCCTTAGCCCCACTGAACAGAAGTACTCAGTAGGCGAGCGTGAGGCACTGACGTGCATCTGGGCATGTGAGCGGTGGCACCTGTACAGGTATGGCCGTGCCTTCACCCTGCGAACCGATCACCAGGCTCTCACTGCCCTGCTGTCGACATCCAGCACGGGCCACAGACCACTGCGTCTACACCGCTGGTCTGACCGCCTCCGCCAATACAATTTCAGTCTCCAGTTCACACCAGGACGTGACAATGTTGTTGCAGATCTGCTCTCCCGCACTGTCTCTGCCCCAGCCCCACTCGTCGGGACTGAACATGTGGAACAGGATATCGTCCAGATGCTGCACACGCCTCTCCAAACCACAGCCTCTCTCCAGGAGCTCAAAGAAGCCTCTGAACAGCCCCTCTCCCAGCTGTGCACCTTCATCAGAGATGGCTGGCCTGAGGAACTGTCTGCCTACTCCAGAGTTAAAGAGGAGCTCTCCTGCTGGAATGACTCCTGTGTTGCACGTGGGCTCTGCACTGTGGTCCCAAGTGCCCTTCGTGTGCGTGTTTTATCCATGGCGCATGAGGGCCACTTGGGCATAGTGAAGCTCAAACAATGATGCTGAGACCTAGTGTGGTGGCCGGGTATCGACAGGGAAATCGAGGCCCTGGTCAAGGATGGGGAGCCTGCCTTGTAAGTGGCAAGACTGGCCACCAAGCTCCCCCACCCCTGCAACTCCTTGCCTGGTCCTCTCAGCCCTGGGAGCACCTGCAGCTGGATGTCTGCGGGGAGATCCATGGTGTCCCCCACCATCAACGGTTCCTAGTGGTGACCTATGACCTGCACTCAAAATGGCCAGAGGTCACTGCCGTGGGCTCCGTCACCTCTCGGGTCATCATTGATATCCTTGAGTCCCTCTTCTCCCTCTGGGGGCATCCAAAGGCCATCACCACAGACAATGGCCCCCAAATGGTCTCTTCGGAACTCTCCTCTTACCTTGAGAGCAAGGGCATCCGTCACATTCGCACAGCGTACTACCACCCCGAGTCAAATGGGGGGGTGGAGCGTTTTAACCAGACACTGAAAAGTGGCCTCAGAGCACACCTATCCCAGGGGTGTGCGTTTGACAAGGCCCTCCTCCACACACTGCTGCACTACAGAGCCTCCCAGCATTCCACTACAGGGGTCTCACCCGCATCCCTCATGCTAGGCCGTGAGCTCATGCTGCCCCTTGGCAGGCTCCGCCCCTTGCTAGCTCAGAGCCCTGCTCCGCCGGCTCAAGCCACAGTCGCTAGACAGCAGGAGAAGATGAAACTCCGCTTCGACCAGTCGAAGAGGGCCAAGGCGCCCAACATCTCAGTCTCCGATTGGGTCAGAGTCCGCAGGCCTCACCGCAATAATAAGATGGCGTCATTCTGGTCCTCCCCTCTCCAAATCAGCCGCCAACTTGGACCAGCCACTTTCTGCCTCACTGACGGCTCTCGGTGGCATGCCAGCCGCCTTCGGAAGGTGCCAGCACCCCCTGATGTGGGATTATACGGACCTAACCCCCAAGACTTACCCCCAGAGTGGCGGGATGCACATGTGACTCAGCCAGCCAACCCCCAAGCAGATGTTGTGCCTCAGCCTGCTCCTCAGCAGTCCCCACTTCGGCCTGCTCTTAACCAGTCCGCACCTCGGCCTGTTCATACATGTTCTCGTCCTGGCCACCTACAGGACTTTGTCACTACATTTCATGTTTGAAATTCTGTGAGGGGGGAGGAAATGTTATGTCTGACATTGGTGATAGGTACTCGATTGCCTTGGCCTGAGCACATGGAGTTTGATAGTGCTGTTATCATTGTATTGATAACAGTCCAACTCCGGCATCTCCACACCATCATTGTATTGTGTATAGGTATTCGATTGCTTGTGCCTGGAAGTGTGTGTGTGTGGAGCAGCCATTAAAAAAACATGAACAGAACTCTGCTTACGGTCTCTGGATTATCTTTGCAAACGCAAAAGTGGCGTTGTCCGATCTAATGGTAATAGCATTCAGCCAAGACACTTCTTTAAGCCCTTTGGTGGAAGGTGTTCCAGCACAGGACTAGTCTGGTAGAACACTAAATACTCCATAGAGGAATTCATGAAAAGCAAAGCTTTGGCAGTCTCCAGTGACTCAGTAAAGACAATCTGTCATTACTTGACAATCGCATGGAAGAGTATGTGTTTTTTTGGCATCATAAACATATATTAACTTCTGATTAAAGATGCAATAAAATGGGTGTGAGGAGCACGGCTTAAAAGGAGCAGCGAGCAGCGAGGCCCAACCAGAGCGGCGTACCTGGGTGTGAGGAGCGCGGCTTAAAAGGAGCAGCGAGCAGCGAGGCTTACCAATTCAGCAGCGGGAGAGAGACGTAAAAAGTAATCAAAGTGTGACATCACCAGAAAATTGGTTGATGAGCATTTCTCTCTTTCTCCTTTTTTTCCAAACATAAACTCTGTGGTTTATAGTTTCTAAGCTTTGAGGTGTAGCGGGGGCTGCTGGTAACCAAAAATTTAACTTAATTTAAAGGAAGTAAAGGGTAAATCATGTCAGGACAGCTCAGCCCCATAGTTTGCTCCTCCTGCACTATGTGGGAAATCAGGGACACTTCCTGTGTCCCTGACGACCATGTGTGCGGGAAGTGTGTCCAGCTGAAACTACTGACAGATCGCATTGCGGCACTGGAGCAGCGGATGGATAGATATTGGAGCATTCGCGAGGCTGAGGAAGTCGTGGATAGCACGTTTAGGGAGGTGGTCACACCGCAGGTAAAGGTTGCACAGGCAGAAAGGGAATGGGTGACCATCAGGCAGAATACTAGGCGCAGGCAGGTAGTGCAGGAATCCCCTGGGGTCATCCACCTCTCGAACAGTTATACCGTTTTGGATACTGGTGGGGGATGGCTTAACAGGGGAAGGCAGCAGCAGCCAACCTCCTGGCACCAGGGGTGATTCTGCTGCACAGGACGGGAGGAAAAAGAGGGGTAGAGCTATAGTGATAGGTGTGGTGTATGTAACCTGTTCCACCTTAAGAGAACTTAAGCCTGTTCCACCTTAAGAGATGTACTACTTTCTCTGGCTGCTGTATACGTAATACCGGTGGTGACCACCGGTATATAAGCACTGTGTAGTAATATTGTATTTAGTTAGTCCTGACCTCCAACCAGTAAAGACCTGTTGAACTTTAATCTTGTAGTCTGTGTTAGTAATTACAACTAGAACAGACAGACTTAACACTGGCGACGAGTCCGATTCTTACCCTGCGGCAGTTTATATCCACGGCGGCTTCGTCCACAGAACGGACGTCGAAGAGAGGCTTCCACCCTCATCACCCTGCTGGAAGACACGTCGCGCGGCAGACATCGAGAAACCAGAGTGCAGAAGACATCCTGAACGCGAAGCCTCCATCAGCGGCTGTCAGCTATCTTCTTTCTACCTCGGTGGTGGGTAAGCCGGGCAGCGACGCGACCAGAAAGTCGACCGCGTTGGCTGTACAGATGGGGAGGGAAGATGGAGGAATAAGGGCGGTGAGATCGATCGCGACCGGAGATAAGGGCCGGGCCGCATTCAGGCCGAAAGGCGCAGCGCGGGGACATCGATCGCGGCTGGTGATAAGGGCCGGGCCGCATTCGGGCTAAAAAAGCGCAGCGTCTGGGGCAACTGAAGGCGCGAGAGCCGCGGTGAAGCGGAGACAGTGTCGGGGGACGGGTGAAGATCACCAAGCGCGGGAAAACCGCCATTTTGTAGGCGGAGGACGAAGACAAGAGCGGGAAGCTGCCATCTTGGATAAAAATTAAAATAAATTAAATTGCAACGATGCCTAAACATGGGAACATTAATACCTTTGATAGCGACATCGAAGATTGGGCCATGTATGTAGAACGCATACAAAATTATTGTAAAGCAAATAAAATCCCAGATGAAGAGAAAGCACTAACATTATTAAACTTAATGGGTGCGAAGACATACGGGCAATTGAAACACCTTTTATCACCAGATGAACCGGCGGATAAGACGTTCGAGGAGATTGTTACTGTCCTGAAAAATCATCTAAACCCCACGCCGCTGATGCTAGCGGAATGATTTAAATTTTACAGCAGAAGGCAGCTGAAGGATGAAAGCAGTGCTGAATATTTAATGGAATTGCGTAAGCTAGCAAAGTACTGTCAGTTTGGAACGAGACTGACAGAGGCGCTACGAGATAAATTTGTGTGTGGTTTATTAAAAGAAGATACACAAAAGCGACTGGTCGAGGAGAATGAGCTGACGCTTGAGAAAGCGGTCACTATGGCAGCAGCACACGAAGCCGCAGCGAGAGGCACGGCAGTAATGCAGCTACGGTCACCGGAACTCAGTACAAATAAATTGGGTTTGAGTACTGTAAAATGTTATCGTTGTGGAAAGACAACGCACGATCAGAACCAGTGTTGGTTTAAAAACCAAGAATGCAGAACGTGTGGCAGGCTTGGCCACATAGCTAAAGTATGCCGGTCAGGAAAGAAGACCAGCAACAAAAAGTCACCGCAAGGAAAATACATAAAGGTACACAAGGTGACGAAGAACAGTTCGACCGAACAGAAGTCAGATTCAGACGCTAGCAGTAATGAACTGGGTAGCTTAAGAGTACACAACGTTGGTAAGGATGCAGATCTCCAGACAATTTGGGTCACCCTTCAGATAGCAGGAGTCCAAGTAAAGATGGAATTGGACACTGGATCGGCATTGACGGTCATGAATAAGAAAGATTACAAAAGGTTATTCCAACATATTCCCCTACGGGATACGGAGATTATATTGAAAACATAGACGGGGCAAAGAGTGTACCCCATCGGAAAGATAGAGGTAAAAGTGGTCCACAAGGGCGAAGAAAGCCAAGTAATGGACTTATATGTGCTACCTGAAGGAGGTCCACCACTACTGGGACGGGAGTGGATTAGGAAAATGAATATGGACTGGCACTCCTTGAAGGCACTAACGGTAGATTCCGGGGAAACAGATGTCAAACCTAAACGATTGTCCAGAATATTGGATGATGCTAAAGAGGTGTTCCAGCAGGGACTGGGAACACTGAGAGGAATTACGGCAAACATCAAGATTGATGAACATGCACACCCAAAATTTTTTAAAGCCAGACCGGTACCCTATGCAATACGACCTACTGTAGAAGCGGCACTGGAAGCGCTAGAACGTTCAGGTGTACTGTCTAAGGTAGATTGGAGTGAGTGGGCTACGCCCATTGTTCCCGTTATGAAACGTCCTTCGAGCAACAAGCCAGGAGAACCAGGGAAGGTTCGCATCTGTGGAGATTTCAAAATCACCGTTAATCCGGTGCTTCACACGGTGCAGTATCCGCTTCCGCGGATTGAGGATATTTTTGCTTCATTGTCTGGCGGGAAACACTTCACCAAGATAGACCTGGCGCAGGCGTACTTGCAGATGGAGGTTGAAGAAGAGTCACGCCAATACCTCACGATCAACACGCATCGAGGTTTGTACCGGTACAATAGGCTGGTTTTTGGAGTGGCATCGGCTCCAGCATTTTGGCAGAGGGCCATGGAGCAGGTATTACAGGGAATTCCAGGCACACAATGTTACCTGGACGATATTCTGATTACAGGTGATGGTGATGAAGAACACCTCGCAAACTTGGAACTGGTGCTCAACAGACTGAAAGAGTATGGACTTAGAGTTAATCGGCAGAAATGTGAGTTCTTCCAGAAGTGGATCTCGTACTGTGGTCATGTCATTGACCGGAAGGGGCTTCATAAGTCTCCTGACAAGATAGAGGCAGTTGTAAAGGCTCCCGCTCCAGATAATGTCTCTCAGTTGAGGTTGTTTCTAGGATTGATTAACTATTACCATAAATTTCTACCAAATCTATCCACGGTACTGCACCCGCTAAACGCTCTTTTACAGAAGGGGGTACCATGGGAATGGAGCGAAAACTGTAAGAAGGCATTTCGCAAAAGCAAAGAATTGATCACCTCAGAGGAAGTGTTGGCTCACTTCAACCCGACACTGCCTATTCGGTTGGCTTGTGATGCTTCTCCATATGGTATTGGGGCAGTATTCTCACACAAGTTGCCAAATGGCACGGAAAGGCCAGTCGCGTTTGCATCCAGATCATTGACCTCCGCTGAGCGCAACTATGCGCAGATCGATAGGGAGGCTCTCAGCCTTGTATGGGGAGTGAAGAAGTTTAATCATTACCTGCAGGGCCAAAAATTCACACTTCTGACAGACCATCAGCCGTTGGTATCCATTTTTAACCCTAAGAAGGGTGTTTCAGTGATGACAGCACAGCGTCTCCAGAGATGGTCCCTTTTCCTAGGGGCACATCAATATCAAATAGAATTCAAAGGTACAAAGCAGCATGGCAATGCTGATGGGCTGTCGCGCCTGCCACTACCTGAAGAAGAAGAAACGACGAAAGTTGACCCTGTTGAGTTATTTCATTCGACCATCATCGAGTGTTTACCAGTCACCAATGCAAGTATTGAAAAAGAAACCAGGAACAACCCGACACTGTCCAGAGTCTACGAGGTGACAGTGAAAGGATGGCCAACACGTGGTGATCCTCTGTTACCGGCATTCTCGGCAAGGCGAGACCAGCTGTCCGTCTGCCATGGTACTTTGATGTACGGGACAAGAGTGATTATTCCTCCCAAGTTAAGGGAAAGAGTTCTAAAAGAACTGCATGAAGGTCATCTGGGGGGAGTTAAGATGAAAAGTCTTGCTAGGGCTTATGTATGGTGGCCGGGTATTGACCAACAGATAGAGGAGTTGACGAAAAGCTGCGCTGGGTGCCAAAAAGTGCAAAATGCACCTCCGATCGCACCACTACACCCATGGGAATGGCCTTCAGCCCCATGGCAACGCGTACATATTGACTTTGCTGGTCCATTCATGGACGCCATGTTCCTAATTGCGGTGGACGCACATTCCAAATGGCCAGAAGTGATCAAGATGAATACCATTACTTCAGAAAAGACAATTGCGGTGTTAAGAACAATATTCGCAAGGAACGGATTGCCAGAACAGATCTGTTCGGACAACGGACCACAGTTCGTGTCGGAAGAATTCCAAAAATTCTTAAAGAAGAATGGGGTGAAACATTATACCTCTGCCCCATATCACCCGGCGACAAACAGGTTGGCCGAGAGATTTGTCCAAACATTCAAAAAGGCAATAAAGGCCATGAACGATGATCAGATTCCGCTACAGCACAAGGTGGACAATTTCTTAATGGCATATCGAAACGCCGCTCATGCAGTGACTGACCAAAGTCCTGCCATGATGTTTTATAACAGGAGGTTGCGGTCCAGGTTGGACTTGTTAAAACCAAATGTGCAGAGGGAAGTGGAAAACAAACAGTTCCGGCATATTAATAACAAGACCACTCGAAGTTTCGACGTAGGACAACCAGTTTTGGCAAGGGACTATGGAAACGAAAAATGGCAGTCCGGAACAATTCGGGCCAGACAAGGACCTCTGATGTACACAGTAGATATTGGTAACAATGTGATAAGGCGTCATGCGGATCAACTGGTAGAATCGAGAGCAAGGGTCAAACCCATGGTTGCGACAGAGACAACTGTGGAAGACGTTAATGAACCTGAAGTATCTACCTCGGCAGGGAATGTACCTGATGATGATGATAACACCCAATGCATGGGAGACCAACTAGAGGAGTCACCTCAGCAACAGGAATCAGAGACCACTGAAAGGCGTTATCCAAACCGAATCAGAAGGCCTCCTGAGAGACTGAACCTTTGAACTGTTTATACCTGAAGTTATATATGTTATTATGTTATGTTAAATGGGGATATGACTGTTAAGCTAAAAAGGGAGGACTGTGGTGTATGTAACCTGTTCCACCTTAAGAGAACTTAAGCCTGTTCCACCTTAAGAGATGTACTACTTTCTCTGGCTGCTGTATACGTAATACCGGTGGTGACCACCGGTATATAAGCACTGTGTAGTTATATTGTATTTAGTTAGTCCTGACCTCCAACCAGTAAAGACCTGTTGAACTTTAATCTTGTAGTCTGTGTTAGTAATTACAACTAGAACACACAGACTTAACAATAGGGGATTCTATTGTAAGGGGAATAGATAGGCGTTTCTGCGGCAGCAAACGAGACTCCAGAATGGTGTGTTGCCTCCCTGGTGCAAGGGTCAAGGATGTCTCGGAGAAGCTGCAGAAAATTTTGGAAAGGGAGGGTGAACAGCCAGTTGTCGTGGTGCATATAGGTACCAAAGATATAGGTAAAGAACGGGATGAGGTCCTGAAAGCTGAATATAGGGAGTTAGGAGGTAAATTAAAAAATAGGACCTCAAAGGTAGTAATCTCAGGATTACTACCAGTGCCACGTGCTAGTCAGAGTAGAAATAGAAGGATACTTCAAATGAATACGTGGCTAGAAGAATGGTGCAAGGGGGAGGAATTCAAATTCCTGGGACATTGGAACCGGTTCTGGGGGAGGTGGGACCAGTATAAACTGGACGGTCTGCACCTGGTGTTTGCTAGTGCTGTGGGGGAGGGTTTAAACTAAAATGGCAGGGGGTTGGGTACCTGAGCAGGGAGACAAAGGAAAGGGAAACAAGGATAGAAGCAAAAGACAGGAAGGAGAAAAAGAAAAGTGGCAGTCAGAGAAATCAAGGGTTTAAAAGAAACATGGCCACAGTAAATAATAATTCTAAAAAGTCTAAGAGCATTAAAAAAACAAACCTGAAGGCTTTGTGTCTTAATGCAAGGAGCATTCATAATAAGGTGGATGAAGTAGCAGCGCAAATAGAGGTAAATGAATATGATATGATTGGAATTACGGAAACATGGCTCCAGGGGGACCAAGGCTGGGAACTCAACATCCAGGGGTATTCAATATTCAGGAAAGATAGGCAAAAAGGAAAAGGAGGTGGGGTAGCATTGCTGGTTAAAGAGGGGGTTAACACAATTGTAAGGAAAGATATTAGCTCTGATGATGTGGAATCTGTATGGATAGAACTGAGAAATACCAAGGGGCAGAAAACGTTAGTGGGCGTGGTTTATAGACCCCCAAACAGTAATGCAGAGGTTGGGGATGGCATTAAAAGGGAAATTAGAGAAGTGTGCAATAAGGGCACTGCAGTCATCATGGGTGACTTTAATCTACATATAGATTGAGCTAACCAAATTAGTAACAATAATGTGGAGGAGGAATTCCTGGAGTGTATATGGCATGGTTTCCTGGACCAATATGTCGAGGAACCAACTAGGGATCAGGCCATCTTAGACTGGGTATTATGCAATGAGAAAGGATTAATTAGCAATCTTGTTGTGCGAGGCCCCTTGAGTCGGAGTGATCATAATATGATAGAATTCTTCATTAAGATGGAGAGTGAAGTAGTTGACTCAGAGACTAAGGTCCTGAATTTAAATAAAGGGAACTATGATGGTATGAGACGCGAGTTGGGTAGGATTGATTGGGTCATGTCACTCAAAGGGTTGATGGTGGATAGGCAATGGCAAACATTCAAAGATCGCATGGATGAACTACAGAATTTGTTTATCCCAGTTTGGCATAAAAATAAATCAAAAAAGGTGACTCAACCGTGGCTAACAAGGGAAATTAGGGATAACATAAGATCCAAAGAGAGGACATATAAATTGGCCAAAAAAAGCAGCAAACCTGAGGATTGGGAGCAGTATAGGATTCAGCAAAGGAGGACAAAGGGATTAATTAAGAGGGGGAAAATAGATTTTGAAAGTAAGCTTGCAGGGAACATAAAAACTGACTGTAAAAGCTTTTATACATATGTGAAGAGAAAAAGATTGGTGAAGTCAAGTGTAGGTCCCTTACAGTCAGAATCAGGGGAATTTATAATGGGGAGCAAAGAAATGGCAGACCAATGAAATACATATTTTGGTTCTGTCTTCACAAAGGAGGACACAAATAACCTCCCAGAGATGTCGGAGAACATAGGGACTAATGAGAGGGAGGAACTGAAAGAAATCAGTATTTGTAGGGAAATGGTTTTGGGGAAGTTGACAGGATTGAAGGCCGATAAATCCCCAGGGCCTGATAATCTACATCCTAGGGTACTTAAGGAAGTGGCCCTGGAGATAGTAGATGCATTACTGGTCATCTTCCAGAACTCGATAGACTCTGGAACAGTACCCATGGATTGGAGGGTAGCTAATGTTACCCCACTATTCAAAAAAGGTGGTAGAGAAAAAGCGGGGAATTATAGACCTGTAAGCCTGACATCGGCAGTGGGGAAAATGCTAGAGTCCATTATAAAAGATGTAATAGCAGAGCACTTGGAAAGCAGTGACAGGATCGGACAAAGTCAACATGGATTTACAAAAGGTAAATCGTGCTTGACTAATCTACTGGAATTTTTTGAGGATGTAACTGGTAAAATAGATAAGTGAAAACCAGTGGATGTGGTGTATTTGGACTTTCAGAAGGCTTTCGATAAGGTCCTGTATAAGAGATTAGCGTGCAAAACTAAGGCACATGGGATTGGGGGCAAGGTATTGACTTGGATAGCGAACTGGCTGGCAGATAGAAAGCAAAGAGTTGGAATAAACGGGTCATTTTCCGAGTGGCAGGCAGTGACTAGTGGGGTACCACAAGGATCGGTCCTAGGACCCCAGCTGTTCACAATATATATTAATGATCTGGACGAGGGAATTGGATGTAGTATCTCCAAATTTGCAGATGACACAAAGCTGGGTGGGAGGGTATGCTGTGAGGAGGATATCGTGAAACTCCAGTACGATTTGGACAGGTTGGGTGATTGTGCAGAAACATGGCAAATGCACTAAAATGTGGATAAATGTGGGGTTATCCACTTTGGTGGCAAAAACAGGAAGGCAGATTATTATTTGAATGGCAATAGATTGGGAGAAGGGGAAGTGCAAAGAGACCTGGGTGTTCTTGTACACCAGTTGCTGAAGGTAAGCATGCAGGTGCAGCAGGTGGCTAAGAAGGCAAATGGTATGTTGGCCTTCATAGCAAGAGGGTTCGAGTACAGGAACAAAGATGTCTTGCTGCAGTTGTACAGGGCCTTGGTGAGACTGCACCTTGAGTATTGTGTGCAGTTTTGATTGCCTTATCTGAGGAAGGATGGCCTTGCCATGGAAGGAGTGCAGCGAAGATTCACCAGGCTGATACCTGGGATGGCAGGAATGACGTACGAGGAGAGATTGTGTTGATTGGGCTTATACTCAGGAAATGTCCCGTCAGATTGGAAAACTGCTAATGTAACACCCTTATTTAAGAAGGGAAGTAGACAAAAAGCTGGAAACTATAGACCAGTTAGCCTAACATCTGTGGTTGGCAAAATGTTGGAGTCCATTATTAAGGAAACAGTAACAGAGCATTTGGATAAACATAATTTAATAGGACAGAGTCAGCATGGTTTTATGAAGGGGAAGTCATGTTTGACAAATTTGCTCGAATTCTTTGAGGATATTACATACAGGGTGGATAAAGGGGAACCAGTAGATGTAGTGTATTTGGACTTCCAAAAGGCATTTGACAAGGTTCCACACAAAAGATTACTGATCAAGATAAGAAATCACGGGATTGAGGGTAATATACTGGCATGGGTGGAAGATTGGCTATCTAACAGAAAACAAAGAGTTGGGATAAATGGTTCATTCTCGGGCTGGCAATCAGTAACTAGTGGTGTTCCGCAGGGGTCAGTGCTGGGACCCCAACTCTTTACAATCTATATTAACGATTTGGAGGAAGGGACCGAGTGCAACATATCCAAGTTTGCCGACGATACAAAGATGGGAGGGGAAGCAGTGAGTGAGGAAGACATAAAAAACCTGCAAAAGGACATAGACAGGTTAAGTGAGTAGGCAGAGATTTGGCAGATGCAATATAATGTTGGAAAGTGTGAGGTTATGCACTTTGGCAGAAAAAAATCAAACAACAAGTTATTATCTAAATGGAGAGAAACTGCAAAGTGCTACAGTACAATGGGATCTGGGGGTCCTGGTGCATGAAACACAAAAAGTTAATATGCAGGTGCAGCAGGTGATCAGGAAGGCCAATGGAATCTTGGCTTTTATTGCAAGGGGGATGGAGTATAAAAACAGGGAAGTCTTGCTGCAGTTATACAGGGTACTGGTGAGGCCACACCTGGAATACTGCGTGCAGTTTTGGTTTCCATATTTAAGAAAAGATATACTTGCTCTCGAGGCGGTTCAGAGAAGGTTCACTCGGTTGATTCCGGAGATGAGGGGGTTGACGTATGAGGAAAGGTTGGGACTCTACTCATTGGAGTTCAGAAGAATGAGAGGCGATCTTATCGAAACATATAAGATTGTGAGGGGGCTTGATCGGGTGGATGCGGTGAGGATGTTTCCACTGATGGGTGAGACTAGAACTAGGGGGCGTAATCTAAGAATAAGGGGCTGCCCTTTCAAAACTGAGATGAGGAGAAACTTCTTCACTCAGAGGGTAGTAAATCTATGGAATTTGCTACCCCAGGGAGCTGTGGAAGCTGCAACATTAAATAAATTTAAAATGGAGATAGACAGTTTCCTAGCAGATAAGGGAATTAGGGGTTACGGGGAGAGGGTAGGGAAGTGGACGTGAGCCTAGATTTGGATCAGCCATGATCCTATTGAATGGCGGAGCAGGCCCGAGGGGCCATATGGCCTACTCCTGCTCCTACTTCTTATGTTCTTATGTTCTTATACTCACTGGAGTTTAGAAGATTGAGAGGGGATCTCATCGAAACCTATAAAATTCTGTCAGGCCTGGACAGACTAGATGCAGGAAGGATGTTCCTGATGGCCGGGGAGTCCAGAGCCAGGGGTCATAGTCTAAGGATAAGGGGTAAGCCATTTAGGACTGAGATGAGGAGGAATTTCTTCACCCAGAGAGTGGTGAACCTGTGGAATTCTCTGCCACAGAAGGCAGTGGAGGCCAGTTCATTAAATATATTCAAGAAGGAGTTGGATATATTTCTTAAGGCTAAAGGGATCAAGGGATATGGGGGGAAGGCAGGGACATGGTACTGAATTTGGATGATCAGCCATGAGCTCATTGAATGACGGAGCAGGCTCGAGGGGCCGAATGGCCTACTCCTGCTCCTATCTTCTATGTTTCTATGTTTCTATGTATGGTGACAGTGTTATACAGACACATGTTACTGTGTTTAAATGTGACCTATAAGCTGCAGCTTTAAAAAAGGATTTATGACACATTGAGCAGGCAGTAATTGGTCCTCTAAATAGGTCATGTGACTTGAGTACAAACTGGGACCTGAAAACCTCACCGGGAGCTACAGGTAAGTGGTCGCATGGTGGGCAGGACGGTTGTGTCAGAGGAACATGGTAGCGCAGAGTCTCAATCAAAGTTCTCTTGTAGGTTAATTAATATATCGTTTAACCTCATGAAGGAGAACTCTCATGTCTCATCATCCATAAATTTAAACCTACACTGGAGGTTGCCTGAGAATTGTAGAGTGCATTGAAGAGAGAAAAAAATGATTTTAGAACTTGAATCCTGTTGTGTAACAAGTAGTCACCAGGTTGGCTCACGGTTTGTTGATAACGTGAAGCTCGCTGACCTGTTCATTTAAAAATGAGTGCAACATAATTACAAAACAATAGCACCTGTAACTGTGCTGGTCCTGTAACTATAACCAGTATTCAGCAAAAAGATTTAGGGGGAAAAGTTCGGTTGCTTTGCACCTCCCATTAGCGCCACCAACGCCTCCCGCGAAATTCAGCGGGAGGTTAGCGGTGGCGGTAACCGTTAGTGCCCTGCGGCGCTGCACCATCATCGCCGTGCGCAGTGCCCTGCTCGCAATCTTCGGTAGCGTCGCCTGACTTACTGCCGGACGCTGTGTCCGCTGGGGTCAGGGGGGCCTACCTGCGGCTGGCTGGTGCTAATTAAAAGCAAGGTGTCGGGCGGTCATTTTTGTTGCTGGCCGCCTGCCAGCACCTGCCCCCGTTGCCATCCCCGGCCTCCTCTGCTGCCCCCCCGCGGAGTGCCGGCTGCGCTCCGTAAGCCCGGCACTCCTCTTGAGTGTCGGTCTCTTTTGCCGGCACTCCGATCCCTGGTGGCCCAGCTGGGCTCCGGGTCACGCTGCACAAGGCCCCTCCCCTTTAAGAAGGGGAGGAAGGCCTGCAGTACCATGGCACGTAGCCCCGCTTCCCTCTTGGGGCGCTACCATTCAATTTCGGTCACGGGGGCGCTAAATTTTTTGGAGCGCTAAAAGTAGCACCCTGGCGAAGATAGCGCCCCAAAGGGAGCATGACTCAATTTTTCCCCGTTAGGGTCTTATTGGGCTCCCTGCTAAGGGTTACTAATTTTCAAAGGAAAGTGATTGTTTCTGGCTCATTTGAGAGATTTAACCCACTTCACTCCAGGCTGTAGGAGACTTTGAGATTCCTTTTCCTGTTTTTGGAAACACATAGTAGCAGATGTGTTGGTTTCTGCCAAATTCTGGCACTCTAAAGCTGTTGGTGCTGTCTTATAGTTCGTGTCACAGGGTCATATTGTGCTGTTGCCATGTTACTATTGGCTGGGGTCCCGCACTGATTTAAAACTCTGTGAGTTACAAGACTCCATGACAATTACTTTAGATGAAGAATACTCTCCGTTCTGTGGCAAATCATGTTTAAGCTTGAAACTACAGTTTCAGTAGATAGATATGGTAATGGTTGGTGAAATACTTAGAGAAATATTCTTTCAGTCCTATCCTATTATGAGATACCTGTTATATGTTAAGAGCAATATAGTTAGTGGGCAAGCAGTTAAAAATTACATCTTGATGACATATGTCTGAAGGAGAGTGATAGAATATTTTCTATTGCCGCAAACCATTGGAAGGAGAGGGGTTTGTGTGTGTGTGTATTGGGGGATGAGGGGTAATTTACTGGTTCTTTATGATGCAGTTTATGTTGTGTATGTACCTTTAAGAGAATAACTGGTCTCAGACTGCAGTACCGGCAGTGACCACCCCTGTATAAAAGGCGCTAGAGAGCCTCTGTTTGTTAGTTTCACTATTGACTTCCACCAGTAAAGACTTGTTTGTTTTCACTCCTGCTGGTCCGTGTCTCAATCATTCACGGACTTAACACTGGCGACGAGTAAGAAACGAACTTACCTGCAACTCGACAGCACCTCAGATGACGTTATTGAAGGTCGGAGCCAGAAGAAAGAAAACAAAAAAAACAAAAAAAAAAGAGTCCAAAGAAACTCAAGAAACGGGCGTCGACCATCAATCATCGGTTTGAAAACTTGCAGGAGAGACTTTCCAGAGCCAGGCTGGGTTCCTCGGTCTGTGGTTTCCCAGCTAATCGGGCTGGTGGCAGGTAGTGCTCTGATCCTTCCTGGGCTGCGGCGGGCTGAAGCTCGATCGGGTGGCTTTTCAACGGGGCCGGGCAGCGAGTCGGGAAGCAAAGAGAGAGAGAGAGGGTGGAGCACACAGGGCGCGGCCGGTGCTTCGAAGCCGGGCAGCGTTCGGACCTAAGAAGAGGGAGGGAAGTGTCCCAGAGGGTCCGCTCCACGACGGGAAAATAATAAAAGAAAAAGAATCAATATTTAACGCGCAAGAAACCGTGGAAAGCAGCGCTAACAACAGCGGGGAAGAAGGCAAAGCGTGGGAGGCGCCATTTTGTTAAATCGGGGAAGAATGCAAAGCGCGGGAGGCGCCATTTTAGATTTGCAAGATGCCGAAGACTGGCTGTATCACTGCTTTTGATAATACATTAGAGGACTGGACCACGTATGTGGAAAGAGTCGAGGTATATTTCGAGGCAAACGAAATAGCGGAGGGGAAAAAGGCATCGAAATTGCTAAACTTAATGGGCGCTAGAACGTATGGCCTATTGCGGGACCTGATTACTCCAGCCAAACCGAAGGCGAAGAGTTTTAACAAAATTGTTGCTGTCCTACAGGAACACTTAAACCCTGCACCGCTGTTGATAGCAGAAAGATTTAAATTCCACAGGAGAACTCAGCACAAAGATGAGAGCAATGCTGAGTATCTTACGGAACTACGCAAGCTATCAAAGCACTGCCAGTTCAGAGCAGGACTGGCAGATACCCTACGGGACAAATTTGTCTGTGGACTCCTGAGTGAAGGAACACAGAAGAAGTTACTCTCAGAAAAAGAGCTGACGCTAGATAAGGCTTTCAGCGTGGCAGTATCGTATGAAGCAGCAGCCAGGGGAGCTGCAGAAATTCAACAAAAGCCACAGGAATACGGCACCCACGAAATGACACGGGGATTTGCAAAATATTATCGCTGCGGCAGAACTAACCATGACCAGAAGGACTGCTGGTCCAAAGACAAAATATGCAGACAATGCGGGAAGATTGGACACATTGCATGAGTTTGCAGGTCTGGGAAGAAGACCAGCGACAACAAAAAGGCTACTAAGGAACCGTACAAGAAAGTACAAAAGATGACGGACAGTAGTTCCGAAGACCAGATGAGCGATAGTGAATCCGGAAACAGGAGACTAAGCTGTCTCAAACTTCACAATGTAATCGCAAAAGAGGATCACCGAACCATTTGGGTCACCCTCACGATAGCAGGGTCCCAAGGTAAGTTAAAATGGAATTGGATACAGGATCAGCGCTAACCGTCATGAATCGACGAGACTACGAGCGGCTATTTTCACACATACCCTTGAGAGAGACATCCATCGTCTTGACGACGTATACGGGGCAAAAAGTATACCCCAGAGGAAAAATAAGGGTGCCTGTCGAATACAATGTCACGAAAATACGGAAATTGTATCTCTACATACTGCCAAATGGTGGACCACCATTATTGGGACGGGAATGGATCAGGAAGATAAACTTAGATTGGCATTCCATTCATGCAATGACGGTGGACGGTAAAAAAGATGAAGACGTCACTCCTGGACGATTGTCAACAATCTTAACTAACGCCAAAGAGGTATTTCAACAAGAACTGGGCACGCTTAAAGGCGTAACCGCCTCGATAAAAATAGAAGAGAATGCAGTTCCCAAGGTTTTCAAAGCAAGACTGGTACCATATGCAATTCGCCCAGCCGTCGAGGCAGAGCTGGAGAATCTGGAGAAGGCGAGCGTGTTGTCTAAGGTCGACTGGAGCGAGTGGGCGACACCCATCGTTCCTGTCATGAAGAAAACGTTAAGCAATAAGTCCGGAGAGCCAAGGAAGATTCGCATCTGTGGGGATTTCAAGGTGACGGTGAACCCTGTCCTTCACACAGTACAATATCCTCTTCCAAGGATAGAAGACATCTTCGCGTCACTGTCTGGAGGGAAGCGTTTTACAAAACTTGACCTAGCACAAGCATATTTGCAGATGGAGGTTGAAGAGTCCTCTAGGAAGTATCTCACGATAAACACTCACAAAGGTCTTTACCAGTATCATCGATTGGTATTCGGAGTAGCATCGGCTCCGGCGATATGGCAAAGAGCGATGGAACAAGTCCTGCAAGGGATTCCGGGGACTCAGTGTTGCTTGGACGACATCCTTGTAACAGGTGAAGATGACAGTGAACACCTTAACAACCTAGAACAGGTGCTCACTAGACTACGGGAACATGGGCTGCGAGCCAACCGCCCCAAGTGCGAATTTTTTAAGAAACAGATATCGTGTTGTGGCCACGTGATTGATGAAGAGGGGTTACATAAGTCCCCTGACAAAATTGAAGCGGTTGTTAAGGCCCCAGCGCCTGAAAATGTGTCGCAACTGAGGTCATTCCTCGGGTTGGTGAATTACTATCATAAGTTTTTGCCGAATTTGTCGACAATTCTGCACCCACTGAACGCCCTGCTACGAACGGGGGTAGCATGGAAATGGAACGATGATTGTAAGCGTGCTTTTCAGAAGAGTAAGGACTTAATCACTTCAAGGGAAGTATTGGCTCACTACAACCCAGCACTGCAAATCAGCCTGGCGTGTGATGCGTCTCCCTACGGCATTGGGGTGCTACTGTCGCATAAATTCCTTGATGGTTTAGAGAGGCCGATAGCTTTTGCGTCACGCTCGTTAACTTCTGCCGAGCGTAACTACACCCAGATTGACAGAGAGGCCCTCAGCCTAGTGTGGGGGGTGAAGAAGTTCAATCACTATCTGCACGGTCAAAAATTTACTCTACTAACCGATCATCAACCTCTTGTTTCCATTTTCAACCCTCAGAAGGGCGTACCGATAATGACGGCACAACGGCTGCAGAGATGGTCCCTTTTCCTAGGGGCACACCAATATGACATCGAGTACAAAGGAACTAAACAGCATGGAAATGCTGATGGATTGTCATGCCTACCGTTGCCGACGGTGGAAGAAGAAGACCTTGCAGTGGATCCAATGGAGTTATTCCACTCGACCATAGTCGAATGTCTCCCTGTGACGAATGCAAACATAGAAAAGGAAACACGGAATGACCCGACACTATCACGGGTCTATGATTTAACGGTGAAGGGATGGCCAGCACATGGCGAACCACTGTGCCAGCATTCTCGCCGAGAAGAGAACAGCTGTCAGTGTGCAGAGGAACCTTGATGTGTGGATCCAGAGTAGTAATTCCACCTAAGTTGATGGATAGAGTACTCAATGAGCTTCATGAGGGTCATCTGGGTGGGGTAAAAATGAAGAACTTAGCCAGAGCGCTTGTGTGGTGGCCGGGAATCGATAGAGAAATCGAAGCGATGACCAAGAGCTGTGCAGGATGCCAGAAGGTCCAAAACGCCCCACCACAAGCTCCTCTGCATCCATGGGAGTGGCCCTCATCTCCATGGCAATGGGTGCACATTGATTTTGCTGGTCCCTTCATGGACTCGATGTTTTTAATTGCGGTGGATGCACATTCAAAGTGGCCAGAGGTAATAAAAATGTCCTCAACCACCACGGAAAAAACTATCACAGTTTTGCGAACCATATTCACCAGGAATGGGCTGCCTGAACAGGTTTGCTCTGACAATGGACCACAGTTTGTGTCTGAAGAGTTCCGGAGGTTCTTAAAGAACAATGGCGTTGAGCATTACACATCTGCCCCATATCATCCAGCCACTAATGGATTGGCCGAGAGGTTTGTCCAAACATTCAAGAAGGCTATCAAGGCAATGTGTAATGAAGATATACCCCTACAACACAAGGTGGACAACTTCTTGTTTGCCTACCGGAATGCGACACATGCGGTTACCAACCAAACTCCAGCCATGATTTTCTTCAATCGAAGACTACGATGCCGCTTGGATTTGGTTAAGCCAAACGTCCGAAGAGATGTGGAGAACAGGCAGTTTCAGAATATGAATGAAAGGTCGACCAGGAGTTTTAAGATAGGTCAACCAGTTTTGGCCCGGGACTACCGCACTGAGAAATGGCAGCCAGGAACGATTTGTACACGACAAGGACCTCTCATGTATAACGTGGACGTTAGGGAGAGCATTGTAAGACGCCATGCTGACCAGATTCTAGAGTCACGGGAAAACGTCAACTCCACACCACAATCTGATACACCTGGTAATGAAATCGACGTTCCAATTGCAGCTACCGCAGAACCGGTAATATTGGAAGCAGATGAACCAAACAACGACATTGATCCTGACTCAACATTGCCAGAAGAACCTGATACCCCAAAGAGGCGTTATCCAGACAGAATCAGGAAGCCTCCTCAAAGACTGAACTTATAATTGCTTAAACTTAACCAATGTATCTAGCAACAGTAATTGTGATTGTAACTAGTTATCATTTAGTTGTTAAATGAATGTTATGTACTGTTTATCTAAAAGGGGAGGAATTGTTGTGTATGTACCTTTAAGAGAATAACTGGTCTCAGACTGCAGTACCGGCAATGAGCACCCCTGTATAAAAGGCGCTATTGAGCCTCTGTGTTTTTAGTTTCACTATTGACTTCCACCAGTAAAGACTTACTTTGTTCACTCCTGCTGTCCGTGTCTCAATCATTCACGGACTTAACAGTTTAGGGTTGCTGTAGTTGTAGTCTGCAGAATTGGCCTCACCTCAGTGAGTCCATAGGCCAGTACTGAAGTAGTCCTGTAATTATAACTGAGGTGTGACATCTAAGACATTTAACACTTTCCTCACTATCTGTCATGTATTACTTTTTTCACATTTTCTTCGCATATTCAGTTTCTCCAGGTGCCCGGTGGCACTCCATAAGTTACTTGAGGTTAGAAGGTGGTGTTGATGTTACTGTTATTCATTAATGGGCCAAGCAGACATAGTTACCAGAGAAATGATTTGCATTTTTATAGTCATATGAGGTAAAAGGGAAACTTCACTATTTTACATTCATAGAATCATAGAATGATACAGCACAAAAGTAGGCCATTTGGCCCATTGTGCCTGTGCCAGCTCTTTGATAGAGCTATCTAGTTAGTCCCACTCCCCTGCTCTTTCCCCATAGCCCTCCAATTTTTTCCCTTGAAGTATTTATCCAATTCCCTTTTGAAAGTTACTATTGAATCTGCTTCCACCCTTTCATTCCAGAACACAATAACTTGCTGTGTAAAAAAAATGTATCCTAATGTCACCTCTGATTCTTTTGCCAATTACCTTAAATCTGTGTCCTTTAGTTACTGACCCTTCTGCCATTGGAAGCAATTTCTCCTTATTTACTCCATCAAAATCATTCATGATTTTGAACACCTCTGTCAAATCTCCTCTTAACCTTCTCTCAACCCCAGCTTCTCCAGTCTTTCCACATAACTGAAGTCCTGGTAGCATTCTAGTAAATCTCTTCTGCACCCTCTCTAAGGCCTTTTAAAAAATTTGTTTATGGGATGTGGGCATCGCTGGCAAGGCCAGCATTTATTGTCCATCCATAATTGCCCTTGAGAAGGTGGTGGTGAGCCGCCTTCTTGAACCGCTGCAGTCTGTGTGGTGAAGGTACTCCCACGGTGCTGTTAGGTAGGGAGTTCCAGGATTTTGACCCAGCGACGATGAAGGATCGGCGATATACTTCTAAGTCAGGAGAGTGTGTGTCTAAGAGGGGAACTTGGAGGTGGTGGTGTTCCCATGTGTCTGCTGCCCTTGTCATTCTAGGTGGAAGAGGTCGCGGATTTGGGAGGTGCTGCCGAAGAAGCCTTGGCGAGTTGCTGCAGTGCATCTTGTAGATGGTACACACTGCAGCCACGGTATGCCAGTGGTGGAGGGTGTGAAAATTTGAGGTGGTAGATAGAGTGTCAATCAAGCGGGATGCTTTGGCCTGGATGGTGTCGAGCTTCTTGAGTGTTGTTGGAGCTGCACTCATCCAGGCAAGTGGAGAGTATTCCATCACACTCTTTACTTGTGCCTTGTAGATGGTAGAAAGGCTTTGGGGAGTCAGGAGGTGAGACACTTGCCACAGAATACCTAGCCTCTGACCTGCTCTTATTGCCACATTATTTATGTGGCTGGTCCAGATAAGTTTCTGGTAAATAGTGACCCCCAGGATGATGTTGGTGGGGGATTCGGTGATGGTAATGCCATTGAATGTCAAGGGGCAATGATTAGGCTCTCGCGTGTGGAGATAGTCATTGCCTGGCACTTCAGTGGCGTGAATGTTACCTGCCACTTATCAGCCCAAGCCTGAATGTCATCCAGGTCTTGTTGCATGTGGGCATGGACTGCTTCATTATCTGAGGAGTTGTGAATGTCACTGAACACTATGCAGTCATCAACGAACAACCCCATATCTGACCTTATGTTGGTGGAAAGGTCATTGGTGAAGCAGCTGAAGATGGTTGGACCCAGGACACTGCCCTGAGGAACTCCTGCAGCGATGTCCTGGGGCTGTGATGATTGACCTTCAATCACCACAACAATCTTCCTTTGTGCTAGGTATGACTCCAGCCAGTGGAGAATTTTCCCCTGATTCCCATTGACTTCAGTTTTACTAGGGCTCCTTCATGCCAGACTCGGTTAAATGCTGCCCTGCTGTCAAGGGCAGTCACTCTCACTTCTCCTCTGGAATTCAGCTCCTTTGTCCATGTTTGGACCAAGGCTGTAATGAGGTCGGGAGCCGAGTGGTCTTGGCGGAACACAAACTGGGCATCAGTGAGCAGGTTATTGGTGAGTAAGTGCCGCTTGATGGCACTGTCGATGACACCTTCCATCACTTGCTGATGATTGAGAGTAGACTGATGGGGCGGTAATTGACCGGATTGGATTTGTCCTGCTTTTTGTGGACAGGACATACCTGGGCAGTTTTCTACATTGTCAGATAGATGCCAGTGTTGTAGCTGTACTGGAACAGCTTGGCTAGAGGTGTGGCTAATTCTGGAGCACAAGTCTTCAGCACGACAGCCGGGATGTTGTCGGGGCCCACAGCCTTTGCTGTATTCAGTGTGCTGAGCCGTTTCTTGATATCACGTGGAGTGAATCGAATTGGTTAAAGACTGGCTTCTGTGATGGTGGGGACCTCAGGAGGCAGCCGATATGGATCATTCACTTGGCACTTCTGGCTGAAGATGGTTGCAAACGCTTCAGCCTTGTCTTTTGCACTCACATGCTGGGCTCCACCATCATTGAGGATAGTGATATTGATGGAGCCTCCTCCTCCCGTTAGTTGTTTAATGGTCCACTACCATTCACAACTGGATGTGGCAGGACTGCAGAGCTTTGATCTGATCCGTTGATTGTGGGATTGCTTAGCTCTGTCTATGGCATGCTGCTTCTGCTTTTTAGCATGCATGTAGTCCTGTGTTGCAGCTTCCCCAGGTTGGCACCTCATTTTTAGGCCTTGACGTCCTTCCCAATGTGTTGTGCCCAGAATTGAGCACAATGCTCCAGCTGAGGCCTAACCAGTGTTTTATTAAGGTTCACCGTAACTTCCTTGCTTTTGTACTCTTCCTCTATTAATGAAGCCACAGATCCCGTATGCTTTTTTAACAACCTTCTCAACTTGTCCTGCCACATTCAAAGATTTGTGTACATACACCCTCTTTAAAATTGTACCATTTAGTTTATATTGCCTCTCCTTGTTCTTTCTACCAAAATGTATCACTTCACACTTCTGTGTTAAATTTCAACTGCCATGTGTCTGCCCATTTCACCAGTCTGTCTATGTCCTCCTGAAGTCTGTTACTATCCACCTTGTTGTTTACTACATTTCCGATTTTCGTGTCACCTGCAAACTTTGAAATTATACCCAAGTCCAGTTCATTACTATATATGAAAAAGAGCAGTGGTCTTAATACCAACCCCTGTGAAACACCACTGTATACTTCCCTCCAGTCTGAAAAACAACTGTTCACCACTACTCTCTGCTTTCTGTCCCTTAGCCAATTTTGTATCCACATTGCCACTGTACCTTTAATCTCAATTTTGTTAACAGGTCTATTAGTTGGTGGAATCACAAGATAAAAATAGGAAGGCCACTTGGTCCATCTTAGCGGATCTATATTCAAACTCCTAGTTTCCCCCTCTCTGTCACACCGTCAAATTCTCTCTTGTTGCCTCCATTACATTCCCCAATAGTTCATTCCAATTGTTCATACTTCTTCACGTGAAAATATGACTTCCTGACCTCCATTCTAAATTTGCCTTTTGCCGACTTGAATCAATGCTTCCTTGTCGTGCCCCTCAATGTAGTATCTCTGTACCTTTTTCTCAAAACTTAAGAGAACAATGTTTCCCAGTCTTTTCTCACCAGTTAATCCTCTGATATGATGGATCTGCCTTGTTGCTGTTCCTTATACTGTTGGAGAACTTTGAGTCTCAGTGCCCAAATCTTGACACAGTACCAAGGTGTGATAGGACCAGAGCCTGTACCAGTTCAGCGTGGCATCCCGACTTGTACTCTCTTGGTTTAACAAGATAACTAAGCATTTTATTTACTCTGCTAATTACTGCTGCACAATGATTTGACATAATCATAGAATCATAAAAATTGCCATCCAAACTGAGGTCATTCAGCCCATTGTGCCTGTGTGGGTGCTAGCTCTTCAACAGGAGGACTACTCCTATCCTATTTCCCTGCCCTTTCCTCCTATTCCTCTATATATTCCTTTTTAAATATTTAACTAATTCCTTTTCAAATAATGTTATAAGGGTGAATGCTAACCCCCATAAACAGGTGAGTTGAGGTCAGGTCAGATATTAAAATTTTAAAAATCTCAAACCCGCCCACTTCTGGGTTTAACGGAGGTGGGACAAGGAATGGGCAGCCAACCTGCTCGCAGGAGGTGGGTTTGCAATTTAAATATTTTAATGGGGCTTTGCAGGTTTAACAGTGGCCGGCCGCATTTCTAGGGCCTCGAGAAATCCTCCAGCTAAAGGGAGCTGAGGACAGCTTTGGGGAGAAGGTAATTGCCTTTGCAGCACTGCTTGTGGGCCAGGAGTGCTTTCCCAGGTCCCCCAAGTCCCCTCCCATCAGACCCCCTTCTCCCCCCGCGCACCCCCATACAAAGACCCCAGGGATCGGGTAACAGAACCTCCCCACCACGCTCCCAGTAGCAGCTGCTGGCTCCCTACCTGCTCCTGCGGCTTGCTCCAGAGTGCTTCCCGCCTGACTGGAAACCAAGCCTGTCAATCAGGCTGACCTCCAGGCGGGGAACCTGCCAAGGAGAAAATTCCCATACTGTGAAGTTAAAACTGTACAACATGGGGGAAAACCCGGACCCCATCTGAAATTCTGCTCCACCCCAATTCCCCCCACCCCCACCTATGCGACCCATCCCTATCATTATCGGGGCCACGGTGCCTGGATAAGTAGCAACTTGTGCTGAAGGATTCCATGTTCTTATTTTTGGTGCCAAGTGTACTAACATTGTTAAATCTCATTCAGTTTCACCCTTAACTAGTTGAACATCATTCATAGAGTATGCACATGCCCATTTTATTTTCCTCCAATGTACAGAACCTAACTCTTACCTGTAGTGAATTTTATCAGCCATATTTATGCGCTTACAAATTTTATCCAGCTTGTTTTATAGGTCCTTGCTTGCACCATAATAGTTGGGGATTGTGTGAAAATTTAACCAATTTACATTACGTTTCCAAATCCAAATCATGAATATAAATCCGAAACCGTAGACGCTCCAGGACTGGTGCATTTCACTCAGTACACCCTCCTCTTCCCCCCACCAACCCTCTTACCACCACACACCCCCACCCTCTTACATAGAAACAATAGAAGATAGGAGCAGGAGTAGGCCATTCGGCCCCTCGAGCCTGCTCTGCCATTCAATGCGATCATGCCTGATCATCCACATTCAGTACCCTGTCCCTGCTTTCTCCCCATATCACTTGATCCCTTTAGCTTTAAGAAATATATCCAACTCCTTCTTGAATATATTTAATGAATTGGCCTCTACTGCCTTCTGTGGTAGAGAATTCCACAGGTTCACCACTCTCTGGGTGAAGAAACTCCTCCTCATTTCTGTCCTAAATGGCTTACCCCTTATCCTTAGACTGTGACCCCTGGTTCTGGACTCCCCGACCATCGGGAACATCCTTCCAGCATCTAGTCTGTCCAGTCCTGTCAGAATTTTATAAGTTTCAATGAGATCCCCTCTCATTCTTCTAAACTCCAGCGAGTATAAGCCCAATCGACCCAATCTCTCCTCAAACGTCATTCCTGCCATCCCAGGTATCAGCCCATGTCTCGTTGCACTTCCCCTTCTCCCAATCTATTGCCATTCAGATAATAATCTGCCTTCCTGTTTTGACACAAAAGTGGATAACCTCGCATTTATCCACATTATATTGCATCTGCCATGCTTCTGCCCAATCACCCAACCTGTCCAAATCATCATTTAAAATTTAAAATCATCACACCCTCACACCAGTCTAATAATAACCCACTGTTTCCTTTTCCTTTCATCAATTTCTTTACCTTGAATTCCCACTGCTTTAAGCTTATGTATCAGCCTTTCATGTGGAACTTTGCTGAAGGCTTTCTGGCTCTTTTGGTGCACCTCATCATAAGGCTGAACCCAACATAGTTAACTTGGAATGTCTCTTCCTCAGAAAAGTTAGAGGTTGATTGGGCAGGGTCTTCATCTGCTGAAGTTACGCTGGTGTTATTTACTGGGCCAGCATCAGACAGGCTTCTGATAATCAACTTTATTATTTAATAATTGATGCGAGACTAATTGGTCAGTAGTTGCCTATGTCTGCTTTGTCACCTTTTGAATATGGGGAGCATAATCACTTAGTATCAGTTCTATGGAACCTACCCTGCACATGACCATCAGCATTTCACAAATCTTGTCCTGTATTTCTCTCGGCACCCTGGGAGAAATATGGTTCATCCCTGTTTGTTGTGAGTCATTTGTGCCTGTCTAGGACACCCATCTCATTGAACTCAATGAGCCTGCCTGTGTTATCTCTGCTAATGGCGGGCATGTTACTAATGTCTTTTCTACCAAATCCTTCAAGAAGGTATTCATTGAGCATATTATGTATTTATGTGCAATATCAGTTATAGCCCTGTGAGCATCCTTTTAAAATTCTCACTTAATCTGACCATCCTCTTACTGTTACCGTGCTGAAAGAATTACTTGCTGCTATGTTTATTTTGTTTTGCCTCTCTACTATTTTAGCACATTTCTGAAGATTTCTATATTCAGTTTGGCGGTCTTGCTGCAGATTTTGTCGAGTAAATTTTTCTTATTTCACTTCAGATTGCCTTGCTGATCCATTTAAGGTCATTGCATGTTACCTGATCCCCGATACATAATTATCGTAATTTGGGATGTTATGCTTAAGTTATCCACCAGATGGAGACAAATATTAAGGGATCATATTTACCAGTATTAAGGTAATGTCCTGGCACACCACTTATTAAGGTAGTGGCATTGCATTCTGGGTATGACTCAGAGGTTGATCCTCCATCTTGGTGATCGCACAGTAAGAATTGGAAGTGCTTTGCCTGTAGCTGTAAGAGCTATGTTCTCTGCTACATATGTATAATTAAACAGTTGAGTTTTGGTTCCTGAAGTCTGGCTTATCTCAGTTTCTGACCTTACCACTCGGATATCACATTTGGCGACGAGGCTGAACAGATCTCATCTTGAAGAAGGAAAAATAAAAGAAAAGCACTGAATCAAGGAATCATGGCTGCTATGGTAGGACAGCTCTCTGCTTTTGATGTTCAGACGCTGACCTGGAACGAATACTGTGAGTTGCTGGAGCATTTCTTTGTAGCAAATGATATAGTTGATGTTGGAAAAAGGAGAGCTATTTTGCTCACTTCCGTGGGAAGTCAGACGTATAGTTTAATGAGAAACTTATGCAGTCCTGTGAAGCCTGGAGACAGATCATTTACTGAATTAGTGGACTTGCTAAAGGAACATTTCAATCCCAGACCGAGTGAGATTGTACAGCGTTTCAAATTTAATTCACGGAACAGGAACCCGGGAGAGACTGTGTTGGATTATGTAGCGGTGTTGAGGAAACTGGCATACGATTGCAATTACGGGAACAGTTTGAAAGACATGCTGAGAGATAGGCTTGTTTGCGGAATAATGGATGCTCGAATGCAGAGGAGATTATTGTCCGAGACTGGGCTTACGTATGAAAAAGCATTGGAACTTGCTCAAGCCATAGAGACAGTGAACTGAGATGTAAAAGAAATACAAGGTTCTGACTGGTCTACTACAAAGCAAGTTGGAGGTCAGGTTAATGTGCACAAGTTAAATATGGGTCAGAAACCACAATGTGAGCATGTAAAGGCATGTTATAGATGCAATGGAGATCACCTGGCGAGGGAATGCAGGTTTCTGGAGGAAAAGTGCCACAAGTGTGGGAAAAAAGGACACATAAAACGTGCATGCAGAGTAAAAGGCCCCGGGGAGGGTTACAAACCTAAAGGGGGAGAAAAGCAAAACCTAGTAAGAGAAGTGAAAAAACAGGGAGCACATCACATCAGCGGAGAAGCTGAGAAAGAAGACGACATGTTCATATTGCATAGTATGGTAGAAGACATTCCAAAAGTGGATCCTATCACTTTGCAACTGATAGTAAATGACTCTAAGGTGAACTTTGAGGTGGATACCGGTTGTGGGGTTACCATAATGAACAGGGAGGAGTACTCAAAATTGTGGAACCGTGCAAAAGTTCCAGAGTTAACGTCTTGCTCTATGCAGCTTAAAACATATACCGGTGAACGAGTGGCAACATTGGGTACAGCTACTGTAACTGTGCAACACAGGGAAACCGTGGAACAGCTACCTGTAGTTGTAGTATCGGGTTCTGGACCAAACTTGTTAGGTTGGGGCTGGATACGAGAACTTAAATTAGATTGGGGAGCAATAAATCAACTAGAGGGAGGCAAACAATTGTCTTTGCAAGACGTATTGATTGAACATGAGAACGTATTCAAGGAAGAACTTGGCACATTTAATGGCCCCCCAGCTAAGATTTATGTCGACAAGGAGGCACTGCCAAGGTTTTTTAAACAACGACCTGTGCCATATGCCATGAAACCAAAGGTAGAGGCTGAGCTTGACCGTCTTTTGAGAGAGAACATTCTGGAACCCGTGAAATGTTCAGAATGGGCAGCTCCCATTGTACCCGTTTTAAAACCAGACAATTCGGTAAGAATCTGTGGCGATTATAAATTGACAGTAAATAGGGTGTCTAAACTAGAACAGTATCCTATTTCTAAAACTGAGGATCTCTTTGCGAACCTGGCTGGAGGGAAGAAATTCACAAAGCTGGATATGAGCCATGCATACTTGCAGATTACACTAGATGAGGAATCCAAGAAGTATGTAACCATAAATACACACAAGGGTTTGTTTACCTATAACCGCTTGCCATTCGGTGTCTCATCTAGTCTAGCTATTTTCCAGAGGACTATCGAGGGTGTACTGCAAGGGATCCCACATGTTTCAATCTATCTGGGTGACATTCTGGTGATGGGAAGAACCGACCAGGAGCATCTGAGCACTCTGAGAGAGGTACTACAAAGATTGGATAAGGCTGGGTTACGGCTCAAGAGAAGTGCACTTTCCTGGGGAATGAGGCCGTGTTCCTGGGACACAGAGTGGATGCCACTGGGCTCCATCCAATCAAGGAGAAGGTACAAGCACTGCAGGAGGCCCCAGCTCCTACAAATGTGACTGAGTTAAAAGCTTACCTGGGACTGCTAAACTATTATAACAGGTTTTTACCAAACTTGGCAACAGTGTTAGCACCTCTTCACAAACTTCTGCGCAAGGAGACACTGTGGCAGTGGGAAGAGGAACAGAGGGTTTCATTTGAACAGTCCAAGAAACTGATACTGTCCTTGGATGTGTTGGTTCACTACAATACAGAGAAAGACATCATTCTCTCTTGTGACGCTTCACCTTATGGGGTGGGGGCAGTTCTTTCACACAGCTTGGAAGATGCAACAGAAAGACCGATAGGGTTTATATCTCGAACTCTGACCCCAGCGGAAAAAACTATTCCCAGTTAGATAAAGAGGGATTAGCAGTAATGTTTGGGTTACAGAGGTTTCACAATTACATATATGGCAGGAAATTCACCATATGCACCAATCATAAACTTCTTCTATCTCTTTTTCATGAGATGAAAGCAGTACCACAGATGGTGTCACCCCGGATCCAGAGGTGGGCAGTGACGTTAAGGGCATGAGTATGTCATCGTCTACAAGGCGGGCAAGTACCATGGGAATGCAAATGCCTTGAGCCGTCTTCCACTACCAGGTACACATATCCATGCAGCTCCAGAGGGCAGAGTTTTGATGTTGGAGGACACGGTTATGGCAATTGTGACCGCAGAACAAGTAAGGACATGGACAGGTAAAGATCCAGTACTGTCTAGAGTCCGAGAATATGTAATGAGGGGTTGGCCACAACATCCGGAAGGGACTGATTTCATACCTTACAGTGTCAGGAAGACTGAGCTGAGTGTGCAGGATGGTTGCGTGTTGTGGGGAGCTCGAGTGATTATTCCACAGCCAGCACAACAGTCTATCCTAGTGCAACTACATCAGTGTCATCCTGGAGTTTCGCATATGAAAGCAATGGCAAGGAGTTACTTGTGGTGGCCAAAGCTAGATGAGGAGATAGAAAATCTAGTCAAGACATGCAGCACTTGTCAAGTACACAGGAAGGCACCAGCAGCGGCTCCACTCCACCCCTGGGAGTGGCCGGATAAACCA
Source organism: Somniosus microcephalus (assembly GCF_052327205.1). NCBI lineage: Eukaryota > Metazoa > Chordata > Chondrichthyes > Squaliformes > Somniosidae > Somniosus > Somniosus microcephalus. Next base: position 343,669,683 of record NC_140987.1, read on the forward strand.
TGGAGAAGATTACATGTAGATTATGCGGGTCTATTCATGGGAAAGATGTTCCTCATAATCATTGATGCACATTCCAAATGGATGGATGTGTATCCTGTAAATTCTGCTTCATCTACTGTTACTATAGACTGCCTGCGTAGGAGTTTTAGTAATCAAGGGATATCAGAGATCGTAGTAAGTGACAATGCCACGTGTTTTGTGAGTACAGAAACAAAAGAGTTCATGAGAAACAATGGCATAGTGCACGTGACTTCAGCTCCATATCATCCGTGTTCAAATGGACTTACAGAGAGAGCCGTACAAACATTTAAAGAGATGATGAAAAAAAGTGCGGAACGGAGTTTGGCAGCAAAGGTGTCACGAGTTCTGTTCAGTTACAGAATAACACCTCAATCTACCACAGGACTCTCTCCTGCTGAGTTGTTGTTAGGACGTCGACTACGCTCCACTCTTGACCTGGTTCACCCAGACCTAAAAAGGAAGGTGGAAAACCGACAAATCAAACAAAAGGAGAACCATGACAGAAGGACAAAGAGCCGCAGTTTTGGAGGAGGAGATGCGGTCCTTACCAGGAATTTCAGTTATGGTCCAAAATGGATTCCTGGCATCATAGACTCAATGACCGGTCCAGTTTCATATACGGTCATGGTGGGAACTGATCAGGTAGTACGCAGACATGTGGATCAGATACTGACTAGACAAAGGGAAATCGAACTGGAGGTTCCAGAGGAAATGTTGGAGGACAAGTTGGTCCCCAGTTATCCAAATGCATTGGTGGTACCAACACCACCACGAACAGAGCCAGTTACACCTGGACCCCTTCGTCAAGAGGAAACCATCGTAGCAGAGTCAGATACTCTGAGTACGGCTCAGGAGCAGCAGGTGGCTCTATCACAACCAAGCAGGGACTTGACTGTAAGACGTTCACCAAGGGCTCACAAGCTGCTAGAGAGATTGATCACGACCTGCTAGATTCGTTCAGTATGGACTATCGTTAAGGGAGTTTCCTTATGGACTTTTTAAGAATGTTGTTAAGAAATTATTGTAAACATAAGAGGGGGGGAGATATAGTAATCTGGGATGTAATGCTTAAGTTATCCACCAGATGGAGACAAATATTAAGGGATCATATTTACCAGTATTAAGGTAATGTCCTGGCACACCACTTATTAAGGTAGTGACATTGCATTCTGGGTATGACTCAGGGGTTTATCCTCCATCTTGGTGATCGCACAGTAAGAATTGGAAGTGCTTTGCCTGTAGCTGTAAGAGCTATGTTCTCTGCTACATATGTATAATTAATCAGTTGAGTTTTGGTTCCTGAAGTCTGGCTTATCTCAGTTTCTGACCTTACCACTCGGATATCACAATAATTATCCTGTAGTATGTCCTCAAAATATTGCATTCATTCTCCTCCCCAGAGAGGTGTTATGAAAGAATAACCCATCCCACCCACCCCAAGTCAATCTGTTTGAAACTCTTTCCTCATACTATTGAAGTTGGCCTTCTAAAAGTTGTATACCTGACTATTGGCCTTCAGTAATGTTGAATTCCAGATCGAGTCAAACTGAACATTGTGGTTACAACCCCTGAGGAGGCCGGATCTCCCATTCCCAGCATGTTCTCAGTCATCGTTACCGAGTTAAGAGTTGAGTTGCCTCTCGTGGCTTCCCTGACGCACTTTGTATATGTTTGGTGAAAATTGCCCATTGATGTAACCATCCTTTTCCGACATACTGTAAACTATCTTCCTTCTTATGCCGACTTGGTGGTCTGTAAGACATCCTTAGTGTTAGTTATGTTCCTGTTTGCACTAAAAATAAACTTGCCGGTAGTGACATAGCTTTTCGTGTTTGGGCTTTTATCTTATGAGGAAGAAAATGCATCCTTGCCTAAGAAAGAACTTGCACTTGCATAACTTCTTATCACCTCCTCCGGATGTCCTGATTTATGTGGAATTGGAGGAAAGTTTGAGGCAAAAAGTCAAACTTTGACACCTCCTTTAACCTCTAAACCTATGAGATAGCATTTTTTTTAACATTTCACTAAGCTTATGAGATAGCGGCCTAGAAATTCGGTATAGCTGCGTTTGGAGCACTAGTCCTGGCGATGCGCAAAGTTTAGCGCCAGGCGCAATTTAGCGCCACCTAGCGCAATATTGGGTTGCAGCGCCCCTAAAGGTGGTTGCGGCACTAAATCAGGCACTGCACGCTACTCTTAAGGCGCTAACCCGGCGGCACAACCCAATTTCGCGGCGGCGGGGCACAGCGACGGTGCTGTCAATAATCACTTTCCCTGAGACACACTGGCGCTGGCCAGCTCTTAAAGGGGCAGGTCAATTGGCATCACCAGACACACTCACTGCCTTGTAGGCCTTCAAAGCGGTGGGAGCCTACCTGTGGCACACCAGCCTAGCAAGACATGGAAAGGGTGAGGCAGAGGGCGGAATGCCTCACTGATGGGGCATTGGATGCTTTGGTTGGCGCAGTGGAATCAAGGCCAAGGAAGATGGTCGGAATATGATTTATGTTTTGGACAGTCTCCCGGGTGTGAGAGTCCGTTATGTGTCAGTGTATTAGTTTTGCTTTCTGTTGCCATTGCTTTCTCATGTTTGAAGGAGCCACATTTTGTGTAATGAAACACTTTCTTCATTTACAATGGCCATGCCTGCTATTTACATGCATCTTGCCCTTTACAGGCTTGGGGGTATCAGACCAGTTCCATTCCTGTTCTTGGAATGGCAGCAAGCATTCCGTGAGAGGGGCCTAGAAGCTACTTCTGATCAGCCTCTGACGCGCAGCCTGAGAAGAGCCGCTCGCATAGAAGTTCAGGCCAGCAGGCATCTTCTCAGCCACCAATAGAGATGTCCTGCACCTTATCTGAGGCTGCAGATCTGGCTGAAGCAGCTGGCACAGCTCAGTCACCACCTCCTTTCTAAATCGCAGCCTTCTGACACACTGCTCCTCCGGCATGTTCATGTAGGAAAACTGCTGTCGGAAAACCCTGCCAGCGTAAGGTCTGCTGTGGTGATGTCTGTTGGCCCTCCTCCGTCTGGCCATGCCCGCCCCCCGCTCCCAGCGTCTCAGTGCCCTTTCCAGATGATTCAGCAGCAGGACGTTCCTCTCCAATGCAGCCCCCATAATAAGTGCCCACAGGAAGGTTCCCCGTTGTCAAGGCTAACCAACAGCAAGGTGATGGTCAGAAGGCTGAAGATCGTCTGCCTGCGCTGGCTCAGTGGTCAAATGGCTCTGTGTGCAGCTCAGCAACTCTTTGTAGCTCTCGAGGAAGTTGTGCTCCAAAAATGGCTGCCGCTTTTAAACCACACCAGTCCCCTTTAAATAATGCTCCTCCAGCCTGAGAGCGACTTGGTAAGGTTCCAGGTAAGCTGTCACTATTAGCGCCAGGCGCTACGGAGGGGGGCGCCACTGAATTTCCGGTCCGGGGCGCCCAAAAGGCGTTGCACACTCAAATGACGTCATAATCAGCCTGCGCCCATGAGCGGGCGCTAAGATTTAGCGCCGGCGCTAAATGCATGCTCAATATGGGGCGAGGTGCTAGGCGCCCTGCGCCCGCCTGGAAATTGGCTAGCGCCCCACTTCTCGGCCTCTTTAGGCATTAATCGGTGGCGCTAACAACCGAATTTCTCCCCCAGCATCTTTTTAACATTTCACTCTTTTAGATTTAAAAATCTAACGGATGATTCGGCACTGTCACCTGGGCGTGGAATTGGCGGGGAACGCGCATTGGGAATTGGCAGGGAACGTGCGTTGGGAATTGGTGGGGAATATGCGTTGGGAATTGGCGGGGAGCATGCGTTGGGAATTGGCAGAGAACGTGTATTGGGAATTGGTGGGAAGCGCGCGTTTGGAATTGGCGGGGAGCACGCGTTGGGAATTGGCGAGGAGTGCGCGTTGGAAATTGGCGGGGAGCACGCGTTGGGAATTGGCGGGGAACGTGCGT